>NC_143264.1:72041822-73241822 GCF_984573655.1 Nuphar pumila | reverse complement strand
GAGAATGCAAACGATGTAGGTTTGCTACATTGGACGAACAAACACCTAATCGGCTTAAGTTCTGGGATGATATTGGTCCAAGAATAATTACAATCTCAACTTGTCCATGTTGATATATACTTGTGACAAAACCAAAATTTAAATGATTCTCACATCATACTTCAAATGGTGTAAATTCACAAGAAGTGTTTACAGTTCGAGTATAATCTAGTGTTCAGTTAAGAGAAACTAATATCACACTAAGAAGAGAATGTTGTGTAAGTCAAATATATATAACAATGGATTTTTCATGGGCAAGCGATTTGCCAAGGTGACTTGACATGTAAAATAAGAGTATTAGGCAAACATGAACTTGTGGTTTGTGGATAATTGTCTGAGTGCTTACTCGCACCTTGACAGACCCAATTATACTTATTACCACCCGAGTGCGGGATGAAATTTTGGCATCTCTATGAGATGCTGTGAGATGAACCAAAATAATATACAAACTTATGTAAACACTCTTAACAAAAAGATTCAGGATTTTTGGGTATACTTGAAAGATGGTATATGTTATTAGATTTCTTGGGTTTTTGGTACACCTAAAAGTTGGTGTATGTTACTAGACTCGTGGTCTACATAAAGAGGTAGACGATATGAACTCTGTGGGACATTCTTGCGTTTATGAGAGTGAGGCATCTCACCCAGTCCCCAATCCTCGAAGTTAGCACCCGATCCCTACTCCCCAAAGTTAGGGGTCCGGGACTACCAATGTGTCCTAGGTGGTATGTCCAAATCTTCTTCAAAAGTTTCTAGAATGCATCATATTTATAGTTTCTGCCATTGGAGAGTACTCTCTCGGTCGTGAACTGTCTCCTTTGAGTATCCGTATGGTTTGTTACTCGAGTTACTTAATAAAATCTTAATGAACCCCCAAGTGGTCTTGGTCAGCTACGACGTTTAACCTATGCATACCCACAATGTAAGTTAATAAGACAAACCTAAATTTTTACCTTATTTATATACTGTTTGTTGTTCAAGATGGTGAATGCTCTGGTTTAGATGTTTATGAAATGTTACTATTGTTGTAGTTCGTGTAGTATATGCAAGAGTATACACTTGCATATTTGACAGTTGTATGTTTACCTGTACACATAGTACTATGCACATATATAGTTATAGAATATTTCTTACTCAGACTGGTTGTAGTCTGACACATCTATTTCTCTTGTTTTCATAGGAAGCAAATGAGGTACCCAGAGCGTATTGCGGGCATCGTCACAAGCAGAGCCATGAAATCACATATTTACAGTCTTGCAAAACTCTGGCAGATTATGAGTTATTATTATTAATTCATGTAATAAAAATTTGACTTTTAATTATTTGAAGGATATTTTCTATGGTATGAATCATCTCTTTTATACCCTGTAGCTCACCCAACCATTTGACTTAATGATTAACCAATTAATCCATTGCAAATAAAAAAAATCAAAAATTTTGAGTCAAATCTTTGGGGTGTTACAGATAAGTCACCATAAAGAAATAATCTTTGTTGACCGATAACGATGATATTTATAGGTTGTTTTCAAAGGTGACCCAACACCAGCGAGATTACTTCTTGAAACTGAAAACACTAATAGCGATGAGGTAGCCTATAATGATGAGATTGTTTTAAAGGTGAAATACCCTATAGCGGCGCGATCTTTGTATTGCCATTATAAACTACCTATAGGTTACAACATTCATGTGTCGCCGTTATAGCCTATAGCGGTGAACGTTAACTTGCCATTATAGGCTATAAACCTACAAATTAAAAATTAGCAATTAGTTTTTTTTTACATTCAAATACATCAACAAAAACTTTAAATATACTAAAATTAACAACTGATACATACATTCAACAAAAACAACATTACACTTCAAATATTCAACTTTAAATATACATCCTCAAACATTCATTTCAAACATGCATCTTCAAATTTCAATATACTTCAAACTAATGACATACACTTGAAATATACATTCAACAAAAACTTTAAATACACTTCAAAAAACAAACATGCATTTTAAATATGACTCTATAACGGTGATATAATTGTCATTGTCATAAAGTAAAACCCACCGTTATAGAGTAAAACCCTATAACAGCTTGATTCAGATCTCATCGTTGTTGATTTATAATGGTGAGATCTTCTTGCCATTAAATACATCTGCTAATGTATTTTAACACAAAATCTAATGGCCAAAAAATTTTGCCATTATAAATAGGTCTTTAATGGCAAGATGTGTACAAGAACAAGGCATTTGTGGGGACATAAATATCACCGTTATTGATCAAGCTATAACAATGACATTCATGGTTGTAGTAGTATAATAATGACGATATATTTATGTCTCTGCCATTCCTATCGATTAGTAAAGATAAAAATCTTGTCGTTATTGCTTTACCAATAGTAGTGAGTTTTGTTGTCACAGTTAAAGAGTCGCCGACCCTCATCCTTGTAATGTAGGATTATAAAGCTGACATGTGATTATATGCTCAGTTTCACTCATCTCCTATGTCATCCCCCATCTTCATATCCCTCTTAAATCTTATGATGCAAGTTGCTTTGATCAAGTTTGTCCCTATAGATGGATTCAACATAGTCAATTTAATAAGAATCAACCCTTGGATCTTATTATGTCAACAAAAAAAATATATAATTTTTTAAATGACAAAATCTTGTTTCTTGTCAATAGTTGAATTTTGACTTGCCAAAAAATCCTCGACGATTTAAATGTTGATCTTCACTAAATGAATGATATAGATAAAATTTGTGGAGTTCGATTTGATCAAAACAACTTGCATCAATGAAATCCCAAAGGGGATGAGTGGATCCAATCTGTGCGCAATCGACACTTCTTGAAGGTGGTGGATTTTGTGTGCCATGGAGAGAGAGAGGTAGCTGCTAATGACTTTTTTAGTTAACAGCTATGCTAACCAGGATTTTGAAGATTTTTTTTCATGTTTTTCTTAAATCTGACCATAAAGATGTGTTCTCCATACTTGATTTTATAGGATCAAGTCTTGGATCATCCGATTTGGGTACTCATGTAGGCTTTTATAAGGTTTAAAAAATCAACGGTCTAATTTAAATATTCATGGCTTAAAATCATGTTTTTCATAAAAAACACGATTCAAGTTTCATTTCCTAATATATCGACCATGTTGATCACATCCGTACAGTCAGGTTTAATTAATGCATGGGAAAAACCCTTCAAAAGCTCAATTAGCACGGTGGCTTGCTAGAAAAGCGGTCAGCAGTTACCACCTTATATATATATATATATATATATATATATATATATATATATATATATATATATATATATATATATATATATATATATATATATATATATATATATATATATATATATATATATATATATGAGAACTAATTGTAAACCACTATTTTCATAGATTTGTTATCCTTTTCTCTTGAATCTAAACGTATGAATGTGATCTACATGTTTAGATTTATAAGAACCCGCTCTTGAATCATCTGATTTTGATGCATAAACAGTGATTTTTTTTAAGGTTTTAAAATCAATGGCTCATAATTTTCATAAATATTCAAGCATTCACAAATAACATTTTTTCATCAAAGTACATGATCCAATGGTTGATTCCTAGCAACTTCACCATGCCAAGCACACCCACATGATTGGACTTACAAAAGTGTTTGAAAATGCCCATATTTCTAATTCTCATATTCTAGTTACTCATATATATAGTAGGGCGTAACAGAGGATGACATATGTTGTCCACTGTTAATGGACTCGTGCCCGCCGCTGATCCCGTGCACTTTTTTCCACCCAGTGCATTAGTGCCCCCTACATAACAAAAAAAATGAAATTGGACATGCCCAGAGTGGTCCACCCACGGAAGGGCATCCACTGTTACGCCCTTCTCTCTCTCTGTCTTTATATATGCAGAGAGAGTAGCCCATATCATCAAACACATAAAACATCCAATGAAAATCAGACTGTGGACCTCCCAGGTGGTATCCCATGTGGTAAGCCGGGTCCTGTGTCAAGTTCAAGTCCCAGAATCGAATCCCACTGCCGCATGAGGCGGCGTTGTTCTGGTAGGGGTCCGCCTAACCCCAGCTTGCCTTTCAAAAAAAACTTCCAGTGCCAGTAACTATTTAATAAGCCTTGACCGTAGCTAGTCTGTAGTTTTATATAGTAAACGTGATGCCACAAGGCGTTTGGTGGATGTTCACTATCGCTTTTTTAATCAATGTTCGTCAAGTAAGTACGCCAAGAATATAACGTCCACTACAAAGCCTGATTAGGATATGTCATCTTTAACAATATTACTGCTTCTAATGGGAAGCCAGCTCAACCACAGTGGTGTTGCAAGCTTGGCATGTGGGTCCTACTCACTAGTGCATCGTTCTCTTTTATATCCTTGTCAACCTATCATGCTTAGATTTGCATGTTCACAGTCACACTACCTCTAGCTGAAGATATGCTCTCCAAGTCACAATGATTTATTTCCATAACAAATTGATAAACGTGTTTCCACTACATGGTAAACATGACAATTGTTAATTTAGACTTTGAACTTTAACACAAATGTGGTGGCTGCACCAAACCCCAAAATCCATTTGATTAGTGCTCCAGTTTCATTAAACCATTTGTACTGCTGACATTTAACCAACCGGGGGTCCGCTTGTCTGGTAGGAGCAGTGAGTGCACTTCACCTTGGGTTGGGACGTTGCAAGTTAGAATCCTAATGGTATGGTTGTATAGCTGGTAGGGGTCTGCCTAACCCCAGCTTGCCTATCAAAAAGAAAAATTGTACTGCTGACATTTGCAGGCACTGACCAGAACTATGGCTACTTAACTTTCACAAGTGTAAAATATTTCAATGTAATCCAAATGGATATTGTAGAGTCCTGGATATTCCTATATGTTCTCAGGATAAGTTACATTGTAAAAGGACTCTAAACTGTGTAACTTAATATAATAAAGAAGAAAACCTCTATCATCTCATCGTCTATAGAGAGAGAGGAACCCGTGGATGTAGGTCATGTTGACCGAACCACATAAAAATTATTGTGTTATCTGTGAGTTCAGTTTTGTTCCATTGTGAGTGTCTATCATTTTTATGATATTAGAGCCAAGCTGCCTCTATAGTCATGCCAATGTGCATAGATTCCTTTGGATGGTAGTCGTGTTCCTCATGGCATTCAATTCTTCATCAACATCAACATCATCATCTGTTGTGTCTCTTAGGCCAAATTCCTCCATTCAGTGAAATGCTTTCTCTTCCTTGGTGTCTATCAAGCTTGATAGATAATTAATTATCTGGTATGAAAGTCACAAATTTAAGCCCTTTTGTTTTCCCAGGATCTGTTCAAATATGCAAATGGATCATTCCTTGTACCAAGTCAATCAATTTTGAAAGGGAACAATACAAAATCAAATCCCGAGTATTTGATATGGAAGAGAGCGGATCAATATGCTATAAGTTGGATCTGTGCCATTGTTACTGAGCTTGTGTTGGGGAAAATTATTCGGATCTCTACTACTCACGAGGTGTGAACTACTTTAGAATGGGTATATTCATCTTAATTTAGTGTTCATATCCTTCAATTAAAGAAATAACTCCGGGACTTCAAAAATGAAGATAAGAGCATGGTACAATACCTTGATTGTATAAAATTCCTTTTAGATTTTTTATGTGCCATCTATGAACCTGTCTCTAATGAGAATCTTGTTCATTACACTTTGAACGGGCTCTTGAGGGACTATGAGAGCTTTGTCACCTCAGTGACCACTCGAGATGGCCTTCCCTTATTTGTGGATATTTATGAAATGTTGATTAATAAAAAAAAAGAAGATACAAATAATAAACAACCAACCTCTACAAGGAGAAACCTCTTCTACTGTGTTTTTCTCTCAGAGAGGACGTGGTAGGAGAGGATCTTTTGGAAGAGGTTCAGAGGGTTTAGCCGATCCTCTGGAAATTTTCAAAATTTTAGTAATCCGAGTGGTTAGTTTGGTCCCACACATCCTCCTCAAAATCAGTCTAAAAATTAGAAAGAAGGATGTTATTTGCCAATTTTATGGTTGTCATAATCATATAGCTCGCACCTGTTATGACATCTCGAAAGTCTTTTCTACTATGACACTCAACAACATGCATGATTTAGCCCAGTACTCAGATACAAAAGCTTCACACCATATTAATGCTCAAGATCAAGGTATGCCAAATAAAATTGAGTATCACAGTTCTGATGGTGTGATGGTTGGAAGTGGTACTTAGCTACCTATTACTAGTATAAATAATCTTTCTTTGCATCATGAAAATAAAAGCTTTAAATTAAGGTTGTGCTTCTTGTTTCATTTATCAAGAAAAATCTCTTATCAACATCTAGATTTGTAAAAGATAATAAGTGCTTATTTTAGTTTGATGTTAATGGGTTTTATATAAAGGAACATCAAAGCAGGACTATTGTCCTAAGAAAACCGATTAAAAGAAGATTATATTCATGGCCATCTGAAGGATGTGATTAAAATGCTTTATCCTCTACAGTTTCTTTTGCTAGAATAGGTGCAAATAAGTTTCAATTTTCTGATGAAATTTGACATTGTCGCTTAAGTCATCCTAATTTTCAAGTTTTGAAAAATCTTGAAAAAATTAGATCTATTTCATTTATAAATAATAATATGGAACTATGCTCTTCCTATCCAATTAGTAAGAATCATAAATTGCCTTTTGATAAAGCTAAATATTTTGTTCAAGCTCCATTGTTGCTCATTCACGTTGACTTATAAGGCCCAACTTTTACTCTATCTCTGGAAGGTTTCAAATATTATATGTTACTTGTTGATAAGTTCTCAATTTTTTTTTTAGTAATTTGCTTTGAGCAGAAAATCAAATGCTTTTCTTTGTTTTATAAACTTCTAGAATATTGTGGGGAAATAACTTGAAAAAAAAATCAAATTTTTTCATTGTGACGGTGGGGGTGAATTTGTTAGTGATAATTTTACCAATTTTCTAAATAGTTGTGGCATTAAAAGGTGGCTCTTGTGTCTTCACACCCCTCAATAAAATGGAGTCGTTGAGAGGACACATTGACATGTCGTTGAGTCTAGTTTAGATATATTATTTTATTTCAGTCTTAGACAATTATTCTAGGTTGATGCTTTTAGAAGCACCATTTACCTTATTAACCAGTTACCCTCTGCAACCTTGGGTCAAAAATCACCCTATAAACTTTTTTTAATTGTGTCTCAGGTTATGAATGCCTTAAATTTTTTTGTTGTACCTGTTATCCATACCTTGTCCCATTTGTCAAATCCAAACTTGAACACAAGTCCAAACCTTGCATCTTTCTGGGTTATGGAACCAACTACAAAGGATACATGTGTTAGGATCCAATGGCTCAAAAAACTTTTGTTTCAAGACATGTGATTTTTAATGAGGGAAATTTTATGTATGCTAGGAGCAAAGAACTCCTCACATCAAAAGATGTTACCAATTGGATCCAGACTCAAAATTCTAAATTGTCCAGCAAGTCAGTTGAGACCATTAACCATAGGGAACCAATTAATCTCATACAAATACTCAATCCAACAAATTGTGGTCAACCATGTAATCTTTCAGATGAAGTATCCATTCCTGATGTGCTATCGCATGAATCATCCATGTTTGAAATGTCCCCATTAGAACCTATTTCAGAATCAGGAACATCTTCTCCTTCAGAACTTTCTTTAGAAGAGAGATCTAGTGAAAACATTTTGTACTCATCTTCTTTTGGATTGAATCTTATAGTAGATCTCTCTAACCACACTCCATCTAGATCTTATCATATGGTTATCTGATCCCAAGATAAAACCTTGCAACCCATACCTTTCTTTACACCCAAACACCCTATTGCTCTCCTAAGTGAAATAAAATAGGATAAAAATGAGCCCTATAATTTTGACCATGCTAATTTTAATCCTAGGTGGCGTTAGGCTACGAAAGAAGAGGTTAGAGCCCTACATTAAAATCAAACCTAGACTCTTGTTCCTCCAGAAAAGGCCACAATTTAGTTGGTTGCAAGTGAATCTACAAAATCAAAAGACATGCTGATGGAACAATTGCTAGATTCAAAGCTTGACTTGTTGCAAAAGAATATAGTCAGTAGGAAGGTGTTGATTACTTTGAAACCTTTAGTCTAATTATTAAACCTATGTCTGTGTGAATGATTTTATCTATTATTGTTAGTTTAGAATGATCAAATATATCAATTAGATGTTAAAAATGCATTTTTTCATGGCATCTGTAAGAAGAAGTTTACATGTCCCAACCACAAGGATTTGAAGATATGAGTCATCCTCACTATGTTTGTAAACTTGCTCGAGCCATCTGTGGGCTGAAACAAGCTCCCAAGACTTGGTTTGAAAGACTTTGTGTCTATTTAGACAGACTGAGCTTAAGTGAATCCAAAACAGATCCTTTCTTATTCATTTGTCACACCAATCGGCTGCACTTGTTCATCTTGGGTTATATTAATGACATTATAATTACATAAAACTCACTGGTTGCAATAAATCAAATAATGCAAAATTTTGTATCAGAATTCTCTATTAAAGATATGGGCACGTTACATTATTTTCTCAAAAGTAAAGTTGTTTCAGATTCTACAAGTGAAATGGTTTTATGTCAAAGGAAATGTATTTTGGATATTTTAATAAAAATAGGTATGACTAACTGCAAGACCGTGATTATTTCTGTCGTACCTAACGTTGTGTTATGCAAACATGATGAAATCCTATTAAAAAATGCTACTGAGTATAAAAGCATTGTTTGAGGTCTTCAATATGCCATAATTACTAGACTAGATATAGCTTATGCTATTAACAAGTGTCAATTCATGCACGAACCAAGGTAGGGCTATTGGGCTTATGTCAAATGAATTCTCAGATACTTGAAAGGAACAATAAATATAGGTCTTCAAATTAAAAAAATCCACTTCCTTACCGTTGAGTGTCTATTCTGATGTTGATGGGGTAGGTTGTCTAGACGATAGAAAGTGTACATGAGCTATCTGTCCTTTTTGGGTTCAATTTTTTTTGTCTCGAAACTCAACCAAATAGCAGACAGTTGCCAGGTCAAGTATTGAAGTTGAATATAAAGTAGTTGTTAGTGTCATTTCTGAGCTAATGTGGCTCAAACAATTGATAAGAGAACTAAACGTCCCATCTAGTGGGCCTCTGATTCTATGGTGCTACAATCTTGGTATCACCTACTTTGCAGAGATCCCCGTGTTTCATGAACCAAACATATACAAATTGACTATCATTTTGTTTAAAAAAATGTTGCAAATGGTGAAATTAAAGTTCAGTTTGTTCCAACACAAGACCAAGTTGTAAATGTTTTTACTAAACCATTGGCAGGTCCAAGCTTCAACCAGTTTAGAGACAAGCTCAATCTCATGGAGATTGGCTTGAGAGAGGGTATGTTAAGAATGATGGTTCATGTGAGACTTTCAGTCATACTCATCTAAAAGAGGTCGATCCTCATGGAAGTTGACCAAGTGAGATGCCATCTTAGGAACTGCTGTTGATCATTATCCTGATAAGTTGCAGTTGTACAAGACTCCTTAATTGGTGAAACCGTCCAAAGAGACTCCTAAACTATTTTAGTCTTATCAATGTAATCCAAATGGATATTGTACAGTCCTAAATATTCCTCTATGTTCTCAAGAGAAGTTACATTGTAAAAGGACTCTAAACTGTGTAACTCAATATAATAAGGAAGAAAACATAGAGGAATATTTTGTGGCCCGGTTCTTGGTGAGGGTTACTTCATCGTCAAAAAGCAGAAGAAAAAGAAGAAGAATAAAAAGAAAGAGCAGCACTTAGATGTTTAAAGGCAGAAGTCCAACATATCAGCAACAGGCCTAGTCATAGATAATGGAAGCTTCTAAAAATCTTGCTGAAGCTGGGTGTACTCTCTAATGGATAGGGGAACTCGAGGGTTTTGCCAACCAGAGAGGGCTGCCTAGGTGTGGTTGGTGATTGGGGGGCTTTTTCCTTGACCTACCCCAAGAAAAAAAATCAAATGAAAGCAGCTTAAATCAAAAGCACTTTTAGCTCAGGCATGCAGCATGAATGTTCAAGTGATGCAAACGTTTGTATTGCAAAGTTTTTGTGCACTTCTTCCTCAGTGTCATATCTGTGTTTTACTTAACAAGTAGCTGTATTGCCTAATTCGAATGGCTAACTTTCACCACTAAATCGCTCAATGCTAGTGATACGAATAATGTTGATTTCATTTTACAAAGATATTTTGCAAAAAAACTAGGTGAAAACCGAATTTTGAAAAAACCTGTTTTTAACAAAACTGAGTTTGAGTGTTACCCAAACGGGTCACCGAACTCCGTTTTTTGAGTTTAAATCAGGTTAACATCCAAAACCTGATTTTTAACTAGCTTTTGGGTGTCATCCAAATGCACCCCATAGTGGGAGATCCCCTACTAGATCCGAGTCTAATTATCTTCCCACCCTGATTTGGATCTGTATCAGAATTGGCAATTCTCCTGATTCTTACACTTGATTTAACAACCCCATGCCAACAATTCATATAATGAAACGTAGAGGGAGTTAACCAATTCCAGTTAAACCTCATTCCTTCTAATATTGGATCCACCTTGATGAAGCTTGACTCTGGCTCAACCTTACCCGAGTCGAATCACTGGGTCTGGAGTCATTGACCTGGCTCTTTGCATTAGAAAACAGTTAAGGGTTCCATACAGTCTTATCATCAGGTCAGGCATGTGGCAGACTCGATGTGGCCTCATTTGGATCTGACTTTGAGGTTCTGGTACCAGATCCAATTTATGTCGGACTGAACCTGGCTTAGGTATAGGGTGTCAATGGGTCGGGTATGACCCAATGCTAGCTCATACAGGATCCAGTAGGGATAAGCTTTGGTAAGAAAGAAGACCGTCTGATTAACCATCTGGGTTGGACCTGTGAGGTCTGATTTGCATACACAACCAAGTATGGTTTATGCAATTTTATAGAGCCAGGTCTTACCTATGGATGGGCATTGGGCTGGCCTGTCCCAGGTTTGAGCTCAAACCTGTTTGGAGCTTGACGTATTGGGTTGGTTCGACCAGCCCAAACCTGTTTTAAGTTGTTTTGGAATTAAGTTAATAAACTAAGTTTTATAAGATCAAAAGCAATGAATCATATTGTCCATGTCACTTGATGACGGTGGCTTTGCGTTTTGCACAATGAAGGTGACAAAACAAGGATAAAAAAGAACAAGAAACTCTAATTCTTAAGTAAATGATAACCCAACAGTCTCCATGCACTCATGTACTCAACTAATTATCTTTCTAGTTTTCATATAATTAATGCAACTAATCAAGTAAATGTCAATAATTATCAACTCAATATGCAGTCCTCCATATTACTAAATCATTTTTTTTTGAGAATAACGTGAAGTTTCATTAAGAAAAAATGAATGATAAGACATCAGCCAAGCTACAATAAATAAGAAAGACAATAGCCAAATTAAACCCAAGTAGGAATCAAGTAGGACCTGAGAAAGCAACCTGCAGACGCAGCAAAGGATCGAGCATGGGAAAACAAGATCTGATGGAGGCATCTCATATGCTAAGATAAATTTGTTAATTTTTTTTTTTTAGCTTAAGCTCTGGGGCCTCGCTTCAGCTTGATTGATCAGGCTTTTGGGCCTGAGCTTTTTTGTTGACTGAGTCACTGGGGTCCTCCTCCTCCTGTGACTTCCACCTACTTGGCTGCTCCTCAACTCCTGCTTTTCCTTGGAGTACAGCAGGTGTATCTGCTTCGCAGTCGCCCTTCGATCCAGTCTGATACATGATCTCGGGCTCCAGGGAGCAACAAACAACAAGCAATTTACCTTTGAAGATTCTAGTAAAGGTCCAACCCGTTGACACCCTACCTAGGTAGGACTAGGATTATACATGGAGTCCGGGTTTGAAATAACAAGCATGTTAAAATTCATTATCTGGACTCGGAACCAGCTACTACCCAGATTTTGTCTCTCATTGGACCTGACTAGGTAATCAGACCTACCTTAGTAGATCCAGACCTTAACAAGGGTTTGGTATTGGGTAACATGAGACCGTTGACCGGCCTAGTTGAAGAAATGCTGTTCACATTTTGGCTGGATGTACAAATGCAAGCTCATTTAGTCAGATCCATTAAAGGAAGCAACATCCGGTTAATAATCGGATTCAGATTTTTTTTAAAGTTTTCCATCTGAATCTAAATATGGATCTGATGGTTAAAAAATCGACCGATTCCCGTAGCTTCAATCGAAGCAAATTCAGTTAGATTCTGAATCGGCCGATTCTAGAATCGTTTTAAAAAATCCGACTCAGACCCGAAACCGACGCTGACAACATTTCCCTTGCGAGTTTTTTCGTATCCTGCAAAGTGCGAACGTGGGAAAAGGGAACTTGATCTTCAAAACTCAGCATGTGGCCAAGTCATTCGACAGAATCTGAGGATGAAGTCACGAGAATATGTGGCTTGTGGATAAACAAAACAGGGGAGCTGTGCCTCGATTTTCCGCAGGACCCAACTTTCTCATTTTTCCCAACATTCTTCTTCTCAGAATCTCAGGATCTCCCCTTCTAGTTCTTCCTTATCTCACCATACAAGACACATGAATGAAAATCCACTAGTGTTGTTTCTTCTCTGAGACAAACAACACCCGTTTTCTTGCTTTTCAACTCCTATGAGTCCCTTCTTCTCTCTAAGGTCTCCGAACCTGTGCTAGAAGCCTCTATCAATGAAGGATGCACCCATGAGTTTTGTGATCGAGAGGCCCTTCCTCCTCTGCAGTGAAGGAGATGGGAGATGCAGATGAGCGCCAGAAGGTAACTCCTTTCTTCTCTCTCTCTCTCTGCGGCATGAAAATTGGGTGGTCGTCTATCTTTGCATTTCTGAGAGGTTGGGATCTTACATGTGATTGGGGTTTAGCACTCTTGACGGTTTCTGGATAAATTGCGTCTATGGTTTTTGTGGGCGTTTCAAGGAGAAATTTGATGTTGGGTTTCCATGCTTCGTTCGAATTGATCATGGAGTATTGGATTTTGATGGTATTTCTATAGTTGTGGCGTATGATTTATTTTTTGTTTCTTTCACTAATTGCTGATTTGGTCTGTCGTCTTTTACCATCACTTTGTGAATTATATATACGTTAGAGATGTATGATCATCAAAGTAGGTCGAAGGGGTCGCTCCTGTTTTCAGCATTGTGAATTGGTTGATTTTGAGATGGTTAATAAACAGGCGAACGATGGGCACATTTCAAGTTTTTAGTTGGCAAGACTGAGGGTATTATGATCATTTTATGAAGTAGAATTGCTGTCACGGGCCTATTTCCTTCAATGGGCGAGCGCGGCGCGACGGTCCTTCCTCACCGCCGCAAGCCTACTCGTCAGCTCGCTTGCCGATCGCGGAAGCTTGGAATCAGAGTGCAATAGAGCAAGAGAGAATAGACGGAGAGAAATTGCAATCACAAGAAGCAATCACAACGAGGGTGAACAAAAGAAAGCTCAACGCATTTACTTCATTCACAATTTTGCCCGCAGACTATTACAGTTCAAGTATATGGGCTGCCCCTTTCGGGGTATTGATTCACCTGAACCGGACAACTTACATCAGACTCAACAAAAGCAAAATAGACTCTAAGCACAACTGTACACTGTAAGTTGCAAGGGAACATGCTCCCCCCTTCAAATCATGCGCCATCCTCGGCGCCATTTGTTTCGTGGTAAGCCCTGACTTCAGCCGGGTAGCGGCTGTTCATTCGAAATGCAGGCTCCCACGTTGGTTCCGCTGTTTCCTCCCATTGCACCAAGTATTTCTTCGCTTGTCCCAAGTAGTTGACCTTGTGGCGAAGGATCTGACTGAGGTGCTTCTCGGCCCGTTGTGTTGCTAGAGCCCTCTGCATGATGGGAGCGCGTTGTGGCACACTGCGTTCCGGGTCTCCATCATCTGGATGAAACTGCTTGAGGTTGCACACGTGGAACACCCGGTGCACCTTGAAGTCTGGGGGCAACTCCAGCTTGTATGCCAGCTTGCCCACCTTCTTTGTGATGGTGAAGGGTCCCTCATACTTTCTGAGTAGTCCGCGGTGCCGCCCGCGGAAGATGCCTGTGCGACCAGGATATAACTTCACCAACACTTGGTCCCCAACTTGGAACCCTGCGGGCCGACGATGTTTGTCCGCCCACTTCTTCATTCTCTTTGCCGCTTTGTGTAAGAATGCCTTCGCCAACTCATTTTGCTCGTGCCAGTCGCGAACAAACTGATAGGCGAATGATGACCTTCCCTTTTCTTGTGTGGCAAGAGTGTGCGGGATCAGTGGCTGCTGCCCCGTGGCTATCTCAAACGGACTATGGCTTGAAGACTCGCTCTTCTGCAGATTATAACAAAACTGTGCCACATCAAGGAGCTTCACCCAATTTTTCTGATTGATACGCTCCAGTATCTCGTTGATACGCTCTGTCTGCTCATCTGTCTGCGGATGAAAGCTTGTTGAAAACAGCAACTCAGAGCCAAGTAGCCGAAATACTTCACGCCAGAACTTGCCCGTGATGCGAGCATCGCGATCACTCACAATACTCTTTGGTATGCCCCAGTGTTTCACCACATGCTTTACGAATAGCTCTGCAGTCTTCTCTGCAAGGAACTCCTTGGAAGATGGGATGAAGATGACATACTTTGAGAAACGATCCACCACAACCAAAATAGAACTGAGGCCCTCTACCTTCGGCAGACTAACAATAAAGTCCATGGAGATGCTATCCCAAGGACGTTCTAGAATTGGTAGAGGCTCAAGGAGACCGACAGCCTTCTGGTTTGTCCCCTTATCTTGCTGGCAGATGAGGCATGTCCGCACATACCCCTCAACGTCGTCTCTCATCTGCGGCCAATAGTAGCCACGCTCAAGGAGTGCTAAGGTCTGCTCCTGGCCAGGATGACCGACCCATAGTGTATCATGACACTCCTTGAGTAGCTCTCGGCGAAGGCTTCCCCACCGTGGTACAAAGATGCGTCCCCCTTTTGTTACAAGGAGGCCATCCTGTAGCCAAAATCGCCGAGTCTTCCCTGTCTGCACCAGAGAAACAAGGTGTTGTGCGGTCGGATCCTGCTGCGTACCCTCGTGGATGCGGCTCAGCAATGCACCCTCTAAATGCACTTCAGAAGACTCCGCACGTGCAACTGCCAGTTCAGCCCTACAGCTTAGGGCATCCGCCACAACATTGGTCTTTCCAACCTTGTACTCCAAGGCAAAGTCGAACTCAGCCAAAAACATCTGCCATCGGGCTTGTTTAGGCGTCAACTTCTTCTGTGTCTGAAAATAGCTCGTGGCCACATTGTCCGTCTTGACGACGAACTCGGCACCCAAAAGGTAATGCCGCCAGGTCCTGAGGCAATACACAATGACGGTCATCTCACGTTCATGCACTGTGTAACGCCTCTCTGCATCTTTCAGCTTGCGACTCTCATATGCGATTGAATGACCATCTTGCATAATAACTCTGCCAATGACAAAGTCTGAGGCATCAGTGTGGACTTCAAAGGGTCTCGAATGATCAGGTAGTCGCAACACTGACTCCCTCACTAAGGCTTTCTTCAAGCCATCAAAGGCATCTTGGCACACTCCTGTCCAGAGCCATACCCGATTCTTCTTTAACAAATCTGTGAGGGGCGCAACAATGAGGGAATAACCTTCGATGAAATGCCGATAATAGTTTGCCAAACCGAGGAATGACCACAATTCTGGCACTTTGCTTGGCGGAACCCATTCCTGGATGGCCCTTATCTTCTGCCCATTCATACGCAGCACCACGCCCCACAACGTGGCCAAGGAAGCTGATCTCCTCCTGCCCGAAGAGACACTTCTCTCGTTTGACACAGAGGTCATTCTCCTTCAGCACCTGAAACACTGTTCGCAAGTGTCCGACATGTTCCTCCATGTTGCTGCTGTAGATCACAATATCATCCAGGTAGACTACCACAAACTTGTCTAAGTAGGGGTAGAAGATCTGGTTCATTAAAGTCGTGAACGTGGCTGGAGCATTTGTCAACCCGAATGGCATTACTAGAAATTCGTAAGCACCATAGCGGGTGACGCAAGTTATTTTCGGCTCATCACCTTCGGCAATCCTCACCTGCCAGTAACCCGATCACAGATCTAGCTTGGAAAAGATACGGGCACTGCCTAGCTGATCGAACAAGTCCGCTATAAATGACAATGAGTACTTGTTCTTCACCGTGACCTTGTTCAAAGCACGGTAATCCACACATAACCGTTTAGAGCCATCATGTTTCATCTGGAAAAGGACCGTGACACCAAATGGGGTTTTTGATGGACGAACAATGCCTGCGTCCAACATCTCGTCTAGCTGCCTGCGCAGCTCCTTCAGCTCAGCTGGCCCCATACGGTATGGAACCATTGCAGGAGGCTTTGCTCCCGGGGTCAACTCAATCCTGTGGTCGACCTCACGTCTTGGCGGAAGACGCTTTGGCAATTCCGGGGGCATCACCCCCCGAAATTCCTCCAATAGTGGGGCTAGGGTCGGCGGCACTGCTGCTTCTACCTTCCCTTCATCTGCACACACTGCAACTAAGAATGTCTGCTCCCCATGCTTGACACCCTTCTTCAGTTGCATTGCCGATAACACAGAAGACTTGTCTTTCTGCGTAAGGCACTGCACTGTGTGTGACAGGTCTGACCCCATGATCGTCAACGTGTTAAACTTTGGCAGCATCATAACATTCTGGCTTCGCAGAAACTCCATACCTAGAATCACCTTGAAATCGTCTAGGGGCACCACAGAGAAGTTGGCTTTGCCGACCCAACTCCCCACTTGAGTAGCCACATCTCTTGCTTCACCAAGGATGGGCTTGGCCTCAAAGTTTACTGTTTTGATAGTCCTCTGCTTTGGCCCAGTTTTCAAGCCCAACCGCTCTGCCTCTTCCCGCGAGACAAAGTTGTGTGTGACCCTCGAGTCTACCATTGCTGAAGTAGACTTTCCATTCATAATGACTTCTACGTACATAAGTTTCTTACTGACCTGCATGTTCTTAGCTGCACAACTTCTAGCTGCGTTAATCGATCGCATGACCCCCATCCTTGGTTGCATGGTCTCAGTGTCACTGCATTCAGTATCGCTGCATTCTTCCCGTGCAACATTGACTTGCCCATCGTCCTTTACAAGGCGCTTTGGGCACTGCCTGGCGATATGTCTATCGCCGCAGAACCAACATGTCACAACCACACCCTTGTTGCTGTTGTTATGCTTCACGAAGTTCTGTTTCTTTTCGGATTGATGGCGTGTCGACGCCTCACCTTTATCATTGCGCTGCTCATCCTTCTTGCTTCCGTGGTCAGACTTCTTCCCATCTTTGGTTGATGGGGTGAAAGGCTTGCGCTGAGTGTCAACTAAGCGCTCAGCCGCCACATATGCATCTTCCAAAATACGGGGGTTGCTCCTTTCCACTTCAGACTGTGCCCATGGCTGAAGCCCCACAATGAACCAGTTGAACATGTCGTCTTCTGGCATGTTAGGTATCTCCAGCATAAGCTTCTGGAACGTTCTGACATAGTTTTGCAACGAACCAGTGTGTTTGAGCTCACGAACCATCCGATAAGCCTGCCTCTGCGCATTTCTTGGCATGAAGTAGTTGCACAACTCTATTTTGAAGTCATCAAAAGTGTCTATCACACATTGACCCCTCTCCATGTCATTGCGCTTCCGCCTCCACCAAGCGATAGCATCCCCATCAAGTAAGGCCGCTGCAGCCTTAATCCTCAAATCTTCGAGGGTCACATTCTGAATATCCAAGTAGTCTTCTACTTGGAACAAGAAGTTCTCAATGGCCTTGCTGTCGCGAGAACCATTGAATTTTGCGGGTCTTGGCACATCAATCCTTGATGGTCTCTCACCATTTTTGCCATTTAGGGTCACCGTCCGCTGCAACGTGCGGTTCTTCAGCTGAAGCTCCCCTACTTCAGACTGCAAGTCGGCCACTGTAGTCGTCAACGAAGTGACCTGCCCCATTAATAAGGTTACCTGCTCTTGCAGACTCGCCACCACATCATTCAGTCCATTGAATGATTTACATGCGCGTGAAATCACTTCATCATGCGAAGTCACCTCTTCCACCAGCTTGTTAACAGTTGCAGCCAACTCTTCTTGGCCCCGAGGTGAACTCATCTCCTCAGCTTCAACAACTGCCTTGCCTTTGGTGTTGCGCAAGTTTTGATAAGGCGCCGCGATGTCTTGCTCACAAATCGCAGCCTGTCGGCGTGTCTGTCGACACCGACTCCGGAGTCCCTTCCCCAGCACGAGAACGAGCTCTGGTACCACTTGTCATGAGCCTATTTCCTTCAATGGGCCAGCGCGGCACGACGATCCTTCCTCACCGCCGCAAGCCTACTCGTCAGCTCGCTTGCCGATCGCGGAAGCTTGGAATCAGAGTGCAAGAGAGCAAGAGAGAATAGAGGGAGAGAAATTGCAATAACAAGAAGCAATCACAACGAGGGTGAACAAAAGAAAGCTCAACGCATTTACTTCATTCACAATTTTGCCCGCAGGCTATTACAGTTCAAGTATATGGGCTACCCCTTTGGGGTATTGATTCACCTTAACCGGGCAGCTTACATCAGACTCAACAAAAGCAAAACAGACTGTAAGCGCAACTGTACACTGTAAGTCGCAATGGAACAATTGCAACCCTATGTGTAATTGTTTCATGACATACCGCTGTTGGGAGACTAAATAACCTCTGATGCCTGCCAAACTGCCGGCATATCTCTATATATGCAAGACTAGAGTACGCCGATTGTACATTTGCTTGCTCTTGAGCGTACCTGTTTTAATGTTTTCTTCAACCAACACAACTTAAGAGGCTATCTGGAACTTGTCAACAAATACATGATTGCTAACAACTGTTTGCAACTTTGTTTAAAAGAGCTGTATGGTAATGATCGTAGGAGAAACATGTCTATGGAGATAATCTTGCTAAACAAAGTGGTGATTGGTCTGAATTTTCTTCAGTGATTCATCAAACTCATTAAGCCTCATTGTTTCTATGATCGTATGATAGGTCAGAAGGAATTTGAAACCATCTTGGTAATCAGATCAATTAGCTGCCTTGCACCAGTCATGCATCTATATCATGCCTCTTGGATATATGAAGACATAGTTTTATTTTGGATTTTCCATGAGACGAGTCAGTCTGCTAGGAAACAGAAAGAAACAGTTGAAAAGCCCGAGCTTATGATGTCTAGGTCTCAACTCTGAACTCAAGAGAAGAATTCAATGGGAGCAATTAATTTTGAGCTATCTAAGAGTAGGGCATTCTGGCTGCTAAATTTACAGAAGTTGGTGCAACAACGGATTGTTAGCTATGTCAATGTCGTAGTTGTAAACGATGTTAGATCTCCTACTATAAGAATGCACTATGCTTTTAAGTTGATGGTAGGCATTGTATTTGGAGGTGCACATATGTTTACAGATATTCACATTAAGTTCGGTCAGTGTACTGCTGCACTAGAATCTGTAAGGTTAGTTCAATCTTCTAAATCTTTTTGTGTTAAAGCTATAGTAACACCCATTTGGCTAGAAGGTAGAAATCACATGCCTTGAGTTATCTACTTCAAGTAATATATGTAAAGTACATGATAGAATGAGTAGCCGGTATGGCTCACAGATCATTATCTATGAGGCTCATATCATGAATGTATACAGACCTGCCAAACTTGAGTATTTCAAAATTGGCCAGGATACCTATGCCGATACTGCTAGCAATAGGTGTTATACACATGAAAATACAGACACACATGTGTTGTATCCCCCCATCCTTTGATTCGTTGTATTATGCTTTTTGTACCACTTGTAGTTGTACTGTACATAGTCACAGATATAGGTGATATTTTGAAAATATGGCGATACTATGGCTGTAAATTCATAAAATGATATCAAAGGCAAAACATCACAATATTTTGAAAATATAAAAAAATTATATATATCACAATATTATCTCGCTAATATCACGAATTCATGAGTTACCTTTTACTTTTTTACTTATTTTCTATATCTTAACTAAGTTTTCCTTCTTTCTTTTCTATTTATTTATTTATTTATTTTATTATGTGTATTTTATTTTCTAAACATGCTATTTTTCTTATTTAAAAAATTTTTGTATTTAAAAAAATTTTTATAAGCACCAAGTTTTTCGCAAGATTTATCAACTAAACCTATATTATTGCGAGAAATTGCCTTCCTGAGATATAGCCGAGACTCGTAATTGTGACTATGGTACTGTATAATCATACTGCATACAGGTGCCTGTACCCGTATTACTGTGACATTAACACTGACCTAGTATGCCTTGGAGATTAAGCAGGTATAGTTTTAGCTGGATCTTGATAGTATGTGAACAAATCCACCTTATTAATTATATAGGATTTTTTAAACCATGTTAATCTTGTCTGATTGAGACCATATGATGCCTTTTGGAAGCTTTGGACGAGTGTGGCATAAAATGTAGTCTAGATGTGACTGCATATAGATCTTCTTATCACAAGTTTGCATGTCCTTTTGTCAAAGTAAAATGGAGATTGTGCACATTTGAATGCAATCAGTATTCATACTCAAATCATCTTTAGTTTTGAGGCAAATAAGCCCTATAAAGAGTTAATAGGATAGTTCTTAATTGTCTATTCTGCTGTTCCACGGCTTGTGATGGAAGATAATGGACTCAGCAGGGGCCATTAAAAGGATATATATTATTTATTTTCAACTCCAGCTTGGATATTAGGTTTAGTATTTAGTTTCTTCCATCCTAATTGATGCATGTTGTCATCAATGAGTCATCTATGTTAAAGGGGATACTACTAAGGAACAAATTTTTGTAGGAATATAAACTTGAATCTCATGATGTACCTTAAGTGAAGGTCTGGATTTGAAGGTGTCAATTATACAGTAACTGCAGAGTGCAAACTATCATAAGTACTTGAATTATCAATTTATAATAGATTCCTTGAAGTATCTGTAATGTTTAGATGCTAAGTGCAGTAACCATGTAGCTACTCTTTCATTTCTAAAAGTTTTGTGGGAAAGCTAACGATTGTTAGAATATAAGTGTTATATATTATATATGTTCATATACATATATGTATATATATCTTTTGTCTGTATATATATGTCCAATATATATATATATATATATATATATATATATATATTTGTGCATGTAATATATTTTACCCTTTAGCGGTATTTTGGTCTTTTTGATATTTGTAATAGGAACAACCCAATAGGAAAACTGTTTTTTATTTATTTTATTTTTTATATTTATTTGGGGGCATGTTGGCATTTGTTATATTGTCAAGGGCATATTTGGCCTTGACAATATAACCGTTGGGGGCTCCCCAACGACTAGATTTCTAACCGTTGGGGGCTCCCCAATGGCTAAATTTCTAGCTGTTGGGAGCTCCCCACAGCTATATTGTGAGAGCTCCTCACTCCCATCTTGTGTATAGATATGGGCCTTATGCCCCTTGTTTTCTTATGCATTTTGTGTGTATTTGTTAGTGAATAAAGAATATATTTTTTATATTATGAGTGTTCCTTGAAACCCCTAAGTGGTTATTGTGCTCGTGCCCATTTTGTGGGTTTGTATTTGCCTCTTGTTTGAGGTGTGTGTGGAGACTTCTTGATTTCATTACATGGTATCAAAGCCATTGCATTTTTTATCGTGGTAAAGCTTATTCGTGAAGATGTGAGATCGTGGACTTGTGGTGCCTAAAAGAACTTTGCTTTCATTTCCTTCTCTATCTCTCTATTTTTCTCTCTCTTTCTCTTCTTGTATCTATGGAGGATGAATAAAAAGTGACACCATGCCTGTGAAACTCAGTAACACAAACTATGTGATGTGGGCATCCATAGTGAAGCATAAAATTTGAGAATAGGGTCTTTGGGGCTTGGTGGATGGATCCAAGAAAGAACCCAGGCTTATGCTTATCAAGAATAAAAACGGCAAAGAAGTTGCACTTCAAGGAGAAGAGATGAATAAAGCTATTGTCGACTATGAAAAGAGATGGAGGGAGTGGAGGATGGGTCATTCCAAAATCATGGGATGACTCATTAATAGTGTTGAAAAAAAATGTTCTAGTTTAGCAAAAGTTTGAATTTGCTAGTGATGCTTGAAAATATCTCCAAGATATATATTCCTTAAGGGATGTGGCTCATATATTTAACTTTCAAAAGAAAGAGAGGACACTAACCCAAGAAGATATGAGCATAAGAGAATACTATAATGTTTTTTCTCTCATTTGGGATGAATTAGCTCTCCTAGATCCTAAATGGCATTGTCCACTTGACATAGATATCCGTGAAAAACAAATTAACCCAAAGCACTTTTATCATTTTGTAAATGGGCTTAGACCCGAATTTGAGAGGACCAAATCAGTCTTTCTTCATAGAGGAGGTGTTCCTTCCATAGTAGAAACTCTAGAAGAATTAACTATGTAAGAAAATAGATTGAAGAAACTCTCCTCTACGAAAGATGAGGAATCAATGCTTGCTATTTCAAGACCTGAAAACCACACAAGAGCATATACGCCCCCTCACTTTGGAAGAGGACAAAATGACTATGGTAGAAACTCAAGTGACTATGAATACAAGAAAGGTGGTAAGATAATATGTCACTTTTGCAATATTGTGTGACATTAAACCATTTTTCCCAAAGAGATGAAAGGAAAGTAGCTTCCATGGGATCATCAAGCGAAATGAGTGGTATGGATGAAGGTAACTACTACTCAAAGGTCAATCTTCCTCTCTCTCTGGTGCAACCGTCTCAACATGCGTGGACCCTGGTATGAACTCTTGGATTCTTAATTTCAGTGCCTCATTCCATATGACTACTAATGAGTTCATACTATCCAAATGTCTCATTAACCCCAATGATTCCTATATTTCAACCACCGACAAAACATCTTTGAAAATCAAAAGTTTTGGTACTTTAAAAAACTTTTCTAAAATTAACCAAAAATTTTATGTCCCAAACGTTAGAGTAGTACCCAAACTTAACTTAAATCTCTTATCTGTTTCTCAAATTACCGACCATGGATGTAAGGTCACCTTTTCATCTAATGATTGCTTGGTACAAGATCTTCAATTTCAAGAACCGATTGGGCGAGGCCATAGAAGAGGAGACCTCTACTACATGGACAATTTGAAACTATCTAATCAAGTATTTGTAATTTTATGTAAAAAAATTGGCATAGGAGATTAGGGCATCCAATTATGTCAAAAATATATTTATTTCCTTTTCTTGAAAGTTGTAATGAAAAGGATTTGATTTAAGAATATTGCATTCTTGAAAAAATGAAATCCCTACCTTTCGAAATTAGCCAATTTGTGTCTAAAGAACCATTTGAGCTAATACATTCTGTTGTATGGGGATCAACACCGATTATGTTTAGAGGAGTTTCTTATTATGTAATATTTATGGATGATTATAGTAGGCACACATGGATTTATTTGAGTGTTTTAAAAAATTTCATAGTTATGTCAAAAATCAATTTAAAACCTCCATTAAAATATTTAAATCCGATTTCAGAGGAGAATTTTTATCAAATAATTTTCAAATTTTTCTTGATCAACAAGGGATCATTCATAAAAAATCTTGCCCCTACACCCCACAAAAAATGGGTTGGCCAAAAGAAAGCATCAACATATTATTGAAACTACTAGGACTCTTCTAATATCTAAAAATGTTCCTAAAAGATTTTGGGCCGAAACCGCCTTTACAGTGGTTTATTTAATTAATAGAATACCTTCCTCTATTCTTGAAAATGCTTCTCCTATTGAAATTTTTTTAAAATCTCTCTCAATTATACAAGATTGAGAATCTTTGGTTGTAAATATTTTGTTCTTTCTAACAAAAACGATAAACCTTTCGCTAAGGCCATTCCTTGTGCTATGTCACAAAGACTCGCCTAACAGGGTGCCACACTCGCATCGACGTGATGCGATGCAGGTGTGGGTGCGGCACCCGATGCGGTCAACATAACCCTGAGTGTGGTTGACCACATCGAGGGTTAAATTTGTCCAAAATAGACTCGGTCAACTCTGACCTATTTTATTTTGGACCATTAAAAACAAAATTAAGAGGGGCGGGGCAGGAGTTTAGGACACAACTCTTTCTCTCCTCCTCCCCTGACTATGATTCTTCCCGCTCTCCGACCCCTCCTCTTCCGCCGGCAACATCCACAAGGGTACCTCTCTCTCTCTCTCTTCCTTCCTCCTCTTCTCTTTCTTCTTCTTCTTCTTCCTTCTTTGCTTCCTCTTCCTTCTCCTCCCCACGTTGCCTTAAGTGCCGAACCCAGGCTTTGCTATGATAATCGATGATATGATAATTATTTTTATTTCATTAATGTTATTTGTTAACTTAAAACTATTAAAAATTATATATATATATATATATATATATATTCCCACTGTAATGAAATGGTGGTCTTCAACAAATGCACAAATAACTCACAAACAAGTGTCTATTGGAGACACTACAAGCATGACCCTTGAAAGGGTATAAAAGGAAGAACACTTAAAATAAATAATATTTTATTCATGAACAAAATGCTTAAGAAGCATAGTAATGTACATTGAAGGGGTTCACCCCTATATATACAAAAAAGTGGGAGAGAGGAGAGCTCATTTTGAGCTCTCCAAAAGAGACGTTGGATTCCAACGTCTCTTAATATAGCTGTTGGACTACAGTCCAACAACATTTAACAGCATTTATTATAGCTGTTGGACTACAGTCCAACAGCTATTTGCACAGTCAAGTTCCAACAGGAACTTGACTGGATCAAATATCTAGTTTCTATTGAACTAGATGCTAAAAAAGAAAATAAAGGAAAATAAAAAAATAAAAAAAGAAAATAATAAAAGAAAATATAATAATATTAAATAATATATATATATATATATATATATATATATATATATATATTACAGATTACATTTTTAACACTTTCCCTCAAACTTACGGTACAATGAGCGAAAGTTTGTCTAAGAGGAAGTGAAATCTGGGAGCAGCGAGAGGCTTGGTGAAGAAGTCTGCTAATTGATATTCTGATGTAACATATGGAAGATCAATGGTTCCATGTAAGTATTCCTCTCTGACATAGTGACAGTCCATCTCAATGTGTTTAGTGCGCTCATGGAATGTCCGGTTGCTTGCAATGTAGATCGCACTTTTGTTGTCACAGCACATCTTTGAAGCTTGCGTTGCTTTAGCTCCCATATCCGCTAGCAATCGTCTGAGCCAAACAACCTCCATAGTGGTAGTTGCCATGGCTCTGTATTCAGCTTCGGTGGAGGAAAAAGAGACTTTCTGCTGCTTCTTGCACCTCCACGAAATTAAGGTTTCACCTAGGAACACACAAAAACCAGTAGTTGAGTGTCTATTATTGGGATCACCTCCCCAGTCAGCATCAGTATATGCAATTAAATTTAATGAAGATGAAGCAGACAAGAAGAGTCCTCGTGAAAGAGAGGATTTTAAGTATCTAATAATACGCAAAATCGCTCCCATGTGCACGGAGGTGGGAGCATGCTGAAACTGACTGACTGTATGAACTGCATGAGTTATATCTGGCCTAGTAATGGAAAGATAAGAAAGAGCTCCAACAAGCTGTCTATAAGGAGTAGGATCATCAAGAAGTTCTCCATCATCAATTTTCATTTTAACATTGACAACTTCTGGAGTGTCTACTTTCTTATCATCTGTAATTCCAGACCTGGAAACGATATCAAGAGCAAATTTAGATTGAGATATCAAATACCCCCGAGGGGAATAAGCAACTTCAATGCCTAAAAAATATCTTAATAAACCTAAGTCAGTCATTTCAAAGTGAGTTTTAAGAAGAGATTTGATATTTGCAACTCCCTGTTTGTCGCCTCCGGTGATGATCATATCGTCCACATAGAGAAGAAGAATAATGATGCCTGCATCAGATTTCTTAACAAACAAAGCAGTGTCAGTTAAACAAGGTTGAAAACCAATATCAAGCATAACATGACTAAATCGATCATACCAGGCTTTTGGAGCCTGTTTAAGACCATAAATAGCTTTTTCTAGACGAAGAGCTTTACCCTTAGGGATACTAATACCAGGTGGGGCTTCCATGTATACTTCTTCAACGAGATTCCCATTCAGGAAAGCATTTTTGACATCTAATTGAAAGATAGGCCATGTTCTAATGGAGGCCAAGGCTATTAAAGTTCTAACAGTGGTCATACGGGCCACAGGAGCAAATGTTTCTTCATAATCGATGCCATACTCTTGGGCATATCCTTTTGCTACTAAACGGGCCTTATATCTTTCCAGGGTCCCATCACTTTTGGTTTTGACTTTGTATACCCACCTACAACCTATAGGTTTCTTACCCGGAGGAATATCTTGTATCGTCCAAGTATTGGCCTTTTCTAGTGCATCCAATTCTATTTTCATGGCTTCTATCCATTCTATATGATTTTTTGCTTGAGAATAGGATGATGGTTCAACATATGATTGTATTAATGTAATGGCGGCCCTATACGTGGGTGAAAAAGATTCATAAGACAATTTTTTCTGGAGGTTTAGAGATTCTAGACGTTCTTCTAGGTGAGACTTCAGAGTATTTTTGTAATGCACATGGAAGATTTTGCTCTCTACGTCTTGAATATTGTAGACTAACATCCCTATGGATTTGCTCTTCATTATCATCATTTTCAACAGCAATAGGACTTTGATCATTGTCAAGGTCACATCCAACATCGCATTCATTGGATTTTGAAATTGGATCAATTAAAAACGAGTATTCAGTGACATCCTTGGATTTTTCAAATTCAAAGAAGCTTTCTTTTTCCAAAAAAGATACATTTCTTGACACATATAATTTGTCATTTTGAAAATCGAAACACATGTAGCCTTTTTGATTATCAGCATATCCTAAAAAGGCACATGAGATTGCACGAGGAGAGAGTTTGTCATTTCTGTTGGTGAAAACAAAACATTTGCATCCAAAGACTCTTAATCTAGAATAATCTGGAGTTAAGTTAACAAGCTTTTCTATTGGAGTTGTATTCTTTAATGAGGAAGATGGCATCCTATTAATGAGGTAGGTGGCAGTTAGGACCGCTTCAGCCCAAAAACTTTTTGGAACTTGATTTGCAATTAGTAATGTCCTAGTAGTTTCCATAATGTGCCGATGTTTGCGTTCGGCTAGGCCATTCTGTTGTGGAGTGTGTGGACATGATCTTTGATGTGTAATACCATGTAAATTGAGATAATCTTTGAATTCGTTGGACATAAATTCTCCCCCTGAATCAGTGCGAAAAATAGAAATATCATTTTGAAACTTATTTTTAACCATTTTATGAAATATTTGGAAGTTAGCAAAGACATCAGATTTATGTTTAAGAAAATAAATCCAAGTATGTCTAGAAAAGTCATCAACAAAAATGACATAATATGTATAACCACCTTTGGAAATTACTGGTGCGGGGCCCCAAACATCCGAATGTATTAACTCAAGTGGTCGTGAGGAAACAAAAGTTCTACTAAGAAATGATAACCTTTTCATTTTGCCAAGAATGCAGTCTTTACAAGAAAAATTTTCAGAATTACAAAATTTTTCCAAACTTGGAAAATATTGAATTTTAGACATATGAGGATGGCCAAGCCTTTTGTGCCATAAATCCAATTCTAATTTCTGAATATTATAACAAAATGCATTCTTGGGTAATTCCAAAAAGTCCATGTAATAAAGTCCTCCTTCTCTATGGCCTTTCCCAATCAGCTTCCCTGACTGACGATCCTGTACCCAACAACCATGAGAAGAGGAGATATTACATTCATAATCAGATATTTGCGAGACAGATAAGAGATGCAAATTAAGTTTAGGGATATATCTAACTTCTGGGATAAAAAATCTTTTGGATTTTTGAAGATTTTTAAAACATCCTATTCCTTTTACTTCGAGAGATGTGCCATCGGCTGTAAAAACCTTTGACACACTTGAGTTATTTTTAAGACATTCAGATAGACTATTAACATTTGGGGTCATATGAAAAGAAGCACCAGAATCTAAAAGCCAAGGAAAGTTACCTGGACCGGAGAAAGATGCAACTGCCGCTCCAGTTGAGGCTTCGGTTGAGGATGATACCCCTTTGAGAAGAGGTTGAAGGATTTCCATCAGTTGAGCCATAAACACAGGTGCATCTTGATCTTTTGACTCAGATTCAACAGATGCAACTCTTTTTTCTTCTCTTCTTTTTAACTTTGGACATTGAGGCCTATAGTGCCCCGGTTCATGACAATGATGACAAATAACTTTTCTTTTATCAAAGTCGTCGTTTTGCCTTCCAAAATGAGGCGGCTTGTAAGTACGAGTATGATTCCCCGGTCTAGATACAGCTAAAACGGAGTCATCATCAACTTTTGAAGTACTTTTTCTAAGTCTGTTTTCCTCCATAGTGAGCTCTTCTATAGTATCAACAATAGAAGGAATTTTTCCACGATGTAAAAGGGCCGATTTGGTGGATTCAAACTCCGGCCTTAGACCATTCACAAATTGATAGAAATGTTCCATATCGAGTTGCTTTTGGTGAAGCTCGATGTCTTCGGCACAATGCCATTTGGGCTCAAGAAGAGCCAACTCTTCCCAAAGTTCGGACAACTCATTATAATATTCTCGAATAGTTTTATCTTTTTGAGTCATTGTCCGAACTTTATCTTGTAAATTGCATACATGTGCAATATCTTTAAGGGAATACATGTTTTTGAGGTATTCCCAAGCCTTATCGGCATGCTCAAACTTAGCTAGACTAGAGCATTTTTTAATGTCTATGCTATTGATGAGCCATGACATAATTTTTGCATGCCCTATCCTCCATTCTTTCCATTTCTTTTCATAAGTGGCTAACGCCTTACTCTTCTCTTCTTCCGTTAGAGGAACCTCTTTATCACCCTCTTTCTTGGTAAGAGATAGTTTAGGTTCCAAATCGGAACCATCCACTATACCCCATAAACCTTTTCCCCAAATGTGGTGCTTCATAATCGAAGCCCACATTACATAGTTAGTATCATTTAGCTTCATAGGAATGATGGTGATCTTATTATTGTCATCCATCTTTTACAAGGGTAAGAGAGGAATAAATAGGAGGAGAGAGAGAAAAAAATAAAAAGAAAAGAAAAAGAGTAGACAAAAGAATAAGAGGATACAAAACCATTTTTTTTTGTAGCACAAGTTCGCCTTTCTTCAAACAAATCTTCTTGAGCCAAGAACAAGGTGATGAAACACCTTTTGTAAATGTGGCACGGAAATCGAGGCGGAAGCACTTCAAGATCTAAGGATTTCGTAGCTCTGATACCATGTAATGAAATGGTGGTCTTCAACAAATGCACAAATAACTCACAAACAAGTGTCTATTGGAGACACTACAAGCATGACCCTTGAAAGGGTATAAAAGGAAGAACACTTAAAATAAATAATACTTTATTCATGAACAAAATGCTTAAGAAGCATAGTAATGTACATTGAAGGGGTTCACCCCTATATATACAAAAAAGTGGGAGAGAGGAGAGCTCATTTTGAGCTCTCCAAAAGAGACGTTGGATTCCAACGTCTCTTAATATAGCTGTTGGACTACAGTCCAACAACATTTATTATTATAGCTGTTGGACTGTAGTCCAACAACATTTATTAAAGCTGTTGGACTACAGTCCAACAGCTATTTGCACAGTCAAGTTCCAACAGGAACTTGACTGGATCAAATATCTAGTTTCTATTGAACTAGATGCTAAAAAAGAAAATAAAGAAAAATAAAAAAATAAAAAAAGAAAATAATAAAAGAAAATATAATAACATTAAATAATATATATATATATATATATATATATATATATATATATATATATATATATTACAGATTACATTTTAACACCCACAACCCCACACTCTAGTTTTTTTAAAGTGCCGCACCCGCACCCGCACCCGCACCTATGTGACATAGTCTTTGTGTTTTCTTAGGCTATTTCGAAAACAAGAAAGGATTTAGGTGTTATGATATTGAAAATGATAAGCTTTATTTTTCAAGGAATATAACTTTTATTGAAAAAGAAAATGACTTTAAAAAAATTGAGTTTAAGAAACCATGTGTGTACTCATTTTTGTTTGATCTTATGCATGAGCATGATATTATTAATGAAAATGAAAGTAATGATATTCTTGGTATTCATGAGAGTGTCAATGGTAACACTCATGATGCTCATGAAGGTGATATGCCTATTGTTGAACGTCACAATGAACTTCAAACTTATTCTCGTCGTACACAAGACCAACCACCATGTGCATTAGAGAGGTATTCCCAAAGTCAAAACATAAATTAATCTAGTGTTAGAAAATCTACGAGAATATCCCAAGCACCTAATAGGTTTGTTTCTTATGAGTCATTTGAACCCAACTATAGAGCTTGTCTTATGGTCATATACTCCTATGTTGAACTATCCTCCTATAGTGAGGCAAGAAATCATTATGAATGGATTAAAGCTATGAATAATGAATTAAAAACTTTAGAAAAAGCCAAAACTTGAGAGATTCAATCCTTACTTATAGGAAAGAAAACCATAGGGTGTAGATGGATCTATAAAATTAAAACCAGAAGTAATTGATCACTAGAAAGATAGAAAGCTAGGATAGTAGCTAAAGAGTATAATCAGAAATATATAATAGACTATAAGGAAACCTTTGCCCTAGTAGCTATGATGACCACAGTTAGAACTCTCATCACCATAGCATCTATTCGAAAACAACCTATCTTTTAAATGGATGTTAAAAATGTTTTTTTAAATGGAACCCTTAATGAAGAAGTCCATATGAAACCTCCACCTGGGTTAGGTTAGACACATGAAAAAGTTCTTCGTTTGCGAAAGGCTTTGTATGGTCTAAAACAAGTTCCTAAGGCTTGGTATAACTGATTTAACAATATGTTGGTTCAATTAGGATTTAGATCTTGTTATACTGATACTGCCTTGTTTGTTAAGTCTTCTGATGTAGGTATAGTTATGTTACTCCTGTACATGGACGATATGATTATCACAGAGGTGATAAACAGGGTGTTAATCATATCAAAGATGTTCTCAAAAGGAACTTTGATATGACAAATCTTGATTTTATTTGATTTTCTTGGAATAAAAATTGGTTATTCATCCCGAGAGTATTTTTTATCTCGGACTAAGTATGCAACCAAGATAGTTGAAGGGTCAGGTCTTACTGATGAAAAGAGAGTTGATACACCAGAGATCATCAATGCAAAAATGAAGAAAGATGATGGAGAACTTCTGAAAGATCCAATTCCATATTGTCAAATGATTGGCACCCTAACTTACCTTTCTATTACTTGTCTTGATATTGCTCATCCTATTCATACTGCTAGTTAATTTTAGCATTCTCCCACTACAGTACATATGAGTGTTGTAATGAGAATAGTTAGATATGTTAAAAATACTATCAATCATGATTTATTTTTATCATCTTCATCTCCTTTAGATGTTGTTACATATACTTTCTAATTGGGGAGTAGATGCAAATGATCGTCGCTCTAAGTGATTCCTTGATATCTTAGAGATGTAAAATACAACAAAAGGTGTCATTGTCTTCTACAGAAGCCAAATATCGTGTCATGACCACCATGACTTTTGAATTTGTGTGGTTACTAAAGCTACTAGAAGACTTGGAGTTTACTTGACTTAACCCTCAAGATTATGTTGTGATAATAAGAGTGTTGTCTATATTGCAAGCAATCATACATTTCATGAATGAATAAAACATATTGAAATGGATTGCCATTATGTCCGTGAAGAATTCCTGAAGAAGACGATCACTATACCATATGTTTCATCAGAGTATCAACTGGCGGATTTCTTCACTAAGGCATTGCCCTCCCCTAGATTCCACTTTCTCCTTGACACTCTTGGTTGTGATTCTGTGAGTTTGAAGGAGGTGTTAGAATATAAGTGTTATGTATATATATATATATTTTCATATACATATATGTGTATATATATATATATATATATATATATTTTTTTTTTTTGTGCATGTAATATATTTTACCCTTTAGGGGTATTTTGGTTTTTTTGACAATTGTAATAGGAACAGCCCAATAGGGGAACTGTTTTTTATTTCTTTTATTTTTTATATTTATTTTGGATCATGTTGGCATTTGTTATATTGTCAAGGGCATATTTGTCCTTGACAATATAACCGTTGGGGGCTCCCCAACAACTAGATTTCTAGCCGTTGGGAGCTTCGAACAGCTATATTATGGGAGCTCCTCACTCCCATCTTGTGTATAAATATGGCTCTTATGCCCCTTGTTTCCTTATGCATTTTGTGTGCATTTGTTAGTAAATAAAGATTATATTTTTTATATTGTGAGTGTTCCTTTAAGCTCCTAAGTGGCTATTGTGCTTGTGCCCCTTTCGTGGCTTTGTATTTGCCTCTTGTTTGAGGTGTGTGTGGAGACTTCTTGATCTCATTACAACAATAATATATGGAAAATGCCATTTAGAGAAAAGTTAGTACATTACTTGATTTGGATGCCATTTTTCATGAACAGATGAAAGAAACAATTTCTTGTTCCTCTGTAAGGAACTCTTCCAATAGTTTCGAACCTAATCTCTTATAGATTGCGCGTACCGTACTTTTATGTTTACGAGCTAGAGTTCTAGCACACGAAAGTCGAAGTATATACTTTATTCGACACAAACTGTGTTTTTTTGAGGATCCGCTGTGATAATGAGAGAGATTTCTACATATCCACCCGAATCGAGCAATAATATCAGAATCCGACGAATCGGCCCAGACTGATTTACTAATAGGATACCCTGATACGTTACAGAATTTCGCTTTAACCAACGATCCAATTAGAGGAAAAATTGGGACTATTGTATCAAATCTCTTAATAGCAGTATCGATCATAAATGAATTCTCTAGCATTTGACTCCTTATCACCCAAGGCATTAGTCGTACACCTGAAAGATAGCCAAGCCGTAGAAGGTATCGCTAGACAACCAGAAGCAGAGGGTAAAATACGAGGTACTTTATTGCTTAGTCTGGCTTTTATGAAAGCTTTAACAATTTACGGGCTGGTCGTGGCATTAGCACTTTTATTTGCTAATCCCTTTGTGTAATCCTAGAAACGTGAAAACGTGAAAAATACGTACTTCTTTTATTGCTTTGGCCCTGCCACTTCGCTTCTTTAAATTATATCAACTCAACACTTCACTCCTACAATCACTTCTTCCTTGATCCAATACTCCAGGAAAGTACTGATTTGAGGAATTAGTGGATCCGCTTCATCAAGGACTCTTGATTGTCATGTTTAGCTTGGACCATGTTAATCTTAATCCAAGACGAACATCAAGTTTGTCAGTTTTAAATTCAGATTTGGATACTGGTTGTGTTTCTAAATCTCTGAACCTATAGTTGGATTTGAATCCATTATATTTATAAGGGATAAACACTTTGGTTTCATAAAATCATGCATGATGCATTCAATGTGCTTACCTTTACCACAAGTTTCACGTAGCATTGATTTCTTGTAGTAACACGTGTGCTCATGGTACAGGACATGAATCCAATTTGGTTCAAGTTGTTCCAAATTCAGTCAGATAAAAATTTTCTGAATCCAAACTGATGTAATTTTTATTTCAAATTTTTTGCTACAATGTCATATATTTGATTTGGGAACGTCAGAACTTGGTCCCAATTTGACTAGCTGTAAGACTTGAGAGCATCTTTTCCTGCTCTTTATATGTGTGTAAATTGCAAGTGGAAGCATTATTCATAATTACAATATCTGATAACATAACGGTCTTACTTTTATTCTAAAAGTATGCTCTTTGTGTTTATTCAGGATCATTACAAGATTCTGGAAGTTGATTATGATGCAACTGATGAGAAAATCAGATTAAGTTACCGAAGGCTTGCTTTGGTATGTTATATATTATGTACCTATTCGGTCTCAGATGATGTCATGCTTTGATATTATTCTGATCTTTTCACTTGCATCTGGTTGATTTCATATTTTGGGTTCTCTGTGCTCAGAAGTGGCACCCTGATAAGCATAAAGGTGACAAAGATGTCACAACAAAATTCCAAGAGATAAATGAAGCTTACAGAGGTAAAAGTGTTAAGTTTAATCGATGTTTGGATTTGACGCGTCATTTATGTGTAAAGTCAAATGCTTGATGGAATTCATAGATGCAATTCTCATTTTGAGGATCCATAAATGTTCTCTAGTTGCATGTGTTATGACCCCACTAGTAGGCCTCACTCACCTTGATCTCAGCCCACAAGGAATGTGAGATCGGTGAGGATCTTGGTTTAGTACTTAGCCGATTTTCTAATGTACTTTTTGAATTTTCATTAGCCCCAAGTTGTGCCTATAAAAGCACACTTGGCGCCACTTTGAGGATCATCTTTGAAATTGGAAATTCTTCTCTCTCTCTCTCTCTCTCCCTTTTCTTCTTCTCTCCCATCTTTCGTATAGATCTTAATTGCAGACCTTAGAATTAGGTGATCTCCTCCTTAATTTCAGAGTTGATCATGTAATTCACTCCTCAGAGGTTAGAACTAGACCATCAAGCGACCAATTGGCCGGCGGCCGCTGATCGGGCCTTCTCATTTGGTGTACACTCGGTTTCACCATTGGCCAAGTTCTTCACCAGTTTTTGGTTGCGAATTGCACAATTTGGCGATCATCCACGACAATTGGACTACCAACACCTTGTTGCAGCTGGGGAACATCAAATCCCAACCAAGGTCACTGGTGATGAGATCTCGGTGAGAGGATCTCAAAAATGCAATTGACATTGTCAAAAATGGCCGAAAAATCTGATATAGCTGTCGGAGGCCAAATCTATGAAACTGATGAGAATTACGACTAGATCGATGTGGTCTAATCGTGAATTCCTCATGGATCACATCAAATACTAAAGAAAAGATAGATCAAATATTAGATCTTTGATCTACGCAATGATCTAAGTGAATTATGCTCAAATTCACAAGGATCGAGAGCGAGAACCCACCTCAAGTGCAGTAGAGCTGCCCCCGGTCAACAATTGCCAAAAAACCTCTTGCCTTAAAAAGAAGTTACAAACATTACACGGGTAGACCCAAGTCTACAAAACCGAGTGCCCACAAACCAAGGATTGAGTAGCATACTCAATCTTAAATTGAAGAGTGAAGGAAAAAAGGAGAGTGCTTCAAATGTGGGGACACATGGGAACCGAGTCACAAGTACAAGACATTGTGAATCATCCAAGTGGTAGATAGCGACTATGAGGTTGAGGCTAAGGAAGACTCACAACAGTCTAGTGAGCCGAATGATGACATTTCAGATGTGGAGTATCATGCTTTATCCAGGGTGTCTGGCTCCCATTGGATGAGGATTGAGGGTCTCCTCAATGGCCACCTAGTGAGCATGTTGATAGACACTGGGGCCACTCACAACTTTATTCGAGATGAGACCGCTTACAAGAACGGATGCAAGATTAAGGAGCATCCAATCTTTGATGTGGTTATAAGTGATGGTGCTTGCTTGAAATACATGAAAGTGTGTTATGACGCTCTTCTAAAGCTCCAAAATGTGCCCTTCCAAGTAGACCTCTACATACTTCCCATCAAGGGTGTAGAAGTGGTCTTAGGCATGAGTTAGTTAAAGGAGCTTGGAATTGCAATGAATGCAATTATTATCAAAGACACACACCCAATCTCGGTCATTGATGAGTTGCTTGATGCGCTTCATGGTGCGAGCTTCTTCACCAAGATTGATTTGAGAACCAGCTATCATCACATCCGGATGGCCGAGGAGGATATTCACAAGGCGGCATTTAGGAATCGTGATGGCTAATATGAGTTCCTAGTTATGCCTTTTGGCATCACTAATGCACCAGCTACTTTCTAACGTGCGATGAATGGCATATTCCGACCCTTGCTTTTTTATGATATTTTGGTGTATAGTAAGGGTTGTTGGGCTGAGCATCTATGTCATGTAAAGAATGTATTGAGTTCAAATGCCTTGCATGCTAAATTGTCCCATTGTAGTTTTCGATAAAAGCAAGTGATGTATCTAGGACATGTCACTGGGCATGGTGTTAAACCATATCTGGCTAAAGTAGAGTCCATGCTCAAATGGCCCAAGCCCAAGAATGTAACTAGTCTTAAGAGGGTTTTTGGGTTGAACAGGTTACTATAGGCATTTTATGCAAGGGTATGAAACGATTGCTGCCCCTCTCACAACCTTGTTGAAGAAAGACTCATTCTTGTGGACACCAAAGGTGCAAGAGGCATTTGAGACCCTCAAGCATGTGATGACACAAGCTCAGTGCTTGCTCTTCTAGATTTCACCCAAGAGTTTATTATTAAGACAAATGCTAGTGACATTGGAGTGGGTGTGATGTTGATGCAAGGCAATCACCCAATTGCCTATACGAGCAAAGCTATCCCTAAGAGACTTCATGCATTGTTGGCATATGATAGAGAGATGCTAGCCATCGTCTTGGCCATTGAGAAATGGAGGCCATATGTGCTTGAGAGGCACTTCATCGTGTTGATGGAGCAGCGAGTCACCACCACTAGCCAACAACATTGGATCATGAAGCTCCAAGCATATGACTTCACACTTGAGTACAAGAAGGGCACAAGCAAACATGTAGCCGATGCTCTCTCCCGGCTTCAAGAAGACTACAGTTTGGATGCTTTTTCTTCAATCTCATGTAATTGGGCTGGAAAGGCATGTAACACACAAAAAAGATGATAGTGAAGCACAACATATCATGTGGGACCTCATGGAGGATCCCAAAAGCCACCTCACTATGAATTGAAGGGTGATGTCCTCTACTACAAGGGGCGAGTTTATGTACTGCCCCTGTGTGATTTGATTGGAGAGCTCCTAAAAAAGCACCATGACTCCCTAGGTGTTAGGCATATGGTTATCTCTAAGACCTACCAAAGGCTTAAGAGATACTACTATTGGAAAGGGATAAAAGGTACGATAATAAAGTATTTGAGGGAGCGCCAAGTGTGTCAAGCCAACAAGTATGAAGCGTTCAAGACTCCAGGACACCTAACCCCACTCCCAATACCCACTGGGGCGTGGGGAGATATCTCCATGGACTTCATTGAGGCCCTTCCTCCCTCCAATCGCAAGGAGGTCATCTATGTGATGGTTGACCGCTTGACCAAATATGCCCATTTCATGGCACTTCTAGCAAATTACACTATCCAAAATATGGTGGAAAGCTTCCAAGATAATGTTGGCAAATTATATGGCATGCCAAAGACCATTGTATGTGATCGTGGTGCAGTGTTCCCTAGCAACTTTTGGAGAGAATATGTCAAGTTATGTGGCATGAAAATGAAGTTTAGTTTGGCAAACCACCCACAAAATGATGGGTAAACCAGGGTGGTGAACAATACCTTAGAGACATACCTACGGTGCTTTGCTAGCACTAAGCCCAAATAACAGACTATGCTTCTCTCATGGGCTGAATATTGTTACTACACAATGTTAAAATATATGTAACTATACATATATATATATATATTTGTCTATATATATGTATATATAATACCCGATAGGGGTATTATCAACTTTTTACATGGTTGTTCTAGTAAACAACTATTTCTTTTTCCTTTTCACTTTTTATTTTCTTTTCTTTTATTTTTCTTTTTCCTTTTATTTTTGTCTCAAAATCCAACCCAAAAGGGGCCCCACATAGAGTCGTTGGGGCCCCCAACGGTCACATTTGTGACTGTTGGGGGCTCCCAACGACTCTATGGGAGCCCCCTTTTGGCTCTCCTTTTGAGACCCCTTTTGGGGTGTATAAATAGGGGTGACCCTCTTTGTATTCTTTATGCTTGAGAGCTCTCTCCTTCAATAAAGTGTATTTATTTTTTAGTTTGTGCCTTTCTCATGGCTTGTTTATGTTGTCCCATAGTGGACTTGGCTATTATCTCTCGTGTATTGGACCATTGTTGGTCATTGTGAATGCTTATAGCATTCTTTATTTTTTCTGCATACTTCATTACATGGTATCAAAGCCATTCGGTTCTTAGAGGAAGAAGCGTGATATTTATTTTCACATATAGTCTCTATCCTTCACACTCTTTGGTGACATCATGAAATCCAAAATTGACCTATCCTTCAAGCTTAATGGAAAGAACTACATGATGTGGGCATCGACAATAGAGAACAACCTCAAAGGTAAGAAACTTTGGAGTTATGTTATGGGTTCTATTCCGGAACCCCAATTGAAGCTCACTAAGATGGAAGGAGGTCATGAAAAAGCTCTTGAGGGAGACGCTCGCCTCAAAGCCATTGAAGACCACCAAAAGAAAGTTGAAGATTGGGTGAGCAACCATGCCAAAATCCTTGTTTGGTTCATGAACAATGTCGAACTCAAGGTATGTGCTAATATAGTTAAATTTCGTCGAGCCAATTAGGCTTGGTTCTTTATGAAGGGTATGTATACTCAAAGAGACCTTGCAAGAGCATATTTTTTGCAAAAAAAATTAGAACCACCAAAGAAGGTGATTCAAGCATACAAGATTACTATATTGCATTAAATCTTCTATGGGATGAGTTGGCTCTTTTAGAGCCAAAATGGGTAGCTATGGAGGATATTGAACTAAGGCAAAAATAAATGGAACAAGATCGATTATTCTAATTTTTGCTTGGGCTACGTCTCAAATTTGAACAAGTGAGGTCATCACTCCATAGATCTATTTTTCCACCAATAGAAGACGCTATTGCTGAAATCACATAAGAGGAAACTAGGCTTGGCATGAGTAAGAACATTGATAAAGTGCTTGTCGTATCCAAACTCGGTAATAATGTCAAAACCTATAAACCACCCCATTTTGGAAAACATAGAAACAATAGTGGAGGAAGAAAGATGATTATATGTCATTATTGCTATGAGTCGGGTTACATTAAACCCACTTGCCCAAAGCTAAATGGAACATTCAAGCCTAAGGTGACATCCCTTGAAGAATCTACCACCAAAGAAGAAGATGGCAAGAATGGCGACCTCAAAGAAACACTTGGTCAAATATCTATGGCTCTACAACAAATTCTCAAAGCTACTTCCTCCACATTGCGGCCATTGTGTCTACATCATCACCCGGTACGTATTCTTGGATTTTAGACTCCGGAGCATCCTTTCATATGACCCTACATGAAAATGCATTAACCGATGTATGCACCAATTCAAAAAGTTCATGTGTTTCTACGGCCGATGGAACTTTTTTAAAAATCACAAGTATTGGAACACTTAACTCTAAAAACTCTCAAAACCTTTTTGTTCCAAAAATAAGAGTAGTTCTAAAGTTAAATTTGAATCTTTTTTCGGTTTCCCAAATTGCCGACCATGTATGTGAAATATCTTTTTCATCTAATGGTTGCTTTGCGTACGGAAGCGGATTGGGCAAGGCCATAGGAAGGGGGACCTCTACTATATGGATCATGTAAACCTTCCTACAAACTCTTTTTGTACTTATGTCCAAGATAAAAACATTGAAACTTGGCATAAAAGACTTGGATATTCAAGTTATTCAAAAATGTATCTTTTTTCATTCGGAAACAAATTTTATAAAGAAAACGACATTAATTGCAAAAGATTGCATTTTTGGAAAAATGAAGTTTATTCCATTTTCAACTAGAATTTTTCTTTCCACAAGACCTTTTGAATTGGTGCACTCGGATGTTTGGAGTCCATCTCCAGTCATGTCTAACTATGTCACTTTTATTGATGACTTTACTCGTTATGTTTGGATTTATTTCCTCGATCATAAATCAGAAGTATTTTTCTTCTTTAAAGACTTTCATATAAAAACACAAAATTAATTTCAAAGTAATATATCCATTCTTAGATCCGATTCCGGTGGAGAATACTTGTCCAACGAATTTCAAAATTATTTAAAACAAAATAGAATTTGCCATCAAAGATCATGCCCTAGAACTCCACAACAAAATGGACTAGCGAAAAGAAAACATAGACATATTATAGAAACCGCTTGAACATTGCTTATTTATAAAAATATTTGAAATTTTTTTGGGCCAAAGCCGTTGGAACTTCAACATACTTAATCAATCAAATGCCTTCTTCTAAATTAAAGGATGTTTCTCCTTGTGAAAAACTTTTTAAATTTTCCCCCGACTTCAATCGCCTTCGCATCTTTGGTTGTAACTTGTAAATGCTTTGTTCTCTCACATAAGAGAGATAAGTTGTCTCCAAAGGCAATTGAATGTGGTTTGCTAGGTTATGGGAAAAATAAAAAGGTTATAAGTGTTTTGATTTCAAAAATAACAAACTATATGTTTCAAAAGACGTGACTTTTTTGGAAGATGAAAATGGTTTTGAAAAGCTAGATAAACCAAATGAAATTGACTACATGTTCTTACATGATCTTATAGATGATATTTGTTATGATTCTATGAATCATCTTGAAAGTATAGATGATACTTGTGAAGTATCCAATATTGAAATATCACCACATAATGGTGATACTAATAATGAAAATATTCATGTTTATACTCGAAGAGAACAAGAAAGGCCTATTAGTGCCTTGGAGAAATTTTTTCAACTTACCAAATCCTTGGAAGAAACCCCCGTTAGGCAGCCTTCTAGAGAATCCATTCCACCCAATAGGTTTGTGTCATATGAGTCTCTTGCACCAAATTATCGGGCATGCCTAATAGTCTTATACTCATATTATGAACTCACTCATTATAATCAAGCCAAAACTCTACCTCATTGGATTGAAGCAATGAAGATAGAATTAGATGCTCTAAAAAAGGTTAATACTTGAGAAATAGTCAAGCTTCCTCCAAATAAAAAACCTATTGGATGCCGTTGGGTCTTTAAGGTTAAAACCAAAGGCGATGGGTCCTTGGAAAGATGTAAAGTCAGATTAGTAGCTAAGGGATATTCACAAAAATATGAAATTGACTACGAGGAAACATTTGCCCTTGTAGCTAGAATGACAAGTGTTAGAACCTTAATAGCTGTTGCATCAACCAAAAAATGGCCTATATATCAACTCGATGTGAAAAATGCATTCCTAAATGAAAATCTAAATGAAGAAGTATATGTGGATCCACCGCCCGGAGTTAATATTGGACAAGGTTAAACTCTTAAACTTTTAAAAGCTTTATATAGTCTTAAACAAACTTTCAAGGCTTGGTATGATCGTTTTAGTGATATCATGATTAAATTAGGATTTCGTTCATGTTATATTGACACTGCTTTGTCAAAAGCGTAAGTAATAGTATTGCTATCTTATTACTTTATGTTGATGACATGATTATCATAGGAAATGATTAAATTAGTATTATTAATGTTAAAAATATGTTAAAAGATAGTTTTGACATGTCTGATTTAGGTTTCCTTAGATATTTTCTCGGCATTGAAGTTGCATATTCTCCCCGAGGATATATACTGTCACAAATGTAACTTGCTGCGAATATATGTACTAAATCTGGAATTTCAGATGATAAAAAGGTAGAGACTCCAGAAGTAATTAACGCAAAATTAAGGTTGAAGGATGGGATTCTTCTAGAAGATCCCACACCCTACAGACAACTCATTGGATCTCTCACATATCTGACTATCACTAGACCAGACATCGTTCATGCTGTTCAATATGCTAGACAATTTCAGCATGCTCCTACAATTGTGCACATGAGTGTCGTGCTCCGGGTCGTTCGATACATCAAAAACACCATAACTAAAGGGTTATTTCTATCCTCATCTTCTTCTTTGGATTTACTTGCTTATACTGATGCAGATTGGGGAGGTAACTCTAATGATAGAATCTCAACTATTGGCTTTTGTGTCTTTTTAGGAGATTCCTTAATTGCTTGGAGACACAAGAAGCAACAGAAAGTCTCGCTATCCTCTACTGAAGCTGAATACTGGGCTATGACAACTATTACTATGGAACTTGTTTGGCTTCAAAGTCTTCTCAAAGATATGAGAGTTAACATTACAGGTGCTTCAAAGCTATGTTGTGACAACAAAAGTGCCATTTATATTGCCAGTAATCACACCTTTCATGAGCACACCAAACATATAGAGATGGACTGCCACTATGTTCGTGATGAGTACCTACGAGAAACAGTTACTCTGCCATATGTCACATCAGAATATCAGTTAGCGGATTTTTTCACTAAAACTTTTCTTGCTCCTCGCTTTACATTTCTTCTTGGCAAACTTTCAATCATCTCCCCATAAAGTTTGAGGAGGGGTGTTAATATATATATATATATATGTGTATATATATATATATATATAATACCCGATAGGGGTATTATTAACTTTTCACATAGTTGTTTTAATAAACAACTATTTCTTTTTATTTTTGTGTCTCAAAATCCAACCCAAAAGGGGCCCCATATAGAGTCGTTGGGGCCCCCAACGGTCACATTTGTGACCGTTGGGGGCTCCCAACGACTCTGTGGGAGCCCCCTTTTGGCTCTCCTTTTGAGACCCCTTTTGGGGTGTATAAATAGGGGTGACCCCCTTTGTATTCTTTATGCTTGAGAGCTCTCTCCTTCAATAAAGTGTATTTATTTTTTAGTTTGTGCCTTTCTCAAGGCTTGTTTATGTTGTCCCATAGTGGACTTGGCTATTATCTCTCTTGTGTATTGGACCATTGTTGGTCATTGTGAATGCTTATAGCATTCTTTATTTTTTCACATACTTCATTACACACAAGTCATCACCCCACCATCGACATGAGTCTATTCGAAGCATTGTATGGTTACCACCGCCCAATCATGTGTTGTATGAGCATGGGAGTGCTCAACTTTTGGAAGTTGATCAACAATTCAAGACACGTGATGAATGCTAGATTTTCACCCGCACCTGTATTGGGAAAGAAGAGAGAGAGAGAGAGAAACGGAGAAGAGAGTGCAATGGGGTTCTGCGGCTATCACGATTTCTGAATAGAAATTGTGACCTAACACTGTGTATTTATAATTTACATTAAAGAAGTATTGGACCGGGTCTGGTGTATCCAGACCCGAATAAAAAGAAATGTTACACTCAGACTGTACATAAGCATTACATGGATTAGATCGGATCCAGATTGGATCCTAATGACACTTTCCACCTTTTTGACCCCCCTCAAGTGACCATGAACAACTTGCCTTTAAGCATCCAAAAATGATCCTTTGTTAACCCTTTGGTGAATATGTCTGCAACTTGTCTTTCAGTACTGACGAACTCAGACTCAATCTCTTTTTCTTCAATCTTGTCTCACAAAGTGTTGGTCGATCTCAATGTGCTTAGCACGACTCTGATGGACTGGATTGAATGACATGTTGATAGCACTTTGATTGTCACATAGTAGGATACAGTGAAAGATCTTTTCTCCTACTTCAGTTAGTAGATGCCTGATCCATGTGGCTTCGGCAGTAGCAACAACCATGGATCTGTACTCAGCCTCAGTGCTTGATCTAGCAATAACTTTTTGCTTTCTACTGCTCCAAGAGACTAAATTTCTTCCAATGAAGACACAATATCCTGATGTAGATCTTTGTTAATCAGGATCTCCTGCCTAGTCTGCATCACAATATATAATAAGTGTGAAAATATCTCAAAAATGAGATAAAGTGTGCGATAAGCACAACACCACCAATGTGCACAAATGCACAAGAACACTTAGAACAAATGTACACAAAGGTACAATAAAGAAACTCAAATGCACAAAGGCATACAAAATATAAAGAATTTTATTGAGAAGAATGGAGAACAAAAGCTCCAAGAAGTGCATTTTACAAAGGGGGAACTCCCCTATTTATAATAGGAAAAGGAGCCTTGGAGGGGCTCCACTAGCTGTTGGCGCCCCTCCAACGGTTAGAATTCTAACCGTTGGAGAGGCTCAACAACTAGTGTTGAGCCCTCCAAGTTGACTTTGAGTCAACAAACAAAAAAGACAAAAAAATGAAAAGAAAAAAAGAAAAGGAAGAAAAGTAAAAAATACAAAAAGAATTACAACATATTCATAATTATGAATATGCGCAAAAGAGAAATGACTAAAATACCCTTGCGGGTTTTACAAGAAAAAAGAAACATATATATTTACATATATATATATATATAAAGATAGATACATATACATATATACATGATGTATATATGTATATGTTGTTAAAATATGTTGATCCTTAAATGTACATATATATATTTATATATATAAAGATACGTATACATATATATATATATATATATGTATACATATCTCTATTTATATATATAAAAATATATATATTTTATCTTCCTAAAATACCCTCAAGGGTATTCTTGTAAATTAGCATTTTACGCATATTCCAATTGGAATATGCATTGTAATTTTTGTTTTATTTTTATTTTTTGTTTTTTATATTTTTGGATTTCGTACCACATTGTGGGCCTCCCAAAAGTGACGTTGGGAGCCCCCAACGGTCACAAATGTGACCGTTGGGGGCTCTCCAACGTCCCCTTTGGGAGCCCCCAAGGTGGTCCATTTTCATGCTTATAAATAGGGGATTTCCCCTTTGTATTTTGTATTCTTGAGAGAGCTTATGCTCCATTGTAATGGGGTTTTTACCCCTTCTCCATTATTCTTCAATGATATGCAACTTATGACTTTATGTCATATTTTTCCCTTTTTATGGGTTTTATGTGTTAGCACATTATGTGCTTATGTTGTTTCCCTTTAATGGGTATATTTGCACTCCATGTGCATAAGTATGGGTTCATTATTGAACCCAATGTATTCCAACTCACTTTTTAACATAGTATCAGAGCAAGGTCACGATGGGGTTGTCCTTTGGTGCAACGGAAAGTGTGTCGCTCAAGAAATGGTGAAGTATTCATTGCTCTTCCTTTTTGCTTTGAAGTTATTCGGTATGTATCCCTTTTCTTAAAATATTATGCATTTGAAAATATGTTTCTTGCATATAGTTTGTTCGTTTAATGGTTATGATAGTTGAATTATGTCTTTTCACATTTCGTGTGCTCGTATATTTTAAAATTATCTCCCTCAAATTTGGTGAACTCGTTTGTTGTTCAAATATATAATTTGTGTTTATCGAACTACTCATCGCATATAATAGCAATTTATGTTTTTTTTAAAAAAAAATTACCTTCAATTATGTGAGATTTATAATTCTTACATAACTATCTCATGATTGACCTATAAGTTAATTTTTAAAATTATATGATTTCTTGCTAAAGTAATGATCTTTGCTTAAAATTTCTTAACTCTCATATGAACCCTAATTTGATTTGAGTTCCTCTTTTTGATTATGAATTTTAGTGCATTTTTTGAAAAATTTGATATAATCCTTATATGAAAATCTCTCACATCTAAAAATCCTTGTTGAATCCTAAAGTAGTTCTTGTTAATGATAACTTATAAGAACTCCTAAAAGTTTTTCAATGTTTCTTTTTTTAAAAAAAAAAAAATTGTTTATGATAAACCATTAGGAAAGATTTTTTAAAAGGAATTTCTCACACTACATAGAGTGCATAGTTCATCTTTTGCATCCTTTTGGTATAAATGATTTCATTTTTCATCTTTATAAACTTGTTGGTTTGTATTTTTCATAAGGTTTCGAAACCTCTTAATAATATCTTTTAAAAATGCCTACATTGACCATAAATATGGTTTTCTTTGTCCTAAATTGCAATTGTTAAAGTTTGAGAATTTCAAGCATTGCTCTTTTTATAAAGTGCATACTTGCTCACTTTTGTGTATTTTTGTGTTTTGTGCACATTTGTTTCTCAAATATTTGCGCTTGTATGCATTCCCTCTTTTTTTATGAAATATATGGCTTAGTGCATGTTTGTTTACACCTTGGTGTGTATTTGTTCAAGTATTGTATGAGTGCCTTCGTGCACATCTTTTATAAAGCCTTTTGTGCTCACATGTGTATTGTCTCTTCGTAGACATTTTTGCATTATGGAGCCTTTATGCACATTTATTTTTGTGAAAAATATAATGAATTTAGATATTGAGTCCTTTTTTAAATCATTGTAAGTGCTTTTAGCACTTTGAATGTTTCCGCATATCTCATCACAATCAAAGGTTTTTGTATGGGATTTAATCCCAAATTTATAAATTTTCAAGTGTTTTAAATATTCATTCCTTAAGTATTGTGTTAAAGCCTTCTTTGTGAACCATCACGGTTCTTATGATTTCTTTGTTTAAAAGCTTGATTGTCTTGATGAATTCTTTATGTTGTGTTTATTGCTTAATAAGTCCTTTTTGGCATAAATGACTTGTTTGTAGATTAAGCATAATTTGTGTTTATGCAAAATTGTTGTTATAAAGCACATTATTGATTATTGGACCTTTTGATTCAATTTTTTAATCGGTCCTCTTTTCTTTGAAAAATGATTCCTTAAGTGTTTATTGCCTTTTTGTGGCATTTATATTTGTCCATCACATGTTATTTAATGCATCTTTTATTTGGCCTTATTATTGTTATATTAGAGATGTTTGTTGAGGTGAGTTATGGGCACCTCGTGTTATATCATTTTAGTTTGTCCACCTTCCATATTATAGATGGTTGTTGAGGTGAGTTATGGGCACCTTGGGACTCTAAAATGATTTGTTGTATGATCTCTAATTATGAGTGTGTCACTCATTTTTTCTCTTGTGGCCATTGATATTATGGATGCTTCTATGTAAATGTGATGGACATATGGTGTTTTAAAACCTTAAATGTTTTAAGGTATATTAAAAATCAAGGGTTTTGGGATTATTGCCCAACCTTTTCTTGTTTATGAATCTTATGAGTGCATTTACACATTTATGATTTTGTGTTCTTGTGATTTTGCACAAGTATTCTAAGTGTTCTTGGTGTGTGTATGTTCACACATTTGTTCTCAAGAATTTTATTTTATCGGTTGTAGTATCTTGTTGAAGATACGTTTTACTTGCATTTATTCCAAAATGTTATTATGAGTATTCTTTTTTAAAAGGGAATATTGTTTCACTCGAGGTTTATTTTCATTACAAGTTTATTGCCTCAAAAGTCTTTTCCTTTTATGCCCATTATCTAAGTGTCATCGTATATAGACAAGAATTTTATTACACCTTAGTGTGTTTTTAGCCCTTTGTTGGCTTTTTTGCTCTCTTGGTCTAGTAGCTGAACACATTTGACTTGAGTGTTTTTATATGTAGATAAGGCACGTTGATTCATACCATGGTGTGTGATTTTTAGCCTATGTTGGCGTTTGTGTTCTTGTTCTAGTCACTTAGATGTATGCCCATGGTTGGCTTATTTCACTCATTTCAAGTGCCATTTTATGTAGACAAGATATGCATTGTGTTTTTTGCCCATGGTTGGCTTATTACTCTTGTTCTAGTAGCTGAACATATTTTGTTTTAAGTGTATTTTTTACGTAGACAAGATATACTTTTTAGTCCATGTTGGCATGTATTCTCTTGTTCTTGTCGTAGATGCACTTATTTCAAGTATTATTATATGTAGACAAGAGGTTCTTTTACACACCTTTGTGTGTGTCTTTGGCCTTTAATGGCTTTATGTTCTTGATCTAGTAGCTTATACACTTGATTTATGGGTTTTGGAGGACTAATGAGGAAGATGTTTGTAATGGATAAACTTTTGTTGAAATTTGCAAAATTTCATTCATGACTTGTGTTTTTCAAGCAAATCATATTTTTTGATATGCATATCAAGTTGATTTCTTAGCATTTAATCTATATATTAAGTGCTTATGGTTTTTGCCACCCTTATATGCAAAATGTGTATTAAGTATGTCTTTCATAAATGATTTTAAAACCTTGTGAACTCTTGGGTTTATTTTGCCTAAAGTATGCTTGGAGACTTTGTTTCTCTTGTTTGGCACTTCATTACATGTTTGAAGCATGTTTATTAAAGAGTTCTTTGAGTATTAATTCATTTCATGATAAGTATATGCATATGCTCTTTATGGCCTTTTTGGGCCCTCATTCAATAATGTTTATGTATATCATGCCTCTTCGTAGACTTATTGTGGTGTCCCTTAGTGGACCATTTTGTTATTCCCCATTATGGGGTTATATTTGTCCAACGTTGGACCTTATGAATGCATTATGCATTCTTGCAATTTATTTCTGCATAATTTGCTTCCGCTCATTTTGTTTTAAACATGATATATGATTTTGAAACTCTAGTGTCATTTTTGCATAATTTGCATCTCTTCTAACCTGTGCTAGTTAGAAATGTTTCATTTGAATAAAAGTACAAAGATTTGTTTTACTTGTTTCTTTGTTTTTATTTCACAGGATCTTGGAGATAGGACAAAGAGAAGTACCTTGGATAGTTCGGGAAATTTAAAGACAATAGGAGGAAGGCCTTTTCAAGTTCCATTGCATCCTTGCCGGAGCCTCTTGGAGTCTTGTCCTTTGTTCAATCTTTTCGTTTCCCCGCAAAGATTGAGGGGGGGTGTTAAAATATGTTGATCCTTAAATGTACATATATATATATATATTTATATATATATATATATATAAAGATACGTATACATATATATATGTATACATATCTCTATTTATATATATAAAAATATATATATTTTATCTTCCTAAAATACCCTCAAGGGTATTCTTGTAAATTAGCATTTTACGCATATTCCAATTGGAATATGCATTGTAATTTTTGTTTTATTTTTATTTTTTGTTTTTTATATTTTTGGATTTCGTACCACATTGGGGGCCTCCCAAAAGTGACGTTGGGAGCCCCCAACGGTCACAAATGTGACCGTTGGGGGCTCTCCAACGTCCCCTTTGGGAGCCCTTAAGGTGGTCCCTTTTCATGCTTATAAATAAGGGATTTCCCCTTTGTATTTTGTATTCTTGAGAGAGCTTATGCTCCATTGTAATGGGGTTTTTACCCCTTCTCCATTATTCTTCAATGATATGCAACTTATGACTTTATGTCATATTTTTCCCTTTTTATGGGTTTTATGTGTTAGCACATTATATGCTTATGTTGTTTCCCTTTAATGGGTATATTTGCACTCCATGTGCATAAGTATGAGTTCATTATTGAACCCAATGTATTCCAACTCACTTTCTAACATATGTATCTCTCTTTATATATATATGTAAATATTTACATAAAGAGAGATACATTTTAACAATAAGTTCATGCTCATCCTTGCCATATGACTGTGGTGAATATATCAATTCATCCCCAATAGTCCCTTTCAGATATCTAAGGATCCTCTTGACCGCTTCCATATGTCCAGTACGTGGTGTATGCATAAATTGAGACACTTGATTGACTGAATAAACAATATCAGGTCTAGTGAATGCGAGGTACTGTAACATTCCTATTATGCTTTGATACCTGGTGGGGGCATCACATAGATCTCCATCATGAGCGCTAAGTTTTTGATGAAGCACACTCGGAGTTTCTAGAGGTTTACAGTCTTTCATGCCTGCCTTGCTGAGGACACCTACGGTGTACTTGTGCTGAGTGAGTGTCAACCCATGAGCCTGATTATCAACTTCTACACCAAGAAAATAACACAGGACTCCAAGATCTTTCATTTTGAACCTCTGACCTAGTAAGCTTTTTACTTCTTGGACATGGGCTTCAGAGTTTCCTGTGATGATAATGTCATCAACATAAATTAATAACAGAGTGGTCACAGTCTGACTTCTAAAAATAAATAATGAGTGGTCCAGTATGGAACGTGAAAATCCATGTTTCTGAATTTCTAGCGAGAAGCTATCAAACCAAGAGCGAGATGCTTGCTTCAGACTATAGATAGCTCTTTTTAGCCTGCACACATGGGTTTTACAACTTAGTTCTTGATATCCAGGAGGTTGTTCCATGTAGACTTCCTCCTTCAAATCCCCATGCAGGAATGCATTTTTCACATCAAGCTGACTCAACTTCCATCCATGTTCAATAGCCAAAGAAATAATAATTCGAATTGTTCCCATTCTCACAACCGGACTAAAAGTCTCATCATAGTCTTGCCCTGCTTCTTGGGTGAATCCTTTCACCACAAGCCTTGCCTTATATTGTTCAATGGTTCCATCTGGCTTGTACTTTATTTTGTAGACCCATTTACATTCGACACCATTTCTGTCAGGTGGTCTGGGAACAACTTCCCAGGTTCCACATTCATGCAAGGCCTGCATTTCATCATTCATGGCTTCTACCCATTTGGTAGAAGTGGCTGCCTAATAATACATAATGGGCTCGTCCTCCTTATTGAGAGTAGTTAAAAAGAGTTGAAGATCTAAGGAGAAGTTGTTATAGCTAACCCACCTGTAAATAGGTTGTCGTATGACGTTTGATTTTCTGACCTCAAGAGTATGAGAGGAAGTAGGATCGATGACTGAGGCATGATCTAAATGCCTTGATGTTGTCAGTCTCTGTCTAGAATAGAAGATGCCTTTATATCTGCTTGGTACTTCCTCCGCATTCTGTGATCCCGACGTATCAGTGTTCTCAAACATCTCTTCTTCTTGCTGCACACAATCAGATGAACATGCTTCGTTGGAGCCAACAAAAAGTTCTGAACTCAGCCAAGGATAGTAAACTTCAGTTGAGTTGGGAAATATATTCGTTGCTTCAGCTCCGTGATCAAAATTTTGTTCATCAAAGACAACATTTCTTGAGATTCTGATGCATTTGTTGGTGGGATCATAACACCTATATCCTTTGTAGTCATCTGCATATCCCACAAATTTACACTTCTGGGCCTTGTCCTGAAACTTGTTTATCAGGGATTGATCAATAGACACATAACAAACACATCCAAAAACACGCAGATCATGATAACTAGGGTGAGCTCCAAAAAGACGGTGATAAGTAGACTTATTTTCCAGAACAACCATAGGCAGTCTATTTATCACATGTACGACATATTGGAAAGCTTCTGTCCATAGGTTGATGGGAAGATTACTGTCATGAAGCATACTCATAGCACTTTCAACAATATGCCTATGTTTTCGTTCAACAATCCCATTTTGTTGAGGGGTGTGTGGACATGATGCCCTTCTTCCTATTCCGTTATTTTTGAGGAAATAAATAAAATCACGGGATGAGCATTCCCCACCTCCATCACATTGAAAAAATTTAATGGACTCAGAAAATTGATTTTTGACTAAGAAAATTTTGAAACAAAGAGAAAACTTCCGACTTAGTTTTTATGAAAAGTATCCAAGTGTATCGAGAATAATTATCAACAAAGATTAGATAGTATCTGCTCCCAGATCCAAAGACAATTGGGGCGGGTCTCCATACATCAATACATCAGAACAAATTATCTCAAAAGGTTTTGAAGCTCTCTTATTAATGGAATGAAAATGCAATACATGACTCTTGCATGAAAGACAACTGATACACTTGTGACTGCTCTCATCCCCATTGAGACTTTCTTTTGGAATGAGATTATTAGAGACAAGTTTCTCAATAAAATGACTCCCACAATGTCCTAATCGACTATGCCATAAGAATGACTTATTACGTTCAGAAATACTAAAAACATTAGCAGAAGAGGATGAACATGACTCTAATGAAGACTTCGAATCAAGATGAATAGGGCAGACAACATGACATGAAGCTTCTTCAAAAACATACATATTGCCTAGTCTCTTTCCTTCAACGAATGTTTCCCTCGTGCGTAGGTCCTTGACCTACACAGAGAAGGGAGTGAATTCAACTAAAGCATTATTATCATCAATAAGCTTGGAAACAGAGACAATATTTTTCTTGATGTCAGGAGCATGAAGAACATCAAAAAGGATAAAAGTGAAATATGACATGGGAATGACAATTTTTCCAACATGAGAAACAGGATGGTGGGATCCATGTCCAGTGGGAATTTTACTTTTTCCAAAATAAGGAGTAGGGTTAGAAAGTTTACCTGCATCGCCTGTCACATGAGTCGTTGTTTCTGAGTCTACAAACCAAGTGCCTTCATCACTCTGCTTCAATTTCAACTCTGACAAGGCAGATATCAGAAGATCTTTAATCTCTCCACTGTCTCTGGTATGGGTGAACTTTCTTTTGGTTTTTGCCTGTGGACCCATTCCTTTATTCTTTGGATTATGCCAACAATTCGCCTTGATATGCTCCTTTTTGTTACGAAGGAAGCAAGTGGGGATGGATCTTTGTCCCTATGCATGAGCTAACATATTGGGAGTGGGAAGCCGATCAGGCCCCCCTTGTCCACTTCGCTCTTGTCCTCCTCGTCATCGTCCTCTACCATAAGTCACTCCTGTGGCAAAAACTTCTTGGGAATTTGTGTGAATATGGGTTTCTTTAGAGAAACCCTTTAGAGTCATTTCATACTGGATCAATTTGGCTCGTAGCTCATCAAAGGTAGGAAGAGCAAGAAGGCACAACAGTGAAGTGACTATCATATTGTAGTCAAATCCCAATCCACTCAGAGTTTGTTGCACCATGTCATTGTCACTTACTGCATATCCTATAATTGCAAGCTGATCTGTGATAATCTTTATCTTGTTCAAATATTCCATGATGGTCATGGAATCTTTTCTTAGCAACTGAAATTCCCTTTTTAGAAAAACCATCCTCGTTTGTGAAACCTGCGAATACGTCTGAACAAGTCACTCCTAGAGTTGTAGTGTTGTACAATTGTCAGGAATGGAAACAAGGACCTCTTGACACATGGTTGAGGTGATGTATGCAACAACTGATTGATCTTTCCTTTCCCAATTGAGAAATTCTACATTTTTGACATACACGATCGAACTCGCCCCTTTATCATCTTTCTCTTTTCTCGGGACAAATTCTGGTGAGACTGGAGTGGTTCCATCTAGGTGTCCTAAGAGACCTTGACTCCTTATAAAAGAAATAATTTGTCTGTTCCAAATCAAGAAATTTGAGGTATTCAACTTTTCATAAACAAGTTGGTTGAGAAAACTTGAAGAAAGATTTGTTTGAAGGGATGAAGGATCCATTGAGAATGAAAATCAACAAGAGTATCCACGAAGTGCTTAGCCCTCCTCCTCTTGTTTTTTTTGATGAGGAACAGAGAATCACAGGCTGTCAAATTCAGAGAATGAAGGGACTGAACCTTTTTCTATACACTCCAAAAAAACTGAGATTGACGTGCACGTTAAGTGTATTTTTTTTTGGACAAGTATAGAAATGAATAATCAAGAAATAAATTGCACAACATAACAGTAAGGAATCACGAGAAACAATTTAATATTCGAATATGCAAAGGGAGATTTGGAGAAGATTGGGCAAATGAAAGATCAAGTAAATAGAAAAATGGGTGTTTCACGTGAATCGATTCACATGAAATACTGTCAGCCCTTTTTTTATATATCCACAGTCTGGGTTCACGTGAATGGGATTCACGTAAAGCACAAATCCACTAGAATGTAAAACCCACGCAAGATGTGGGTACACAAGAGATTTCAAAAAGAAGGTACGATTGAGAAAGGAAGAAAAGGAATCAAGAAGAATAAAAGAGTAGAAGGAGAGGGACGAAAACCTCAAATTTCTGATCTTTGCTCCTGCTGGAATCGCCTTCAGCTTTTAGATGGATCTACGCTCTGATACCATGTTAGATTTTCACCCGTACCTGTATTGAGAAAGAAGAGAGAGAGAGAAACATAGAAGAGAGTGCAATGGGGTTCTGCGGCTGTCGTGACCTAACACTGTGTATTTATAATTTACATTACAAAAGTATTGGACCGGGTCTGCTGTATCCAGACCCGAATAAAAAGAAATGTTACATGGCTCGGGTCCTAATGTACTCAGACTATACATAAGCATTACATGGATCAGATCAGATCCTAATGACACTTTTCCACCTTTTTCAATGAGATCCTCCAATTACTCGACTAATATGGCCAAAGCACAAGCTCGTATGAAGCAATTCTATGATAGAGGCCGCTTGGACCATGAGTTCAATATTGGCGATTGGGTTTGGCTTAAACAACTCTCAAGGGCTTTGAGTCAAAAGTCACTTCATGGGCTAAATGATCACAATCAATCCAAGCTACTTCCAAAGTATTTTTTCCCCTGCAAGATTGAAGGAAAGATTGGTCGAGCCACTTATAGACGTAGTGTCCCTCTCGGGGCAAGAATACACTCGGTTTTTCATGTGTCGACGCTTAAACCATACATGGGAGAGCCTCCACAAGAGGTTGAGAGTCTTGAGGTACCACTCGAGGATGAGGAGCAAACTAAGCCCAACTGGATCCTAAAGACACGAAGAAGGCGCCTACATGACAAGCTTGTCAAGAAGTACCTAGTAAAATGGGACACCAATTGAGAGATCACCACTTCATGGGTATTTGAGAATGAACTTAAGGAAAGGATCCCGGACTTCATACCTTGAGGCCAAGGTATAGCTGAGCGTAGTGGTTTGTTACAACCCCACTAGTAGGCCTCTCATCTTGAGCTCAACCCACGAGGAATGTGAGCTCAGTGAGGATCTTGGTTTAATACTTAGCCCATTTTCCATTGTACTTTTTGAAATTTCATTTTGGTGGGTGCATGGGGTCTATGGGTTTGGCTTTTTGAATTTTGGGATCTACTTGCTTGTAGGCCCAAGTTGTGCCTTTAAAAGCACACTTGGCGCAACTTTGAGGATCATCTTGGAAATTGGAAATTGCTCTCTCTCTCTCCCTTCTCTCTTCTCTTCTTCCTTCTCTTCTCTCCCTTCTTTCTCATATATCTTAATTGCAGACCTTAGAATTAGGTGATCTCCTCCTCAATTTCAGAGTTGATCATCTAATTCACTCCTTAGAGGTTAGATATAGACCATCGGACGACCAATTGTCTGGTGGCCTTGGCTGATCAGGCCTTCTCATTTGGTGTACACTTTCAGCATTGGCCGAGTTCTTCACCATTTCCCGATGGTGAATTGTACAATTCCAGCGATCATCCATGGTAATTGGACTACCAACACTTTGCTGCAGCTGAGGAGCATAAGATCTCAGCTAAGGTCGGCCGATTAAGAGGCTTTCCAGCAAGTGTCGACCGGCGGGAGCTCTACCACACTTGAGGTGGGTTCTCGTTCTTGATCCTTGTGAATTTGGGCATAATTTACTTGGATCATTGCGTAGATCAGAGATCAAATACTTGATCACTCTTTTTATTGGTATTTATTGTGATCTTTGTGGAATTCACAGTTAGATCACACTCGTAATTCTCATCAGTTTCATAGATTCGGCCGTTGCCAACTATATCAGATTTTTTGGCCACTTCCAGTTCCGCCAATTGCATTTGTGAGATCCTCTCATCGAGATCTTATCATCAGTGGCCTTGTTTCAGAGATCGACTACACTTCTATTTTTCCGAATTCCCACACATGCTCACGCATAACTGCCACCTCCATTGGCGTTTTCCGGCCGATCGCCGGAGATTCCATCGACGCTAATCTCAGTTTTGCCGGCACACTTGGGGTTGCGTGTTGATTGGTCAAGGGACTATCAAAGGAATTCTCTTTGGTGAGGCTAGTGCCAGCAGCCTTCTGGGCATGCGCACAACAGACCCTGTCGCAGTTGCGGTAGTAGTCGATCCACGTCTTCCTTTTCTGGTGACTCTGCCCACTATCCCTCGATGCTCTCTTCATTTTTGCCGGCACAAGGGCTCTTTTGAGTTGATTGGGCCCCACACCGCTGGATGATTTCGCCAGGGTTGATTACCTCGCCGGGTGGTTAGTATCGGCAGTGACTCCCCCATGCTGCGCACAGCCGCAGCCCACAAGCTACAGCTATGCCGATGTGCGCTGCTACGAGCACTCATTCACCGAGTGCACACGGCACTCAGTCACCGTAGCTCAGCGGTAACACACAAGGGCACTGTGGCCACAGTGACAACTACTGCAACCACAGTAGCTGTCGTAGCAGCAGCCAAAGCACTGCAGCCGCAACACACTATGTGCACGCACAGCAGGGGCCAAAGAACCTCTCCCAGCTTGCGATAGTCTTGGGAGGCCATCTTTGGAGTGCTGTAACTCTCTCATCTTGAGGAGTTTCTTGGCGCTTCTTGGGGCGTTGGAAAGCTGGTGGAGAGGACCTTGTAGAGGGGTGATTTATGTTTATAATTGACTGTAGCCAGGGTTGCATCCCCGAGGAAGTAAGCTTGCTTTCTAGCATTTTGGCTAGCCTCACCTTGCATTTTGGCCTTGTATTTGTGTTTGGAGTTTGTGTAGGTCATTTTTGTAATCCTGGACTTTTTTCCGGTTGAACCTAGAGCTCCTAGGAGTGAGGTTCGTTCTAGGGAGGTCATAAGGAAATAGGTGTCTAAGTCCTACGAGCAAGAGAAGGATCGAGCTGCGCAAGCTATGGTGCACTCGAGCCAACCAAGTGGAGTCCCACCACATGCACGACCTGTTACTATTTACCTGTGTTATTAGCTCAATTTTCCTTGATCTGTTCTTGCAGTTTTAAGTGATCCAGCTAAACGCTTAGATTATGACCTCGCTGGGAACTATGACATTGAAAGATACACACTACTTGTATGAGGCTTACCTGATCTTGACATTTGAAATTAGCGGTTTATCTGTTTATTTTTTTTCTTAAGTATCCAATGACTTTCACACTCGGTAGCTAATTCCAAGGATGCTCTGTCGTTTCTGTTGCAGGAGTACCTCAGTCGATTTAAGGGGATGATACTAACTTGCAATGGCCTTGGTATTGGTGATGCTTCAATATGGTATTTGCTCAACATTTCTAATGATTTTTCTAGTGTATAGTTTCTGCTGCATTTAATACAGGGTAACAAATACCTACCTGGAAGAGGGTGCCTGTTCTTGTATATTATGTTCACATGCAATGTATCTGACTTTTTCAGGGCACAACAGCTGAGGGAAAAGGGAGAGTTTGTTGATTAATGAGTCAGGTATGCAGTTCCTTTCCCCTCCTGCTTGACAGCATATCTCTATGTTTATATTGTTGTAGAAATCTGTCCTTTGATGGCTTCATAAGTTTGATACATTTTCTCTGGATAGCTCTTCATGTTGTGTAAAATATAAATCATAGCTAGGGCCTTTTATTTGGTTGAAACATGTCTCTCCTACATTGTAAGCAATTTCTAATAGGCAGACCCCAAGGGATTGCCCACATTATCACGAAATGGTGCAGATTTCAATGCATTCCATGATGATCTCCAAGACTCAAATCATTATACATTTAAACAACAAACATAAGAATTAGAAGACACATGTCAAAATGTAAAATAATTTTATTTATAATGGACATTAAAAGAAATACAAAATAAAATTACATTCAAGCCTCACTACAATGCATTCAAAGAAAATAGTACACAACCCTAATACTACCCATCAGTCTCTCACCTTACAAAGGCACACACCATCCCATATTTATAGAGAAAGGTAGCGAAGAGGAGAGAAGAAGTGAAAAAGAGGGAAAGACTACATGTGGGAGAGAGCTCCCAACGGCTAGAATTTTAGCCGTTGGGAGTTAGTCAAACTAGTTTGACTAGCTCCCAACAGTTAGAGTTCTAGCCGTATATATATTATTATATTATATATATATATACTATTACAAATATTACATTAATCTTAACACCCCCCTCAAAATTACAAAGAAGAAACCCATTACACAAGATGTCTTCATAGTCTTCAAGTTTTTCCATTTGGCGCCTCTTCAAGGGGTGCTTAATCATATGCTCTATTACATAAAGGATCTTGAATATCATCAATCCTTGATACTCTCGAAATGTTTTTAGAATCATTCATCTCGCCATTATTTGAAGAACCTGTAAAAAGAGTAAAAACAAGAGCAATCTAACAAGAAATAAGTATACTTATATATATATTATGGAGAGAAACTCCACCTGTGTATAACTGTTTAGTTATACATCGTCGGTCCCAAGCCCGGATAAAGGAGGAGGGATAGACATAAGATAGATCCTAGAATTAAGTGGTGGGCACTGAAAGGAGCTAAACAATGAATGTTTGTAGAGCAGGTAGTTAAGGAAGCTGATTGGTGTCTCGAGGATGATTCAGAATCAATGTGAAGTAAGCGGGTGACATGAGAAAGGTGGCTAAGGAGGTATTGGGTGAGTCTAAAGGCGGTGCACCACTAGGTAAGGATACATCATGGTGGAACAAAAATGTCAAATTAGCTATTAAGGTTAAAAGAGAGTGTTATAGAAATCTAAGTAAGAGTCGTGATAATGAGAATTTGGAGAAGTATATGATAGCAAAGAAGGAAGCTAAAAAAATAGTTCGAAACGCGAGAGATAAAATATATAAGGAGGTTTATGACAAGTTGGATACCAAAGAGGGCGAGAAAGATATTTATAGGCTTGCAAAGATGAGAGATAGGAAATCGAGGGATCTGGGTATGGTTAGATGTATTAAAGATGAAACGCAAAGGGTTTTAGTCAAAGATGAGGAGATTAAGGAGAGATGAAAAGATTATTTTGATAAGCTATTTAATGAAAGTCGTGCTCATGATCTTGGAGACTTCTCCATTCCTTTTCATGAGATAAATCGTGACTTCATGCGCAATATTCAAAAGAAAGAAATTGTATAGGCTTTGAAGAAAATGAAATCAAGAAGGGCAGTTGGCCCAGATGGTATACCTATCGAGGCTTGGAAATGCTTGAGAGAGAAAGGTTTAGAATGATTGACAAATCTTTTTAATAAGATTTGGCGGACAAATAAGATGCCTAATGAGTGGAGGAAGAGTACTTTGGTGCCTCTATATAAGAATAAGGGTGATATACAAGATTACACAAACTATCGTGGTATAAAACTCATGAGTCATACTATGAAACTTTGGGAGAGGGTGATTGAGTCTAGGTTGAGGAAGGTTGTCATGATATCGGAGAATCAATTTGGTTTTATGCCTGGAAGATCAACTATGGAAGCTATACATCTTTTTAGACAACTTACTAAGAGATATAGAGAGAGGAACAAAGATTTGCATATGGTTTTTATTGATTTGGAGAAGGCATATGATAGAGTACCTAGGGACGTTCTCTGGTGGACAATGATGAAGAAAGGTGTTTCTCTCAAGTATGTATAAAGGAGTAGTAACCAATGTCTACACTTGTGGAGGGGTGACAATCAATTTTCCTATAACGGTTGGGTTACATCAAGGATCTGCTTTAAGCCCTTTCCTATTTGCTATAGTGATGGATGAGCTTACGAGATCAATTCAAGAAAATGTGCCGTGGTGTATATTGTTTGCTGATGATATTGTTTTGATTGATGAGTCTAGAGCTGGGGTTAATGCTAAGTTAGAATTATGGAGACAGACATTGGAAGCAAGAGGTTTTAAGTTGAGTAAGAGTAAGACAGAATATATGGAATGTCGGTTTAGTAAGCAACGAAGTAGTGATGGGAGTATAGTGAAGCTTGGTGAGCAAGAAATACCAGTGGATGATTGTTTCAAATATTTGGGATCTATCATTCAAAAGTATGGAGAAATTGATGGAGATGTAAATCATAGGATAAAGGTTGGGTGAATGAAATGAAAAAGTGCAACTGAAGTGTTGTGCGATCGTAGAATGCCATTGCGGTTGAAGGAAAAGTTTTATAGGACGACTATTAGGCCCGCTTTACTATATGGTACGGAATGTTGGGCTGTCAAGAGACATCATATTCAAAAAATGAGTGTAGCTGAGATGTGTATGCTTAGATGGATGTGTGGAAATACAATAACAGATAAGATTCAGAACGAGGAGATACGTAAGAAGGTAGGCGTTGCACCCATTGAAAATAAGATGAGAGAGAATCGTTTACGGTGGTTTGAACATATTCGGCGAAGGTCTAATGATGCTCCAGTTAGAAGGATGGAGAAATGAGAAAATATATTAGTTAAAAGAGGTCGGGGTAGGCCTAGGAAGACTTGGATGGAGATGATAGGAAAGGATATGAATGCTTTGAACCTCACCGAGGACATGGCATTGGATAGAAATGATTGGAGGAGAAGGATTCATGTGGAAGACCCAGAATGATTTTTTTTTTTGGTTCATATCGCCGACCCCAATTATTTTGGGATGAAAGCGTAGTAGTTTTTGTTGTTTGTTGTATATATTATGGAGAGAGTATAGCCAAGCACGCAAACATAGGATACGTCCAAAATAAGTCAATTTTAACATTTTTCTAAATCATTTAAAGTAAGAATTTTGAGCAGTCATTAACTATAAACATGAGTCATTGATGAACTCAACCATGATAGAATAATACTAAGAGAGATGCAAACAATGAAAATCATGCAAATATATATTTATCCCCAAAAACATATTAATGTATAACAATCATAAATTTTCATCATTATTAATACTATGAAGGAATAACTCAATAACAAATCATCTTTATACAACGAAAGATATAAATAAGTATGGATCAATTAGAAACAATATTTAAACTAACAACTAATACATATATTAATGAACCCTGTCATAATTTAGAACTAATAAAGAAGTCACATATGGACAAATAATAAATAAATAAACTTTCAATAACACATGCTTAAAAATAAGCAAAAATAAAGGAATCCCAATGAGAATTCACACAAATACAATAGAAGTACTTAAGCACTCAAGAACAATCAAATGCACACAGTAGCCACTATATGCATACACATACGAGATTTTACTAATGAAATGCTTAAAAAAATATGTAATAAAATATGCAAAATTTACAAAAAAACAAAGTGCAAAAGCACATACTAGTTTAAGCATTGACAACATAAAGATACGAAGGCACAATACAAGCACAAAAGTGCATAAGTACAAGTCCACTATGGGACAATATAAAGAGCCAATAGAGAAACATAAGAAAAAAAGAATATCTATTTATTAATTAAATATATGCTTGAAAAAAAAAAACATAACCTTATGCAAATTATGCAAGACAATTAATCATGAGATAACTATATACAATGCAAAATGCATGAAAATATTTTAACAACCATTTCTCATAAAAGAGTAAATGAGTTTTAGACAAATTACGAATAGATTTTAAAAAATCTCATACATCATAATGAATGAATTTTGCAAATTAAAACATTTTTTTAACCACCACAAGCAATCATCTCTTATGCCTCCAAACCTCAAATAAAGTGTATCAACGACTAGAACAAATGCATAATCATCATGCCACTAAAGGGCCAAAGATACACACAAAGGTGTGTATAAACATCTCTTGTCTACATATAATGACACTTAAAAACAAGTGTATCAATGACTAGAACAAGAGCATAATGCCAACGAAGGGATAAAATCACACATAAAGTTGAATAAACATCTCTTGTTTACATATAATGACACTAAAAAAACAACTGTATCAGCGACTAAATCAAGAGTATAATATCAATAATGAGCTAAAATTGCACACGAAGGTGTAAATAAACATCTCTTGTCTAGATATAATGACACTAAAAAATCAAGTGTATTAACGACTAAATCAAGAGTATAATCTCAATGCCAACAAAGGGCTAAAAAGACACACGAAGGTATGAACAAACATCTCTTGTTTACATATAATGACACTTAGATAAGAGGCATAAAAAGGAGAAGACACTCGAGGTAAGAAGGCTTGTAATGAAAACACACTAATGCCATCAATAAGAATATCAATTTTAACAATCTTTTGAAATACCATGATTTCAAAAATAGATAGCCATCACAGATAAACAAAGTTATAAGCATTCATAATAACAATGGTCATACAACAAATAAGGAAAACACCACACTCAGATCTAGAGATCAAACAACTATCAGTTAGAGAAAAACCAACAATCTAAACTGACATAAAACGATGTGCACACAACTTACCTCAACAAACATCTCTGAATCAACAAAGGCATATATGGATTCAGAGGCCAATCAACTATCAATCAGATCCAAGATTAGTGTCAAGACAACACATAAACTTTGATAATTGCAGATTGATAAGATGACATGAGGTGCACACACAACTCACCTTAACGGGTAACCTTGACCCAACAACAAGGCCAAGAGAAATGATGCATCTTATAAAATTTTGTGATGGATAAATCAAGTTGCCATAAAAAAGCAATACATACATAATTCAATTTCCAAATAGGTGAGTTCATATCAAATATTCAATTTGAAAAGATAATTTTCAAATAAAATCCAAAAAAGTTAAGTAAAAACCTTAGCATAAAAATTAGTGCAATCATATGCACAACAATATGTTAATAGATGCAATTATATGCAATACAAGATATCTCATGATAATTTTTACAATCTTGAATAACCAAATAATGAGTCATGCCCAATATAAGCACTCTTCATAGAGGTGGTGGAATTATGAAGTTTGAGAATCCTTCAAAAGATCATAAATCCACCAATGAAAACTAAGTGCACTAAGCACATCTCATACAAAAGAGTAATAAATCTCATTAAAGAGACAAGAACACATATAACTAAGAAGTTGAAGCTAAATCATAAGTCTATTATAAAGCAATTGAAGACAATCAAATGGAAATTCCCAAAGAGCTATATAGATCCACATATATATATATATAATCACACTAAACAAAAGATTTTTCTCATAATATAACATTTTTTAATAAGCATGATGTAAAATATCAATGCGCAAGAGAGAAATCACAAAAGATAAACACATTTTTTTATACGATAATAAGTCATGCTTATGCCTTTCAATAATTAAGGTATATACCCAAAAGAAAATCTTAATCCAACACGTGTCATTTGAAAATATTCTTTACTTAATACAAAAATATTGTTCAAATATATATGAAATAACATATTAAAAAAGGCCTCATTTAAAAATAAATCATGATAAAAGATTATGCTTGATCAAATCATAATATATTAAAAAATTTCAAAGATAGTTCATACATATGTCAAGAAATATAAATTTTAGTATTTTTCAAAACACATAAAATTATAAAAAGCCACATATTCAACTTGAGTGGATAACTATAAAGGTGTTCTCTAAGGAACACACTGACAATACCTACAAAGGGAACAAAAAAGAGGTGTTCTAAAAAAACACAATCACAAATTCCACAAGAGGATACACAATAAGGCACAATATAATTTTTTTTTTTATCAAATGAAATGAGTGTGTAAAAGCATATGCAAAATATAGTTTTTCACTATACATATCCATAATCTAAGACATCAAAACACCACAATTTTTACATACTTCACAAAAATATTTATTGTTAATATAACTTCTTTTTAAAACTTACCATACATGTAAAAAAACAAGAAGCCAAAGATATATACCAGAATGCGAAATCTTTGAATCCATTTCATTTATTAGTACGAATCCTTTTCAAGACCGATGTCTCGCTCTAATACCATGTCACAAAATGGTGTGGATTCCAATGCATTTCATGATGATCTCCAAGACTCAAAACATTATACATTTAAACAACAAACTTAAGAATTAAAAGACACATATCAAAATGTAAATAAATAATTTTATTCATAATGGATATTAAAAGAAATACAAAATAAAATTTCATTCAAGTCTCACTACAATGCACTCAAAGAAAATAATACAACCCTAATACTACTCATCACTCTCTCACCTTACAACGGCACACACCCTCTCATATTTATAGAGAAAAGTAGAGAAGAGAAGGAGAAAAGAAGTGAAAAAGAAGGAAATACCACACATGGGAGAGAGCTCCCAATGGCTAGAATTCTAGCCGTTGGGAGTTAGTCAAACTAGTTTGACTAGCTCCCAATGGCTAGAGTTCTAGCCGTTGGGAGCAAGTCAAAGCTAGTTTGACTTGACTCCCATATATATATATATATTACATTAATCTTAACCAAGGTTGACAAACTAGGAAGCGAAAGCGGGAAACGGTGCGGGAAGCAGAAACGAGAAGCAAGGCATTTTAAAATTTATAGGTAGCGGGAAATCAATTTGAAAGCGAAATATGAAAAAAAATAAACAATATGGTAATTGAATAGAAATTGAACAATTAACAAATAAAAACTAAAATAAAATTGATCATTCTTATATTTTATGATTTTTCAGTAAAAGAGTTAAATTTTTGTTAAAATCTAAGTCACACAGACTCGGCTAAAAGGTCAATGCACCCACGTCAACATGCCCCGACCCGGGTGCAACTTTAGACACGGGGTGGACACGGTCAACTAAGTGTTAGACTCCATCAACACACTGGGGCCGAGTCCATCCATATTTTGGACTCGGTCAACTTTGATCGAGTTTTTTTTGTCCATTTCTAAAAATTAATTTGGACTCGGGTCGGGTTCGGATCCGGACCCAACCCGGATCCAAGACAGTATTGGGATCGGGGCCCGACCCTTAAGAGGCTACGTAGGGGGAGGAGAATACCCCCCCCCCCCCCCCCCCTTTTTTTAAAGAAGTCGAGGGTTAGGGTCCTCTCCCATTCGAGCTCCGGCAGGCCACCGATGACCATCGCCGTCGGCGACCCTCTGCCACCGCACCTCGACCCTCCCTTCTCTCCCATTTCCTGGCCACCCGACGCTGACAACCCTTGACGCTCCTTTCTCCCTCCCGCTCGTCGTATTTCGGCAGCCGAGGCCAACACCCCCTGTGCGCCATCTCCCAATGTCGGCGACACCCCTTTTTTCGGCCACTTCTCAGGTAATATCTCTCTCTCTCTTTCTCGTTGTCTTCTTCTTCTTCTTCTCCCTGTTTGTGAAGAGGAGGGGGCTGAGCCCCTCTCCGATGCCCCATTTTTGCAGGGGAGGGGCTGAGCCCCTCCCTGTTGCCCTGTTTCTATAAGGGAGGGACCAAGCCCCTCCCTGCCTCCTTGTTCCTTCTGTACGCAGAGGAGGGTTGATCCCTCCCCTCTTCGTCCTCTCCTTCATTGCCGGCAGGCAGGGCCTGTCGGCCCTCCTTATTGCAGGACAGGCAAGGGCTCAACCCCCCCTTTCCTGCACCCATTGCTCGCAGAGGAGGGGCTCGGCCCCTCCCTCGCCTCTTATTTCGCAGAGGAGGGGCTCAACCCCTCCTCGTATTAGTTTGCTCCGATAGGCGAGGCAGGGCCCAGCCTGTCAGCCGAGCCCCTCTTTCCCCCGCCTTCTTTTGTGCCGAAAGGCAGGGCCTACCAGTCCTCCCGTTCGGGGCGGCAGGGGCCCCTGCCGCCTTGAACCTATTCGGCAAGGGGCTTTGCCTTCCCTTGCTGCTCATTTGCCCAGCATGGCAGGGGCAATGCCCTTGCCACACATGGGTCTTCGGCAGGGGCGATGCCCTTTACCGATTGGGGTTTTTCAGTAGGGGCGATGCCCTGCCCTTGAGCACCCTTAGGTACCTCTTCTCCCTGTCACATGCAGGCAGGGCAAGGCCCTGCCTCCCTACATCTCATCCGGTAGGGGCTTCGTCCCTGCCGCTCAGTTTTTTCAGCATTGGCAGGAGCGACACCCCTGCTAGGCGCTCTCTCTCCTGTAACGCAGGCAGGCGCAAAGGGCCCCTGTCCCTTCCTACTTTTTCGATTTTTCCTTTTTGCATACTAATGTGTTGCAGTTTTTCAGCAGGGGGCTCCATTATTTTTTGTCAGGCACATAGTGAGAGGGGTGAAGTTCCTGTTACTATTTTTTTGAAGTGTTTATTAACTTTATTTACATATTTTGGTGCGTACTGCATACGATTTTGTGTTCAGTTTTCAGTTTCACTTTTCTTTTCAATTTTCAGATATAATGGTGAGTTCTAGTGGCAGTGTCAATACAGTTGATTTAAGTTCTAACTCTGAATTAGAAGTTTCTCAAACACTTTGGAGGCTTGTGACAAAAGGGATAAAAACTAGTGGTGGTGGTGGAAATGTGCAGTTTCTTTGTAATCTATGTAAGACTGCTTTCACGGGTTCTTATACGCGTGCAAAAGCACATCTTTTGCATATTCGTGGTCTAGGAATTAGGCCATGTTCTAGGGTTGACAAAGACTTGTTAAAGCAATTAAAGAACAAGAGGAAGCTGAAAAAAAGAAAATTGTAAAGATGAGAAGCGATTCGATTAATCTGCCTTTTGCTATTGCCAGTGATGAATAAAAAGAGCTTTTAAAGAAAAGAAAGATGGAAGACAATAAAACAATACAAACGTAATTCAAAAACAGGGCAAGAGAAGAAATTGATAAAAAGATTGGTCGATTCTTTTATTTAAGCTTAATTCCTTTTAATGTAGCTAGAAGTCTATACTAGAAAGATATGATTACATCTTTGACTAATTGTAATTTGAGTGGTTATGTGTCTCCTAGTTTAGAAAAACTAAGAACTATCATTCTTGTAGAGGAAAAAAATAGAATTGAAGACTTGTTAAAGACCTAAAAATTTGCATGGAAACGACATGGAGTGTCTATTGTTTCTGATGGGTGGACTGATATACAAAGGCGACCACTGATAAACTTCATTGCTTACTCACTTAATGAGCCAATCTTTTTGAAGACTGTTGATACATCTGAAGAGTATAAAGATGCTAAATATTTAAAGAGATTATTTGTCGAAGTGATAAAAGAAGTGGGTGAAGAAAGTGTGATGCAAATCATTACTGACAACGCTCCAATTTGCAGTCGTGCATGAATGAATTTGGCAAGTGAAGATACACATTCACATATTTTTTGGACTCCTTATGCAACATAGTTTAAATTTGACACTTAAGAGTATATGCAATCCATCAAAAGATGATGCACATGTACGTGAAATGTGTTTATGGATTTAGGAAATAGAGCATGATGTTCGAAATATTAAAATTTTTGTTGTAAACCATCATCATACCCTTTATATATTTAATAGGCATTCTGATCTCAAGTTACTAAAAGTTGTTGAAACTAGTTTTGCTTCTCTCATTGTTATGATGAAAAGAATTAAGGAACTCAAGAATGCATTGATGATGATGGTGACCGATCAAGATTGAGATTTTTATCGTACTGAAGATGATGTTAAGGCTCAAGCTATCAAAAAATGCATTTGTGATGATTTTTGGTGCGATAAAATTACATATTTTATTGAATTTACAGTGCCTATTTGGGAAATGTTGAGAGAAATTGATAGAGATGTACCCATGCTTCATAGAATTTATGAAATGTGGGACAATATAATTGAAAAAGTTTGAAGTATCATTTTCAAACATGTGAAGAAAGATGTTGCACTTGATGATTCAGAATTTTACAATCATGTACATTCAGTTTTAATGAGAAGATGAGATAAAAGCAATACACATTTGCATTGCATGACACACTCTCTCAATCCAAAATATTATGCAAAAAGATGATTGGCAGAAGGTTTTTGTCGTGTTTCTCTAAATGAAGATTTTGAGATATCAAGGAATAGAATGATATGTTTGGGAAGACTTTTTAATGATCCTCACATGTTTAAGGTTGTAAATAGTGAGTTTGAAAACTTTTCTACTGGAAGATTTGATTATTTAGCAGCACTTATGGCAAGGGATGAGGAAGATCCCCTTAATTGGTGGGCAACGTATGGATCAGAGACACCAAATCTGCAACGTCTTGCAATGGAGTTGTTATCCCAACCTGCTACATCATCGTGTTGTGAAAGAAATTGAAGTACATATGCTCAAATTCACAACATTAAAAGAAACAAACTCACTAGTAAAAGAGCAGAGGATTTAGTTTATGTTCACTCTAATCTACAATTAATTTCTCGCCGCACTAAAGATGAATATAGGTATTTTTTTTTGTATTCAAAGTTCGTATATAAATATTTGTATTCAAAGTTTGAAGTTAGATACTAAGTTAGTCATATTTTGATGCAGTTGTGGACCATCCAAGTATTGAGATGTAAATCCAGAAGATTTTGACTTGGAGGGAGAACATCATACTATCAATATGAACTACCTCGATCCTATTCTTCCCTCTAATTCAGAGGGATGAGGCAGATTTATGATAAGTTTTGTTGTTATCACACTCACAAGCTTCTTTATGTGTTATATTTTGGTAAGTTTGTGTTACTTCAATAGAACTATTTTTTTATTTTTGCTTTAAAATTTACAATCTTATTATTGTTATATATATATATATATAGCTGTGTCCCCGTGTCCAAAATGTTTGAAATTGCTCCGCACCCGTGTCGTACCCGCACCCATGTGACATAGGTTAAAATCTAACAATGATGGTTACCAATTTAGAGAAAGTACATGGGAAGTGAGTGGAAGTGAGGAAAAACATGAAAAAAGTATATAAAAAGCATAGATCATGTGGGAAGCATAGAAGAAGTGGGGGAATCGAGATTCCCATCGTGCTTTTGAAGCGAGGAGTATCGCACTTCCGAAGCGAGCTTCCCACCTACCTAAGAAGCTTCCGTTAACTCTGAAGTTAACACACATGCCCTGAGGCTTGTGGATAGGCAGCTTCCCTCTATCCCAGGTTTGAGCCCCCATGTGGGCACCTGGGTCAGATGGATACGGGGATACAACCATTTTTATGAAGTTTCCAATATGACTAGTATATACGGGGACATGATACACAGGAAAAAATGGAGTGCCCGTGTGACATAGGTGGGCGCCCCCTTCCCCAGGCAAAGACCAGCCCCCTGGTTGGGGGGAGGGTGTGTGCGCATGAAGTTTTACGCTGCTGAGACAACGACCGTTGATGCGGTAGGCTACGACGAGTGCAACCAGGTCTCCGATCCCAGGTGTGGTTTTTTCGTGTAAAAAAAATCCTGATAGAGATATTACAGATCCATGTAAAGCATGCATGATTTGTAAGTAGTGGTTATGACGAAGTTTAAGGTGGTTAAACTGGTACATGACTTCATCAACTTTAAAGGATGCCTAATTGTGCTGCTAACTTGTCACTTGTTTCTCTTTAATAAGAAGTCACTTATTCTTATGGGTGTGTTGTATTTTTTATTGAATATCCTGTACCGCTAATTCACATGCTGCCTTACCTGATCCCCATTAAAAGCACTCTATTGTTATTAAAAGGTTTCCCCTTAAGCCATGTGATTGATTTTAGGGTACCCTTTCTCTCTTCTGGCTTAGAAAATATTTATGTTTTAGAATGATGATACCAAGACTGATCTTTTAACTCCCTTTTATTATACCTTGTTGGGGTGACAATGGTTGATGCCCTAACCCTGTTTGACCTAGCACACAAATTGTACTGTTGGGTCTGGGATCAGAAAAAGAGCTTGTTTCATATTCTAATCATTATATTATCAAGTTCTGTCAAATCTAACTTGTATCAGGGGTTGAGTGCGATAGCTGGATGGTTAGGAGCCTGTTTCATTACCGAAGGGTCTCAGGGTTCCATATTTTACAGATGTAGCTTGACTCAAGCCACATCGAGATGTGGATCCTTTCTCTTGCATGATCTAATTCAGATCTAACTATGCAAAGTGGGTTTTATGTTGGATTTTCGTTATGTCAGAACTGGAATTTTATATATGAAAAATAAAAATGGAATACCTCAGATCAGATTGGATTTGACTCAAATCCAATATTGGATTTACCAGGCAAAGTTCTTGATCTGAAATTGGTAGGTCCTATAGGTCCCAAAAGAGATCGTAGTTTTTGGTCTGTACATGGAAATACAAATTGTTGATCTGTTTGTGTGTATCGGTTTTGGAGCCCTTTGAATAAACTTTCATCCAAATAACAGGGTTTAACGAAATAGTGTTTAGGGGCTGGTTACCAGTAACCAACATGAACAAATAAAAATGACCTACGAACAATTTATTTACTCAGTCACCCAATTAAGTTATATATGCGTGAGTCACATTATTCGTATTTTCCTAATGCAGCTTTTCCTCACCAAGTTATTATGGGATCCAAATGAGTGGGAACCTAATTAACCACTAATTTCAAGTCAAGGCATAGATTAACCATCTTAAACGTCATCATAAGTATTTTCTAGCCATAAATATGGTTTTGTCTTTTGAAGGATTACCAAAATGACACATCCAGAAAACCAACGGATCCTCTTCTTGATTTTGATCTGTCTTTGAGCTTCAAACCTGTTACCAGGATTTGGTTGCGGGGTCTGATCAATTTCAATGATATATTCCTTTGGTAATAGTAGAGTGAATGTGGGAATGAAATATGAAATGTGTTATTCCTTTAGAAGATAAATCCATTTTAGAGCGTGCTTTTTTCTTTTTATTCTGCTGTGCAATTATCTGGAGTTTAAGATTGTATTTGCAGCAGGAATATATCTAGATCCTCAGTACGAATTCACTTACTAATGATAGGCTTCTAGCAAATCTGGATTGGCACCTAAAACGAATCTGAATTGACATGACTACCATGTAATAACAGCTGGATGTGTGGTAGTCTGGTTGGTGTAGATTGAAAAATCTATTGATATTTATCACTGTGGTGGTCGCTCATATGGCCATTGGGGTGGGTGTGAGAGTGTTGAGATAAAGACGCTGGATCGAGCCCTGCTGGGGCGCACAGGTGTGTCCATAGCTTTCACCGGTGCGCCACATAAGGCAGGGTGGTTTGGGTCTGTGACAATAATTCTCACAAGCCCATTTTCTCACATCATTGCTAATGTGAGAAAATGTGATTCATTCTCTCACATTTTGCGAGTCAGAGTCACAGGGTCGTGCTCGTGACATCAATTCTCATGAGAATCTTGCAAAGGGCCAAGTTAACAGACCTTTAGTAGTGAGGATTTCCAGCTAATAGTTTTTCTTTATTATTGTGTGCAGTTGATTCATGTTCTGATGGCGTTGTGCAGTCAGATTCTAATATGCTGTTCCTTGTTATGTTCTCATTACGTTTAAGCCACCCTGGTTTAATTGGTGCTCAAACTCTTTCTTGTTTCAGCATCTTCCAATCCTTGTGCAGTTCAGTGCCATTTGAACCATGTGAGCATACACTGCCTCAAGGTGGACGAAGCAGCAGTGATATGAATTCCATTCAATGAGAGCAAACCTGATCCAGAATTTTTCATGGAGAAGAGGGGCATCTTTAGTTTATCACTGTGTTTTAGTGTTTGTTTTACCATATGCGAGTGGGAATATGATGTTATGTGGGGAAATGCTTACAACTTTTTTTTATTGCGAGATTTAAGATGCATAGGTTGTTTACTTAATAATAGCTACAATATTGACATCGTTATTTGTGAATAATGGTACTTGAATTGTGAGGTTGTTGGATCTCTTTTAACATCAGCGGTCAAGATGGCAGCGATCAACACACATGAATGCACGCTCATAGGGTTGTTAAGCAAGCCGAATGAACCGAGCAGAGGGTGTTCAAACTAGGCTTGTTGCTTGTGTGGAGCCAAGCAAGGTTGAGGTTATGAAGAGCCAAGCTAAACTTAAACGGCCTCTTTTACAAAAATAATTGTTTCAAACTTGTAAGCAATAAGATTTGAACCCTAAACTTGTTTGCAAGCCAAACACTTCAACCATCTATGGGAAATATATGTAAAATATATTTATTATTAATTAAGAGTATATGCTAGCCGAGCTGAGCCAAACATTGGTTCGTGTTAGGTTTGCCGGGCTTATTTCACGAGCTCGAACAAGGTCTTTACGAGCCCACGGCTCATGTCATTTTCCAGCCATTCACCTCTCTCTCTTAGTCACTGGTCTATACGACAAAGCTCCAAATCGACTAAGAGACGTAGCAGAACATAAAATCGCGATTTTTCAAGGACGCTTTTAACGTGCACAAAGAAAAGTAATTTTCTTGTATTTCCAAAAAACGTCGCAATATTTGTCGCTATGAGTTACACCAGTTCCGATACCAGTTCGACTCGGTTTCATCAGAAAATCCCGATACGATCACTGCCAACCAAGAAACTAGGAACGGCAAGGAAAAAGGAGCTCTGAACGAGAAAGACATAGAGCGCAACCGGAATCGTGGTGATTTCAATCGGAAAGAAAAGGGGGAAAAGAGAGGCCCCAGACAAACAGGACCCAGAGACGAACAAGATCGTGATAACATGATTTTGTGAAAAACGGAAAACAGGACCTAGGGACGACCAATAAAGCCGATCAGGCGTGCTCCCCCGATATGAACACGTCGATCTGCTGGAGGAAGGTGAGGCTCTGCGGGCGGTCGGCCCTCCGGACGTAGCCCTGTGTCTCCTCCGCCGAGTAGACGCTCAGCCCCTTCATCCCCTTCCTCCGCCACAGCCGCTCGCCGTAGCTGCTGTGCGCGAAGTACGCCTCCGCCTTAACTTCCTCCCTGCCCTCCTCCTCCTCCTCCTCCGGCCGGATAACCACCGGCAGGCGGACGTAATGGTCCCTGGAGGTGCCCTCGAGCTCGTCCATGTGACGGATTCCGGCCGCCGAGACGGCGTAGACCTCGCCGCGAACGCGATCGCCCTTGCCGCGGAGGTCCAGCATGAAGGGGACCTGGTAGGGCCCGCACACCAGCGGGTACCTCTCGGCGGTGCGGTAGGGCCCCACGAACTCGGCCTCCCCTCGCCGGATGAGCTCCTGCACCAGCCGGTGGTTCGAGAACCCTCGCTTCAGCGTTCCATACGTGAAGATCAGCCGGCGGTCGCCCAGCGGTGCGATCGGAACCCCCATTCTTTCCCTTCTTCCTCCTCCCCTTCTTCTTCTTTCTGTTGATCGGAAGGGGCGAAGGGAGTCGGAATTCCGACTTCCTTTCTCCTTTCTCCTTTCTCCTTCTTCCTTTCTTTTTTTCCTTTTCTCTTCTTCTTGGTCTTGTTGGAGTTTGGTTTGGGGCTGCAACCCTGTATAAATTGAGGGGGAGGGGTTGGGGGTTGTGATCGTTAGTGGACGGGGTTTGGCGGGCAGTCTGCCCGTGTAGAACGGGCAGCGGGGCAGGCTCCACGTGGTGATGGGGTCTTCTTTTTGTGTAAAAAAGACAAAAAATTCGGTGAGGTATGAGTATGACACGTCATCGGTGCTGAGGTCAGGGGAGCCGATGATTGCCGGGACCTCAATTGTTCGGGTTGGGTTCGGATTTGGTGTTACTCTTACTCTTACCAAATCAGATGTATTTGTACCCGGGTATGGGATCATGCGGGTTCAGGTTTGAATCTTTGATATGAGGATAGCCTCATAGGATCCTGATCCAATTTTCTTTGGGATTCAAAAGAATTCCCTCTCTTTGTCTTTGAATGCTTGGCCCTGGAAATCGGATCTCATCATATTTGGATTCTAGAGTTTGAACCACATCTGGATGTTTAAGTAGTTCGATATTGGAGGAGGTGTCCGGTTCCATTTGATGAGCGATTGTTAGTCGGATATGTGGCCAAAACCGATATTTTCCAGTAAAACAAAGCAGGCCCAAAAAGGTGGTTGGGGAGGAACCTGGGAATGCAGGCACCGGTTTTGGACCTCAGTCTCTCTCGCTAGTGGTTGGAATGGGCAACGGGCCAGGCCGGCCCGGTGCATATTCTAGATGGATCCACCGGACCATCAACGGGATGCTGCCTGGTCAAACCTAGCCTGCGAAAAATATCAGGGACCTAAGCCTGGTCTGGTCACCCAACCAACCTCAACGCAGGAGCAACGGACCCTACCGGGAGGATGCCGGGTTGGATTCTCAGCCCCAGGGTTACAGGCTCTTAGGTCCATCGAATCAGCCCAATCCGATCCAACTTAGAATCATGAAACCTCACTTATTATTTTTTATTAGATAGAAGAAATGAAAAGGTTTACCGCTTGCAGGTCAAAAGCAAAAACATAATGTGGTGGACATTGAGGGACTGTTTGGCTGCTTGTTCAAGATTAGACAGAATAATCAGACAGAACAGACAGACCACATGCTCTGTCTAGAACAGGAACAACTGTATTTGTCCAGTGTTTGCTTCGATTGGACAAACACGTGTTCATTTTGACCTGCATTTGATTTGCACTGTGTGGACAGTTTGAACACATGAAAAATGGGTCGGATAACTTTATTTCAGATGGTATGACCTGTTTTCCCCCCCACCATTTCAATGTTTTTGAACATGTTTGGATTAGATTTTAACTCCAAATATGGATATCAGATTGGATCCAAATACCAAAAACATTTTAAAATTTGGATAAATTGAGAAAAAATGGAATTGATATTTTTTTGATATTCCAATACTTTAATGCGTATCATATCAGATCTAACTACGAAGGTAAAAAAATAGATTTTAGCCTCGGATATGGATCTCAAGCTGGGTTTGAATACCAAAAAGTGTTTAAATTTTAGGTAATTTGAGAAAAATTGAAGATTATATTTTTTGATATACAAATGCAAAAGCCATAAATAAACCATAAACCTTAAACTTCAAAAAAAATAAATCATAAATTATTTCATAAATAAAAAAAGATCATGCAAAAACCCTAAATCAATTATATTCCATTCAAAACAATGAAACCCTAATTTTGTCCCTAACCTTAATTCAGCCCAAAATGCATGTCATTCACAACAATCAAACCCTAAAATACACAAAATCTTTCAAAACCCCAATGTTAACCCTAAAATTGTTCCAAATCCGGCCACCTTGGGCCAGTCTCAGAGAGAGAAAGAGAGAGAGAGAGAGAGAGAGAGAGAGAGAGAGTCGCATGTTGTAGGGACTCACGCAGGTGGGTGAGGATTGGAGAAGGGGACGTGTTTGGAACGTTTTGACGTGTGGAACAGAAGCGCTTGGCTGTACATGCATCCTGCACGTGCCCAGAGTCCCAGCGCAATCAGACACCCTTTCAGAGGACGTTTGATTGTGAGGACAGAACTTGTAGAACAGTACACATTTTTCGATCAATATGACTTTGAGTAAGCAGTTGGCAGTATATGCTTTTTAGAGGGGTTGGAGTAGGGATGGCAGTGGGGCGGGGCGGGGCGGGGGACAAGGTTTCCACCCCCGCCCCGCCTCAAAATTTTATCCTCCACCCCCGCCCCGCCTCCGCGGCGGGGATGGATTTTATCCTCCACCCCCGCCTTCATCCCCGTTTCATGTCCTCCACCCCCGCCCCGTCCCCGTCCCCGTCCCCGCCCCGTCCCCGTCCCCGCCCCGCCCCCGCCCCGTCCCCGTCCCGACCCCGCCCCCGTCCCCGACCCCGCGGGATGAGCGTGCTCGTCACCGGCGCCGCTGGCTTTGTCGGCACCCACGTCTCGCTCGCCCTCCGGAAGCGCGGTGACGGTGTCGTCGGCCTCGACAACTTCAACGACTACTACGACCCCTCGCTCAAGAAGGCCCGCCGTCGAATCCTCGGCGACCACGGCGTCTTCGTCATCACCGGCGACATCAACGACGCCCGGCTCCTGGCCAAGCTCTTCGACCTCGTCGCCTTCACCCACGTGATGCACCTCGCCGCCCAGGCCGGAGTCCGGTACGCTATCGAGAACCCGGCGTCCTACGTGCACAGTAACGTCGCCCGGCTCCAGGGTTAGGAAATTAGGGAAGGGAGTTAGGGTTAGTAAACAGTTCATCTGAGTTGGGGGCGGGGATGGGGCGGGGCCGGGACGGGGATGGGCCGGGGGCGGGGCGGGGATGGGCCGGGGCGGGGCCGGGGCGGGGCCGGGGCGGGGATGGGGCGGGGCGGGGCGGGGCGGGGGAACGTGCCAGTCCATCCCCGCCTCCACCCCCGGACGGGGATGGATTTTAACCTTCATCCCCGCCTCCATCCCCGTTTCATACCCTTCATCCCCGGTCCAAACGGGGCGAGGCGGGGCGGGGCCCCGCTTTCCCCCGGTCCACTGCCATCCCTAGGTTGGAGGCTGAGTCAGTTGGCCTATTATAAATTTATAATGTTCATAATCAGCAATGACAAAAGTTGCATGCCTGCTGAATATGCAAACCATTTTTTTATTAGATTCCAAGACTAGAAAACGGTGGAAAAGGACCCCGGTTCACAATTCACAAATGTAACATATATATATATTTTTAATTTATAATCCGAAGAAACCTGCTCTTGCAGGCTAGGACCCCTGCCTGCCCCTGGGGCGACGCCTATGAGAATTGAACCTTGACTGCCCGTCTAGCAGCCAAGCCCCACCCCACTACGCACAAATGTAGCATATTCATGTTGGTTTTCTGCACTCATCATGCCTACGTGTCTATGTCACAAATATAGCCGATATTTTTGAAACATGGCAGTTTTATCAAAATATTTTCAAAAGTCAATGTAATGCAGAAAAAACAGGATATCTCAAAATAATATTTATTTTGAAAATATCAGGCTTCTAACCCAACATTTAATGAGATAAAAATAACTTTTGAAATCTTTAATATGAATTTTTTGAAATATGTCAATATTTTTTCAAGATCGAGACTTGTGGCATTGCATCACATTAAGCACAGTTTGCCATTTTAAATTGGTCCGCAAATGGATCGGATATGGTTGGATATTCGGTCCAACTTCAACATGTTATTTTTGGATTTGGATCCTTTAAGTAAGATCCAAATTGATTTCAGACCGGATTTGGATATGTTCAATTGGATTACTTTCAGGTTCGGGTCAGATTTGGTTTGGTATTTTAAGTCAGATCCAAATCAAAATTTGGTGCAGTGCAATTTTTACATGTAATAGCTTGGTTTTCTTCTATTTTTTCCAGATCTAATATTACCACTTCAATTTCTGATTTGGATTCACCCTCACCGTATCAAATCTGATTCAAATTCAGATCCAGATTCAAATATATTGTTTGTATTTCAGTTTCGGATTCGGTTCTGGTAGGATCCAGTCTGAATCCCACCCATTTGCACCCCTAATTGTAAACCATCTAATATGAGACTAAGTTTTTTTCGCTACTGATAATCTTTAAAAAATGTAGAATGACTGAGAATTATATAGCCCCAAGGGTTGGCGCCTGCATTTTGACGTAGGGCCATTAATAATACTGAAAAAAAATATCGAAGAAAAAGCGTTTACGTTGGATCATGCGTCAAAGATTGCTGCCTAAACATTAAAATGTGGTAACTCCCTATCAAATCTAAAAGTCAAGTCGATGTGATGTAGACAACCTGGAACCAGATCCGGTCTGTATAAACTTGAATCCGGATCTGAATATGTCCATATCTGAATCCTGATGTGAACAATACCTGACGAGGTAGAGTTGAATATGGATCCAAATTAATTATTGATTCAGACACTACAAGAAAAACTCTAATTAGCAACGGAAATTCGCCAAAGATTTTTTTTGTCACAAATTTGCGACAGATTAGCTAGAGAAAACTATCCGTCGCTAACATTCAAATTATTTGCAGAATTAGTGATGGAAATAATTTCATCGCGAATCCATCGCTAATTAGCGATGGATTCGTGATGAAAAAATTCTGTCTCAAACTCCGTCGAAACTTAGCGACGGATCAACGACAAAAATTTTTCGTCGCTACTTGATGACAAAATTTTTTTCGTTGTTAATCCGTCACTAATTTCTCCTGTAAAACCCTAATGCGAGCCCAATTTTTTTCCTTTTTGTTTCATCCCTCGCCCGCCGCCCGTCGACCTCCCCCTTCGACTCAGTCCCCTTCTCACCTCCGCTCCCCTCTCTTTTGCTCTCATCATTTTTTTGGCCGGTGAGCCCCGTCCGGCAACCCTCTTTCAACCCCACCCTACCTCCCTCTCCCGACTCCAGTCTGTCGACACCAACACCGGCTCCTTTCAGGTAACCCCCGACTCCCCTCTCTCTTTCCTTTTTTGCCTGCCGGCGAGCCTCTTTCTTTCCCTCCGTTTCTTTTTTCGCCAAGGAGGGGTCGAGCCCCCTCCTTGTCTCTCGGTCTTACGGGATACGAAGGAGGGGCTCAGCCTCCTCTCTATTCTTTTTTCGCCAGGGAGGGGCCAAGCCTCCTCCCTGTCTCCCTGTCTCCCTGTCTTACGAGATGCGAGGGAGTGGCTCGGCCCCCTCCCTGTTCTATTTTCGTCAGGGAGGGGCCGAGCCCCCTCCCTGTCTCCCTGTCATACTGGATGCGAGGGAGGGGGCCTGTTCTTTTTTCGCTAGGGAGGGGCCGAGCCCCCTCCCTGTCTCTTTGTCTTACGGGATGCGAGGGGGGGCCTCAGCCTCCTCCCTGTTCTTTTTTCGCCAGGGAGGGGAGAGCCCCCTCCCTGTCTCCCTATGTTACAGGATGCGAGGGAGGGGCTCGACCCCCTCCCAATTCTGTTTTTGCCAAGGAGGGACCGAGCCCCCTCCCTATCTGTCTGTCTTACGGTCTCTCTCTTGCCAGTAGATTATTTTGTATATTTATACTTTGCAGGTAGGTAGCTGAGCTAATTGCTTGATGCTTAGTGCTAAGCATCACATGCGGTTAAAAATGCAATGCAAAAAGAAATAAGAAAAAAATGCAAAGGCAAAAACAATGCAAATCGGGTAAATACTCGTAGTGAGTAAGTGACGCAAGCGCATCACATGTTATTTAATTTCTTGGATGTAACACTTTTTTTGTTCACACACTCACTTAGTTGTGGATATCTAGGACTGCTTTGATGGAGTTCGAAGATCATGCTGAGCATGGTTTTAATGTATGAAAATAGAAGTGTTCTTATTTTTGAAGTTCAGATTCTATGCTAGTCATGGTAGTAGTTAGCGGGATATTGGAGTGTGTTTGCTGCAGATACATGTTTAACATTGTTTTGATATGAATGATTTGAATGTATTGCAATGTTTGATATGACTGTATCCATGCTTGCATTAAGTTATTTTCAATTTGATTATATCTTCTATGTAAAATTGTATCATAAAAACATAATTCAAGTGAATGTATCGTGTTATGAATGAGTTTGCATATGAAAATGAATGATAAGTTATCAATGTTTCAAACATGCTTCAAATGAATGGTTTTGCACATAAAAATATTAAGTTATCGATGCATGCATCATAGTTCTTGTGATTGAATGACATCATATATATATATATATATATATACGTGTGTTTGTGATATATATATCAAATCATTACATCCACCATGAATGCATGATAAATTAGATATTTTCTTCATCATAGCATTCTTATGATTTTCTTTTAACTGGTTAGGATAATATCTGTAACATCATAAGACATTGATGCGATATGAATGATTTAAATGTATTGCCATGTTTGATGTGATTGTATCCATACTTGCATGAAGTTATTTTTAATTTTATTATGTATTCATGAAATTGTATATCATGTAACTGATCTAAATAATATTTTTATTTGTTAAAATATAGTTCGTGGAGGCAACAATGGTCATCTTTATAGGATTCCAGCTCAGTGATAGTCAGTCTCAGCCTTCGTCTTCATGTAATGCTTCGATAGATATATCATTTAAATAATTGTTTACTTGATTAGTTTAAATGTGCATTATGTGAATTTCTAACTCATTGTTCTGTAGATGATGTTTCGCCTACACATGACCCACCTACACCAGCTAATCATACACATCATGAGACAACGTCGAATGTAGGGTCTTCTTAGTCTGACACACGACAACTCATTCAAATAGTGTATATCGATAGTCGATCGTAAGTATTTCATTGTCACTTGTCCAATACTTATCTTATAAATAGTGTATATCGACAGTCGATTGTTAATGTGTATCAATTCATGTACAACGCGAGGTTCGAGTTACATGAAGTAATACTAGAAATTGGGAAGTCACTACTTCAACATCTTTCAGGACCAGTCGTTCAATGAAAAGAGTACCCGAAGGAGGTGTTGGATAAATTATTGCCATCATTCATAGTATGCAATCATTTATCATAACTAATGTGTTTCATATTGAATTTTTTGTTATAGTCATGTGTGCTAACTTTATGAAAGTATTTGTAGGCTTGGCATCGCTTCACGACTGCGAATGAGGAGAAGGATGCAAGGGTAGTGTGGCAGAAGTTGACTACCAATCGATTTGCCGATATGCTGCACAATATGAAGACTACAACAATAAAAGTAATTGGTGGGATAGATGATCCACTGCAGCGGAAGGGTCATGACCCTTCTACTATTAGGAGAGACTATTGGGAGGGAATGTGTGATAAGTGAGCGAGCAATGAATTTTGAAATCGCTCAGCAAAGACTGCACAAAACTGAGCAAAGATGCCCGATACCCATCTACACACAGGTGAATCTAAGACTTTTAGGAGCTACCAGAAGAAAATGGTAACTCATTAATATATATTTTCAAATTTATAAGTATTGTTGCATACTTTTTAATTGATTTTTTTATCATTTAACCTCACAGAAAGCAAAAAAAGGAGGCATTGTGCCTTACTAAGATGTGCTTGTTGAAACACATAAACGTAAGAGCACAGGAGAGTTCGTATCAGAGAAGGTGAGAGCGACAACAGTATGTATTTATTGTATTAATAAATATTATAATAGACAAGTTACCATGAATATTGTAATTCCTAATTATTAATCCATACTATAATCATTACTTTGTAGGAGTCATACAAGCAGCAGATGGTAGAGCGATATAACGATGACTCTATTCAGCATCTGCCTTTTGATTCTACAACATGAGTGACTGCAACTGGTGAACCAAAAAAGGATCGTGTGTTCGGATTTGGGAGTAACATGAACACCATACCAGTCATTGCCTCCTACAGACAGAGCTCTCAGAGTTCTTCTGCCAGCATCAACTCCCACCGTCCGATTGACCCTGCTATGTCTTGAGATAATGTTTGTCAGTGTCTTGAGGACAAAATGCATGACTTTTTACATGAAGTCATTCTCAACCTTTTCCATAATGAGTTGTGTAACTTTTTTCAGGACAAGAAAACTTCGTCTGTATTCAACATGAGCTCTGGTGCCCATTAGAAAGATTCATGTAATTTGTTTCACGTCGTTAGATTTCAAGCTAGTATATGCATGATTGAATACATATATGCATGATTGAATCACTATGATTTTTTTTGACACCTTTAGAACATATAAATGATTGAATCACTATATAATTTTTATGACACCCTTATAACACATATACGCATGATTGAATCACTATGAAAGTTTTTTGACAACCTTACAACATATATAAGCATGATTTTATCACTATAAAATTTTTTTACTGCCTTATAACACATATATGCATGATTGAATCACTATGAAAGTTTTTTGACAACCTTAGAACACATACAAGCATTCTTTCATCACTATGACAACCTTAGAACACATATGAGCATGATATTAGCATATATGAAAGTTTTTTGACTGCCTTATAACACATACATGCATGATTGAATCAATATGAAAGTTTTTTGACAACCTTAGAACATATATATGCATGATTTAATCACTATGAAAGTTTTTTTACTGCCTTAAAACACATATATGCATGATTGAATCATTATGAAAGTTTTTTTATAACCTTAGAACACATATAATCATGATATTAGCATATATGAAAGTTTTTTGACTGACTTATAACACATATATGCATGATTGAATCACTATGAAAGTTTTTTGACAACCTTAGAAGACATATAAGTATGATTTCATCATTATGAAATTGTTTTACTGCCTTATAACACATATATGCATGATTGAATCACTATAACATTTTTTGATTGCCTCAGAACACATATATGCATGATTGAATCACTATGATTTTTTTTTTGACAACCTTAGAACACATATAAGCATGATTTCATCACTATAAAAGTTTTTTTACAACCTTAGAACACATATATGCATGATTGTGATATATAACACATTTATTTGACAGCCTTATAAACCATATATGCATGTGTGAATCACTGTAATATTTTTTTACAACCTTAGAACACATATCTGCATGATTGAATCACTATGAAATTTTTTTGTCAGTCTTAGAACACATATCTGAATTCTATTAATGTTCTTCACTTTATTGCTAGTCTATGTGTCATTCAGCCATTTACTTTGATTGCATTAGATTAGGTGCATTGCATATAATTTATTTCATTATATTTTGTTTATCAATACTAACATTTCTGTTCTCTTGTAGGATGATGGAGATGATCAACGTAGATGACCTGATGGAGGCATGAATAGAGGGGCAGATCGAGAAAATGAAGATGATGATGCCCCGAATCTTGGCGAGTATTAACTTCATGTGTTTAATTTGTTTCATGTACTTGTAACTAATTAGAACTTGGCAACGACTGTACTGGGTTGTTAAATTTGTTTCACTTATAACTTGTGTTAAATTTGTTTCACTTGCTTTGTATATGTATTTTTTATGTGTACTTTATTTTTTATACACAGGTTATATAAATTGTATAACAAAATTTTTTTTCGATATTCATATTTCAAAAAAAAAATTTATTATTTTTTTAAAAATTTGTGACAAATTAGCGATGGATATTATCCGTCGCCAATTTAAATCAGCCGGTGTTTTGCGACGAAATTTAATCTGTCGCTAATCTCTCATTAAATTGGCGACAAATACGTATTTATCGTTAAAGTTTTGCGACAGATTATATTCCATCACAAAACTAAATCAGTCCTTATTTAGCGACAAATTAGCGATGGCTATGATCCGTCGTTAATTAGCAATGAAATAGCGACATATTAGTTTTGTCACTTTTTAGCGACTAGAATTATGCAACGGACCCTTTATGTCACTAATCCGTCGCTAAACATGTTAGCGATGGATAACGTCCATCGCTAATCCACATTTTTTTTGTAGTGAGATACAAATCTGAATCCTAAAGGTACAACCACGTAAGTCCAATTCTAATTTGATTACACATTTAAATCTTATTTTAAGATTGTTATCCAAGAAAAAAATTTCACATTCAGATCAAATGTATGACCAAATTTGATCACAGAGCAGTCCAAACACTATAGTCACCAGTCTGGCTGTCTAAAAACTGGGTTTTTGATGTTCGGGCCATCGGGTCAACCCGGACCAGCCAATTTAGGATAAGTCTAGATATATTGGACTTTGACATTTTGGATCATTAGCTATTTAATTTTACATGTCATCTAGTTGCAATATTTTGATGATTTATTGGCTCGCATGGTTTCTTATGGTGGCAATGAGTAAGCATTTTGCTTGTATAAGTTTAAAATCACCCAATTATTGGTTGGTGGGTTTGGATTAAAGTAATGATAAAAGTTGCAATTCCATAAATGTGAAATTTTTATTAGATTCTGGGCTACAAAATGGTGGAAAAGAGATCCTGATTTGTGCAGTGTATTCTACTGTTGGTTTTCAAAAGCCCACACTACAATCATCATCATGAATACTAAATTCCAATGCAAATGGAGCACGTCATTCAAGAATATATTTTATTAGCAAGTGGCATTCTTTAAGAAATCAAGTAAGAGAATGGGTAAGATTCTACCCACAATCAGTGGATTCATTACTAGGTGGCCTCATGAACCTAGTATATAGTATATTCAATATTGATATTGGATCAATGAAAAAGACATTGGTGATATATATACGGAGAGAGAGAGACTGAAATTGGTAGTTTTTTTTCTGTCTTTTCTCGCAGTTAGGTTTTTATAAGATCTCAAGGATCTACCATTTTTAAAAATATTCAATGTTTAAAAAATTATATTTTTATCAAAAAAACATAATCCAAGTGTCATTTCTTAGCAAATCAAACATGCCAAACACATCTACAAGGTTAGATTTGCAAAAACCATCTCGAAAACCCTTATTCTAAGGTAGTAGGCTGACGGTAAGACTCAAAAGTGGTAAGGCAGCTATCACTTTTCTTTTATATATATATATATATATATATATATATATATATATATATATATATATATATATATATATATATATATATCACATCTATGGTGTTAGATATGAGAAGAAAAATACTAAAAACTACTAGTTTTGAAGGAGCCTAACAAGACCTAATGAGAAAAGGGAGCCTAAAGAGTGCATTATTATATATATGATAATATTAGGTATGGGTCCTAACCGCTACCCAAGGTAGAAAATTCAGAAACTATGGGTAGATTAGAAGAGTAATGATAAGGTGACACATAATAGAACATGAAAATCAAGCCAGTGTTCCTGCTGCACATGTGCAAAGGGGATGTTTTATAAATGCAAGAAAAAATAAGGGGGATTGAAAAAAAAACAAAGAAACTCGTATCTACATTGAACGATTAATCCTAAAAAGAGTAATCTTTCTCAAAGAAACAATCTACCTCTTTGGTATGTAATTAAGGTCCAATCCAAGGCATAATCACAAATATGAATAAATTGAAATTATCATGTTTTTGTTATGATACATTCAAAAAATCAGAATCTCAATAAATTTGCAGTATTTTTAAAATATCACGCTGTTATGACAATATTATCACACTATTAAGACCTTTTTTATTTCTTGTTTTTTATGTTTATGCATTTCTATATTTTTGAATTTTAGATGTTACATATGCATTTTTATTCAAAAAAGCAAGATTTTCCTCTCCCCATACCGAGGTTTTTGATATTGGTCAAAGTGAATTGTTTGGGTATGGAGTTGGATATATAGAGGTTGGACCTAACTAAACAGGCATGCCCCATGTTCATCCCACTTCCCAATTAGCCATTGAGCTGTGGTCAGCTTGTAACACCGTGACAGTGAACGGCCTTGAAGCTGCGTCTAGCGTTGATTTCAGACAATTAGACGCGGTCACAACCACAGCTAATTGTCTTGGCAGAAAATGGACATTTAGCGGCGGGCTAATTATCTTTGTTTCGCAAAAAAAAATTCATCGCCACAACCGAATTTTTTTTGTCCGATGACACAAAACAAGCTGAGGATAGGGTTGGGAAATGAGATGAGTTGCTCGTGGTTGGCTTGTAAAGAGCTCATTCAAACTAGTAAAATGATCTCTACAAGCCAAAAATGAATAACAGGTGTTCGGCTGGTACGAGCTCTTTTAGCAGTAGTAAATATATCTTAGATATATTTTATATCACCTAATGTAGTACAAAATGAATAGTCAGTGTTTAGCTTTCAAGTAATAGGTTGGGAGTTCAAAGCCTATTGCTTCCAACATTGAAACATTATATCTTTTATGTAATCAAGTAAGCTTGAACTTGGTCAACCGATCCACGGTTCAACTCCTATTCCATCCAGCTTTGAAACAATGTATTTTTTCTAGAAATGAGCCAGCTCAACTCCGCACAAAAAAGAGCTGAACTTGAACACCTCATGTTCAGTTCGTTGAGCTCGTTTACCAGCAGTATTTGGGAGATATCCTTGTGGGATTCAAACCCGAGATCCCTTGGTTATGATAGTGTGATATGACTGTCCAGCTATCTCATTGGACTCCAAAGTTCACGTTAGGCATTTATTCAACTAAAAAAAAAGATATAACCTAGAGAACCATTTTTCTTTGATTTTTTTTTCATTCTTCTACTGAAACCAATAACCTTTCAGTAAATGATTTGAAAATTTGCAATTTTGTTCATTTAAAGCAGCAACCCTTGATTTTATGTTGCAAAAGAAAAAACAATGTGGCTCAGATTTGTCAGGTGGTTTGTGTATCTACGATGATCGATGTTTTATTTTTTTGATGCTTTCTATCGATGATTCATCAAGGATTTTAGCAAAATCTCGAGACCGTTATGTAACTTGCTTTCTAAAGATCAGTCATTTTGTTTTGACGATGCCTGTTTGAAGGCATTCTTATCTCTAAAGGAGACCCTGACCATATCTCCTATTCTCCGATCTTTCGATTGGTAAATGCCCTTCGAAATCATGTGTGACGCATTTGATTACGCGGTTGGAGCCTTTCTTGGTCAAAAGATTGAATAGAGATTTCATGTTATTTATTACGCTAGTAAGACCCTTTTCGAGGCTCAAATGAATTACACTACTACGGAGAAAGAACTGCTAGCTGTAGTGTTTGCATTAGAAAAATTTTATTCTTATTTGTTGGGCTCCAAGGTTATCGTTTACTTGGATCATGTTGTCCTGCGGTATTTGAGCTATGTTCAGACCACATGATTAGAATGTGTATTCTTGAGGAGGAGGTCAAATCCGTTCTAGCTTTTTGTCATTCCTTGGTCTGTGGATTCCACTTTTCTAGTCGGAAGACCGCTGCAAAGGTCCTTCAATTTGGATTTTTGTGGTCAACACTGCATCGAGATTCACATGAGTTTTGCAAGAGATGTTTACGTTGTCAGCAAACAAGAAGTATTTTCAAGCGTGATATGATGTCCCTGCTCCCCATTCTTGTAGTTGAGATTTTTGATGTTTGGGGCATCAATTTTATGGATCCCTTTCCACCCTTGTTTGATAATGTTTACATCTTGATGGCGGTAGACTATGTGTCCAAGTGGGTTGAGGTCGTGGCCACCCAAACCAATGATCACAAAGAGATGCTCAGATTCATCAAGCACAATATCTTTAGTAGGTTTGGCGTTCTGAGAGCCATTATTAGTGATGGAGGAAAGCACTTCAAGAATGTGCATGTTGCTTCCTTACTTAGAAAGTATTCAGTACACCATCGGATTGCTACGACATACCATCTGCAAACTAGTAGCCAGGTCGAGGTCTCCAATAGAAAGATTAAACGGATTCTTGAAAAGACAATCAGACCAAACCAAAAGGATTGATTACAGTGCTTGAATGATGCATTGTGGCATACAAGAGTGCTTTCAAGACTTTGATTAGCATGTTCCCTTACCGATTGGTTTTTGGGAATCCATGTCATCTCCCTGTTGAATTGGAACATAGGGCTTATTGGGTAATCAAGAAATTTAATTTTGACATGGCCCAAGCTGGCGCAGAGCGGAAGTTGCAGTTGAGTGAACTTGAGGAGTTGTGAAACTATGCATATGAGAACGCCAAAATCTATAAGGCTCAAACTAAGCTTTTTCATGATAAGCATATTTTGAGGAAACAGTTTGAGCCTAGTCAGAGGGTTTGGCTTTTCAATTCGCGACTCAACTATTTTCAGGTAACCTAAAGTCAAGATGGGATGGCCCGTTCATAGTCTAGGAGGTATTCTCGTATGGTGTTGTTGATATTTTGGACCCACAGATGAGCAAGAACTTCAAGGTCAATGGGCAACGACTGAAGCCCAAAATTTTAGATGTTGTTACTAGGCAGGACATCGAGGTCATTGACCTTATGGATGTGTGAGGGAGTGCACAATGTATGTATGTTGTACCATTAGCATTTCGCTTTGGTTATTTTGTAGTTGTTTGCATATTTCTTTCTTTTTGGTTCATGTACGTGGAATATATCATGTACAAATTACATTTTATTTTTGTGAGTTGTTATGAGTTGCAGGTTGAAATCTTTTCAATAGCCGGAACAGAGCAACAACATGTGAGATTCTACATCGCTGATTAAGTGACATTTATCCCATCCTTGTGTATCTTTTGTTTCTTAGTGTGCATTCATTCAGTTGCATCTAAGCATGTGGGAGTGCCACTTAGGACAGTGTCATTCAAGCATGGGGAAGGGTATAGTTTACACACCCAAATTTTTTTTATCCATGTATCTGCACTGATAAAAACTCATAAAAATTAAGCTTTTAAGGAATGAATTTTAATCTTATATGAATGCTTTACATAATCCAACATTTTAGAGATTTTTTAAGCCCCACGAACAAATTGTTTCTGACACTAATCTAAAAAATATGGTCATTGATGTGGATTTCAAAGAAATGATGGTAAATGCATGTTAGAGTTTATTTTGAATCACAAGCATGAATATGCACAACTTTATTTTTAAAAAACTAAGCAAATAAATAATATCAGAAATAAGAGCTCAAAAGTGAAAATGAGCATATGTTTAGTTATTTGATCACTTCGTATTCCCTAGTAGTTGGGCTCAGACACAAGTTGAAGTGTTTGATTTTCATGTCAAAAAGGATAATAAAGGAAATCACTTCTTTGTCTAAGTCAATATCCATGACCCATTTGGTTCAAGCAAGTAGAGCTCGAGGGGTGTTTACACCTGGTACCCTAAAGCCATCTAGTTTGGGAGTCATAAGCCCTAAAGCCTGTTACATAGACTTTATAGAGAGCCTAAGAGATGTTGGCATTGCACATGATAAGAAAAAAGATATACATAAAACTATAAAAATAGAAGGTCTAGTGACCCGAACAATTAAGTCTGATAGATACTTTGTATCTAGTGCCCTAAGGTCATTTGGTCTAAGAGTCATTGACTCAAAGCTCATTACATGGGTCACAAAAACCTAAAAATTTGATATAGTGTTCAACTGAAACAAAGAAAAAATACAATAAATTAGAAAAATTTAAAAAGAAAGAGCATAAAGTCAAAGTTGATGCTTAGAAATAATTATAAAAACCTGTGCAGAAAACATATAAGTGAGGATAAATAAGCAATGGGATATGTATATTTGATTTTTTGAGAATAAAACGTAAATGATTACAATATTTGAAAAAATAAAAAAAAAGCATTTATTCTATGGTGGCATGAAAAGACTCTAAACATGTTGTGAAAGTGTAATGGCATGAAATATTTGGTTAGACAAACTTCTTATCTGCCTAATGTTTCTTAAATTTTAATCTTGATGTATACATGACAGAGATGTTTGTGGGTAGCATCACTGCAAACCCTCATGAAACTTACTCATCCACTGGGGTAACACAGGGGTTTAAAGGGCTTGTTTTGTATGCTAAATACAACTGTGATTCTTACGAAGTGAGTTAGGTTTGATTTGTATGTTTTGTTTTTGTAAAGAGCTAGTTTGCCCGAGGACTAGCAAACAATAAGCATGGGGAAATTTGATCATGCATAATTTTTATGCATATTATAGTAATTTCATGTGCATTATAATATGTAAAACAAGGCTAAAATACCCATGTTTTATCGAGTTTTTGCATGACACTTTGTATTTTTTAAAAAGAAAAAATTGTCCAAAGTGAATACACTTGAATGGTTTTCGAAAATTTAATGTTTTGTTTTAACAACTTTCTTGAAAATATTTTTTTGAAAATAGGTGTCTTTTAGAATTTAATAAAAATTAGTAGACTTTTTAGAAAACTGTCTAACCCTAGGCTTAATTATAAATAGTGGTCATTTAGAGAGAGGCTGGTGTCTTCCTCTAGGAATTCATGCCAACCCTCTATTCTCCTCCCTCTCCCTTTCCTTTTCTCTCTCCCTCTTGGTTCTGAGTCAGTTCCCTCTCTTCTTTTCTCCTTTCTTCCCCCTTATTCTTCTTACTTTCTTTTCCCATCACTCGCCAACGACTTTTCCCATTCATCAGAGTGCGCGTGCAAGCTTGGAGAAAGGCTATCTCGTCTTCTCAATCCCTTCGTCGGAAGCGACCATTAAGTATGCTTCTTCTCCCCCATTTCTTTATTTGTTTTGCATTTAGTTTAAATTTATTTTATTTCATCGAATACATAAAATCATGTATTAGCATTGCATATAACATAGGTTCTTTTCTGCAGATCTGTCGCATGTAGAATAACATAAAAATAGTTTATTTCAACATCATATAGTTAGTTGTCAGTGCGTAGTTAATGTTGTTTTTAATTTTTTTTTAGTGCGCACCATAACAACATAATCTGCGTGGATGCCGGATCAGACCTATCATCATTGGCAGATCTGACTGTGCCCTGGTACTGATGCTGAAATAGCTAGATCGGATCTCGATCATGCCTAAAATGGTTCAGCTATTATTTTATTAAACAAGTATTGCGGATCTGAGTGCAAAAAAATAATTTTTTATGATATGATCGAATTATCTACAAAAAAAAGTGCATATTACCATGACTTTTAAATTACACATATCAACATTTTTCTTGAAATCTCATATTTATTTTTTATATATCAGATCACGTCTGGGTTGTTTTATGTTGATCAGTGTGATTTAGAGATCACGTATTCTGATGTGATCAAGAGCAAAGGTTTGCACGCGATCCGATCAGATCTGCATATTCTGATTTGTAGATATAGCGTAGACTCACTACATCATCTTTGGGTTTTAACAACACAACTGCTTGACTTTGTGAGTGCTTGATCGTGTTCGACTGCAAGATTATGAGATTGATTTAATCAGATCAGCTGGCATCAGCGGCGTCTCACGTAGATCAACAACTAATTTTTACATTTCACATTGCTTACATGTTCTCATATCTGCGTGTGTGCTGCAATGTATAGTTAAGATAATTTTGTTGCTAATTTTTGTCGTTAATTAGGTTCTTGCTATTAGCCTGGTCGGTTAGTTTAATATTTCCTTCTTAATTAGTTAGTTGTGTGTTAATCCTTTTTGTGGTAGTTAGGTTAGAGTTGTTTTACTTTTGTGTCTCATAATTAGTGAGGTATTTTGTTCCAAGTTTTCATAGTGCATTAGTTCATTCAATGTTTCAACATTAATTAATTAGTGTTAGTTTACTTATTTGTTTTTAGATCAAATAAATTAGGTTAGATTTGTTTTAATGTTTCACGTCATTCACTGGTTAGATTGATTTAAAGTTTTCTTGAATTTATTTATTTAAAGTTTGTTTTGATTTGATTTGCAGTTAGTTAAAATCTTTTAAGTTTGTTACACATTAGTTAGTTTAGATTTAGTTGAGTTGTTTCTTGTCTTTATATAACTAACATTAGTTTTAGAAAGAGTTCCCCTCTTAGATTTTGTGTTTACGTGTTTTTGGTGGTTTGTCAAGAAGCTTTCTTGTGCGAAAGGGCCCTTCAAAGATCCCCTCAGGGACGTGCCTCTCAGAAAAGGGACCCTTAAGCTTAGTGGTTCAAGTGTAGCATTCAAGTGAAGAGAAGGGTACATCGCGAGGAAAAGAAGCCCTAAAGACTTTACTTTTTCTTAATTTTATTTTTTTATTTTTTGGGTAGCCAAAGGGCCATTTATTTTAAGTTGGATTGTAATAAGGCCTCTTTATTTTTTAGCCCTCTATAGAGGGTAGTACATTCCATTTATTTAATTATTTTTATTCAAGGTGATAAAGATTGTAATTGTGGGATACAAAAGTTGTTAAACATGTTCCCTGCGTTCAACTCGAACTTCACCACTAGTGTGAGCTGAAAATTAAAATTTGGTGTACGGTTTACACAAACGATTTTCATGAAAAAACCTTTTTAAAAATACTTTATCAAAAAGTTGCATGCATGAGATCAGTTAAACTCTATTTGGTAAAAGTACCCAAGTTTTATTCTTCTTAAGTGCTTTCATCTCTTCTAACATTGCATCTTCCAAAACATCAATGCCCTTAGCTTCTTTATATGAATCAGGTTCTAACTTTTATATGAGACATGTAACAATGAACTACAAAAAAAATAGAATAATCTCAATTTCCATACCTGTTAATTGTTGATTTGGCCCTTAACGACCTCTTTGGTTGAATGAGTGCATCAACTGTATCATTATGCTTTTCTTCTATTGTTGCTTTCTCCTTAGCATTTTCTTTAGCTCCTGAATTATGCAAACCTGATTTTCATGGACTTTTATTATTCTTATGAGAAGAGATAGGAGATACTTGAGGACTCATGTTTGATGTGTTGGGCTGCTCCATTTGCTTTGGTGAATGTGGTGAAGGAAGATCATTTGAATCTAACACGTCATTCATGCTGCATACATATGCAAGTATACCACTTGAATCCCACCAAGAAGATTGTTCATCAAAGACTACATGTCTTGACACATAGACACGTCGAGTAGTAAGATCAATACATCTCCAACCTTTATTTTCTCCTATCTAACATGTCTCTCAATATCTAGAACATCAATGAAGCATACACAACAAAACACATGAAAGTGGAAAACATCCAGTTTCTAGATTATAGTTCACATGCATTTAACCCAATATTCATGTTTTACATTCTTTGCATGTACTATGCTACAATTTGTCTCACCCAAGTGTTTATTCTTGGCTCAGCCACACCATTTTGCTCTGATGTATTAGCATAAGAAAACTGGCAAACTTGTGAGATTTATATTCACCACCGAAAATTGATCTCAAGCAACCAATCTTAGAACAAAATTCATTCTTAACCAATTCTTTGAATTCACAAAACTTTTCAAACACCTTAAATTTTTTCTTTAGAAAATATGCCAAAGTATATCTACTAAGTCATTAATAAATGGTATCATATACTACAATCATGTGTGAGAGAGTATACATACCTTTCCAAACACATCAGTGTGCACCAATTCAGGTGTTCGAAAAGTCTTCGTGGTACTCATTGAAAGAAAATTTTTGTAACTTTCTATATTGACAAACGACATAAACTATGTCTGATTTGGCTTTCAACAATGGCAAACTGCATACCAAACCATGTTGTTGCATATATTTGAGTCTACATAACTCACATGATCAAGTCTATACTGTCATACTAGTAGTCTTATTCTTTAAAGTACAATCCACATAAGAATTACTTGTAGACATAACATATAACTTATCAATCTTTTTCCTAGATATCACTAGAGACTTTAATCGTGTCATATACTTTCACACCATTAGGGGTCAAATACAACATGAAACCATGACTGATAATATGAGGAACTAAGATAAGATTCTTGTTCACACTTGGAACATAGTATGTGTTGTTCACTGGTCAAGAAGTACCCAAAGATGTAGTCAAAACCAAGTCGCCCACATTGTCAACTGGATCGATTGTATTATTTGCAGTAATAACAACATTTATCCCATTATATTCATGCAAGTCTGTAAACAACTCTCTCCGACCAGTCAAGTGATTGGAACATCCAGAATCAATGATCCAATTAGAAGTGAAGTCAATGCCTAATGACTTTGATAACCCAAAAAGATCATAGATAAATAATCGTTAAATATCTCCCCTTGAATAGTACTATAAGAAGCATAGTTACCATGCTTAATCTTCACCCTCCAATCTTTCTAAACATGGCTTTGTTTTTTCATATCTATAACAAGTTTCTTTAAACTGTTATTTTTTATTATTATTATGTCAATAAAAATTCCTTTGTTTATTATCTTGAGTGTCTTATCATTTCTCATTTTTCTTTTGAAAACTTATTGAAAGACTTCTTTCTTTTCTAAGAAAACAAAGCTTCATCCTCTTTTTTAGATGACTCATTAACATCATTCATTTGATTTATGAGTGATTATTGATTTACTAATCAAAATTTCAATTCAAATAAAATTAGTTGTTTAGGACAACCCGCTAAACCAATTAAGAAAGTGTGTACTATTTGTTAACTCCACGAATTAACAAGTGGTGTTTCTTGTCCTCATTATATTTAAAACTTTCATCCAATGAAGATAACTTATCAAATGACTTTTTAGCCTTTTAAAAATATTGAGAAATAAAGAGCTTACCTTTCTTCACGGTGAAAGTCTCATTCGCTATAAATTGTAGTCTTGCTTTGTTCTTAAAATACAAATACTTAAGAATATCCCAAGCTTCTTTGGAAGTCTCTTTATCATGTGAAGATCCTTCTTTATGATTGCTTGAATTATAAAGATAGCTTTCCCACAACTCATCCTGTACTTTTTTCTTGCTTTGGCATGTGTATCATCATTGGGTGGTGGTACAATATATGATCCATTAACTACCTTTAATAATCTAACCCAAACAATTAAGACTCGATTGCAAGATTTTCAGTATGAATAGTTTTTTTCCCTATTCCAAGAATCATGCTATTTGATACGTCCTCTATAACTCCAATATGAATAAAAAGATTGATTTTCATACAATAAAAAAACCTTGAATCAATACCGTGACATCCTAACACTAATTGTCATTGTTTGATCGAGGGTAACACAATCCTCAACTCAAACCACCAACAAACCATTAAACCAATTCACGATCATAGCTTCAAAACAATAGAAATTTGAATCAATAGGACACGTGCCTCAAAGCACCACCACTCTCTCACATCAATGATTTAATGACTCTGATACCATATTGAGGTTAATACATTACCTTAAAGCCTCTAATGCCAATATGCAAAATGTGAGAGACTTGAGAAAAAAGAGGGGGCTACCTTTAATAATAATAAAAAAAATCAATTTTCATTCACTCATAAGCACCATAAGCCCACTCATTGCATTAATATTAGCACCCTATGTATATGTATATGCATGGTTCAGTAAGACTCCAATAACAATGAATTATTCTCTACTCTAACAACTCTTATAATGACTCAACTGTCATTAAGAAACAAAAATATCAAAACTACACAATTAAATTAGATTAGGATTCAAACTAAGACAAAAATAAACCTGGTAAAAAATCCAATCAACACTAAACTTCAACAGTTTCTTCCTCTACAGCTACGAGTGCAAATGGTTTGAGTCTAATTGGACCTTTGATCAAATCAAAGACTTTATTCTTAGATATGGATCACACACACACACAAACACCACTAGAGTATCAACAACAACAACAACAACAACAACAACAACAACAACAACAACAACAACAACTACGCCTTCATCCCAAAACAATTAGGGTCGGCGATATGAACCAACAAAGAAAATCATTCTGGGTCTTCCACATGAATCCTTCTCCTCCATTCATTTCTATCCAATGCCATGTCCTCGGTGAGGTTCAAAGCATTCATATCCTTTCCTATCACCTCCATCCATGTCTTCCTAGGCCTACCCCGACCTCTTTTAACTAATATATTTTCCCATTTCTCCATCTTTCTAACTGGAGCATCATTAGGCCTTCGTCAAATATGTCCAAACCACCGTAAATGATTCTCTCTCATCTTATTTTCAATGAGTGCAACGCCTACCTTCTTACGTATCTCCTCGTTTCGAATCTTATCTTTTATTGTATTTCCACACATCCATCTCAGCATACGCATCTCAGCTACACTCATTTTTTGAATATGATGTCTCTTGGCAGCCCAACATTCCGCACTATATAGTAAAGTGGGCCTAAGAGTCGTCCTATAAAACTTTTCCTTCAACCGCAATGGCATTCTACGATCGCACAACACTCCAGTTGCACTCTTCCATTTCATCCACCCAACCTTTATTGTATGATTTACATCTCCATCAATTTCTCCTTACTTTTGAATGATAGATCCCAAATATTTGAAAGAATCAAACACCACTAGAGTATGTTAACGGTAAATATGTGAACTGGAGTGTCAATTGAGATTTTTATGAGTCATTTTTTTTTACACTGCCTCAAGTGAAGCCCAATTTTCAGATCTGGTTAAAAAAAAGACTTGTTTGTTCGATCACATTAGATTGCAAAAGAACCTCGATCGTTAGATCAAGTCCCTATGAGTTTGACTAGAAGCCAATCACATTAAATTGCAAAAGTACTGCTGCAGACTTGACCCGCCTAAGTCCTGCTACCAACTGTTGTGTACTTTTGGCCTTTGAGGAATGGATTCGGCTTGGATTTTATCATGCCCACATGAGTCCTGACCTAACCTAGCATGCTAGATCAATTTGCATAACGTTGACTTGAACCAAGCTGAACCTACATATACATGACCTAGACTTACCTAGGCCCAATCTGGGTTCAAGGATAGGTCTGACTTAAATTTGGCCAAGGCCAATTTAAGTCTCTCTCTCTCTCTCTCAGTTCTAATTCACCTCGTACGAATTGTCCTAAACAAACTCAGTTCAAGACCCTGGCTGGTTCAAACATTTTTTCTCAAATTATCGACTGTCTCATTGAATTTTGTCACTACTTGATTGAAAACATGGCAATACTTCAATAGCTTTTTACATAATGCCTTCACAGTCTGCTTTCCACCATGAACACAAAAACAAAATTTATTATATTCCAATATAGTATTGGCAAATGATTTGAGAATCCAAGAAAGTTTTCATGATTCTTCCATATAGAGAAGATGAAACCAAGTCCATTTTTAATTTCAAGACTCACTAGACACATTTAAACCCATGAATGTAAAAAGTTCAAACAACTAAGGAAATCTTGCAGTATAATACTACCATCGATTAATAAGCATGAAATATGAAGGAACCTGGCCCGAGCCTTGACAATGGAACTTTTTCCAAACCAATGTTGTCAGTATCACCCTGAATCGGTTATTTTTAATAAATACAAAAATACTAAAATTTAATTTTTAATTATTTTTAAATATTATTTTAATGGTTTTAACATGTATCACATTTTTATTGACGTAATGTTTTTATTTTATTTTTTGGCGGATACAGAACGATTCACTTGGGTATCAGTATCAACTCGATACAGCTGAATAGTTGGCCAAACGATTCAGGCCCGATACTGATACTGACAACATTGATCAAAACCCCAAAACGTAGAATAATTGAAGAATGAGCAACCCCAGTGAGAGTAGGGATGGCAATGGACAGAGGCCGGGGCAGGAGATAAGGTCTCTACACCAGCCCCGTCTTAAAATTTTGCCTTTCATTCCCAGTCCATTTTTGTCTCAAAATAGCTGTCCCCATCCTCATTCTCATCCCCGTCTTCGTCTCAAAATAACTTTATTTGTATTTTAATAGGATTAAGAAGAAAATAAGAAAAGGAAGGGTTTAGGGTTAGAAATATATGTATATATATATATATGTATAAATATTTTATAATATATAAGATTATATTAATAATTTCATTAATGAAGGGGATGAGGACCGGGTGGGGCATGAGTAAGAGTGAGTCCATCCCCACCTTCATCCCCGTACGGTTTTGATTTTCACTTTCATCTCCGGTTAGTTCTCCATTTTATGTTCTTCATCCTCGGTCCAAACATAAGAGGATTGGAAGAATCCCCGTATTTTTTTTCGATCTACTACCATCCCTAGGTGAGAGGAGATTCCCTAAAATCATATAAAAATACAGACAGAGCCAACAAGTGACAAACCAATACTTGTGGCACTTGAGAGCCCGAAAGACTTCATGCAGTGGTTCGGGCCAACTGCACGTGCACTACGTAGACAATTATGACAAAGGGCTATAAAGATGATGACGGAAGGTCATGAGGAATTACTATGGGCGCTCACCTATTTCACTCGGGCAACCAATCCACTGGTTATGATGTCCCAATCATAGTTACCCAAAGTGCCTTTCTATGGGAGAAACGCGCACTTTAGAAGCGGAAAGTTGGATGTTTCCTTTTTCGCTTCTCACTCGCTTCCAAAACAAATCTCCCTTTACATACTTCATATTACTTTTTTTTTTTCTTTTTCTTTTTGATAGTCAAGCTGAGATTAGGCAGACCTCTGCCAGTTCAAGAAGATCAAAGTAGTATACAAAATCACCCATTCAACATTGGGTGTCAGTAGTGAGGCAATCTTTTCAGGATTGATTCATCCCCCTTGCTAATTTAACTAAATTCTTACTTCAAAAATCATATTGACAATGTTTGAAACTAACTTTGAAAATTTCAAAACTGTACAAGGTGTCAGTTAGTTGAGTGGGGATCACCATTTTAAGTCCCCTTCCTTCCAAAAGCCTCACTATGCCACCAACCACATCAGCCTGGCCAGCCTCAAGGATCACTTTTTCTATTATATTCAAGTCCTTAATGACTTCAAGCCATGTGCATCAGCTTCATACTACTTTTTGTGCATCGCTTCTCGTATCCATTTGGCTTCTTAATAACTACCAATAATTTGCTCATATTGGTTGTATTCAAGAACCAAGTGATGTGTTCATGGTCCTTTGTAGGCATATGTATCTCCATGATTGCCTATTTGGATCGAAGTTATGCATCTTCGTTTAGGGGGTGTTGCATTGGGATGAAAACACCATTTTAGTGCGCTGCAAAAAATGTGGTGTTGCCTATAGAGTTGCAAAAAATATTTGATTTTGGAGTTGTCAACTCCATTTCTAACGCAGTTTTTTGGCAACACCCATTGCTCCAACAATAGAGGATCTTGAGCAAACATCAATGTGCTGCTCCTAAACAGCAGAGGATATATATATATATATATATATATATATATATATATATATATATATATATATATATATATATATATATATATATATATATATATTGGGGAGACCGCAACTGTGCATTTATGCCCACCCTAGCTTAAATTCTTGGCTCTGCCACTAGTTGACACCCTATTGACCTAAAACTCTGAGTTTCTTCACCCCTTGATTCCTAAGGAGCCTCTTGTTTTGCCTTGTGGAGGGAAGACATTCCTATCCACAAGCTTGAGACCAAGTGGCTGACCCCTTGGGTTTAACATGCTATATAAATTTGGTTGTGTAGATAATTTTTGAACTGAAACAAGGCAATCTTTGTTAGTTAAAGTCTAATGTTGCCCCCAGAAGAATCGTACAAAATGCTCACAGTTAGTGATTCAAATAACACCATGTTCCTGCCAAATCCGATCACAATCAAGATAACATAATCTGGCTAGATTACAACCAATATAATTGTTCTCTTTGTATGCACTGCAGCCTGTTGAAGCTAAGAGCCTTTTCCACAAGATGGCTAGTGTCTGGATCCATGGGACTGGTTACCTGATCCAAATTCAAGTGAAATGTGATTGTAATGACTTCCGGTAGGGGTCTGCCTAAACCCAGCTCGCCAATAAAAAAAAATACCAAGTTGCCAATTTATGGCATCAGTTTATATTATCCACGATAATTAAAAAGAATGATCTTAGTTATGTAGATAATTGTAATGCATTCCCATCGAAAATTATATTGTGTTGTTGGCAGACCTCCGATTGCTAAAACTCATGAGGTCCCCTTACCTAGGATTACACCCAGATTCGAACTTGCAGCAAGGTACATCTCCGTGGGTCTTGAGCCCTAGTAGTCTATATATCCTTGGGTCTAGTTAAAATAATGCAATGACATTAATTTAGCCAAGTTAGAAGCAATGTGACAAAATCTTAGGTACTGTTTGGATGACACTAGGGATGTCAATGGGTCGGGTGCAACCCGACACCCTATCTTAATCTGAGTCTGATAGGCGGATTTGGTAGCCAAATTTGGATCCGATTAATAATTGGATTCGGGTTTGGTATTAAGTTTTGCTTTCATACCCAAATCCGACTAAACCCCGAGTCCAACTAAAAACCTGACCCAATTAAGTTTAAATACTGGGTTTTAAGCTAGCCGGATCCAGGTTTTGTTTTGTTTTTTCCATTCGAATCCGATTAGGACAGACTTGGTAATGCCTAGATACTACCTGAATCTGAACCGTTTACATCCCTAGATGACACCCGGTTTTATATCCAAAACCTGATTTTGGTGACTGTTTGGGTGTAGGGATGGCAGTGGACCGGGGGACAATGGGGCTCCGCCCCGCCTCGCCCCGTTTGGACCGGAGATGAAGGGCATGAAACAGGGATGGAGGCGGGGTGGAGGTTAAAATCCATCCCCGTGAAGGGATGGAGGTTCGGATTTTGCACCGCTGTTTTCCAACCATGTTTATCGGGAAGGGTGCACCACCACCACCATGCCACAACAGCCATGTGTGCTCCATGAACACAACTATATTTCATCGGGATTCCGGCCTTCCCTTTTTCTTCAATCTCGGTAATGGTCGGCTGTATTTTAGCCAGCCACAGGCCGGAAAAGGCCGAACACTTTTTTTTTTGTTTCTTATTTTTCACTCTTGGTTATATCCAGACCATTTTCCAGCCACCCACTGGCTGGAAAATCACTGGGATGCTGCCGACCAGGAAGGGCAACATGCCAACATCATCCCGGTCATTTTCCAACCGGTGAATAGTCAAAAAATGGCCGGTCAACCTTTTTTAATTTTTTCATTTTTTTTAACATTTTGGCCATCACCGGCCTGAAAATAGTGGCCAGAAAATGGTCAGGTTTTTTGTCATCCAAACAGCTTACCATATAGGTTTTTGGCAAACCAGGTTTTTTACAAGCCTGATTTTATCTCCTGTCACCCAAACAGGGCCTAGTTCCAGTTTTCTCTTCAAGGGAAAAACTCATAATGATTATTTTTGGAGAAAACATTATGAAATTACTGTCATATATAAGTTTAAATTTTAAGAAAATATATAAAAACATGAAAAAAAAATTACAAAAACATATATACGTAATATCTCGATAACACTGTGATAAGATCACGATGTTTTGGTGATCTTCCAAAAAAATATCTTGATTTTATCATGATTACATCATTCTCTGAATGTATAGTGATATCTCCCACATTTGTCAGTTAGAACCAGTTTTTGTTTTTCACATGCTACCAATAAGATGGCAGCAGAAAAATCTACGAACGTGCAAGAAGAAAATATTCTCTAGCGTAAATAAAAAAAACAAATTCTACCATTATGAGACGTGGTCTATAGCGTTGTACCGATATGGATTGCACTTGAAATGAAAATGGTTATGTATTTATAGGACTGCCTGGCAATGATTGGAGCCAAAATAGAACCTAACTATGTAATATTGGACCCACCTAATGAGTTTGAAGCTTATTTGGACGGTCAAGATCCAAAGCCGTCTAAAGCTGGGATCATTATCCATGGTCACACCTGTCACGGGCTAAATTCCAACAAGGCTTTCTGAGACTTCGTGTGCAACAACACCATGGTTACAAGTAAAACAGAATGGAATGAGAAGAATATATATATATATATATATATATATATATATATATATATATATATATATATATATATATATATATATATATGTGGTAATCTTATTTCTTTCAGTTCTAAAACAATGTATTTTTTTTTATAAACAAGCCAGCTCGAACTCAACTCGATTAACTCAAAACTCATTCTAAGATCGAACTTGGCTTGGCTCACCATAGGAATGAGACAAGCTTAAACACTTCAAGCTCGATTGGCTCCTTCAGCTTATTTACCAGCCCTACCAGACGTTTCTCCGCTTACTATGTATCATCTCTCTCTGATTTCCACATTCAAAACAGACCCAAAGTGAACCAGCTTTAGTTGAGTGTGCCTGACTATGTTGCCATCATGGGCTCAAAAGGGTTCATGGAGTACCATGGTATGTCCTTTTCATGGCTGTGCTATGATCTTACTATGATGGATCAAGATAAAGTGTGATGCCCCTGGCCACAAAGTGCACATGAAGGTGGTGACTAGAGGTCGGCAGTATGTTGGGCCCACCCATGTGCAAAGCAAAGTAGAATGAGAATGTTGGGCAAAAACATTATAAGATTGCAGAACTTTTGTGTGTTTAGTGGCCAAGGCACAAAGGAATTTGTTATTGTTGATAGACTTTCTAGAAAGAAACTAAAAGAGTTATCACACTAACTGCTTACGATGGGACAACTTGGGTTGGCCAACGAGGGGACCAGGTAGACCAGCTTGTTCAAGAGAGACGTCAATTAAAGGATGGAGGCTATTCAACTGATTGACTACCGTTAGAAATGAGCACCCTCTCCATAGTAAGAACTTTAGTTTTAGGATTGCAATTGATCATGGTGATGTTAAAACTGTAATAGCCAACATATTCTAGCCTTAATTTTATGTTGGGAGCCTAGCTAGTGCATGGTGAGTATTCTGTAAACAGCTTCAAGAATCCCATGAAATTAAGTGGGCCAAAATATCTTGTAACGCGCGTGCTTACACACACACACACACACACACACACACACACACACATATATATATATATATATATATATATATATATATATATATAGAGAGAGAGAGAGAGAGAGAGAGAGTAGCTGATCCTCGCTGCCTATGGGACTTTTAATGAGTTCTTTTTCATGTTTTTCTCAAATCTGACCATTCAAATGTGTTTTTTGTGTTTGATTTTATAATAATGGATTCTTGCATCATTTGATTTTGATGTTCAGGTAGGTTTTATATGGTTTGAAAATGGGTGGTGTAGAATTTTTATAAATATCATAAATATTCAAGGATTAAAAAATCAGATTTTTTATCAAAAAAAAATAAGAAACAAGTATTATTTCCTAGTAAATTGTCTATGTCGAATGCATCTGCATGGTTAGATATGAGAAAAAAACTCAAACTCCCTTGTAATATTGCCCTCCTGGTTGAAAACCCCTCTAGTTGGAACTTATAGGGGAAGTAGTTTTAACCAAATATGACATTATGGATGTATTAAACATCATCAAAATAGTAGGAATCAACCCTTGGATTGTAATTTTTTTTAAATAAAAATATGTTTTTTTGAGGTTAAAAAATTAGGTACAGGTAGGCCTATTTTTAAACCGTTGTAAGAGAGAGAAGAAGAATAAAAAGGGGAAGAAAGAGAAAAAAGAAAAAGAAGTGTCACAACCCAGCTGTCTTTGCACAGGGGTGCGGGGAGGAGTCGGGGGGGGGGGGGGGGGGGGTATACCCCCACCCTTCTAACTGTTTTTTTTAGTGGTGGTAACACCATTGTGTTCTCCCCATTCCTGTGGGGGTGGAACAATGTTTCACTGTTCCTGAAATGCGATGTTCTGGACACTTAGGGGGTTATGATCGTATGGGCATGGCACATATTCATCCACGCATGCATGTTATAGTCTAAAATTATGTCCCATCAATCAATCACTAGCTCATACATTTTTTCAGAATCATGAATATATATATATATATATATATATAGAGAGAGAGAGAGAGAGAGAGAGAGAGATGGTCCTATCTTTTTGTTAGGTGTGGCTAAAACTTTTAAAAATCATACTTTTAAGTATTTTTTGTTAGATTTGAGCTATTATATATGTTTATCATTGCTTATTTACTAATAAACAAGTTTTCTTTTAAATTGATTTAATGTAAAAATATAAATATTTTATCATCAAAATTTAGTATAATATCAACCAATGATTTGTTTTACTTCTTTAAAATACACATCTAAGCATAAAAGATCTTAATGAAATACATGTTCTCTATTTAGTAAATAATGTTAAATACATCTAACGTTCAGATCAAGCAAAAAATACTTTAAAGTACCACTTTTGGAGGGTCCAAACAGGACCTAATGAAAAAGGGTAGGACCATCTCTCTCTCTCTCTCTCTCTCTCTCTATATATATATATATATATATATATATATATATATATATATATATATATATATATATATATATATATATATATATGAGAGAGAGAGAGAGAGAAACTGAAATATGTTTACCAACCAAATCTGTTGGGTGGTATGAATCAAGATTTTCATAAGTTTTTTTTTTCAAAATCTAACCTTGCAGATGCATTCCGTGTGATCCATTTGCTAGGAATATTAGACTATTGAATCTTCGTAATCGGATCAAGAAATGGGATTTTTTATGCTTGAATATTTATGAAGAATCTAAGTCATTGATTTTCAACCCTAAAGATCCTTATTATACATCTTAATCGGATGATTCAAGAGTCTATTTCTATAAAACCAAGCATCTAGATCAGATTCGTACAGTAAATTTTTTAAAAAAAAGTAAAAAAACTATTAAAATCTTGGTTCATACCAGTAATTATATATATATATATATATATATATATATATATATATATATAAAGAGGGATGGTCCTAACTGGACATAATAGTACAATTTTTTAAATTGTTTGCTACCCTTGTGGCTAAGAAACTTTTTAGCAAAAAAAATGTAATATATTGTTTTTCAGTTTTTTTGCACACTTGGCCCCAGATGTGATCCACGTATTAAGTTTAGTAGAATTTGAACTTTGGATAATGTTTTCTGATGTATATGCCTTTGAATTAAGGATTTTCCAAATAGGGGTTTGAATTAGAGATTTTTGAATTAGGCTTCAAATTAGGACTTTTTGAATTAAATATAAAAAATAAGAAATTCCTTTGATTAGGGATTTGAAAAAAAATAATAATGAGAGCTTTTTATGTTTAATTTGATTAGGACTTTTTTTTTTATATTAGGGTTTTTAATATTTAATTTTGCGATTTATTTGATTTTATAGTTTATATCTCTTTGTAACTTAAGGTTTTTTGGTTTATTTATGATTTATTTTCATATAGCTTAGGGTTTATTTATGCTTTACTTCTTATAGTTTATTTATTTTTAAATAAAAAAATATGATTTCTTATTTGAGTCGAAACTATTGCCGGATGAAGAACAGTTGTTACAGAATATTGTATGGGCCCTTTGCAATGTTCAAAAGATAGATCATATATGTCCCACAAAGGGTGAACATCTGATGGCCCACGTATCAACAAAAGGCAATAATTAATTTGTGACAAATCCATGTGCCGTGATCTCATTATCCTTCATACATGAATAGAAAGCTAAGTTTTTTTTTCGACAGATAAAGCTGGGCTAGTCTGACCCCTGCCAGTTATACAATCTTATCATTGGGATTGGAACTTGCATCTTTCCAACACAAGGTGACGTGCACTAACTGCTCCTGCCTGACAAGAAGAACCCCAAAGGCTGGAATGACAATTCAAGTGAATAAGGAGATTTCAGGCACAATAGAGATTGTGATTGAGCTAAAAGCATGGAACCATCCTGAATGTAATTACGTCACATGGAATTATTTGTATTTGTGATTCTATTATTTACCAATTTATTAAACTAAAATTTAGAGAACAAAATTGAATGGTTCAGTTGCATACAAAAGTACTTGTAAAAATAAAAATAAAATGAGAGAGAATTTTACATAGGAGTGGTTAGATGGAAAACATTATATATATATATATATAGAGAGAGAGAGACTCCTAAAAAATCTTATCTCCTAACCATCAACCATCCACAACTGCTTTTAAGGAGAAAGTTTTAGGTGTTTGCTTAATCCAAATTCATGGCTTTGAAACCAACTGAGGGCTCTGCTTGTTTGGTAGGAGCAACTAGTGCACGTCACCTTGTGTTGGGATGTTGCAGGTTCGAAACCCAATGGTATCACTGTATGACTGGTTGGATCTACCTAACCACAACTTGCCCTTAAAAGAAAAAAAACTAAGGTCCATGCCCTTGTACTTTTCAAGCAAGATTTTATTGGAATGACAAAAACATACAAGCGGACACTGTAAAATTGTCATAGTTTGAAAGTTTTTTTTTTGTTTTTTTTTAACTAGCAAAAACCACTTTCCTCACCAAGTTCATTGGGCATGAACCCTCAAAGTCATTCAACCCACCAAGAAGTACACTCAGCTTAGCCTGCGACAAAGGATGCACACCCTTGGGTTTCAAACTTTGCAGTCTCGCAACTCTCTCCTCTCTAGCGGAAAAAGCTCTTTGAGCATCTTGGTGAGCTTATGCGGGCTCTCCACCTCACTAGTGAGGGTTTAGACCGATGGTATGTGCAATTACTTGCTCGGATGCTCTTTGTGTCTGCATTTATATTTTTTTTCTACATCAACCACTATTCCTTAGCTCATAGGTAGAGACTTTGACATTAAGATGGGTGCTTATATCCTCGGCTAGAAGGACCTCTACTGGAGTTTTAACATCTTTCCCTTAGGCCTTCCACCACATCTGCAAACTCTGCATACCTTTCATGAGCTGCCTCAGCCAGATGAGTACTTGACAAGCCTACTTTTTCATTTTATAAAATTTTCATATTACAAGGGTGCTGGGACGAAGGCACCATATCAAACTCTGCTAAAACACCGATGTGTTCATAGCTTTTAGAAGTGAGCCACGTAAGGCAGGGTAGTTGGCCACCAAAATCTAAACTGAAGGACCTTTGCAAAGGTCTTTCGGCTAGAAAAGTGGCCTCCAAAGGCCAAGGAATGACAAAACACCAGAATAGATGTGAAATCCTCCTCGGGGATGCACCTTCGAATCATCTTGTCAAGACATAATCGAAACAACTCTGGATCCTCCCAAAAATAATGTTTTACTTGCGACATGAAGCAATCTCTCTCATTCTTGTTCCAATGTGTAGAGAACTCTTCGGTCACCAAGAAGTTGATGATATACGCGAACCAGAGCAGATGCTTGACATGAAGAAGCTGCTCATCCAAGAAGGAATCATCAATCTGTCCATAATCAATGGATGTCTCCACAGTCAGTCTGGACAGATGATCTGTACAAGATTCTTACATTCACTCTTATCTCGAATTTTAAGATCAAATTCTTGTAGCAAAAAGATCCACCGGATAAGACGCGGATTGGTATCCTTTTTACTCATCAAATACCATAAAGAAACATGATCATAATAAATGATAACCTTGGAGCCAAATAAATATAAATAAAACTTTTCAAGGGCAAATACTATAGCTAACAATTCTTTTTCAGTGATCGTATAATTCATTTGAGCATCGGAAAAGGTCCTGCTAGCATAATAAATGACATGAGACCTTCGTTCTATCTTCTGACCCAAAATGTCTCCTACCACGTAATCTAAAAAGTCGCATATGATTTTAAAAGGTACTGACCAATTGGAAGATCGAAGAATAGGTGCAGTAGTCAGGGTCTCCTTCAGAGACAAAAATGCCTTCAGACAAGAATCATCAAAATAAAATGGATGGTCTTTAGAGAGCAGGTTGCATAACAGTCTAGAAATCTTGCTAAAGTCCTTGATGAATCGTCGATAGAAACATGCATGCCCAAAGAATGAACGTACCTACCATACAGAGGACGGTGAAGATAATTTGGCAATCAACTCCACTTTGGCCTTATCAAACTCAATCCCTTTCTCGAACACAATATGTTCAAGAACAATCTCCTGACGAACCATGAAATGGCTCTTCTCCCAGCTAAGCGCGAGATTCGTCTACATACAACGTTTAAGCACACGCGATAATTTTTGGAGACAATCATCAAATGAAGAGTTATACACCAAAAAATCATCCATAAATATCTCAAGAACGTCATCGACCATATGAGAGAAAATGTCCATTATGCATATCTGAAAAGTTGTCGGGGCATTGCAGAGCCCAAACGACATTATCTTGAATGTAAAAATGCCATAGAAACAGGTGAAGATAGTCTTCTCTTGGTCCTCAAGGTAAACGACCATCTGATTGTATCTTGAATAACCATCCAGAAAGCAGAAATAATGCTAGCCTGCGAGTCTCTCCAAAATTTGGTCAATGAACGACAACGAGAAATGATCCTTCTTCGTTATATTATTCAACTTTCTATAATTGATGCACACTCGCCACCTTATGGTAGTCCTCATGGGGATGCTCTCTCATTTCTCATCTAGCATAACGGTGAGCCCAGACTTCTTGCAGACAACCTGGGTAGGGCTCACCCACTAACTATCGAAAATAGGATAAATGAACCCTGCGTTCAGCCACTTGACTACCTCCTTCTTCACTACTTTTTTTATATGAGGATTCAACCTCCTTTGCATCTTTGTTGAGGGCTTGACACCCTCATCCATGATGATCCGATGCATGCAAAAAGAGAGGTCTATCTCGTTCATATCTGTCATCGACCATCTAAGCACCTCCTTATGCTTATGTAGAACCTGGAGAAGCTGACACTTCTGATTGTCAGTCTGGTCTGCAGAAATGGTGATGGGGAGAGTTTGATCCATGCCTAAAAAGACATACTTAAGTGAAGTCAGTAAGGGCGTTAACTCAAGCTCGAGTAGACTCTTAATGGAAGGTCAGGCAAGCTTCTCTGCCAAATCAGGGAGTGGTTCAAACTGCCAGGTCCACTACACTTCTCCAGTTAACCTATCAAGCAGACCATGGTTCTCTCCCATGAGTGAAGCATCATCCTCATCCTGAGGTGGATCACTTAACGTTCATACTGGCCCTGCTTTCACCAAGTCCTGAATGAAATCGACCTGGAAAGAAGCATTCGCTCCTGTAGAGCCCATTGCAGTATTCAAAACGTTCAACCTCATATTCCTTTTACCAAACGAAACATTCATCGCACCAGTACGTTAATTGATGCACGTATTAGCAGTAGCTAGGAAGGGGAGACCAAGAGTAATGGGTGTTTGTCTCACATCATCCATTCCCTTCATATCCAAAATGATGAAGTCTACAGAAAAATAGAAATCCTTCACCTTGACCAACACGTCCTCAAGAATCCCTCGCGGGACCTTGATGGAGCGATCTACCAGCTGTAGGGTCATCAGTGTTGGCTTCATCTTCTTTAATCCAAAAGTTTCATAAAAGAAATCTGATAAGATGTTCACACTTGTCCCCAGGTCGAGCAAAGCACACTAGACTGTAATGTCTCCTATGACGTATGAGATAATAGGAGCCCCTGGGTCCTTGAGCATTGGTGGAGTATAGTTCTGGAGCACTGCACTCACCTGCTCGGTCAGATAAATCCTTTTTGACACATTGGACATCAACTTTGTCTCTGCATACAAAGCTTCTTCAAGAACTTTGCGTATGCAGGGACCTGCTGGATGACGTCAAGCAAGGGAAGATTTATTTGAATGTACTTGAAAATCTCAAGCATCTCCTATATCTTCACTCTTTGCTTGCCAAATGACTTCGGCTTCTCTAGCGCCTCAAGAAAAGGGGCTTTGGGTATATAGGACTTGAAAGGCTCAAATGAGGGAGCCCCCTCGCTTTTCTGAGGTATGACAGTAGAGACCAATTGCTCAACACTAGATCTCTCTCTTTATTTTGTAGACTTCCTCGATTAGTATTGTTTTTCACTCCTAAGGGTTACAACCTCTTCAGCCTGCTCTTGATGTCCATTTGTTCTATGTAGGTCATGCATCGGCTCCTTACCCCTAGGGTTAACCACTGACTGACTAGGCAGTGTCTCCTCACTTTATCTGCTTAACGCCTCGGCAAGCTGTACCATCTGCGTATCTATTTTAGCAATAGACTGTGTGTGGGATCTCAGATTTGCCTTGATATCTGAGAAGGCCTGCAACATCTTGTCCTCGAATGACTGACTGGATACAAGCTTCTGGGATGGAGGCTGACTAAATGAAGGTTGGGCTGAAGGAAAACTAGACCATTGAAAACCAGACGCATAACCACCTTGCCTGAATGGGTTCTTAAAAGGTATAGGGAAATGTTGTAGATTTCTCCACGAGAAATTGGGATGGTTTGACACGAGTTTAGCAAAATCTTGTACCATCTGAGCTTGCTTCTGGACAAACTCATGGTATTGTGCTACCACACGGTAGTTAAACACATGGTGTGCTAGACTAGCACACAATGCACACACCTGCATAGCTGGTGAGGGATTTGACAATAACTGATCCAATTTTTGGGTCAGCATGTCAACCTTGGTTTGCAACTCAAGGTGTATCCCTATCTCGTAAATGTTAGCCTTCTTTGCTCCATGTTGTGTAGGTGCAACCCTCTCGAAATGTGAGGTTGAAGCGTGGTGCATCTAATTCTCACTCAAGGTCTCAAACAGGGCCCATGCCTCATCTTCACTCTTCAGCATGAAAGTGCCCCCACAGGTGCATCAACCATCTGACGGTTCTTCTCGGTCAGACCATCGTAAAAGTATTGCACCAGTTGCCAATATGACACTTGGTGGTGGGGACACTTTCAGAGAAGATCTTTCATCCTCTCCCACATCTCATGAAAATGTTCTCCCTCAATCTATGAAAAACTGGTGATGACTTTTTAAAACTGGTTTGTCTTACCAATTGAAAAGTATTTATTGAGAAATTCACATTGCATGCGTTCCCAAGTTATAATTTGAACGATATCTCAGAACTTCAACCAATGCTTGGCTTTGTTCTTGAGGGAGAACGGGAACAACATTAACCTCAATGTGTAATCTCCAAAATTATTAATTTGCATCATAGAGCAGATCTCGAGGAACTCATCGAGATTACGGTAGGGGTCTTCGTTGCTAAGGCCATAAAAGGAAGGTAACATTTAGATTATATTGGCATTGATCTCAAACTGATTGGCTTCTACAACAGGTCTAGTGATGCAAAAGGTGAGAGTATACTCAATGGGAATGAAATACTCTCGAAGGCGATGGGTCAACTACTAATCCTCAGCCATGGGGCTGGATCGACGGGCTCTCCTAATGATAGACTCAGGGTTCTCTACTAGCTCAGCAAGCTTGGGGTCAAGCGAGTGTCGCCCTTACATACACCTAAGGATAGACCGGTGTAGCAACCGTTGTAAAGAAATGTATTCTACCTAAACCTAGTGTGCACATGTGATTAACCACATAAACCACAAAGCAGGAAAAATACAGAAATAAATAAAGCAAGAAACATGCACCACTCACTTGCACGCAAACAGATATTTTGCAGAAAAGCAAACTATAAGCATTGTACCAATCGTGTACAGTCACCTCCTAAGAAGAAACCTAATAGGTGGGCCGTGCAGGAAAAGTAAACTGGTCTCTAAGGCTCACAAGCAGCGTGGTTTTAAAAATCTTAAATACAAAAGCAAACTAGCAATCCTAGTTAATGAACAGAAAAAATAAACTGGCAATCCTAAATATTATATAGAAAAGAAACTAACAATCTTAAATAAAACGAGAACACACAAGAGGCAATAAAGTGGATACTTGTATTTCAATCATTGTTCACCGACAACGACACCAAAAATTTGGTGTAAGTTTTATGAAATATAATTTTAAAATAATATTTTCAATAAAAACGGTGTGAAAGCCCGACACCAAATACTAAAAACTGGCTCGCATGAGTGTTGGAGTCCAGGTCGATCTCAGGGAACAGGAGAGAGTACTTTATATTCCACAAAAGCTAAACTACTCTTTATTGCCAAAACAAAATAAATTAATTAAATAACTAAACTAAGAGTTTGGCCCTTTGCGGAGTGCTTAAACAAATAATAATAAAGTAGCTTTATTACAAATCCAATGAATTAAATAAAATAAATAATTTCTAAGCTAAAAAAAAAAGGGTCTTCAGTGCTCTGAGCTTTTAGTCTCTTCCTTGTATTTGGTTGTGCTCTTTTCTTTGTTTCTTCATCATTGGTTTTTCTGAAGGGCTTTTTGAGAGGCTCAAAGTGCCTTTTGAGCTTTTAGTATCTTCCTTGCATTTGGTTGTGTTCTTTTCTTTGTTTCTTTATTATTGGTTTTCTTGAAGGGCTTGAAGGGATTTTTAAGAGGCTCAAAGTGTCTTTTGAGGAGACCTTTTGGGGATCTCATAGGGCCCTTTTGAGGTACTTTTGAGGGCTCACCGCATGATCAATCGCTTCCCTGCAAAACACAAACGCTTAACAAGAACAAAACAATGAAAAACAAGACAAAAAATTAAGGTTAGTTTGAAGAAAAATCACAAAATCAATAATCTAACTATTACTAACAAACTAACTTAATATGTAACAAACATGAACAAACTAAACACTAAATAACAAAATAGTAAAACAAACTAACTAACAAGAAACTAATTTATAACAAATTACTAAAAATCTAACTAAACAGGCAAAAGCTAATAACAAACTAAACTAAACTAACATGAACTATATGTTGTACGGAAATCTAAACTAAATAAATCTGGAAGTAAAGAGATTACTTAATTATTAATGAATAATAATAATAAAATAATGAGCAACCTAATATTTTTAACAATTAACTAAACCTATTTAACTAAAAACTAAATTTAAAACTAACTAAACCTACTAACGTGGATCAACTTAAAGCCAAATCTAACTAATAAAGAACACCTAAGTTATCTTATCTAATTAATGAATTAAAACTATGAATTAAATGAAAGGTCAAAATCGACAACTCTTATTTAATTAATCTAAATGATCTTCAAGATTAAGATTAAAAAAAAAAAAACTAACCATATAATAACATGATTTCATTTAATACTAAGCTACAGAACTAACTAACCAAATCTGAAATGCAATTAAACAAAAATTTATTTTATCGATTCTAAAAAAAATCAATAATTACGACAAGAGAAAATTTGGCTAGATAATTTAATTCTACATAATCTAATTAATCTAATCTAAATTCAATTAATCTAACTAAATTACCCTGATCTAATTGACTTAAAAATAAAATAAAACTTGAATTATAATAGCTAATTAAAAATATCAATGACCAACTATCTAATTAGGCTAGAAAAAAATTCAATTAAAAAAATGATAAGTATACTAAAACAAGTATTTTATAATCTAATTAATGAAATCAAAATTTTAGAACAGAAATTAACATTAACTCACTGCTAAATAATAGAAAATTAAAAAATCCTATTTGGTTGAATTAAAAAGAAACAATTATTCTAAACTATTTTCTATCAATTATCCAATTTGATGAAATAGCTATTTAATGATAATAAAAACTAACCAAACTAATCTAACATGCTGAGAATAACAAGAATGAGATTGAATCAATAAATAACTAACTTATTAATAAAAATAATATGCAATAATTTGATCTAACTTACCAAAAATAATAAAGAATTAGCGAAAGCCACAAAACCCTAATTGGCTAACCTATATTAATTAAAACTACGCAAAAACAGAATATTAAGACCAATTTTTAAATTAATCTAAACTAAATCTAGCCTAGATCTACCATAAACTGAATCAAAACTCATGAAAATATCAAAAAATGCTATGCTAAATCTATCGATTTGAATAAAATATTATTATTCTATACATAAATCAAGAAAATTGACTAAACTAGATTAAACTATTTTTTTCTTTTTATATTTCTAGATGATAAAAGTAAAACTAATCTAAACTAGATGTGATGAATATGTTATGGATAAACAAAAATTATATGCAATGATATGATGTATGCTATGTAGAAACTAAAACTATGAAACTACGGAGAAACAAGGAAGAAGAAATGTACCTTTTGATCCATTTTCGATGGGGGGGTTGAGAAAAAGAAAATGATCTTACCTTCGAGCAACACATACTTCCAACGATAGAGATAAGAAGAAGTTGTCGGTAGCAGGGATTAGAAGCAAGATAAAACCAGAGGGAAAGAAAGAACCGAGGGAGGAACCGACCAAGAGTGAAACAGGAAAAAAAGAGAAGAGAGAGAGGGAGACAGAGGTCTACGTTTTTCCTGAAGGAAAAATGTGGGCTGAAGATCTAAAAATATTGTTTATACTAATTCCTTGGTTAAAACATGTTTTTTTATGAAAGTCCAAAAAATATTCAAAAATTTCAAAATAGGTCTTCCTCTAAAAACATGTTGTCCATAAAAACTACTTCTGAACTAATTAAAATTAATTCACCAACTCCTAATCTAGTTAAACTATAAGTTAGAAAATTTTAAACAAGATAAAACGTTGAAAAACATAGGGCAAGCTCTAAAATGTGTGATTTTTTGATATTTTTAATTTTAATATAATTTCTCAAAAATAACGATAATATTGGGTTTCTAATGCTATTTTTCAATGGATCATATATAAAATAGTGTGAATAAAATACAAAAATATATGCATGATCAAAAAGCTTCATTCTGGATAAGGCCCTCAACTTGGGTGGTTTCACCCGTTAGGGAGAGAGTGGGCCTACCTCTATCTTTAACAGATGAGGCCCTCCGTGAAACATGGCCACGAAGATCTTTATCTTATCTATATTTCCCACTTGGCCATATAAAAATAAATCAAGATGCAGGATTTAGCCTCTCACTATTGGAGTATTTTTCTTGCATTAACATTCTTGGAATGAGTTATATTTTCAATTTCTCATTAAGACATATTCTTTTGTTAGACATATCTTAATCTCATACAGGATACATGTTTAGAGAACATTTCCTCTAATATGCCTTTTGTTAAAGGATCAACAATCATATCAGATATAGGTAAATAACTGACTTTGATTTCATTCCTTTCAATCATATCATGAATATAATGATACTTTATCATTATATATTTACTTTTTGAATTATCAGTTACACTCTTCATAAGAGAGATGGCAGCCTGATTATCACAATAAATCTAGACTGGCCCATTGGTTATTTTCTGCTTCAAATCATTAATGAAGCGGCTTATCCAAATGGCAAATGTTGCAACTGCATTGCATGCAATATATTCAGCTTCTTGAGTATATTCCGCTACGCAGCCTTATTTTTTACAACACCAAGAAATCGCTCCTCCTTCTCTGAGGAAAACATATCAAGAGGTTAATTTACTATCATCTTTGCTGCCAACAAAGTCAGCATCAGAATATCTTGTTAATTCTAAGGAATCAGCTTGAAAACATAGTTTCAAGTTTAATATTCTTTTTATTGCTTGCTAGTGTGGACAACCAAGATTACTCTGGTAGTGACTAACGTGACCAACAACAAAGTTGATGTCAGGCCTTGTGCATAGCATAACATACATCAAGCTTCCAACAGCTTGTGCATAAGGGACATTTAGCCTTTCTTATTCATCACTTAGACTATCATTCTTACTCAACTTGATACCTTTCACCACACGTGTTCTAACTGTCTTACAATCACTCATTTTAAAAATTTTAAGTATCTGATTTACATACCTTTCTTGGCTCAGTAAAAGTTTGGAGTTTTTATCTCAAGTGAATTTAATTCAAAGAACATATGATGCTTCTCTCATGTCTTTTACTTTAAACTGAGAATTTATCCATGACTTGGTTTTGACAATCATATCGTTGTCATTTTCAGTCAAAATAATGTTATCTAAATATAGTGAGAGAATAGCAAATTTACTCCCACTTTTTTAGACATAAACAGAGTTGTCAAATTTATTCACCACAAAGCATAAAGATGTGATGTCCTTATGAAACTTTAAGTACCACTAACATGGTGATTGTTTGAGTCCATATAGGGATTTTTTCAACCTATATACTTTATCTTCTTTGCCTTTAATTACATACCCTTCAAGTTGTTTCATAAATATTAGTTCAATTAGCTCATCATTAAGAAAAACAGTTTTAACATCCATTTGATATAGATCTAGGTCGTAGTAAGCTACAATTGCAAAAATTATCCTTATCGAGACAAATTTTGCAATAGGTGAATATGTGTCAACATAATCTAATCATTCTTTCTGAGAAACACCCTTAACAACTAATTTTGCTTTAAATTTGTCAATGCTACCATCAGACTGGAATTTTTTCTTTAATATCCATTTACATCAAATGACTTTCCTTTTCTCAGGTAACTCAATCAATTATTTGACCTAGTTTTTCTCAATAGACTCAATTTTCTCGTCCATGACTCAATCTGTTGACTCATGTGAGTTTATTGTCTCACCATATGACAAGTTATCTATTATGTCATCCATGTTTAAAATATAGCAAAGTTCCTCCGATAGATAGACATAATAGTCATCTAAGTAAGACGGAAGAGCTCTAGACCTTTTATGCCCAACCTAAGACTGTTGAGATGATGTAGAAGGAAAGATTTAAGATGATTCGTTGTTACTTATAGGTTCTTGCATATCATCAGAATCATACTACAAATCAAGAGGATTGTTTCTATTTATTTTTGAAATAACTTTTTCTATGTTTTGATCTTTCAAGAAGATTATATCTCTTCTTTCGATTAAACCATTATCCGAGTGATAAAATCTATAGCCTTTAGATCCTTTGGGATATCCAATAAATATACACCTTATAGATCTGGTATCGAGTTTATATTGCAATCGCTTTATAACCTTTATGAGCTACAAAACCCCATCTGCAAAAGTAACTTAAATTGGGTTTTCTTCCCATCCATAATTCATAAGGTGTAGAGATAATAGCTTTACATGAAACTCTATTTATAACATATGTTGTTGTATGTATAGTGTCTTCCCAAATACTTTGGGTAATGAAGTGTTAGTTAACATACATCTAACTATATCAAGAAGAGTCCTATTAAATCTTTCAGTTATTCCATTTTGTTGAGATGTGCCAGGAGTAGTAGTTTTCGGTCTGATCACATTGACTTTGTAATATACAGAGAATTCACTTGAGGTATATTCTCCTTCCCGATCAGACTGTAAAACTTTAATTTTCCTACCAAGTTGGTTTTCGACTTCTTAACGATATTCCTTAAATTTATCTAATGCTTTGTACTTATAAGTTATAAGATATATATAACTATATCCAAAAAAGTCATCAATAAATTATATAAAATATTACATTCTTTTATGAGTTGGAGTCCTAAAGGGACCACAAATGTTAGTGTGTATAATTTCTAATAATTCTAATGCTCTAGTAACATTTTATGGAAAGGATTTCCTTGTCATTTTTCCATAGATACAAGGTTCACATCTATAAAATGAAGACTCATTAAATTCAGGAATTAATTTTAAATCAACAAGTTTCTTCATCTTTTTTAAGTTAATGTGTTCAAGTTGCCAGACATTTACATTCAGATGGAAAGCACTATCAATATAAGTAGAAAGTGATGAGTCTTTATTTATATAAGAATCATTGATTTTAAACAGTCCATGATTTTTGACAAAAATATTATCAAATAAAACTCGTCCATGTTTTCCCAAGATGACTTTCCCTGGGTGAAATCTAACCTTAAAACCTTTAGCAACTAGGGTCAGGACAAACATTAAATTTTGCCTCATGGATGGTACAAATAGAACATTGAACAATAATACATTATTTTTGGAAGTTTCAATCTTATAGGTCCCGATACTTGTAGCATCCGAGTAAGTGTTGTTGCCCATGTACACTCGATGTTCACCAGGTTGGTACTCGACCATGTCCACCATTCTCTCCTTAGTCATTGCTATATGTCGTGTTGCCTCAGAGTCCACTCACCAACTGGAAAGAGCTTGGTCCGCATACGATCATTCTAATATCACGCAGATTATATCTCGCCTCTCCTTTTGTTGGTTATTTTTGTTGTTCCTGCCAGTGTTGTTGTTTGACTGACTTCTATAATTTTTCTTAAAGTGTCTAGGTTTTTCACACTTGGAGCACTTTACTTGTGAGCCAGTTGCCTACGGTTTGCGAAATGTTTGACCTCTTTTCTTATCAAATTTGCTATTTTCTTTAAAGTGTTTCTTCTTAAATTGTAGACATCTAGAAGGGCTATAGTCTCAAGAGGAACCATCTTTAGCAAAGTGTAATTTGCTTTTTCATTCTTGTTATATGTGTTGCTGCTCAATTTTCAATTAAGTAGGAAGCTCCTCCAAAGTCAGGTTTTTATAATTTAACCTAAGAGTTGTTTATACCATATTCTAGGAGGATGATACACTATGCATAATGGTAGATATCTGTATCCGGTCAGAAATCGCATTCCCAACAATTACCAAGTCATTGGCCATAACTAGTATTTTGTTGACATGGTCAATAACATTATCATTTTATTGCATACAACATGTATTATATTGTTCTAAGAAAAGTTGAATGTGGGTTTCATAAGTGGTGTCATATTTCCTAGATATGGCTTTAAACATGGACTTAGCTGTAGGGTAATCTTTAAATACCCTAATAAGATCATTATCTATATAAATTAACATGATGGTTCTTGCCAACATTTTCCTTTTGTATTTTATATACGAGGCTTTGTCCTAGTCAGAGACTGCAGTACCATGATCTCTCATTTCAGTAGTGAGAGCATTCTCGATGCCCTCCAATGTTAAAACAAGAGGAATCATCTTCCAAATGTGAAACTTTGTGCTGTTATGTTTGTCAGTTTTGGCTAATTCAGTGGCACACACTCTACTTGTTATTTTTCTGTTTTTGATTACTTTAAAATGGCAAGATATGATAAAAGTAGATTTGCATTCAACAAGTAGATAATCTAAAGAACATTGGCAAAAAAATACATGAATATGACTTTCACAATTTAAAACTACAAGACAATAAGTGTCAAAGCTAATATGTCAATCAAATACTTAATTTCAGAATGAATAAGGTAATCTGTACTTTTAAAACCTTTTATGTAATTTCAGCAGGTAAACTGAATTTTAAAGAAAATGGGGGGTTTTATGCAAAAAACAGAAAATTGAACCTGCTTCAGAAAAACAAAATTTGAATGTAGGTCCTTTTTTATAATTATCAGAATAAATAGGGACTGTCGCTAAAATTGAGGGATGCAAAAGTAAATTTCAACAAAGATTAAGGGCAATGCAGTAATTTTTATAATACTCAGACAAAACAGATAATCAAATTAAAAGTAAGGCTAAAGTAGTAAATAAATAGTGTGGGATATGATTGTAAATTTCTAAAAAGATCAGAGGCAATAGGTAAATTCACCTGTCTGGGGGACATGACAGGAATATCCAGTAAAGAACAGGGTTAAAATGATATTTTTATCTATAAACGGGTATAAATACCCTGTTCTCTAGAAAATCGAAAGCTTTTATCGCTTTTTCTCCTTTTTTGTTTCTCAGTCAGCGAAAAAATGTTGATCTGTTCTTTTTTCGTTCACCGAAAAAAAGTTAAAGGTGGTCGATGCTCAGTCTATTCTCTGCCTGTGTTCGCTCGTGTTCTCGTGTGTTTTGTTGTGTTCTTTTGTCTGTTTTTGAAAAAAAAAATAGATGCAGAGGCGGTTTGTGCTTTATCTATGTTCGCTGGGAAAAAATAGCAGGCGATCAATGATTTGCTTGTGTTTGGTTGTGTTCTCCTATGTTTTTCTATGTTTTTTTTTGTTCTCAGTCGGCAAAAGAAATGCCGATATTTGTTGGAAGTTTTGGGAGGAAACCGGCGTGCTAGATCTGGTCTAGTCACACAAAAAAAATACGATGAAGGGAAAATGCGATGATTAACCCCTTGTTGATTTTCCTTTTTATTTTCTTCCTATGTTTTTTATTTTGTTTTTCTCTCTTTTTCCATATCTGTTGTTCGATCTTGCTGGGGCTAGGCAGACAACCACCAGTTATGCAATGTTCCACTGGGGTGGTCACCAGGATCATAAAATATGCAGAGACACTCGTGCAAAGGTGAGCATATGAAAAAACAGAGGCCGGTGTTTGTAGATTTTTGCTTTTCTGATGAGAAAAAAATAAAAGGTAATGCTTTCGCCCCTCCTTATTTTGGTATATTGTGATATTCCCCTTTGCCGAAGGGGATGAGATGATCGGATTCTCAGATGGAGATCGATCGGTATAAAAAAAAATTGTTTGTTAAAAAACTATGTGCCCGTATGTGCGATAAACTATCTGGTTTAATCACTTAACCAGATGGATCATCGGGCAAATAAAAAAATTTCTTCTACTCGGGCAAAAAAAAATGATTTCTTTCACTCCTCTTCTTCCCTTTTATTTATTTTTATAAGAAAGAAATGTGCTTCTCATCCAGTTTGACTCCTCTTTCTATTATAAACCATCGGGTTCACTATGTCGGATGGGTGGCTGAAAAAAATTGTGATGCCTAAAAAAAAAATCTTGTCAAAAATTTTATTTTTTTTATTATCCCTCCTATTTTTTTATTTTTTTTATTTCAGTCTGCCTGATATAGGCAACCCTCTAAGATGTGAAAGAAAACACTACACCAAAAAAATAAGTGTTCACCGATTACTGGCGACCCAAAACGAAAAACCTCTCCTTTGTAGAAGGCGTATGCAACCGGGGACCAATAGACCCTGTATTGGGTCTATGTTCTCCTGAGAAATATTAACGGAAGCAAAGGTCACCGAAATCCATCGAACTCTTCTTTTGAATCTAAAATAAAAAGGGCTAACCACTTATCGTTGTGCCCCCTTGATACTGAGGTCGATTGTTGATTGTCGATGACACTGCGAAAGAGCTTCTGTATGTACCAACCTGACTTTGATACCACTGAAGAATCGAGATTGAGGAGTCGACTGAATGATCGAGATATAGGGATGGTGTTTACGACCTTCTTCAAGGGGGGTTAGCTCACATCGATATATATCTGATGAGTGAGCCCTCTCTTCTATTTATAGCAAAATAGAGAGTTATGTGGTAGGTTGTTTCACTAGAGCAGAATGAAAAGCTTTATTCTATAAGACCCTTAACCCGTGCAGTTTTACCCATTGGAGAGAGAGAGAGAGCCCACCTCTCTTTTCAACTGATGAGACCCTCTATAAAACATGACCACGGAAATCTTTATCAGATCAACAGATGTCGATGCCGATACTAACAACATTGCTGATGACACGTTAAGAAAAGTAGAGTCCATCGTGTTGTTGCAGATTGCCTACCATCACTGAAAACATATAGCCCATGTTTATGTGAAATTAAAAGAATATAAATATCAATCGGGGACTTTAGAAATTTATGATTGAAACATCACCATGGTGCAGGTGTATGCTTATGCACCACTCAACTTATTGAATTGTCCTTGTAGGCTTTTCACGTTCAATTAGGGACTTTAGAAATTTTTATATGTATACAACATAAAAACACTTATGTTGGTGATGGTACATGAGAAAGATACTCATGTAACGTGCCAAAGTTTGGCCATATGATATTTTTAATAATACGAATGATAGCTTTAAAGTACTAAAGATTTTCCATGACCCCATTTTATATTTGATGCAACGAAACGAACGTAAGTTTGTAGAGAAAAGAGGGGCATGTGACAATCATTGAAGACGTCCCGTCTCTAACCACTCACAGCTTCAAACATTCTCATTATTTGATGCCAATTGAATGGCATTCCTTACTAGTGTCACAATCATGCTGTGAACCTAGGGGTGTCAACGGGTAATAGGTTTTACTCGGATCCGACCCGGTCCAGACCTTAAAGGGTCCGGGTATGGTGACAAATAAGAAGACCTGATTAAGACCTAGGTCCGGACCCAAAGGTTTGATTAATACATGAAGTTGGGTATAGTTTGTGAAATTTTATACCCGAACCGGGGCCAACCCAAGTTCCGATTAAGACCCACAATTTTTCAATGTAAAAATGATTATTTTATGGAGTCTGGTTCATGTAGTTCTTATCCGGACTGGGTATGGTTTCTCTTATAGTAGACCTGATTAGACCCAGATCAGGACCCGATACCATACCCAGCAATCTAGTCTAAGTCTGGTTTTAACTGGGTTCGAACCAAACCCAACCCGTTGACACCCCTAAGTGTACCATTGAACTTTTTCTAATTATGGCCCACGTTGGGAGTTTAAAGAAATCACTGTGAATTGAGGGAATCAGGAATAGCCAGGACTGGTAAACGAACTGCACACCTTCGGACTAGGCTTGGTTCAGCTTGTCACAAACTTGTCTATGATCTGTTTGTGTAACTAGTGACCGAACCACGAGCAGTTTGTTTGGCTTAAACGTGTCAATCTCAAACACAGGGTGTTTAATTGGCTCATTTTGTGAGATCATATATATATATATATATATATATATATATATATATATATATATATATATATATATATATATATATATATATATATATGAGATATACGATCTCACAAAATGAGCCAATTAAACACCCTGTGTTTGAGCCAATTATATATATATACTTGATTAGAGAATGTAGCTTTCCACCAAGATGTTCAGAGTTCAGATTTCATTATTCACAGTCTTTAAAACACATTTTAACTTTTTACTTGAGTCAGCTCGTGTTCAGCTGGTAGCCAATGTTGTCACTTGTCAGTATCGGTATCGGCCCTGAATCCTTGGGTCACCGATTCATCTGTATCGGGCCGAATACCGATACTCAAGTAAATCATTCTGTATTGGCCAGAAAAAAATTTATGCGTCAATCATAACGTGGCACGTGTTAAAAACATTAAAATGATAATAAATTTTTTTAATATTTTTTGCATTTATTTAAAAAATAACCGATTCAGGGTGAAGTATCAAATTTTTGCTTATACGAATAAGCACCGATACTGATAACATTTCTCGTCGCTGTTGGGGATAAGCCAAGCTTGAGCTTGACTCGGAAGACATGAGCTCATGCCCAAGCCCGAGCGTAGATCATTGGTAAACGAGCCAAGCCTTATAACACTATATATCTTCAGATCATTGGTTTCATTTACCAGACCTAGTTATACATAGCGAGCCAATTAGATATTAATCTTTTCATGTGAATTAAATAAAACTTATGATGATTTTAACGGTGGAAAAACTTGTGCAAGAGTCGGTGGATACTCTTTGAAAATGATTTGTGATTCTCCAAACTTGTGTACTGATATATGGTTCATATATTCATTCATCAATATTAAGCAATCCGTATATTTTAATTTCTACCAACCGATTTATTAGTTATTTTAGTTGGCATCATTCTTATAAAAATCTAAACAAATATTAGGTTTTCAATTGTAAATTTTAATGCATTCTCCTAAATGCACAAGTATGGATGGTAGTGGACCGGGGGGGGGGAGACAAGGTCTCCACCCCTGCCCCATCTCAAAATCCGAACCTACATCTCTGCATGGGTTTGGATTTTAACCTCCATCCTGGTTTTATGTCCTCCATCTCCGGTCCTAACGGGGCGAGGCGGGGTGGGGCTCTGTTTTCCCTTGGTCCATTGCCATCCTTAAAGAAGGATTGGGGACGGGACGGGGCAGGGCAAGGCGGGGATCGGGACAGAGATGTGGCAGGGCGGGAAAAGTGTAAGTCCATCACTGCCTCCATCCCCGGTCCAAACGGAACGAGGCAGGGTGGACCCCATTTTCCCGTGGTCCACTGCCATCCCTAAGCACAAGGTTTACACGTAAATAACAAAGAAATTCTATTTGTATGCATCTGCTCTAGTAATAACATACAAATAAATGATTATGCTGCCAAATACATCTTGTGTCAACTGGACGGGTTTGGTTCCGACTCAGGTAAAACCAGATTCAAACCAAATTTGAGATGATGGTACTGGGTCCTGACCCAGGTCTAATCAAACCCACCATAAGAGAAACCTTACCTGGATCTTATAAGGTCTACATGAATCAGACTCAGACCATATATGATAAAATAATATTTTTTTATCATTTTTATATTAAAAAATTATGGATCTTAATCGGAACTCGGGTCGGGCCTGGATCAGTTATAAAATTTCACAAACCATACTCGGATCCATGTATTAATCGGACCCTTCAGGTGCAACCCGGAATCTAACCGGGTCTTCTTATTTATCACCAAACGCTGACCCTATAGGGATTGGTATGAGTCGGGTCCGGGTCAAATCCGACCCGTTGACACCCCCACTTATAACTAAAGTTTTTAGAGAAGTGCATCCGATTACTTTATGATCTTGTTTTTTTTGTTTTTTAAATGGTTACTTTATGATATTGGGGTTCCATCTTGTTAAACAAATCTTCTAAATGAACAAATACATTTATGATATATGTTGCGTTAATTAAAACTAGGTGGTAGACAACAATTTCTTATACTAAGATGGCACGAGAAAATATTACTTGTTGTGCATATATTAATTAGATAGTAAAACTAGTTCACAACACTTATGAAAACATAATCTCTCCATCTGAATCAATTCAAATCTTTGTCACGCTTCCAACCAAAAATCTCCTATTCTGAAAACGCACCATTTTTATCATGATATTAAAGCGATAATAATAGTTTTGTAATATTTTAAGCCTCATATATTTCTATTTATATTTTGTACTTATTTCGTATATTTTAGATATGCTGATACCTAGAATATCAGTTTGATTTGGACTTATTTAATGAATTCGACTCATGGTCAAACGTACTGACGTCGTATGGGTCGCAGTTGGCTATTATTGTGAGGTACAAAACAATGAATGAATTAAGTGAACTTCTTTGGGACGAGTTGGATGAATAATTTTTTTTATTTTCATTCGGAGAAACCGCCCCAGGCGCAGAGACCTACCCGCACTGGCTCATGTCAGCATAAAACTCTGAGGGCTTATCCCTCGACCCCATCGAGTGGCCGACACCCATGGGATTTGAACTTAGGCTGCCCGTCAAACGGCACAGGCCCCATCCCACTACGCTAAACACCTTGGGTGTACGAGTTGATGAATAATTGAATCCAACACCATTTTTTTAAATTGAAAATGGAAGGCGTTGTGGATTCACTATTTCCAGCCCAAAAAAAATATCAAGGGGCAGGGAATATATATATAGGATAATTATAGTGACAAATATTCTTCTCCGAAAAAATTGACGAGGGAAAATGCCGTGATATTTTGAAAAAAAGTGCGAGAGGGATCTTGGGAAAACGTCAGTCTATGTAAATACAGAAAAAATATTTATCAAGTATAGTTAACTAAATTAAAAATATAACTATTATAAAAATTCAAAATCACATACCAATTAATACAAAATCAACTATTGTAAAAAACTAAGAAACAAGTGTTTTTATCATGTCAGTGTCGGATTAAAAAATATGATATTTTCAAAACAGACGATATGTTGAAATATCTTTTTTTTCCTTGGTATAATATCGCCCTTTTAAAATACCACGCTTCTAACATGTTATTTTCGAGAAGTTGGCGACGTTTGCGACAATGATAAAAAGATCCCTGCGTTAGCTCATGGTTCAATGCCTGAGCTTAGCATTTTACACTAAGGGTGTGTTTGATGGCACGGTAAAAAGACTCGCATTGATGTTTTCTGTGCATTTTTGGCTTGCATTGCACCCTTCGGTAAAGATTTCACCCGGCCGCTTTGTGCTTTTGGGGAAGTAATTGTCCCCGAAAATGGGGAGAAAAAAGTCGGTAAACAATTTATCCACCGAACAAAAAAAGGAGCAGATATCTGCGTATCAAATGCGCACTGTGAAAGGCACTGACCTAACTTGAACTACAACTTGAGCCTACTTGCAACCGGATCTCAAGAACCAAGGTTGCCAAATCAAACAAAGTAAACAACCCAAACCCAACCAAAATCTCTTCAGGATATATTCAAATAAACTCACTACTATACAAGCTCCAAGCACACCAATGAGTTTTAAGAAGGATTACTTTGGTCTAAACCAAACCACTATGCCCTACAATCGGTGAAAAGATCAGGTGAAATATGATAGCACAAATATTTATGCATTAAGCACCCGATCACCCTCCATCTTAGGGACAGGGCCTGTCAGTTGTGGGGCCAAAGGCCTGATGGACGGCAATCAGGTGCTTAATGCACAAATTTAATGCCTTGTGATTGCACCCGATCCGGACTCCTAAAATCGAGTTGTATAGATAGCATATATATTGAAAAAAGATAGCATTGATTGTACGAAAAAAAGACAAGGTGTTATTGATCTAGTAATGATATGGTGCATCGGGTGTACCAGCCAATATGAACTGTTGTTCATGCAATGGTTGAGTTGTGCTAATTTAAAATAAAGGCATGCGTTGCATTCATCAGGATTGCCATGCTTTTTTGCATTTATTATGGTGGGTGATGAGAAAAAAAAAATGCAAACTGGGTTTTTAAGGGCTTTCCAGCAGTTTTACAACATTTCTTAGGAATTGACATCTGCATCATGTTTTTCCAATGAACAATAAGACTTTTCGAGTTTATGAAAATTTAGGCTGTTGACCACCGAGGTGGTGGTATCCCATGTGGTAGTAAGATGAAGGCCCAGGATCGAATCCCTCTGCCACATGGGGCTGCTGTTCTTCTGGTAGAGGGGTCCGCCTAACCCCAGCTGCACTTTAAAAAAAAAATAGGCTGATGATTTTTAAACATTATAAAACCCTAACACGTCAAAATCGAACGATTCAAGAGCCAATCCTTATATATGCAGATCACATCTGTAACATCAGATTTAAAACAAAAACAAAACTTCTAAAAACCCCAGTTTGTATATTTGGTTCGCATATTTCAGTTTGCACATTCTCATCAGCCTGATTATAGTTTCATCCTAATAAATGCAATGCACGTCCTTCCTGCTGCATTAGTACAACGGTTCATTAACCATCTATAATAAGAAATAATAACATTATCATATCCTTACTATTATTTCTCAGTACTTAAAAAGGGATTAATATTATTTATCTTGCATTAACCAGCGGACCTTTTTTTTGTTTTTCTTTTGCCTATTTAAAGCTTGTATTTTTTTTTGGAAGGAATATATATACATAAACAACAGCATTATTTTCTTGTCTTAATCAATGAGACAAATACCATAAAATTTGGCCTCTTTCACATTCACCTTTTTGTGTACGCCCAAACACCCACACAAGCGGCAGCCGAAGCAGCTAGAAGCAAGGAAAAAAGAAGAAAAAAACAAATAATTTGCAGATAGAAAAGAGTACCTCTTCTGCTCTTTCGACATTGCACCAAGAAAGAGCGGCATACATGATAAAAGCAAACCCGTGCTTAAAAAAAAAACTATCTAATATAAAAAATAGAAGAAAAAAGAAAGAAATAAAAACTTCAATTCTTTCACAAATTAAACAAAGTAAAGAACAAGATCAATACTCAAATATACATCATTACAAAACCTACAAAAACAGGTGGTGGAATTTTACTAAGAGCAAAATGTACACTGAAATTAGTAAAAATATTTAAGAAAAAACAAATATTTTTGTAAAGGAGAAAATTTCAACCTCTACACATAGGCGACCGGCCGTTCGCCGCCTTCGTCTGCCGGAAAACGCTAATAGGGGTAGAGAAGGACCAACCCCGATTCTTAGCTGCTCCTCCTCCTCCTTCTCCGATGGCTCCGGTGGGGGCAGCAGCGACCGGATTCTTGAAGAAGTGTCCGGAAAACTGATAATAGGAGACGCCGACCGATCTGGATCTCGGCAATTTCTTTGCTGTCGCGCTCGTCTTCTCCGGCGGCGGCTTTCCCTCCTTGTGCTTCTCCGGCACCAGGAACGACAAAAGCGACCACTTCCTCCGTGTCACCGGCGGGTTCGGGGTCGGATCGTCGGGGTACCCCTGGCTCGCCCGCGATATGGAACGGAGGAACGGGATCCCGGCGACGCGGGACGATCTGCAGCGGCGGAAGGGGCGCTCGGAGTCGATGAGATGGGAAATCCGGTCGACGGGGCCGATTCCGTCGCCGGGAGCGGAATGCTTCAGGGGATCGTAGGAGGAGGAGGAGGAGCAGGTGGAGTGGTTCTCGGAGGAGCAGGCGGAGGAGAGGGAGCATTTGCAGGGGCGGGAGGAGGCGCAGTCGGGGCAGAGGAGGCGGAGGCGGTCACTCAGGCAGTAGGGGCAGACTCCGACCAGGGTCTGGTACGGGTGACTCCGACACCTCTCCTCCAAAGACTCCATCTCCTCCGGCGTCGGAAAACGGCCCCTCTGCTTTTCACGGCGACCCTGAAACCCGTCGGAATTTTTTCTCCCTTTTTTTTTCGGTTTTTCTGATATAGTATTTTAGGAGTTCGTTTTGAGGGGGAGACCGGGGAGGATATTAATATTATGGACAACGGAGCGTTTGGGGGAGGATATTAACCATGGTTAAGAGAAGGCGGTCAGACGATGCTCTTTTGTTTCCCTTCACGTGGATTAAGAAAAACTGTAAAGTTGCAAACGACCCTGTGCTCCTGTATAATTACTATACTGCCATTTTGAAACGGATTTAAACCCAATTCATTGGGTTGTTTTGTTGTAGCTTTTGATCATTTGATGAATTGAGGTATTCTTTTGACTATTTGCAAGGGCCCAATATAGTAGTTATCTTGAGAAGTAGGGGCATTTTAAGGTAACGTGGTAACCATGGTGGGGAACAGGGATGCTCGCGCGAGTAGCTGAGGTCACAGGAGCCCAAAAATTGTCCATGGAAAGTCCACTAGACAAGCGAGCCGCCCCGTGCGGATATTCTTATTTCCGTTAAGCCCCCGCGTTGGGGGCGGGCAAGGTGGCTTCGTCGGCATCTTTTTCTAAATGACTAGATTGCCCCCATGCGAATTGAGGTGTTTTGGGGCCGGCTTGAAGGGTGGTGTGTGTTCTCCCCCGAAGATGTCCTTTAGCTACATCTCGTGTTTGGGGGGTCTCAATGAGCGCTATGTTTTGGGGGGTCTCAATGGGCCGGCTTGAGGTGTGCGGTTGCAAAGACTTAAGTACCCTTTTTTGCTATTCTCGTCATAAAACGATGATTCGAGAAAATGACAAAAATGTCTTCCATTCAAAAAAAGAAAAATGATGGTTCGAAAAAAGGGCAAAAATATCCTCCAGCCAAAAACTCGAGGATGATGTTAACTCTTCAAAGTCCAAACAACGAAACAAACCTGAAACGCTCTCTCTTTCTTTTTCGTTTGAACTTTCTGTCATCATCTTCTTCTTCTTCCTTCTCTGTGAAACACTGTATTAAGATGAATCATGATTTTTTGGCATCGTGAGGTCCTCATCTCGACCTCTGACGCCATGTTCTTCGACAGGACCCACCTCCCCACCGCCAAATCAATGGCAAATCGCTATGCGATTTTCGTAAATTGCTATATCGAGTAGCGATTATGAAAATCGTGTAGCGAAAATAAACACTACAAGAAAATCTCTGATTAACGATGAAAATTTGTGACGGATTTTTTTCGTCACAAATTTACGATGGATTAGCGAGAGAAAACTATCCATCGCTAACCTTCAAAATATTTGCGTAATTAGCGACAAAAAAACTTTTGTCGCCAATCCGTCACGAATTAACGACGGATTGGCGAAAAAAAATCATCTCAAGATCTGTCGCAACTTAGCGACGAATAAGCGAAAGAAATATTATGTCTTTAATCCGTCGCTAATTAGCGATGGATTTTGCAATGAAAAGTTTCTCTCGCTAATTTCGTCGCTAATTTTAGATTAAAACTATCAAATTAGGGTGCTAAATTCTCCCTCCCTCTCTCTCTCTCGTTACAGAGTGGCTTAAAGCGCTTCACTTCCCTCCTCCCCAGGTCGACTCTGACGTCGTCCACGTCATCTCTGGCGACGACGACGACCCCTCCGCCGGCTGCGGCACCAAGCTGGGTGGCGTCCTCGCCCACCTCGACCGTAACCCTAGCTCCGGTAGTGGTGCTGGTGTCGACGGCATCTGTGGTCCTTCCAACCCCGGGTCTGGCCTTAACCCTAACCCTAGCTTCCCGAAGCGGAAACGGACCTCGAGCCCAGCGGCCTCTGTGGTGACGAAGAAGCAGGAGGTGCTCCTGGAGCTCGCCTCCACGGTGAGGTCGATCGGTGGTGGGTTGCTGCGGGCAGAGAACCTGAAGATGGAGATGGCGAGGGAGATGGAGCGATCGAGGATGGAGATGAAGCGCATGGAGATGATCCGGGAGATCGTGAAGGTCGTCGCCAAGGCCTACTGCTCCAAGAAGAAGAACAAGAGGTTGAGCTCGTCAGACACGTGAGGGATCGGGGGCGCTCCGGTCTATGGTATTGAATTGCTCAACTTCAACAGAGTTTCTTTTTTCTTTCTTTTTATCTTTTTTTGTTTCTTTGATTCGAGTGTTTCCTTCCTTTTGTGCTAGTTCTGATTGGAGCCACTTTAGGAACTGTTAAGTTTTTGGTTGATCAGCATGGTGATTTTGATCAATGTAAGGTGAATTCAAGTTTCCTTAAGATGAATCATGATTTTTTTTTCTTTTTCTTATTGCATTTTTTTTAGGATTTGTTCGTTTTGTTCTCTTATTACTTGGTAATCTAAACGAAGACAACATCTCTGCAGTGTTTCATGGATAGTTGTAACATTCTTTCTTTTTCTTATTTTTTTCTGGATTGAAATCTTTAATTCTTCCTCCAATTTGGGCAAAATGGGAACGTTCTGCCGCTCTACATATGCACATTCTCTGATTATCTCAATCTGGTCCTCACCTATCGTTGTTTGGTGAAGGAAGACGATCGAGAGGCTCCTAGCTTCCTCTTCGAATCCGTCGAACAAGGCTACAAGGAAACAAATCTCGTAAGCCTCCGGTTAAAGTGCATATGCTCACCGTTTTCCTGTGTGGGTATGATTAGATTGGTCCATTCCAATCTACCAAGGGAGAACGTGTGAAGCTCAAACTAAAAATTCGCTTGAATTAGCATGGGATTACATCTGTCGAGACTGCAACTGTGAGTTTTGTATATAGTTTTATCTTAATTTTCCTTTTCAGTTGCATTTCACAATCGTTCTAACATAATTAAAACTGCTATGGCAGTTGTTGGAAGAGGAAGAAGTGGTGGTGCCAGTATCACCTGTCAAAGAGCCTCCAAAAGAAACAAAGGAACCCACTAAAATGGAGACAGATGATGTTCCAAGTGATGTTGCTCTTGTGGCCAGTGGCGATAGCGATGTAAATATGCAAGATGCCAAAGCTTGCAATGATGCATCTGGTTCGGGTGTTGAAAATGGTGTTCCAGAGTCTGATGACAAGCCCACACAGATGGATACAAATGCGAAGGTTTGAAACCTAGCCTTCAAGCAGTCATTAAGTACTCATTTTGCTCTACTGGCATTTTTCTGAATGGTATCATTTTTTATGCATCATTTTATGTTTTTTGTTTGATCAATTGTGGTAAGCAGCTCTTTGTTCACCTAAAGAGCTTGAGGCGCGCCTCGCCTCGAGGCATGCCCCTCAAGGCGTATGAGGCGCACGCCTCAGGGCTCTCTCTTTTTTTTTTTAATTTAGCCACAGATTATGTCTGTCGCTAAGCCGTTGCCAATTTCAATCAGGCAATGTTTTGCGATGGCCTTTAATCTGTCGCTAATCCGCGACCAAAAGTTAGCGACAGTTTATATCTGGATATAAGTCATCGCTAATTAAAGAGGGATTAGCGACGAACATAGGCCGTCACTAATCCATCTCTGATTAGTGATGGATTGGCGACAGATAAAGTCTATCGCAATTTAGCGACTAGGATTATGTGACGGACTCTATCCGTCGATAATCTATCGCTAAACAAGTTAGCGATGGAGTTTGCGACGGATAGAGTCTGTCGCTAATCCGCATTTTTCTTGTAGTGAAATGGCAAATCACTAAATCAAGTAGCGATTTACGAAAATCGCGTAGCAAAAAAAATGGAAAATCGCTAAATCGAGTAGCGATTTACAAAAATCACATAGCAAAAAAAAACCGCTAAATCGAGTAGCGATTTACAAAAATCGCGTAGCGAAAAAAAAAAAAACAGAAACACTTTATTGCTACTTTTTCGACAGTTACAAGGGGGAAGAAAAGAAAGAATTTATACAAGGCCCCAAAAAAAATTTGTTCTGGGGGCGCTGCCCCCCAGAGACCCCCCGCTAGGGGAAGCCCCCCTGACCCCCACCCGCTGATCGCGCAGTGGGACCCGCGTCAGGGGGAGCCCCTGGACCCCACTCTTGTAAGAGCAAAAACTCTGAATCAGGCTTCACAACTCATCAAGTTGAATCATGCTACAATATAGGATCGTATGCATGGATGTGTACAGAGGCAGTGTGCAGGTTAGTCGATGCTTGATGGAGCAGTGTAGGATCGTCTGCTGGATGTGCACAGAGGCAGAAAGAAAAGGGAGAGAGTGAGAGAGAGTTGTTGTTCATGGCCTTCTTCAGGGGGGGGTCCTTTCTCGGATAATCCTATTATGCAGAGACTGGATCTTAAATAACCATCTTCGGGGTACTTAAGTATTTGCAACCGCTCATTTTCTAGAATCATCGTTTTATGTTACCAACGGAGTAAAGGATACTTAAGTCTTTGCAACCACACGCTAATTGATGCTGAAAAACATGGGGATATGAGCCGCACATGCTTACATATATATGTGGCACTCATCGAACACGTGATGTAGCTAACGGTTGTCTTCGGGGGGAGGGGGGGAACATATAACCTGCTTTGGCTTGAAGGGGTGTTATGCAGTAAGTGGGTTTCTACCTCAATCTGAACCGTTGGTTTTAGATGGACGCAAGGGTTGTAGTGCATAGCGCATGATGCATGCAGGGTGGACGATTACTGATCGGGCCTTGTTCAATATCAGTTCCTACCAAGTATGGTCCACAAGTTCTTAGAGTTGAAGGAGTGGTGAGCAGAAGTGTGCATGGCAAATCTCTCTCTATATATATATACATAGAGAGAGAGAGAAATTGGTGGCTGCTCACACGTTAGGTGTTAAATGATACACGCTAAATAGGTTTTTTTGTCCTTCCAGTGTTGGTTTAGCAGTTGCAACCCAATAAATATGTTGGACATGATGGATTTACGAGAAACCTGCATCATATGTTTTGGATGAAAAAAATAATATTTGGAGCCTAAAAAAATTTTTGGACCATTGATTTCTTGAACCTTATAAAAACTCACCCATGTGTCCGAATAGAACACTTTAAGAGTTCATTCATATAAAATCAAGTACATAGATCACATTTTGTGTGGTCAGAAATTATAAATAAAATGAAAAAAGACTAAAAACCAATTTAGCACTTAAACTGTGAGCAACTGACAATTATATATATATATATATATATATATATATATATATATATATATATATATATATATATATATATATATATATATATATATATATATATATATATATATAGGGTCGACCATATCGTCAAACTCCCCAAGCATCAGATGCACTCGGACACACGTTCTTGTGCTGTGCATTTTGTTTTTTTACTTTTACTTTTAGTGACGATTTTGAACCGCCACTAAAAAACTTCAAATGCGCAAATTTTTTTCACCACTGATTGTGCTAACAATCAGCCCACAATATTCTTATGTATCATCATACACTTTAATTTGTGACTGGTGATACACCCTCTCTCTCTCTCTCTCTCTCTCTCTCTCTCTCTCTCTCTCTCTATATATATATATATATATATATATATAAGAGCGATCATCCCACTAAAAGAATGTTCAAAATCTACAATTAATGACGATCATACAACTCCCCTTCTCTAGTGTTTGAGTGTTTCATTGATCAGACCTTATATATAGTTTATAATTTATTTAGTAAGAAATATGCTTTACACAATAAATTTATGACATTTAGACATTTTCTCCAAAGAAATGTCATCTATTATAATCAGTATTAGATTTTGGACGATTCTTTTGGTTGGATGGTCTCTTTCTTATTCTCTCTCTCTTTATATATATATATATATATATATATATATATATTTTGGGGGGTTAAGATTTGCTATAGTCTATTGTAGGTGCAATCGACCTAACAAATGAAGGTGGAACCCTTTGTTTGTTTGTTTTCTCACATCTAACACCATATATGTGAATATGTATGTATTGTTTAGTGGGAACCGGCTTTTGGATTACTAGAATCCGACCCGGTTATGAAGACATCGATTTTTCCCTACTCATAAAATATGCTTTTCATCAAGAAAACATGATCCAAAAGTCGAATCCTACTAAATCTTGCATGTTGAACACATTTATGATGTTAGATTGTCTCAAAAAAACTTGCATTATGAGATTCAAACAAGATTATAAGTACACATGATTTTACCAAATATTTGGGGTGGCAAAATCTGACACGACCTGCCAACCTGCTTCTTCCAGGTTCGGGTTTGGCTTAAACGGGTTCGTGTCATAAACGGGTTGACCCACCTAACCCGTTTATTAAACGGGTCTGGTTTGTGTTAGGGGTATGCCAACCCGGCTGACCCGTTTAATAAACGGGTTAGGCAGGCGGGTCAACCCGTTTACCAGAACCCGACCCGCCAACCCGTTTACCTGACCTGACCCGTTTATTAAACGGGTTAATTGTGTTGTGTCGGGTTACCCGTTTAATAAATGGGTCGGGTTCGTGTTTGCCACAGCCTACCCATTTAATAAATGGGTCGGGTTCGTGTTGAGGTATGCTGACTCACCAACCCGCCGACTTGACCCGCTAACCCAACCCGATTGCCACCCCTACCAAATATAAACATATATATAACATTAAACTAGTTGTATTTAACATTAAATAAATTCAACCATATTAAGATTGACTTTAATACCTTTAAAAAAGTGGCATTTTCAAAATGTATATTAGATTACCCCCCCCCCCCCCCCACCCCCCACCCCCCCCCCCCCCCCCCACACACACACACACACACACACACATATATATATATATATATATATATATATATATATATATATATATATATATATATCACTAGAATATGAAAACTGTAAATATGAGAACTAATGTGTGAACTGTGATTCATACTTGGTTTCGAACATACGGATGTAATCTACATGCTTGATTTTATAAGAACCCGCTCTTGAATCATCCAATTTTAATGTATAAACAAGATTTTTTATGGCATTAAAATCAATGGCTCGTAATCATCATAAATATTCAAGCATTCAAAAATCACATTTTTCATAAAAAATACATGATCCAATAGTTGATTCCTAACAAATTCACCATGCCAAGCACATCCACATAGTTGGATTTAAAAAAAAAGAAAACTTTGGAAATGCCCATATTTCTAGTTCTCATATTCTAGCAATTCATATATATATATATATATATATATATATATATATATATATATATATATATATATATATATATATATATATATATATATATATATAATTTATGTGACAATCTTTCTCTCCATGGAACTTGACATGCAAAAAGAAAATCCCCCAAGACACTTTTTTATGTCGTTATGGGGTCTACTATAATATCGTGTATGTTCCTTCATGTTAAATTTTGAGATTTCTAAAAAATTGGATAAGTATTTTGTAAAGTAGTCAAAAACTTTGATTTTAGGCGGTGTCAGCTGAGTCTGGGTGTGGCCCATGACCCATTGACAAGACCTAAATAAGGCAAATAAGGTTTGGTAAAACTTTTTATTTTTGACCTTTAAAATAGAGCAAAATTCAGGCAAAAATCATGTAATATATCATTAGATGCATCTTAAAATTCTGAAAACATTGATATTTTGTTTTTTCTGAATTCGAGCTATGGTTGGCCCAAAAATTACATTTTTTTTAAAATGACCTCCTTTGATGTGATCGATTTTGGATCAGATTGGATTTGATCTGTTTGATACAAGTTGATATAGATCTGGACCCAATAAAAGACCCATATTAATTAGGATTTGGTCCAGGCTGAGATCCATATGGATATTAGATATGGATTTAGATCTTAAATCCAGATCCAGATCTTAAATCGAAGTTCAACTAATTTAAAGTTTTAAATTCAATACAAAGTTAAATTGTGTGAAATTCTATGTTAAAAAGACTCCCAGAGGGGGGAGATATCCTCTGAAACATTTTGAAATTTTATTATTTAATAAATAATAAATAAATTATTAATAATTAATAAATTATGAATTATATTTTCTGGATAAGGTAGAGACTTCCACATTTTTAGAATTCCACCTAATTAGCGGATTCTAGAGGGGTGTCACCCTCTAGAAAACCCCAAATGTGGTTAAGATAAAATAACAAATTAATGAAAAACGAGGAAAAGAGGTTAGAGATAGAATTCTAGACTAGTAGAATTCTATCTCCAAACCAAATGGGGGACTCTAAAGGGGCATCACCCTCTAGAGGAGCCCAATAGCTATTTAACACAAAAAAAATATAGAAGGGGGAAAGAAAGAGAGAGAGAGAGAGAGATTCTTGGGAAAGGAGGGAGAAAGGAAAAAGAGAAATAAGAAGGAAAGAAAAAACTTTTTCAATCATCGATGAAGTTTTTCAGATGTAAATATGTTCCGCACGTTTTAACCACAACAAATCCTATTTGTGTGATATGTTAAAACAACAATTTTGATTTGCATGTTTTCATGTTAAAACAACAAATCTGATTTGGCATGGTTGATATTTTAAAAATCGCAAACCAGATCTGTGTGATATGTTAAAACAACAAATCTGAATTGCATATCTTCATATTAGAAACAACAAACCTGGTCTGCGTGTTTGCAGGTTTTAAAACAGGCCTACCATAGGGCCCAGTATATATATATATATATATATATATATATATATATATATATATATATAGAGAGAGAGAGAGAGAGAGAGAGACAGAGAGAGAGAGAGGATCGACCAGGTATATAAGGGACCCATTGAAGTCTGGTTTTGAATCAGATTAGATCCAAACTAGACCTATCACAAGTCCCATTATGCTTTCAATAAACCTTTTTTGCTACTGAAAAATAAATGCTGAAATAATGGAAGGTCTATATATATGCTGAAATCGGTGATTGTTAAAAATAATGAAAGGTCTAATTTTTTGTGAGATACAAATATAAGAGACTTATTTGCCTAGCATTCTCGCAAGTTTCACAGTAATGTTGTTGTGAGGTTGTAACGGCCCGGATGATTTTAAACAAAAAATACAAAAAAAAGTTATAAGTCTTTTTTTTTTTAAATGTAATCATGCAACGGTCTCATCAACGGACCCATTCCAATCGTACCAAGTACTAAACGGCTCGCCTGAGTGCAAGCGCGAGTGTGTCTTAGCCTCCTACTACCAGATCCAATATGAAACCATCCATTAAAGAATGCTCCCGAGATCCTTATGATTGTGATATTTATGTTAGCGTATAGGTGAATTACACATCATGCCTACAAACAAGTTGTTAACAACCACCCCTCAGGCAAATGACTTGGTGTCCCCAATCATCGGAGTTAGGGGATGGGACTAACAGAAATTATCCTAGGTGGTAGATCCCATGAACTTCTACAGAAGTTAGATGCATCCTTTAAATGAGTGGCCTTTGAGGAATTCTCGCTCGATCATTGATCGTCCCCTTAGGAGAATACTCAGTTAGCTAATCGAGGTATCAAAAATACATAGCATAATAAACCCCCAAATTAGTCTCAGTTGTTTTTATGTTTCATGCCTTGTGCGTACCCGCAGGCCATCTAATATCGAAACAAAGATTATCTCGTTCCCAATATTGATTGGTTGTGCATTTTGAGATTTATGAAATGTGTATTGCTTATGCTTGTATCTTGTGTTAATTAATTACTTTAGTTAACTACTCTCTGCTTGTGGATTTGATTGCTCATGCTAGAAATATATTACTTCTTGCATAGTTAAATGTTCATGCTAGTTGTAGCTTATGACGGAATTAAACTGCTTATCATGTTAGAATAATATGCTTTGCTTTAATTTTTGTTCCATATTGTCTTGTGCACCTACCAGTTTTTTATGAAATTGACATATTTTATGGGTACAGGTGATGATTAGGTTTACAAGATGGGCGATGGCACAATTGCAAGATGGTTTCAAGATCTCACTGTTTCTAATGGTGTTCCGTGTTCAGGATACATTTTCAAGTTTTGCATTTTGTATAAGTGTTTCCTGAGGAAATCTCATTTTTGTCTAAACTTGTTATTTCCGTTTAATGCATATAGTTTTTCTGAATGCTTTGCAAGGATTCAATCTAGTGTGAAATAGAGGTTTTTATGCTAACACACTCAAGGTTGTCGACTTGTCTCTTTTCTTTTTAAAAAATTATTTCTGTTGATTTACTAAAACAAAAACTCTGAAAAATAGAAGATTTTCTAGCCTCTTTCAAATATTTTGAAATGTTTACAAGTTCAAAATTTTGGGACATTACAGCTTGGCATCAGAGCAAGGATTAAATTCTCTAAAGATATCAATTTGTCTTTAGGTAAAGACAACTTGGTATCAAAGCAATCGAAGAAACAATGATTCTTGACCATCGAGCATTCGCATCATGCTGTAAGTAAAGTCTCTTCTACTTAAAATTGAATTGTGTGGACTTTGACCAAATGAGATTTCTTGTTCTTTTCTTGAAGTTTTTTCTTAAAGTTATGAATCCCTCTTTTGATGCCAGAATTGGTCAGAGCAGTGGCACGCGTAGGACGCATGGTCGCTCAATATGGGTTAGGGGTCCTATCATTGAAAGGAATGGACGTATGATGCCCTGGACGAACCTTTGGGCTGACAGGCCGCCCCCACCCATGTTTACTGATGCTTGGGATTTTGCGCTCTCTGTTGCCTACCAGGTGCTACTAGTCGTGACTTGGGTAGCAGTAAACTGTTTGTAGGACGACCGTGTGCCATCACATGTTTGGGTCAACCATAACGTCGCATTTGGTGCGTCGGAGGTGGAAGGCCCTCTGAATGCACAAGAGTTGTCTACAAACTCCTTTGCCTCTTGCAGATAATTTTCCCTTTCTACATATCTACAAGCTCTGCTGGGATTTTTGTATGCTACTTATGAAAAATATATGGATATGAATCCTTTTGACTTTGAGTTCTTTGAATCCTAATATGTGCATCCTTTAATATATAAAGGATGGTGCAGAGCACGAATGGTGATTCGACAGACAAATGGTCAGAGCAACGGCGATTTATGATGAATTTCCTTAGTACCCTGGCTGAGGCGATACAAAACCAGGTTTGCTCGCAATGGGATCAAGCTCTCTTTTTTTAGCCGAGCCAGCATACAACAGTGTCATATAAAATGTTCTTAAAACTTGATCCTCCGGCTTTCGCTGGCAAGACCAACCCAGATATGGCCGAAAATGGGGCCAAGGAGGTGGAACGCGTGTTTCAAGTTTTGTCAGTCATGGACAACAGGAAGACTCTCTCTCTCTCTCTCTCTCTCTCTCTCTCTCTCTCTCTCTCTCTCTCTCTCTCTCTCTCTCTCTCGGAGGTATGTGTGTGTGTTTCACGCTAGAATGGTCGAATATGATTTGACTTATTGTCTATAAAAATTCTGAATGCACACACCAAGATGTTTAAAGAACTTCAAAGGACTTATTAGTGGAATGTGATAAAGCAGAATATTGCAGAGTTTGTGTTCCGGTGTCTCACCTGTCAGCAGGTGAAGATCGAGCACCAGAGACCTGGTGGACTTCTACAACCATTAAATATCTCAGAGTGAAAGTGGGATGATATTTTGATGGATTTCATTTACATAGTGATGTTTTGCCTTCCACCAACAAGATGTTCATGTTGCTTTAAAGGACCAGAGCATGTCAAAATGATTACATCGTTTATTTCACAACACATTAAAGCTGGGTTTTTTTTTTTGAGAAACTCACCCCTCTTATTGTAGTTGTACTTTTAGATAGGTACAATATATTTTTACTGTGATGATTGGATGAGATGTTTATGGTAACCTTGCAATATGCAAAGGCATAATGATGAAATGAAAATCACATAAATGGTGATGATTCGCTTTCACAGGCAAAATGCTCGAGTGAGTTGAAAGATCAGAGCATATAGAATGAGTCTTCAGTTAAATAACTCATGACGCACTCATTCGCCCGCTATTTTCCATCAAGGGAGAAGATTGGGTGAATATATCTTATCTATATAGCATGATTGATGTGTATCATGAATATACAAAAAATATATAATATATATGATCTAAAGAGTATAGCATGATAAAAAATTATAATACTGAGTTCTTGATGCTAATTTCAGCAATCAGCCATACCCATTAAGTTGTGACAGGCTGAGCACATAGATCGCCTGATTTCCTGCACAATCGGCCTAGCAATTTGGCCATAAAGAAATGTTCATATTGATAAGAATCATGTATTTTTGCTTAGTATTCAGATTTATATATGTTGTTTAATGTTCAGATTTATGTGTTTCTGCCCATATTCAGATTATGTATTTCTACTTATGATCGGACTGTTATGCATGCTTTCATGTAATTGTTATGCATGCTTTCATGTAACTGTTAGGCATATTTTTATGTGACTATTATGCATGCTTTTATTTGACTGTTCATGAGTCATAAAATTTCACTAAAAGTATATGCTTTAATGTTGAAAAGGGGCACCACATACGTGTAGAAAATAACATGAGACTGCATAGGGTCATCGGTTGGGGATATGATTATTTTGTCTAACCCTAGTCGATTGCCAATAAGTTCTCAGTGCTTTCCCGTGTGCGGGAAGCATAGATTCGGGCTTGGTATTTATGTTTTGTAACCCGAGCATGCCGAATTTGGTAAGGATGTCTAATGGTTATGTATGATCATGAAAGTAAATATCATGTTAGCATAGATGTGCATATCATGAACACATGAATTTTGAAATTAGATTGATGTTGCATCAACACGATCATGTGCATATGTGAATGAGATACATGAGATGAATCATGAAAAAAAATGTATATTGCAAGCATGTGTTCATATGCATATGAAATTTGTTTATCCATGTACATTCGTATTGTGTGTGAATGAATGTGCATTTGTGGGTATGTTGAATGATTTCATAGTTACATGTTCATTGTGGTTTTTGCATGAGATGCATCATTGGTCTGAATGTGAAGCATTATAGGTCATGTGAGCCATGAGTAGGAGTTGCTCTAAGTCTTGTTGTATGCATTGCAAAAATCCATTTGAAATATATTGAATTAATTACACTATTCCATTTTGTAACGGGTTAAAGTCTCATGTTATGTTTTGCATGTTGATTTGCAAAATGAATCTTGTATAAAGAAACTATCTTTTGATAAAAAGATAAAAGAGATAAAATAATGTAATTAATATTTTCTTTCTAGATCTCCCTTCTACGGTGTGGAAATCCTGTATGGCGGTTTTGGAGAACCATGAGAATACTAAAATTTTATGTGTGATTGTGCTCTTGAACCCGATTGTGTCACTTTCTTGGTATACCAATAACAACAGTTGTATCTACATATCACCTCCAAGCAAAGTGGTGAACCCAGTAATAAAATATAAATTGTGTGTTAAGCTACAATCGGGAACCTATCTTGAACTTCGAAAATGTGTTGTGCTCGTTTTGAGTATCTGCAGGTTTTCATAACAAATTGAACTAAAAATTGTGTGCATTTAATAAGGACATGCATATAAAAGAAAACTCTGCTAAGAATTTAATAAGTTACTCATGCATTTGCATTGATATCATGCATATTTATTATTCTATATTAGTTCATGTAATTTTATTTGTTTACTCCCTTGTTAGCTATTACCAATGCATAATATTTAATCTTGAATTCCTGAATAGCTATTGAGTTGTGAGATTATTGTAGTTATGTTCCTCTAAAAATATTGCATGGATTTGATTTATGTGTTTCTTGCATATTTGGATCTTTAGAAGAATTCGTATGTAGGATCTTTGATTCTAACCCCGTTCCCTTTATGTTTTTCACAGAACCTGAAGCCCAATGATGGGGACGTCTATTATACGAGGCTACGTGACTACTTTTTGATATTTTGTTTGGGATAGTGTGGGTCCATAATTTTAGACATTGATTTGATTATGTTCTTAAACTTTGATTAGTGATAAATAAAGTTAATTATTTGATTGTTGGTTCCATATAAGATCCCTTGTGGTTTGGAATGTGTTAAGTTTGTGAGGCTCCGGATCCTTGGGTTTTGGTTTCCTTAATTGTTTTAAAAAAATCTACTTTTTAATGGGATGAGTTGGGGTCGTTACAGATCGTGTCATTCAAAGTGTTCGTAGTGCTTGGCATCGTCGTGTTGGTGGTGATTGTATTCATCCTCAACCATTCTCATTTTTTTTCTCTTATCACCCTTCTTTGTCATGGCCGAGAAAGATTCAAAGATTGATCCATCCTTCAAATTGAATGGCTTCAATTATTTCATGTGGGCGGCCGCCATAAAAATTACCTCAAAGGCAAAAAACTTTGGGGTTATGTTTGTGGTACCGTACCCGAGTCTACTCTTAAACTCACCAAGGAAGGAGATCAAGAGAAGGGTTCTTAATGAAGAAGACAGAGAACAAGTCACCATCGAATATCAATCCAAAGTTAAAAAATGAAAAAGTGAACATGTCAAAATCTTGGCATGGTTTATGAGCAATGTCGAACTCAAAATTTATGCCAACCTTGCTAAATTTAGAAAATCCAATGAGGCTTGGAATTTTATGAAGGGTATGTATACCAAAAGAGACTTAGTAAGGTAATATTTTTTGGAAGAAAAGGCAAGAGCTACTAAACAAGGGGATATGAATGTGCGTGACTACTTTAGCACATTATCCCTTTTGTGGGATGGACTTTCCTTTGAACCCAAATGGGTATCTATCGCGGATGTTGAACTAAGGCGGGAACAAATGAAGAAGGAATATTTTTTCAAAAATCTTCATGGTCATCCTTATTACATAGGGCAACACTACCTCCGCTAAATGAAGCTATTGTCGAAATATGTCAAGAGAAGACTCGTTTATCTATAACGAAAGAGGTTGATGAAGTTCATGCCATTTCAAAACTAGAAAACAACTTGGAGTCATATAAGCCTCCTCACTTTTAGAGGCCTAGAAATAGAGGGGGAAGAAAATTTGTTTGTCATTTTTATAATAAGTCAGGACATATCAAACCCTATTGTCCTAAGCTCAAAAGAAATGTGACTTCCATTGGAGAAAAGTCCTTTAAAGAAATTGAACCAAAGAAGGATGAGGGCCTCAAGGAATCTATTATGCATTTAATAGAAGCTCTCCAACTATTCTTGAAGACAAGCTCTTCTACCCCATCCACATCCGATGTCTTGATCTCATCTCCTCTTGGTATGTCTTCTTAGATTCTTGACTCGGGTACTTCTTTTCATATGACCCCCCATGTCTCTCTTTTATTCGAATAATGCACCAACTCATTTAAATATTTTATTTCTACTACTGATGGAACATCCTTAGAGGTTAAAGGAATTGAAAATTTAGATAAAATTTCAAACAAATCAAAAGAATTTTATGTTTCAAAAAGTAGAATTATTCCACAATTGAACTTAAACCTTTTTTCGATTTTCCAAATTTTTTTATCATGGTTATAGAGTTTCCTTTTCACCCACCGATTGTTATATACAAGATCTTCAATCCGGGAAGCGGATTGAGCAAGGTCATAGGAGAGGAGATCGCTACTATATAGATATTTTGAATTTATTTTTAGTATTGACTATGATGAAACTTTTGATGACTTGTGTTAAAACATTGATTGCCTTAGCATCCATCAAACAATACCCTATTTACCTGTTATATGTGAAAAATATTTTTCTTAATGATAACCTTTGTAAAGAAGTTTTTATGGGTCCTCCACCCAGGTATAACATTGAAAATGGTCAAATTCTTAAAGTTAAAAAGGCTCTTTATGGTCTTAAATAGGTCCCAAAGGTCATTGATTTAGTAGTGTTATTATTAATAGTGGTTTTGTCTCCTATTATACTGACATTGCTCTCTTTGTTAGAAATGCAGAAAATAATATAATTATTTTGTTATTATATGTTGATGATATGATCATCACTGGAAATGATAAAAAGGACATTCAAGAAATTATAAATTTTCTTTTAAAAAAATTTGATATGCCTGACCATGGTTTTCTGAGGTATTTTTTAGGTATTGAAGTTTCCTACTCTCTTAAGAGGTATGTGCTTTCTGAGATGAAACTTGCATCAGATATTATTATTAGATCTGGTCTAACTGATGACCAATGCCAAGATAAGGGCCAATGATAGAACTCCATTAGCATATCCTACTCTCTATTGTCAGTTGATCGGGTTTCTTAAATACTTATCCATCATGAGGCTAGATATAACACATGCAAGTCAATTTTAACATGCTCCCACTTTCGTTCATATGGCATCCGTCATGCGTATTACCAGATATTTAAAGATGACAGTGACAAAAGGACTTTTCTTATCCTCTTTTTCATCTTATAGTTTAATTGCTTATATTGACTCTTATTGGGGTGGTAATCTCAATGATCGTATTTTCACTACAGATTATTGTGTATTTCTTAGTGATTTGCTTATATCATGGAGATGTAAGAACCAATAAAAGGTATCCTTGTCCTCCACTGAAGTTGAATATCGAGCGATGGTGACTACTACTGAAATTGTTTGGCTGAGAAGTTTGCTCAAGGATATGGGTGCCATCATCTCATCTTCTTCAAAGATGTGTTGCGACAACCAGAGTGCAATCTATATTGCTAGCAACTACACCTTCCATAAATGAACAAAGCATATTGAGATGGACTGTCATTATGTTCAAGATGAATTTCTAAAGGGCAATATTGAATTTTCTTATGTTACGCTTGAATGTCAGTTTGCGTATTTCTTCACCAAAGCTCTATTGTCACCTCGGTTCTCTTTCCTTCTAGGCAAACTTTTGATTATCTCACTGTTAGTTTGAAGGGATGTTATATATATATATATATATATATATATATATATTTATGTATATATACCAATGTTGACTGTATCATAGTGTATTGTATGATGCGTTATGATACGTATCATACACGATATGATACATACCTATATCTCGATTTGGGTGTGTATTGTACCATATTGTATCGTACGATATGGTACCATCAGACTTTAAAAGGTAAAACCAGGGTTTTAAGTTTTGGGGGTTTTAAAGTTTTTTTGAGGGCCAAGACCCTTATTCGTATAGAACATACTAGAGAGCTTCTCACTCACCCTATGATCCATGAGACTATTTTGGAAATCGATCTTTGCTCTGGGGAGAGGGCTTTCGTGATTTCGTCAAGAGTGCATTTTCACTGTTTTTTCACCCAAAGAAGTGAGTTAATTTAAAAAAAAAACTTATTTCTTGCTTTTCTTGAGTTATTTTGGGGAAAGATGACTTCAAATGATCTTGCATGGCAATGTGGCACTCGTGCAATTGGTGAAAACCGATTAAAAATTGAGTGCAACTATTGCCATACAATTTTTTTGAGTGCAGCTATTGCCATACAGTAAAAATGGAGATGATTTAAATGTCGAAAGAGGAGAAGAAGAAGAAGATAATGATGATGATGATTGATGGTATACTTCTTAAAAACTTGGTTATGTATTGTAATTTGTAACTGTTAAGTATTCATAAACTTGGTTTTTTTGTTTTTTGATAAATCTTGTGGCATGTTTTTAATTAAAGATATTACTATTTTGCATTGTTCTTGTGAGATTTGATGATTGATGATGTGTTATGTAACTCATAGAGACATAAATGCTTCACATGTGATTTTATGGTTGCATTTTGTGCATTTCGTCACTGTTTTGTGTGTAATTATTTTTTAAAATTTTTGCTATTTTTTATTTTTTATGATTCTTTAGAATTTTTATTTTTTTTCAAAAAATTATGATTTTTTACGATACATTACGTATCTTATTTTGGGCCTGACCGGTACGGTTATGATACAATACATGCAAACTTGATATATACTATACTTTCTTACATTGTAATAGGTAATGCCCTTTAGGGGCATTTTGATCTTTTTTTTATTTGTAATAGGTGTTGTCCCTTAGGGACATTTTTGTATTTCTTTTTTATTTTTATTATTTATCTTTTTGGTCTAAGCTAGGGGCTCTATGGTCTTTAAGACCATAGAGTCGTTGGGAGCTCCCAACACAATTATAGATTGGGAACTCCCTTTGGCCTCTTCATGTGTATAAATAAGGATCTCTTGTCCCTATTAATCTTAATGTTTTTCTTAAGCATTTTATAAAAGAACTATATTTTTTTATTTGTGTTTTTGTTCTTTGTGAGTTTTGTTTGCTTAGCCTTTTGTAACTTATTGTATTGAGCCCATTCGTGGATTTTGTGTTTGTGCACTTTTGTAGCCCTTTAGTGGCATTGTGTTTGTGCACACTTTGTTTGATTACAAGGACAAGGATATCCTTCTCCGTTGATCCTGCCTCTTGGAAAAGTTAGTCCTATTTATTGATTAGATGTCATTGGTTATGTTTGCTCTTGCCTATGGGAAAAGGAGAAGTGCCTCATTTACTGGTGTCTTCAGAAAATAAGTGGGGGAATGCTCTCATTGTTGATTGAAATGTCATGATTGATTCATGTTACCCTTTATGACCTTAAAACCATTTCCACACCAAAAAAAAGTAAAATGACATAATGCCATTAACAATATAATTTTAACATACTCTTCTGGGCATAGGAATAGTTTTAATGGAAAACATTGGTAAATGCCCTTTTCTATTATATTTTTTTAAAAGTCCCTCAATTCATGTGCTGATGTACTTTTTCTCTACATTTTTGTACTTGCATATTCTTTGAAATAATGGAATATGTGCTAATATTTCTTCGTTGATTTGTTTGTCTTTAATTTTAATATGTGCAGTGCTCCATTAATTTCTGTTTGTTTCTCATGCAGGCTTTGAATAGGAGAATAGTCTAATCTACTTTTCGTAGTTGTTGTTTGTTGTACCATGGAGAATAGTCAATCCCTTTTTGTTAAAATGTCCAATTTCAAGTTGCCTGTAATATACATCTTGTTACCTTTATGTGAACTAATTAGATCATTCAATCTTTTTCTATATGTTGGCCCTTTATGTGAACTAATTAGATCATTCAGTGTTTTTCTAAATGTTGCCCTTTTATGCATTAAAGTTGTGTTTGAATTACAATCCTTGCCAAGTGTTACTGGCTGGATCAGTAGAGCTTTCACATATCCATTCAAGGTTCTAAGGTTTGAACCCTCTGGGGGTTGTCTCCCAAGTTTTCTCTCAAAGAAAGCGTCAAAAGAAAAGGGGTCCCTATTTGACTAGGCTTACAAATTTTAAAAAAAATGGTGCGCCATGGCTAGTTTCCAAAATATTTTTTGAACGCAATTATGATGGATTTCTGTATCTGTTTGGGTTTTTAGCGTGTTATTTTAGCTGTTTTATCTATAACCAGTCTGGTTGACATGCTTAACAATGGTACATTCAAAATGCATAATTCGACATGATGGAACTCGAGTATTATCTGAGGCTGTAACCCCGGGCTGAAATGCTTTAGTCTAGCTCTGGAAATACTGAAGCTAGCAGCTTTTCTTGTGGCTTCGGACTCGTGCTATGTTCAAGACGTGCACACACACACACACACACACGTATGTGCACACCACACGTTGCTTTTGATTTGGATTCGGACTCATGTTCTATGTTAAAGATGCATGCAACTGCACAGACGCACACAAAATGCATTTTAAATGGTGCTGCATATAGAAAAACTTTCCTTTCACAACAATGCCCTCTTTTTGCTAGAATCATTCTGATTCCTGCAAGGTTCCCGTTTAACAGTATCTGAAGGAGAGACCTCATGTTTTTTTGACATATAATTGGGCATGCAATTGCAAACCTATGGGATGGCATTGGCACAGGGCTGTCAGTGGGCTAGGTATTCAACCCATCAAAGATGCGCCCAAACCCACTCAAATAACAAGCAGCGGGATTCAGGTCTTGTCAGGTAAATGAAATAGAAGCAGTAACCCTACCCCATATCGAAGAGTCAAAAAACATATATGTACATATACATACAAAATACTTGGGTCAAGCGGATATCTAAAAAAAATCCAAATGCACTCCTATCTCATGTATTACTCAAGTCGGGTTCGGGCCAACCCTAATAACATTTTGCTCAGCATTTCATGTTGGATTGGGTGACATTAGCAGCATACATGCAAATTAACTGGTGCTGCAGAGCACTACAATAGATTTAAACGTTGGCAGCAAGTTGTGCGGTCCAAACGGTTTTAGACTAAAAAGGCCTCACTTTCCATGATAGAAATGGTAGATATTAGCTTTATGTATGCAAATCAACTGGTGCTGCTCAGCTCTTCAGTTGGTTAGATGTTGGCTGCAAGTTGAAGTGCAGTCCAAAAGGTTTTTAACTTTCCACACTTTCCTTTCAAACACGTGTGTGAACAGTGAAATAATATGCAGGATCTGCAAAGTATATAAAAGATACAAACGACCAGTTGGCCAATATTGTGATTCCACGAATCTATGAACATGGTTGACTTTTGCATTAAATAAGCATGCACAGATGGGTGCGTGAGAGAGAGAGATTCTAGATGTCTCGTGGGATGCGCTTCCCCTAATGTCTTCTGCTGCAAGGACAGAACCTCAAAGCCATAGGACATATAAACATTAGGTAAATATCCTTGAAAGTACAGACCTTTTTTTCCAGCGAGTTGTAACAGATCTTATTTACAATAATTCACAAAATCAAACTTCAAAAACTTGGCCTAATCTGTTGACAAGGAACACGACAATTTGAGCTTCTCAACCAAAGCCAGCAAAGATGAATCCGATTGACATGATTTTGTTAGCATTTCAAACCTCCTATCCATCTCACCTGCTTCTATGGATGATGTATGTTCATATCTGACCAATCTCAATAGTATCCCCTGGACCAAGGACCAGCAAAATCAGAGAAACTTTTGAAATGCCAAAAAAAAGAGGACATCATTCTACACTAGTTAACATACATACCGCACGATCTTGCTTGCGAGAATAGTCACGCAAAAGGGACTTCACCAATTTGTTCCTCAGGCTTGAAGGTACCTTAGTGTTGAGGAAAAACAAGGATGAGAGGTGGTGCATTGCTATAGTGAAACAGACAGATGCTCTGGCAGCTGCCCTGTCCAGGCACCCGGAAATCCATGACTTGGCATAGGCCTCCAAAAGCTCTTCATTATCCTGAACAAGCCAGCAATGCACGTTAGAAACCCATGCCAGGTACACTGCCATTTGTGCAAGTGTTCAACCAAATATTTTTTAATGAAATGACAGTCCAGTAACAGGGACACGTTGTAGAACTGTATCAAGAATAACACAACAAACGCATGCCACCACTAAGATACTGAGCTGCCTTAAGCTTGTGGATTGGTAAAATTATAGATGTACAAGTAAATTAATGACTGGTAAATGGCTAACACATAGGATGGGTAGCAAAGTGTTGGCGCACAGGAACAGTGATGGTTCATGTTGCAGAATCATAAGTTTTTTCCTGAATGCTGCACAACTGGGGAAGCCAACAAAGTCAAGCCCCCAAAATGTATTCAGGTAGGGGCAATTCAATGAATGTCACCAAGCTGACGGGACATCATGAGTTTGAAACCTACAGGTGTGCACCCCTTGCCGCAAGGCTGAAGTTGGGTGTACTTGATGGCACAGAGAACATGGAGTTTTTTCACCAATGAGCTTATGAGTGAGTGAAGTGGTTTTCCCCGGTTGTCAAAAAAACACATTCCTTGCATTGTCAGTTTTTCCTTTCTGAAGTACAAGAAGCAACTTTCTTCTAATGAACCAAGAGAGATAAAATAGAGGGGTTATTGAAAAGGCATCCACCAACCATCAGACAGAATTCATCACAACTGTCATCTTTGACAGAGCAATAGTAGGAAACTCAATGCTCATCAAACAAATAGTATGAAACTCAATGCCCACAGGTTCACCTCAGCCTTTATGTAAGCACGTGCTATTACTTATAGTGCACAATTCTCTTGTACTTGAACATACAAAAAGATAGGCATGCAACACAAACATGAATCATACTTCAAAGAGAGAGCATGGAAAACAGCCAACCAAGTGCAGTTAATGCTATATTTAGGGTAATGCCATGTCAATATGTGAATCCATGAAGATATGAGTGCTATCATGATGCATGTTCTTCAAATGAAGGATAAACTCACAAAAGCATCAATGGATTTTATGATGTGTCAGTCTGTGTGCATATCTAGAAAAGATCTAAAAGATATTAACAGTATTCTAATTAAAATATGATATGATCAGTTCGAAGTATCACTACCTCCACTGGATAAAGATATCCTTCAACCTTGGAAAAGCAGTTCTCGATTGTTGGCAAGAGTTCCATCACATGAGCATCAGATAATGCATTCCATGTTGCAAGTCTAACTGGAACGTCAACAGATCGGTGTAGATATATTGCTATTTGATGACCATAAGCCATGTCACCATAGGATACCGAAGCAAATTGCTCAACAAGAGTTTCAACAAACTTAGAGTAATTGGTATGAATATCCCTTTGGAAGTTGAGAGTTTCCAAGCTGTTCGCTTTTGGCACCTGATAATCATCAAACTTTTCTGAATGACCTGATGAATTCTCAATTTCATTAGAGATGTTATTGACACCCTTAGACCTTTCTTGGTCCAGCTTCTGCCCATACAATTTTTGTAATGTTACAAAAATAGCTCTTGTCTGTTCATCTAATATGACATCATTTATAACAAGAAAAACCATAGAAAGAGAATGCAGTTTCCAAACCAATGGAATGCTTAAAACCGGTGAGCATTGACTATTAGATTGTAAAGAGGACATAGCCTCTAGACCTAGGAGGAAAAAAAGTCCACTTTTGACAACGAGAGGAATATCCCCATCATAAGATGTACAGTCCAGTTGACTATATTCTGCAGATGACTTGGAAACCAATTGATTTCCACCAAAGGTTGATAATGGACTGAGGAACCAATGTGTGGGAAGCGGTAGTCTCTGGTGTGCCCATTCTATTACCAATGAATCATGACATTCATATTTTCTCTCTTCAGTCTCTACAACTTCCTCATTTACTGAATCCAAAACGTTGAACTTTTTATATCTACCCTGATTTTCTGTTTCCAGCTGAATTTTGACAGATTTTTTCTTCCTGTTTAGCCACCTCTTAGGGAAGTGAGCAGCCAAAACCTCACTAAAGCAATGGCAATCCTCTTCAGTGAATATAAAACCAAATGGCTCGAACAAATTACTAGAAAGGAGAAAGTGACGAATACAGGAACTGAGATATTTCATGACACGAACATTAAACAGTATCTTAAAGACTTTCTCTATAACAAATGCATCTCCTGGACCTAAAATTAGGCACACACCAAGTGCAGCATTCACCTTCTTCTGTGCTAGATATTTTACAGATCCAGCATACAGATTTGCTTCCTGTTCATCCTTGTTCTCAAGTCCGATAGGGTGCAACTCAAGCAAGTTGACCACCACTTTTGCATCTATTTGAGATAGCAAAACTTTTGTTGACCAAAACCCACCACCATAAGAACCCCAACCAAATCCAAGACCTGGAGCTGGACCACCTCTGTAAAACATCTCGATTGACTGCACATGACACCATTCTGAGGCTATAAAGTTCGTAAACGTAACAAGTATATCTTCAAATCCACTTTGAGAAACTTTAGCAATAGCATCCTTCATTTGATTATCCTCCATAGGAAAACACGTTTGTGGACTAGATGCAGTGGAATCATCCTGTTTAATCATCCGTAAGGATTTACGGAGCAAAATTACCAGTTGGATTAGTCCATCAAGGAAGCATGAACTGGATATTGAAGTCTCATAGTCACCATGAATTCTCCAGTAGCAAATGTTCTCCAGAAATGAATGTCCACTAGTGGAAGAAATTTCAACATCTGCATCCAAGTTGGAAACATTGAGCAGCCCATTTTCAATAATCTGGTGGACAACCTTAGAAGCAACTTTTGACAACCTGGACATAAGAATATGATATCTATGAGAATGACCAATGCAGTCCTCTGGTCTTATCCTCTCAAATAAACTGCAAAGCATGTGTAAGATAGAAGCAAGAACAGAGATCAAATTGCTTCTGAATGAGTCTTGGATGACAAGGTCAATCCCTTCTTGGCATTGTCTCACACCCACAATGAAAGAGAAATAAGGATTATCCTTCAAGGACATCCATTTTAATGTAAAGTCAACCATTGGAATTACATGACCCCATGACCAAGTCAGCACATTTTCACTGTTATAGCTTCTTCCTTGCTTTTCTTGCAGCTCTGTGTGAAGATATGGGAGTCGTCTACATAGGGCTTCAAGGACGATGTAGGTGTCCCTTGCAACAGAAGTAAACTCACAGAACACCTTACTTCCAATGAGTTTGTCGATGGCAGGTGGGCTCAACCATAAGCACATTGCAGGGAAAAAATCTGCAAAATAGGATATGCAGTATCCATGACAAATACAGACCTTCCACAGGCGAAGCAGTTCAACCAGCATAGCAGAAATAAGTACAGCAGATTCATGACCAAATTTCAACCACTGCTCTAGAGAACTGGGCGATGCATACAGATGCCGCATAGCATTACTAAAAACACCATTCCTAATAAAATGCTCACAATTTGACTTGCTGGATTCAGCCAGTACCTGTAAATGGCACAGCAATAAATGGAAAAAACAACCTCAACTTGATTAACAGGAAATTTGTACAGAAATTACCAGGATCAACACATAATTTGAAACACAGTAAAGTTCGGTTAAGGGAAGTACATACTGATGAATTGAAAAGTGCATGCTATTTTAAGATTCTCCCTCTCAAAACAAACAAAAAGGAAAAAAACGATTTGATAGAATTAAATTAGCTAAATTTTCAATTTTCAAAAAGGACCAAATAATGTCCTACTGTGTTATATTCACGTCTACACAGATTATATACATGCTAATTTCATCTTAATCATATTGTTCATATGTTATGTGAGGTGCTTCAAACCAGAGTTGCCGGAAGCACCTAGCCTAGTGGGGAAGCGCGCTTCCCCGAAGCGCGTTTCGGAAGCGTGAAACGTCACGCTTCCGAAACGCACTGGGAAGCACTGTTTTTTTTTAGAATGGGAAGCACGCTTCCCCCCTTTTTCTTTTTCTTTTTCTTTTTTTGTATTTTATTTTTATTTTACTTTTTTTTTCGCTTCCCCCTCGCTTTCGGTTCGCTTCCTAGGTCGCTTCCGAGACGATTCTTGATTCGCTTTTAAATCGCCCCACGCTTCCCGCTTCCTAAAATTTTGAAAGTGACATGCTTCCCGCTTCCACTTCCCGCATCGCTTCCCGCTCCCGCTTCCTCGATTGGCAACCATGCTTCAAACATATGATGCAAAACCAAATCAAAGGAAATAAAGTTATTTCATTTTATTCATGAGATCCTCTAAAATTTGATAAGGCAAAAAATGTCAAAGAATCCATTTACCAGTTCTTTTGTCACTAAACCAATTTGGGAGCTAAAGATTGTTCACAAGCTAGGTCACCGGGGTACGGGTGCGGGTAATTCCAAAAATGTGGTTACAGGAACATGGCTAAATATATACTAAAAAATATATATTATATATCTAAAATATATATCATATATCTAAAATATATACTAAAAATATATGTTATATATCTAAAATATATATTATATATTGAAAATATATAATATAATATAATATAGGATACGACATTTTCTGTGTCCAAGTACCAGTACCCGTGTCGACATGGCACCCTAAGTGTCGTGTCCCTGTTACATAGTTTACAAGAATCAACTTATGATTCAAAAAAAAGAATGAAAAGATACAACTAGCTATTTTCTCTGAAAAAGTTTGTGTCACCATGTGTATAAGTTGAGGATTGTCCGTCTTTTGCTGTTTTGCATCTTTATGCTTTTGTCTGTACTTCCATTTTTTCTGATAGTGGTGACTACATATCATAAGATGTATACATGAAACATTATGCTAATAAGAATAGCATGATTTCTTCTATTCCATTAAAAGGTCTACCACTTTCTGTTTCAGCATCCTAGACCAGATAGAACACCTGGTCAACTGATGTCTGTTCAAGTATGCATTCATCAGTAGAAGACAGTATCACAAGCTGATGTTATGCTTTGGAGAGCCACTTATGGGCTAGAGTACACTTTGAGAGGATGACCACTTATGGGAGTCAACACAAGGAAAATACAAGCACAAGCCTCTTACGGGCTAAAAACACAAAAAATATGATCTTTATTAGGGAACAACCCATGAATCATACATAAAATGAGAGAGGGGGCAGACCCCTTTGTATACACAACAAGGCGAATAGAGAGCCATTGGGTAGGGTCCAGCGGCTCCTACTTAGTTCCCAAAATGCCCATGATGGCTGGGAACATGTACAATACTAGGAATAAATAAAATAAATATATATATATAGAAATACATATTTTTTATATACATGTAAAAAGACAGAAATACCCTGAACTACAAATGTATAGAAATGTACAAAAATATGTATGTAAACATATACATGTTAAATTGTAATCCATTATCATTGTAATGCCTATATATATTTTATATATATAAAGAAAGATACATATACATATATATTTCATATATATATGTACATGTATCTATCTAAATATATATAAATATATATCAGCCATAGGGGTATTTTAGTCTTTTTCTCTTTTTACGCATATTCATCTTTTGAATATGTTTGTACATTTTTATTTTTATTTTTTTTATTTTAATATATGTACTTTGTGTACCTTGGGGGGCCCACATATAGTCGTTGGGCCCCTCCAACGGTCACATTTGTGACCGTTGGAGGGGATCCAACGACTACATGTGGAGCCCCTCCAAGGCGCACAAAAGGCTCTTTAATGCTCTATAAATAGAGTCCCTCTTCTTTGTTTTTTCTTAAGGGCTTTGGGTCAAATCCTGTGTATGATCTAATAAAGTTTTTCAATCATTTTTATACCTTAGTGCATTTGTGAGATATTGTGGGTTGTGCCTTTGTGCACAAGTGTTCTTATTGTGCACTTGTTTCCCATCAAGAACATCTTGTCTTGATCATAGTGTCTTTTTGAAGACACTTTCACATGGTATCAGAGCAAGGTTGAAGAAAGAAGATCATATGGTTCCTCACCTTTTTCGAGTGCCTCAAAAAACATGCCCTCAAAATTTTGGTGATTAGTGTGGACTCTTCTCTTCACCCAATATTTTAGAAGCCTCTTTTATCAAGAAAGATCTAAAATTCTTTTCTGGTACGTATATCTTTCTCTCTTTTCTCCTCTCTAATGGGTGAAAAAGATTTCCATTTCTCTCTTGGTTTTAAACTTAATGGCTCCAATTATCACATTTGGGCCGGAAACATGGAGACCCATATTAAAGGAAAAAGGCTTTAGAGCTATGTCCAAGGCTCGATTCCGAAACCGGAGCCTAAAATCACATTGATGGAATAAGGGAAAATAAAGATCCTTGAAGGAGAAGAAAGAGCCAAGGCTCTTGAAGACTATAGTAAGAGACATGAAGAATGGGAGATGAGGAATTTCAAAATCCTATCATGGATTTTCTCATCCGTTGAGACAAGGATTAATGCCAACATCATCAAGTTCAAGAAAGCCTTTCAAAGCGTGGGAATACCTTGAAAAGATGTACACTTTAAGAAATTTGTCTCATAAGTATTATCCTCAAAAAAGAGCCTTGACCCTTCAACAAAACGAAATGACTATTAGAGAGTATTTCGCGGAATGATCCACTATTTGGGATGAGTTTGCTATGCTTGAGCCCAAATAGAGTGGAGAGGCTATTGAACTTAGGCATAAACAATTAGAAGATAATCGTTTTTTTAACTTTTTGAATGGGCTTAGGCCCGAATTCGAGCAAATTCGATCCTCCCTTCTATCCTCTTTCACTTCCTCCTCTCTTGAAGATGTAATTACAAAACTAAGTGAGAAAGAGACTCGTATAGGTATAAGCAAAAATAACCAAAGTGTTCTAGCAACATCTTCCAACCATGAAGAAAGTGAAGGTGTTAATGTCGTCTCAAGACCGGGGAACAACTTAAGAACCTACAAGCCTCCCCGTTTCAAGAATCAAAGCCAAGGTATAAGTGGTCAAGGCAGAAAGAGAGATTATAGCAAGCTTGTGTGCCACTTTTGTAAGGAACCGGAGCACATCAAGCCAATTTGTCCAAAGTGAAAAAAGTTGTTAGCTATGGCTACCACATCCCAACCTCAAAAGAGTGCTCGTCATCTTCAAATGGAGTTCTCTCATTACAACAAATTGTGGATGCACTTCAACCTCTTCTCAAAAGGGCAATTTTCGGAGCCGCCATGTCAACATCTTCACCTCCCGGTAAGACCTCTTGGCTTTTAGATTCGGGTGCTTCATTTCATATGTCCCCAAGTATTAATACCTTTTCTGAATACTCAAACAATCTCTCACCATCCTTTGTTTCAACCGCGGATGGAACATCTCTTGAAGTAAAAGGAATTGGAAATTTTGAAAAACAAGGTTTTTTATCCCAAAATTAAACTTAAACTTGCTTTCGGTTTCTCAACTCTCGGATCATGGGTGTGATATAAAATTTTCATCTAACAAATGTTGGATACAGGATCGTCGGTCCGAGAGGTTGATTGGGGAAGGCTCTAGGAAGGGAGATCTATACTATGTCGATTCCCTTCAAATTCCAAAGAACCATTTTTGTAATGTTGTCCAACAAAAAGATATTAATGTATGGCACAAGAAACTTGGACACCCAAATGTTGTAAAAATTTCCTACTTACCTTTTGTTAAACACCTATGTAAAAGTGATTTCACTTGTAACAATTGTATTCTTGAAAAAATGAAAAAATACCTTTTTGTCAAAGATCTATGTTTACAACAAGACCTTTTGAAATTTTTTATTCGGATGTATGGGGCCCGGCACCAGTTATATCAAAAGGGGGTTTTGCGTATTATGTAATTTTTGTTGACGGCTACACAAGATATTGTTGCATATTTTTTCTTAAGCACAAATATGAAGTATTTTCGACTTTCAAAGCCTATCATATGATGATTAAAAATCAATTTAATGGAAACCTAAAAATTTTCAAAACCAACTCTGTGGGAGAATCTTTCAAGTGAATTCAAAATTTATCTTGAAAGTCATGGTATTCTTCATCAAAGATGTTGTCCGAAAACTCCTCAGCAAAATGGATTAGCCGAAAGAAAGCATAGACATATAATAGAGACAACTTGAACCCTTCTTATTTCTCAAAACATCCCAAAAGGTTTTTGGGCCGAAGTTGCCTTAACATTTGTCTATCTTATAAATCGACTACTATCTAAAAATTTGAACAAAATCTCGCCTTTCGAAATGTTGTATACCAAAGAACCTGATTATAGTCGAATGAGAATTTTCGGTTGCAAATGTTTTGTTCTTACTGACAAGAACGATAAGCTTTCACCAAAAGTCATTGCATGTGTTTTCTTGGATATTCTGAAACCCAAAAAGGGTTTTGATGTTATGATATTAAGAATGATAAGTTATATGTTTTCAGAAATGTGAGTTTTCTGAAAAATGTTAATAGTTTTGAGAAAAGTGAATCTTATAAAGAAAATATGGATTATTCCTTTTTTATTTGAGTTGTTAGCAAAAGATGATGATAGTGATGATGAGCTCACTAATAATGATGATGATGATAATGATAATAAAGATGAGGAAAATATTTCCCTCCATCCATCTACCTACCAACACAACCTACCAACACAGTGATGAAGGAGCATTGAGAGATCCTATAACATATACTCATAGAGACAAAAACAGTTTTAACAGTGCAATTGAAAAATATAGTGAACCTAGTGGCTCCACTTTAATAAATGAAGAAAACCTACGAAGAACCGAGAGAAATAGAAAGGTGTCTTCTAGGTTCATCTCATATGATTCTTTTACACCTAAACATAGAGTTTGTCTTAGCGCCGTTCACCCCTATGTATAACCCAAAAACTTCGAAGAAGCAAAAAAGGATGATGAATGGTTAAAAACGATGGAATGTGAGTTTACTGCTCTCAAGAGGACGAAGACTTGGGAATTTCAAGATCTTTCCAAGGGTAAGAAAACAATAGAGTGTAGATGGGTATTTAAGATAAAAACTAAGAGCGACAAATCTCTTGAGAGATATAAAGTTCGGCTAGTTGCAAAGGAATATAGTCAAGAATACGGGATTGACTATGAAGAAACATTTGCCCCTGTGGCCCGAATGGTCACTGTCAGATGCCTCGTTACTGTTGCCTCAATTAACAAATGAAACATCTATCAAATGAAAGTTAAAAACGCCTTTTTAAATGGTGATCTAAATGAAGAAGTATATATGGATGCCCCGCCAGGAATGGAGACTCCTAAAGGAAAAATGTTTCATCTTCGAAAAGCAATGTATGGTTTAAAACAAGCCCCCAAGGCTTGGTATAATAGATTTAATTCTGTAATGTTAGAAAATGGTTTCTCATCCTGTTTCACTGATACTGTTTTGTTTGTTATAAAAACCAATGCAGGGATAGTCATTCTGCTTTTGTATGTGGATGATATGCTAATATCTGAAAGTGATACTAAAGGAGTTAAAAGCATAAAATCAATTTTAAAGGATAGATTTGAAATGTCTAATTTGGGATTTCTAACCTATTTTTTGGGTATTGAAGTGGCATACTCTCATAGAGGGTATTTTTTATCTCAAACTAAGTTTGCCTCTAAGATTCTTGACAGGTCAGGTATTACTGATAATAAAGTGTGTGAAACTCTTGCTATAGTAGGAGCCAAAATGAAAATTGATGATGACATTCCACTCTCAGATCATACTCCCTACAGACAGCTTGTGGGATCATTGATGTATCAGAGTATTATTAGACCAGATATTTCTCATGCAGTTCATACTGCAAGCCAATTTGAACATGCACCAACATCGGTTCACATGAGTGTCATTTTGCGAATCATCAGATACATAAAGGGTACACTAAATAAGGGAGTATTCTTATCCTCTTCTTCTGAATTGAAATTGATTGCTTATACTGACTCTGACTGGGGAGGTGACCCAAATAGCCATCACTCCACTACTGGTTTTTTTGTGTTTTTAGGAGACTCGATGATCTCATGGAGATGCAAGAAACAGCAAAAAGTGTCTTTATCCTCTATTGAAGCTGAATATCGAGTCATGGCAACTACTACCATGGAAATTATATGGATTCATCAGCTATTAGAAGACATGAGGATCAATGTAGTGATAACAAGAGTGCAATTTATATTGCCAAAAATCACACATTTCATGAGCGGACTAAATACATTCAGATGGATTGTCACTATGTTCGAGAAGCATAGCTCAAAGAAGTCATAGATCTTCCGTATGTAACTTCAGAATATCAGTTGGCAGATTTCTTCACCAAAGCATTGTGTTCTCTGCGGTTCAACTTCCTTCTTGGCAAACTTTCGATCATCATGCCCTAAGTTTGAGGGGGGGTGTTAAATTATAATCCATTATCATTGTAATGCCTATATATATTTTATATATATAAAGAGCGATACATATACATATATATTTCACATATATGTACATGTAGCTATCTAAATATATAAATATATATCAGTCGTAGGGGTATTTTAATTTTTTCCTCTTTTTACGCATATTCATCTTTTGAATATGTTTACAACAACAACAACAACTACGCCTTCATCCCAAAACAATTGGGGTCAGCGATATGAACCAAAAAAAGAAATTCATTTTGGGTCTTCCACATGAATCCTTTTCCTCCAATCATTTTTATCCAATGCCATGTCCTCGGTGAGGTTCAAAGCATTCATATCCTTTCCTATCATCTCCATCCAAGTCTTCCTAGGCCTACCCCGACCTCTTTTAACTAATATATTTTCTCATTTCTCCAACCTTCTAACTGGAGCATCCTTAGGCCTTCGCCGAATATGTCCAAACCACCGTAAACGATTCTCTCGCATCTTATTTTCAATGGGTGCAACACCTACCTTCTTACGTATCTCCTCGTTCCGAATCTTATCTTTTATTGTATTTCCACACATCCATCTAAGCATCCGCATCTCAGCTACACTCATTTTTTGAATATGATGTCTCTTGGCAGCCCAACATTCCGTACCATATAGTAAAGTGGGTCTAATAGTTGTCCTATAAAACTTTCCCTTCAACCGCAATGGCATTCTACGATCGCACAGCACTCCAGTTGCACTTTTCCATTTCATCCACCCAACCTTTATCCTATGATTTACATCTCCATCAATTTCTCCATACTTTTGAATGATGGATCCCAAATATTTGAAATAATCATTCACCGGTATTTCTTGCTCACCAAGCTTCACTACACTCCCATCACTACTTCGTTGCTTACTAAACCAACATTCCATATATTCAGTCTTACTCTTACTCAACTTAAAACCTCTAGCTTCCAATGTTTGTCTCCATAATTCTAACTTAGCATTAACCTCAGCTCTAGACTCATCAATCAAAACAATATCATCAGCAAACAACATACACCACGGTACATTTTCTTGAATTGATCTCGTAAGCTCATCCATCACTATCGCAAATAGGAAAGGGCTTAAAGCAGATCCTTGATGTAACCCAACCGTTATCGGAAAATTGGTTGTCACCCCTCCACAAGTTCGGACATTGGTTACTACTCCTTCATACATATCTTTAATTATACTAATGTACTTGAGAGAAACACCTTTCTTCATCATTGTCCACCAGAGAACGTCCCTAGGTACTCTATCGTATGCCTTCTCTAAATCAATAAAAACCATATGCAAATCTTTGTTCCTCTCTCTATATCTTTCAATAAGTTGTCTAAGAAGATGTATAGCTTCCATAGTTGATCTTCCAGGCATAAAACCAAATTGATTCTCCGATATCATGACAACCTTCCTCAACCTAGACTCAATCACCCTCTCCCAAAGTTTCATAGTATGACTCATGAGTTTTATACCACGATAGTTTGTGCAATCTTGTATATCACCCTTATTCTTATATTTTGTACATTTTTATTTGTATTGCTTTTCTTTTTTTTTTCTTTTAATATATGTACTTTGTGTACCTTGTGAGGGGGGGGGGGGCACATATAGTCGTTGGTCCCCTCCAATGGTCACATTTGTGACCGTTGGAGGGGTCCAACGACTACATGTGGAGCCCCTCTAAGGCCCACTAAAGGCTCTTTAATGCTCTATAAATAGAGCTCCTCTCCTTTGTATTTTCTTAAGGGCTTTGGGTCAAAGCCTATGTGTGATCTAATAAAGTTTTCCATTCATTTTTATGCCTTAGTGCATTTGTGAGATATTGTGGGTTGTACCTTTGTGCACAAGTGTTCTTATTGTGCACTTGTTTTCCATCAAGAACATTGTGTCTTGATCATAGTGTCTTTTTTAAGACACTTTCACAATACATACATATATGTTTATAGTAACTTTGACGGCCCGAAATTTAAAACCCGAAATTTTATTGAAAATTTTGAAAAATTTCCTTCTTTTTAAATATTGGCAGCAAAAAATAATTTAATATTGAGTCTGGTTTTGGTGAAATAAGACAGCTATTATCAGAGTGAAAACCAAAATATTATTTACATCATTTTTGACAAAATATACAGATAGTTCAAAACTTGAGAATACAAAATATTATAAACAAAAGTCCCAAGATGGTCCCTCGATCCTCCAAAGAGTACTAGTTCCTCAATGTTGCTCTTGCTCCGCTGCATTTACTGACCTGTACCTGAACAAAAACCCATTAAAGGGTCAGACTTCTAACAGTCTCGTAAGTCTATACCAATTCCGATAATTCAGAATATTAAACATATTTAGTCAATTCAGATGAAGCATTTTTACGGAAAAGTAAGACAATACAAAACAAAATTGTTTGCATAATTAGGGCATATTTTCATTTTAAACTGTGATTAAAAAGGGTCTTTATTTTGATAATTAACCATCCACCCTGGTACGTGGGGGAAAACCATCGCAAACAGCTGAAGTATTCCGGGAGTGTATTATTCTCAGATGTTTTAATCTCGGGTGACTGTAGTGAACCCAAAGCGGGCAGTCCGTGACTGGGAGAATCACCGCTAAGGAAAAACAGAAAGTAGGATGCATCCTGCACTACTACAGTAGTTGGAGATCTATCACCTAGGACACATAAATAACCTCGGCCTTCGTAGACCTACGAGTGAGTGGAGACCACTGGGGATGCCTCGCTCCTAAAAATCAGAACAGAATCACTCGAGGTTGTACCATCTACCTTCTCCAAGGTAGAGATCAAAACAAAATGGGTCAGAAGGGTTATTTTTATTATAGGAATCATTTTAAGTACCTTACACTATGTAGGCCAAAAAGAAGCATTTGAAGTTTGGTTGTGGATTCCATTTCTTTACAATTGACAACTTATTGGGGTTTTTTCTTACTTGTCAATTACTAGACCTGATATAAGGCACACTATGTATATAGCTAGTCAATTTCAAGAAGGTTCAAAATATGAAATTTTTTTGCTAAACAAGCCCTATAATGAGGCTCAAATGATTCATATGGAACAAACTTATCTCGAGCTCTATATGTCCTCGTTGAGTGCCTAATGGTTGAGATTTTTTTTTCTTCTATGTTTGAATATTTTTGAAAGCACTTTCATTATCCTTTCTTCTTTGATATTGAATGACTGTTGAATGATTTTGGGATTCATTATACTGAGTGTCAGATTGGGATTTATTGCAAATTGTCTTATCGATGTCATCATTTTGTGTGGCATTATTTTCTTAGCCAATTTCTAAAAAAATTGTATTCATTCTCATCTTTTGGTGTGATAGTATCAAATCCATTTTCTTGTTCTAAAAATATGACATTCCTATAAATATATAGTTTATTATTTTTAAGATCATAACACCTAAATCCCTTTTAACTTTCTCTGTATCCTAAAAACACACATGGAATAGCTATAGGAGATAGTTTATCATTTTTATGGGTAAGCACAAAACATCTACACACAAAGACCTTTAGTCTAAGATAATCAGGAGAGACTTCATAAATCTTTTCATATGGAGAAAGATTTTGAATTTTGGAGGGCAACCTATATATAAAATATATTGCAGTAAGAGTTGCCTTAACCCAAAAATTATTTTTGAACGCTCTTAGATATGAGTAGAGTTCTAGTGGTTTCTATTACGTGTTAATGCTTTCTTTCGCCTAAACCATTATGCTATGGTGTATTAGCACATGGCCTTTGATGAAGTATTCCTTTTTTTCTTAGATATTTCTGAAAGTCATTAGTCATATATTCACCCCATGAGTCAAAACAAAAGATAGATATATTGGTCTTCAAGAGATTTGTCACTAACTTACGAAAAATTTTAAAATTCTCAAATATTTCATGTTTATGTTTGAGAAAATATATCCAAGTAAAGCGAGAGAAGTCATCTACAGAAATGACATAATAAGTATATCCTCCCTTGGAGGCAATAGAGGCAGGACCCCAAACATCATAATGAACTGATTCAAGTGGTTTAGAAGCATAAAAAGATCTCTCTTGATAAGAAATTGATTTTATTTTATAAGGATACAATCAATACACGGAATTTGTTCATTAGAAAAGGTCCTCAGATGAGGAACATTAGATAATTTATACATACTAGGATGCCCTAGTCATTGATGCCACAAAACTTTATCTGATTTTTTAACATTAAGGCAAAAAGTCTTTATGAGAATTTTCAACTGATCCATGTAATACAAGTCTCCTTCTCTATGCCCTTCCCCAATCTGCTTCTCGGACTGTAGATCCTGTATTAAGCATTGGTTAGAAGTGAAGAAGACTCTGCATCTATGATCAGTGATTTGATAAACAAAAAGTTTAAATTCAGTTTTGGAACAATCCTTATTTTTCGAATACTAAAACTGGAAGATTTTTCAAAATTTTAGATTTCATTAATATCAAGAGAGGTTCCATCGGAAGTAAAAACATTTCTTTTATTAGTAGAGTTACTATAATTAGAAATAATAGATCCATCATAAGTCATACAAAAAGAGGCACTCGAGTCTAAGAGCCAAGGAGGCATACCTGGAAGGGAAGAGGTGGAGACAACGACACCAGTCATGGATTGCCCTTTGAGAAGAAATTGCAAGGCTTCCACAAGTTGAGAAAGAAACATTTAAAATTGATTTACTTGAAGATTATTGATCAACTTATGAAGGACCAACCAAAACAACCTTTCTTTCATCTTTGTTATTAAATTCTGGACAATATGGTTTAATATATCATGGTTTCCCACAATTATAACAAACAATAACTCCCCTCTTCTTTCCATCTCCTTTTTCCTCGTACACACCAAGGTTACCGGAAGAGCCCTTAGTAGTGGGGAAGTGTGCTTCCCCGAAGCGCGTTTCGGAAGTACACCCAAAAAATGGGAAGCGTGCTTTCCCCTTCTTTTTTTGTATTATTATATTTTTTTCTCTTTTTTCGCTTCCCCTCGCTTTCGATTCGCTTCCTAGGTCGATTTCGAGACGACTCTTGGTTCATTTCTACGCCATCCCATGCTTCTCGCTTCCTAAAATTTTGAAAGTGACTCGCTTCCTGTATCGCTTCCCACTCACGCTTCCTCGACTAGCAACTCTGGTACACACGATTCTTCCCATAGTTATTGTTCTTATAAAAGTGTGGTGGTTTGTATGTATGGGTGTTGGCTCCCGGTTTTGAAATGGCCAATATATTGTCTTTGACTTCTTTTGATTCATTTTGAGATCTAATCTAGCCTCTTCCATGCACACTTGAGCTAAAACCCCTTGAATAAGAGGAAGCTCATCTTGTCTACTATGAATGTTACTTCTCATTTGCTCAAACTCGAGTCTCAATCCTCTCATAAATTGAAAAAATTGCTCATTATTTATTTGTTTCTTTCTCTTTTAAGCATCATTGGGAGTTTCCCAAATGGTCTCCAATTTGGCTATTTGACTCCAAAATTTCTTTAGAGAGCCAAAATACTCTCTAGCACTCTTTTCGCCTTGCTTACAAGTGTGTATTTTATCTTGAAGCTTCCATCTAAAGGCAATATCACATTGAGTATACATTTTTTTAATAAAGAGTCATGCTCCATTAGCTCTTTCAAATTCCAAAATAGTCTTACGTATCTTCATTCATACTTCCCATAAATAAGGAAAGTACCTTGGCATGGGCCATTTCACATTCTTTCAAGGCTTTCTTATAACTTACAAGAGCCTTTTCTTTTTCATCTTCTTTGAGCACTTCTTCTTTAATGGTTCCATCTTTCTCTTTTATGGATTTTGTGAGAGTAAGTTGAGGTTCAATTGTGGAACCATCAACCTACTCACACAAACCTTTACCAATAACAATTCATTTAAAGGTGGTAGCCCATAGATTATAGTTCTTTCCATCAAATTTGATTGGAACTACCATCACTTCTTTGTCGGCCATGAAACCAAAAAATATAAGGCAAAAGAATAGAGTAGAGAGGAGGAATAAATACTTGGAACAATTTGCAAAGCCCTTTGAAGCACCAATGCCTTTGTGCATCCACAAAATGAGAAATCTTCAAGAAAGTTGGTCGGCACGCTGTTAAAATATATGTAATTCATATATATATATATTTATATATATATAATACCCGATAGGGGTATTTTTGTCATTTCACAAGTACCCGATAGGGGTACTTGTTTTTCTTATTTTATTTTTCTCTTTATTTTTTGTAAAAACTATTTTTTATTTTTTGTTTTTTGCTCACACAAAAGGGGCCCCACCATGTAGTCGATGGGGCCCCCAACGGTCACATTTGTGACCGTTGGGGGCTCCCAACGACTACATGGGGAGCCCCCTAGGTGGCTCTCCTTTTAAGGCCTCTTGGCCCTCTCCCTCTCCTCTTGTGTATAAATAGGGGTGAACCCCTCTTGTATTTCTCACTCTTGAGAGCTCTCTCTCTTTCAATAAGAGGCATTTATATTTTTATGTTGTGTTGTCTCTTATGAGTTTGGGTATTAGCCCTTCTTTGTTTGTTCATTAGTAGATGTTGTAAGTGCTTAGTGCACTCTTTGCTTTTCCGCATATTTCATTACATGGTATCAGAGCCTTGTGTATGCTCTTCTTTTTAATATAGCTAGTGGTGTAGCTATATTTGTTTTTTGTTTCTCTCTCCTTGGTATTCTCTTGTGAGTGGTTATTATGGAAGGAGAACAAAAGATTGATCTCTCCTTCAAGCTCAATGGTTCCAACTACATGATGTGGGCTGCCGCCATGGAAAACAACCTCAAAGGGAAAAAGCTTTGGGGATACGTTATGGGCACCATTCCGGAACCACAACTCCAACTAACTAAGATGGAAGGCGATCAAGAAAAAGCTCTTGAAGGAGATGCCCGCATGAAGGCCATTGAACACCAATCTAAAATAGAAGATTGGGAGAGTAAGCATGCCAAGATTCTTGCTTGGTTCATGAATAATGTGGAGCTCAAGATTTGCGCCAACATTGCCAAATTTAGGATGGCAAATGAAGCATGGTTCTTCATGAAAGGTATGTTTACACAAAAAGACCTTGCTCGTCAATTCTTTCTTCAAGAAAAAATCCGGACTATCAAGCAAGGAGAAATGAGTGTTAGGGACTACTTTAGCACTCTTGGCCCTCTATGGGATGAGCTATCCTTACTAGAACCAAAATGGGTTTCTAGTATAGATGTGGAATTAAGGAGAGAACAAATGGAAAAAGAACACTTTTTCCAATTTTTACATGGGCTTAGGCCCGAATATGAACAAGTTAGATCCTCCCTCCTACATAGATCAAAGCCTCTTCCCTTGGAAGATGCCATAGCCGAAATATGCCAAGAAGAAACCCGTCTTGGCATGATTAAAGGAGGAAATGACGTCTTGGCCGTATCAAAACCCGGCAACCATATGAAAACCTACAAACCTCCATATTTTGGAAGGCAAAATAACTATAATGGCAACTATAGAAAAGCCATTTGCCATCATTGTCAAGAACCGGATCATATAAGACCTAATTGCCCTAAGTTGAATGAAGCACCAAAAAATAAAGTTGCTTCCGTTGAAGAAGCTACTCAAAAGAAAGAGGAAGCAATCAAAGGAACGGACTCATTTTCTCTTGCTCAACTATCGGAGGCACTACAAACTCTACTCAAGATTCCATCAACTTCGGGTGCCGCCGTAGCTTCCTCCTCTCCTCCAGGTATGTCGTCTTGGATCCTTGACTCTGGAGCTTCCTTTCATATGACCCCCCTTGAAAATGAGCTTTCCGATTTATGTAATAACTTTAAAAACTCCTATGTTTCAACTGCCGATGGTACATCTTTACAAGTTAAAAGTTTTGGAACCTTAAACTTTTCAAAAGACTTCTTTGTGCCAAACGTGAGAGTTGTACCTCAACTTAATTTAAATCTCCACTCTGTTGCTCAAATATGCGATCATGGATGTAAAATCTCCTTCTCAACTAAGGATTGCTCTATACAGGATCTTCGGTCCGGGAAGCTGATTGGGCAAGGCCATAGAAGGGGAGATCTCTATTACATGAGCAACCTGAAACTCCCCATTAACTCTTTTTGTAACCATGTCCAAGATAAAAATATTGATATTTGGCATCAAAGACTTGGACATCCAAGTTTCTCAAAAATGTACTCCTTTCCATTTGGAAAGAAATTTTGTAATGAGAAACATTTTGTTTGCAAGAATTGTATTTTTGGCAAAATGAAATCTACTCCTTTTCCAAACCGAACTTTTGTATCCAAAAGACCTTTTGAGTTAGTCCATTCGGATGTTTGGGGTCCTTCCCCCGTCATGTCTAAAGGAGGGTACTCCTATTATGTCACTTTCATCGATGACTACACTAGGTATGTATGGATCTACTTTCTCAATTTAAAATCCGAAGTCTTTGAGTTTTTCAAAAAATTTCATATGATAGTTAAAAATCAATTTTCAAGTAATATCTCTACTCTTAGATCCGATTCGGGTGGAGAATATTTATCAAATGAATTTCAAAACTATTTAGAAGTAAATGGGATTTGTCATCAAAGATCGTGTCCTAGGACTCCCCAACAAAACGGCTTGGCCGAAAGAAAGCATAGACATATCATGGAAACCACTAGGACACTCCTTATTTCCAAAGAAATTCCAAAGAATTTTTGGGCCGAAGCGGCCTTAACCTCAACTTATTTAATAAATAGAATGATATTTTCATCTTTACAAAATACATCTTCATACGAAAAACTATTTGAAAGAACACCAAACTTCAATAGATTAAGAGTTTTTGGATGTAAATGTTTTGTCCTTACTCATAAACGGGACAAATTATCTCCTAAAGCTATTGAATGCGTTTTCTTGGGTTATGGAGAAAATCAAAAGGGTTTTAGATGTTTTGACTTGAAAAATAACAAACTCTATGTATCCAAAGATGTAACATTTTTGGAAAATGAAAATGGTTTTGTGAAAACTAAAGATATTGACGAAAGTGAATATACTTTTTTATTTGATCTTCTATCTCAAGAAGATGAGACTCCTCAAGAAGAGGAAATCTCTAATGAGTCTTTGAATGACCTAGAGGAAATTCCTCTTGATAATGCTATAGATGAGAATAATAGACCAATCCAAACATATGTTAGGCGTGGTCAACAAACTCAGATAAGTGCCTTAGAAAAATACTCTCAAGGATCCGACATTGAAGAAACATCTTTAAGGAGATCCAGTCGGATCTCCAATCCTCCAAATAGGTTTGTTTCCTATGAGTCCCTAACTCCTAGATATAGAGCATGTCTAATTGCATTGCATTCATTTCATGAACCTTCACACTATAATGAGGCCAAAAATATTCCCCAATGGGTTGAAGCCATGAACTTAGAGCTTAGTGCCCTTGAAAAAGCAAAAACTTGGGAAATAACTTTGTTACCCACTGGAAAAAAATCAATAGGATGTAGATGGGTCTTCAAAATTAAAACCAAGAGTGATGGTTCGTTAGAACGTTATAAAGCACGATTAGTAGCTAAAGGATATGCTCAGGAATATGGTATAGATTATGAAGAAACCTTCGCACCTGTTGCTAGAATGACTAGTGTTAGGACTCTTATTGCTATTGCGTATGTGAAGAAATGGCCTATCTATCAACTTGATGTTAAGAATGCATTTCTAAATGGCGAATTAAATGAAGAAGTTTACATGGATCCTCTACCAGGAGTATGTATTGGTAAAAATAAAATTCTTAAACTTAAAAAGGCATTATATGGTTTAAAACAAGCTCCAAAGGCTTGGCATGATAGATTTAGTAATGTAATGACAAGTTTAAATTTTCGTTCATGTTATACTGACACTGCTTTGTTTGTGAAAAGTGCAGGGTCTTCTGTAGTTATTTTACTACTTTATGTTGATGATATGATCATCACAGGAAGTGATGAGCAAGGCATTAATGATATTAAAAAGGTTTTGAAAGAAAATTTTGATATGTCTGACCTTGGTTTCTTAAGATATTTTTTAGGAATTGAAGTGGCGTACTCTCCTCGAGGGTACATTCTCTCTCAGATGAAACTTGCTGCTGACATCTGTTCCAAATCGGGTATCTCCGATGATAAGAAGACAGAAACCCCAGAAGTCATCAATGCAAAATTAAGGTTGGAAGATGGAACACCTCTCGAGGATCCTACTCCCTACCGGCAACTTGTTGGGTCTCTAACCTACCTATCCATCACACGGCCAGACATTGCTCATGTCGTCCACTCTGTCAGTCAGTTTCAACATGCACCTACAACCGTGCACATGAGTGCAGTCTTAAGGATTGTCAGATACATCAAAAATACCATAACTAAGGGAGTTTTTCTTTCTTCTGCCTCGTCACTTGATTTAATTGCTTATACTGATGCAGATTGGGGAGGAAATCCCAATGACCGAGTCTCAACTACCGGTTTTTGTGTTTTCTTAGGTGACTCTATGATTTCGTGGAGATGCAAGAAGCAACACAAAGTATCATTGTCTTTCACCGAAGCCTAATATCGTGCTATGGCCACTACAACCATGGAACTTGTGTAGCTAAGAAGTCTCCTCAGTGATATGGGCATTGTCATCTCTACTCCTTCGAAGATGTATTGTGACAACAAAAGTGCAATCTATATTGCAAGCAATCACACCTTCCATGAGCGTACTAAACATATTGAGATGAACTGTCATTACGTTCGGGATGAATACCTAAGAGGAACTATAGCACTACCTTACGTCACATCAGAGTACCAGTTGGCGGACTTCTTCACTAAGGCTCTTGCGGCTCCTCGGTTTTTGTTTCTCCTTAACAAGCTTTCGGTTATATCCCCGTAAAGCTTGAGGGAGGGTGTTAAAATATATATATATATATATATATATATATATATATATATATATATATATATATATATATAATACCCGATAGGGGTATTTTTGTCATTTCACAAGTACCCGATAGGGGTACTTGTTTTTCTTATTTTATTTTTCTCTTTATTTTTTGTAAAAACTATTTTTTATTTTTTGTTTTTTGCTCACACAAAAGGGGCCCCACCATGTAGTCGATGGGGCCCCCAACGGTCACATTTGTGACCGTTGGGGGCTCCCAACGACTACATGGGGAGCCCCCTAGGTGGCTCTCCTTTTAAGGCCTCTTGGCCCTCTCCCTCTCCTTCTCTTGTGTATAAATAGGGGTGAACCCCTCTTGTATTTCTCACTCTTGAGAGCTCTCTCTCTTTCAATAAGAGGCATTTATATTTTTATGTTGTGTTGTCTCTTATGAGTTTGGGTATTAGCCCTTCTTTGTTTGTTCATTAGTAGATGTTGTAAGTGCTTAGTGCACTCTTTGCTTTTCCGCATATTTCATTACACACGCTTCCCAAGGCAAGGCCCAATCTTTGCACCGCTCAAATATACTTGTAGAAGAGTTGAATATCACCAACGAATCGATTAGGCTCTTATACCATGTCACAAGCTGATGTTATGCTTTGGAGAGCCACTTATGGGCTAGAGTAAACTTTGAGAGAATGACCACTTATGGGTTAACACAAAGAAAATACACGCACCAGCCTCTTAAGGGATGAAAACACATAAAAAATATGAATCTTTATTAGGGAACAACCCTTGAATCATGCATAAATTGAGAGAGGGGGCAGACCCCTTTATATACACAACAAGGACCATAGAGAGCCGTTGGATAGGGTCCAATGCTCCTACTTAGTTCCCAAAATGCCCATGATGGCTGGGAACATTTACAAAACTATGAATAAATAAAATAAAAAGAAAATTATAAAATAAACTTATTTTTTATATACATGTAAAAAGACAAAAATACCCTTGAACTACAAATGTATAGAAATACGTATGTAAACATATACATACATATATGTTTACATTAACATAGAGCACTATCAACTTTGTAAAGGCTACTAGATTTTTCCGAAGGAAGGTTACAACTGCATTTGAAAAATAAGAGCAGCTTGTAGAAGCATCGTGGAGTTTCCAATGTTTTGAGGTGTAAACCTATGAATTTGGGATCCCAATTTTTTGTAGAAGAGACTTTTAGGTGCCACAACATTTGTTGCCAACTATGTAACATGGACACTTCTAAAAGGGAAATGCACCTGTGTCACACCCATATCGGTGCGGATGCAGCACTCGGACACGTCAACCATAATGGGTCCATTTCTGTCCAAAACTGGACTCCATTAACCCTAACCAAGTTCAATTTCATCTATATTACACACACATCCGCACCCTTGCACAAGTTTTTTGAAATTTCCATGCCGAACCCTTCACACCCACAGCTATGTGACATTAAGCAAAACAGAATTCTTTATGGTTCAACCAAAGAAGTTCTATAAGCTGCAATAAATTGGCATCTTTTGCACTTGGATTGGGTTGTCACAATTGCTTCTGTAGATGACCAGTTAGTCCATTTATTAATCTTGGTTAAGTTTTCAGGTTGGATTCAGAGGAAAGTCCACACCAAGAGTTCAATGGTTGACCAATTGACTGAATATGTGAAATTAGTAGATAAACTTAGCCTAATTTGACATATTCAAATGATAGTTTGGGGACTGTCTTCTCTAGAACCGGGTGCCTAGTGCACTCTTTGTCCAGAGTCCAGACCTTTGATTGACTTGGAGTGATTGCTTGGCACTCCATGGCAGATGTCTGATGAATTGTCTAACCAGCTGCATGTGATTGATGAGAAGTGATGTCTTTCTTTTTAATTTATAACCCAAAGAAACCGCACCCAGCACGAAGACCTGGTCGCGCTGGCTCAGCCTGCCATACCTACGGTCGTCATGCCGGCAGCGTAAAACTCCGAGGCTAGAACCCCTGCCCCCGGGGCCTATCCTACGTGTTGGCTGAAACTACTGTGGATAACAATCTGGTGCATACAAACTAATAGATGCATTGGGAATGATCATATGTTGAGATAGTATTTATACCATCTCTTGTCACCTGGAGTAATTGGATTGCTTAGAGTCATATTTACAGCTTTTATATCAGTATGATTAGTAGCGCTCTCTTGGATTGCAAAAAAGACTGACATGTTTCCAACAGCAGATAACCCATTACCATGATGCTCCTACATGGTCTTATTGTTGATCAATCACAAACTTGTCTCTCACTTTGCTGTCTGTATCTCTTTCTAACTCCTCTCTTGCTAGTATCACTAGAGCTATGTCCTAGATAATAGACACAGGTGCCTCATTATCATATCATAGCAGACAAACCTATTTTAGTTAGTTATCAACCTTTTTTGAATCTTTTTGGGTTGCCATTTGCTAATGATCATGTTATAAAACCTACTAAAATAGAAAACATCACACCTCTTTCTGAGTTTTAAAATAAATTTTCTTTTAGGAACTTCTCCCTAATAAGACTATGAATTTTATCTCTGTTAGTCAACTTGCTAGCATGAAAAAGAAAGGCCCTCTTCACTTCTAGTGGTTATTATGTGCATGATGGGTATGCAAATAAATTGATAAGATATGGACAATAAGCATGGTGGCCTCAATTACTTAGGTGGTGCAATTATTTTAAGTGACCAAATTCTATGGCATTGCCATCTAGAGCATGGTATCCACCTCTAGACTCAGGTATGTGTTATCATTTGATAACATCAAGTCTATTGTTACCGAGGTATGGGTATGAAGAGCATGACACAAGCAATTTCTAAAAGTGCATATATGGGGTATGACTGTGTGTGTGTATATATAGAGAGAGAGAGTATATGGTTGTTTTGCACCATGATACCTTATGGCGGTACACACTCTTGTTTGTATGGATCGAGCCACCAAAAAGTAGATCCAACCGTACAAATGTGTTTAGAGCATGGTTTATTTAATATGTTAGAAGGTTTTATCATGCTGAATACACCATAAATTTATTTTTGAGATGGTGAAAAATCAACTACTCAATTTTTTTTGTATTTTTGGTAGCTAGTGTTGGAGTCTACTAGCCGTTAGGATAGTCTCATGGCTAGTCAAACTAGCTGTTAGACCATCCTAACGGCTAGTATTTTGCTTGGCTATTTATATGAGGCCTATGCTTCATTGTGAGTTTGAGAGAGGATGATGTTAAATTGTATCAAATCATGTATACATTCTATATATATATATATATATACTATTATATATATATATATATACTATTATATATATATATATATTCTTTATGTAGCCCCAGGGGCATTTTTGTCAATTCCCATTTTACGCATATTCACACTTGTGAATGTGCATGTAACTTTTCTTCTTTTTTCCTTTTCTTCTTTTCTCTTTTCCTTTTTCTTTTTCTCTTTTCTTTTTTTTTCTTCCTTTTTCCTTTTCTTTTTACCTTTTTGACTAAAAGTCAAAGGAGGGGGAGACGTTGAACCCCCCTCCAACGGTTAGATTTCTAACCGTTGGAGGGGATCCAACGTCTAGTAGGAGCCCCTCCTTTTGGTCTCCTCTTGTATTATAAATAGGGGTGTATCCCCACTATTGTAACTCATTCTTTTGGGAGTCTTTGTTCTCACCCTTGCTCAATAGATTCAATCTTTTACATTTCAAGTGTTCTCTTTGTACCTTTGTGTACTTTTATTCAAGTGTTCTTGGTGTGTCTTTGTACACGTATCCCTTTGTGGAGCTTATGCTTGTAGTGCACATCTTTGAATATATTTTTACAGATGACACACACACACACACCTAACTACACTCATGCACACACACACACACCTAACTACACTCATGCACGCACACACACACAACACTAACTACACTCATCACTCTCTCAAATACACAACAAAAAGAATGAGCAATATAAGAGAAAAGCATCTAATGGCTAGTTTGACTATTCAAACTAGTCATTAGAGCAAATAATAACGGCTAGTTTGACTAGTCAAACTAGCATATAGAGCAAATCTCAAAGGCTAGTTGGTCATTCAAAAAATGACCAAAAAATAAAATATTTAGTCATTTCAATGATGACTGAAAAAAGAAATAGGAAACCTAATCTAACCTAAAGTATATATTAGGTATACTTAACCTAAATCCTAAAAGGTACACATAGAATATACCTAAACTAAAGATTAAATACAAAGAGTATACCTTTGGTATATACTGAATACAAAGATAAATAAATATATAATTACAAAATAAATACCTATAAGTACACCTTAGTATAGTTAGGTACATGGTTTTAAAACTCGCCGAGTCAACTCGTTGACTCGGCTGACTCGGCTCGGCTCGGCCCTCCAACGAGTCAACCCGGCAAGCCCGGCAAGGCAAACTAGACCTGACAAGACTCGACCTTGACTCGGCTTGACTCGGGCGAGTTCTGGGATGTTTGAAATTTGATTTTTTATTTGAGTTAAACAAACATGGGACGAAGTACGGTTGTTACAGACAGAACATATGTTTTGTCTGTTATGTTCTAAGGGTCTGTCCAATCTTGGACAAGCAATCAAACAGACCCTTAAGGTCTCTTGTGAGTGTGTCCTTAGTGGTCCTTGTGTTGGCTGATTTGGTGGACTGATGTGCTCATTGGATTTGTGGTATGTGTGCTCTTGGATCTTCCCTGTGTGTGTGTTAACTTCGTAACAGGTACTAAGTATCACTATCATAGCATAATCAACTATAATATTCATCATGTATTATCAGAAGCATAAAATTAAGGAACTAAGTATATGTTGGAAACTGGTAATTGGCCTTGTGGTAGCCAGTAGCTAGAAGTCACTCAAGAGAGGATTCGTAACGTTTTCATAAATTTCTACCAATAAGACAAATGTCAACAGAGCTTCACATAAGTTCTTGATTGCTTGACAATGCACAAAACCATCAAAATACAAAAATCCCGCTAATTCATAAGAAACAACATTAGGAGCCAGTGTTCATAGGGAAAAGAGTTTTAGCTCTGTTTGGGAGTGAACAACCAGGATTTTATATGTTGCATCTCTTTCGAGAATTTTTGTCATGCCACTTAATTTCATATTTTTCAACTGACAGCATAGTTATTCTTCAACTTACTCCATAGTCCTTTGTCTAAAAAAGAAATTTGAAGGCTATTTAGCAGGATATCCTAGAGTTTTTTGCTACAACATTAGTTGCTTTTAATGACCTTTGTTCATTTGTCAAGGATGTACATTTATATATGGTCACGTGGACAACAAAAAGGACACATGGCATGCCATTGTTCAATTTTTCATTAAGAATACTGTATAAGGGGGCATGACACAAGGGTAACTGGTAAGTTGGGAATATTCCTGTGAGATAGTCTGGCAGAGATTAGCCTGTGCATTTTTCAATGCTACTGCTCTCTATGAATGGTTTAACTAGAAAATGACAAACCCAGGAAGAAATACAAGCAAAAACCAAGCTAATTTAGTTGATGCCAATTGTTATCAGTTCAAAAGCAACCTAAGAAAGAGTCACATCTCTCTCCCAGTTTCAGTGATTACATGCCTTTACACAACCCAAGGATCTCTTGTTTACTGAAAAACAAGGTTTGAGACAAATTATAAATTGTTTTTCTTTTAAAATCAAAAGTTAACAAAACCCGGTCCGAGTCACCGAGTTGACCCGCCGAGTCACGAGTCAATAAAGAACGAGTCGAGTCTCGAGTCACGGGTTTTAAAACCTTGGTTAGGTATGTACAACCTATACAATGACATGTCTTAACACCCTCCTTCAAACTTATTATGGATTACCGAAAGTTTGCAAAAGCAATACAAGGGACAAACATAGGTCTTCAAATGCCTTCATCAATAATCCATGATAAAATATGAGCAAGCATGTTGGCTTGAGTGGCAGAAGGCTATTCAGGAGATACTTGCAACTCTTGGCCAAATGTATGCATGGATTTAATTCCTCTTCCACTAGACAGACTACAATTGCTAAAATACAGGTGTATAACATAAATGCAAAAGCGGAAGGTTTTTTCGAATGATTTAAGAGTTAGGGGCTACAACCAATAGTTTGGTATAGATTATGTTGAGATATTCAATCTTTCTGCACATATGACAACCATTAGAAACCTGTAGGTTGTTATTCAACATTAGAAAATATAGCAATTTAAAGTTAGGGTGGGTTTGCATCAGCAGAAGAAGGCTCTGCACATGGGTTGCTGCAAAGTCTTTTTCTGTTGAAAACAAATCAGAACCCCTGGGGAATTGTGTTGGAGATTGCATTGAAAACGGCTCTCGCTTTCTCCGCATAAAGAGAGTGCAGTGTCAGCATTGCTGCAGTGGGGCCCGCAAAAATGAATGGGTGTTCATGTGTTTACATGGTAGGGAAACAAACCCTTAAGGTTTAAGAATGAATTCTTGAATGGTAACTTGGATGAAAAGGTATATACACAACTTTATCCTAGTAAAGAGGATCCTCATGGGCATATTTACCAAATGATGGACCTTGGGATCCTTTATTATTTTCTTGGTTTATTGACAGTGTTGAGAATAGGTGGTTTAAAGTTAAGCCTTCTTAGTTTGGAGGTTATTTGAAATTTTTATTTAATAAGGGACTTAGTTGTAATTTATTCTTTTGGCCTCTCTCTATTTAACATAGAGAGCAGCCCTAATGTGATTAACGAGTCTTCTCTTCCTGTGCAGCCGTCTCTCTCTCTCTCTCTCTCTCTCTCTCTCTCTCTCTCTCTCTCTCTCTCTCTCTCTCTCTCTCTCTCTACCTAGGGTTCGGTGCATTCTTCTACATGGTATCAGAGCAGTCGATCGTGGGAGCGTGATCAAACTACGATCCAACGAAAATATTTTTCCAATCAGCTTTTTCCAATTAGGTCAGAGGTTTATTTTTTCTGTGTAAGATCTGATAACAGATCTGGGCCATGACCTTGGCCAAATCCCAGATCTGTCATCAGATCTAAGGGAGCAGGATGCGTGCTGCTGGTCGTGGATGCTTGTTGCTGGTCTGGTAGCTTCTCGGTTTTTGTTTTGGCTCTGTCGTGATTCTCTGTTGCCGAGTTTTATTTCATTCCCTGGTGTCGAGTGTTTGCTTTGCCGTGATTTCCTGGTGCCGAGTTTTATTTCAGCAGTGATATCCTGATGTTTGGGCCAACTGCAATCTCCTTGTCGTGGGGTTTCTTTTTCTGTTTTGTGATTTCATGTCGTGACTTCCTGGTATTTGGGATAAACAGCAATCAAACTCGTAGTGGTGTTGCTTGTGATTGAAGTTTGACTGACTGTCGAGCTATATATGTCTGGGGAGCAGCCTCTGTTATGATTCAGGTTCTGCGTATGCAGAGTTATGTTGGTCGTGATTCACTCATGTGCTGAAAAAAAATTAATTAAAACTATTATTCATGTTTGTGGGCTGTTGTTCACTACTGTCGTGGAAACTACAGGCTAGATTCTCTGCTGTGTTGGGAAAGTACTCTTGTTGTGGGCTGCAATTCCTTACTGTCGTGGTCTTTTTATGTGTGTGAACAGCTGTTGATTGTCATATCGGTTGATGTGTGAGTGTAACACACGTTTTTCCCTGTGTTGATTGAAGTCTGGCCAGTTTTTTTTTTTTGCTGAAACAGAAGTATATCTTCAGTATGGCTAAAACTTCGAAATGTGATTCCAAATTGGAAAATATTGGAGAGTATAAGGCATTTGCCAATCCCTTTTCGTACGGCTCTTTTGTAAGGTTGAATGAAACTAACTATGCCAGGTGGTCCAGAACATTTATGATGTCGGTATCTGAACATCGTAGAAAACATATCTTGTTGGAAGACGAACCCTCTGAAAAAATGGGAAAATATGTTACTTGGGATGAAGATAATGACATAGTTATGTCATGGATTATGAATAGTGTCGAAACCCATATTGCAGATGGTTTAATTTACTATAATACAGCCAAACAAATATGGGACAATCTTCGTGATACGTATTCACAAGAGACTAATGTGAGTCGTATCCTGCAAGTCGAACAGGAGATATATAATTTACAGCAGGGAGATCAGACCTTGGCCCAGTACTATGCATCAGTAAAATCTGCGTTTGAAAGGCTCAATGCTCACAGGCCTCTTTGTTGTTCGAAGCAGAAGGATCATCAAGAACAGACTATGGTTGCTCGGTTTCTTACAGGCTTATCTTCAGAATTCTCTGTTGCCAAAGTCCAAATGCTAACTGGATCCGATGTTCCTACTCTTGTTGATGCATACAATCGTCTGAGTAGACTTGCGGTTTCTCTTCCACAATCTCAGCCTGTGACTCAGTCATCTGCTCTAGTTGTCTCATCTGGTTATGGGCGTGGAAATCTTCAGAATATCAGAGGACGAGGTCGTGGACGAGGTATGGGAGGCAGAGGAAAGCTTCAATGTACATTTTGTGGAAAATCTGGACATTTAGAAGATCGTTGTTGGGATAAGCATGGCCGGCCAACCTCTTCTTCATCAAAGTCATATGCTCCTTGTTGAGAGTAGGTGGTTTAAAGTTAAATCTTCTTAGTTTTGGAGGTTATTTGAAAAGTTATTAAATATTGGACTTGGATGTAATTTATTAATTTGGACTCTCTCTATTTAACATAGAGAGAGCCCTAATGTCGATTAAGTGAATTAAGTTTTCTCTTTATGTGTTGTCGTCTCTCTCTCTCTCTCTCTCTCTCTCTCTCTCTCTCTCTAACCAGGGTTCGGTACAACATCCTATATCATTCTACATTTACATCCTATATCATTCTACATGGTATCAAAGCATCGATCGTGGGATCTTACTCGATCGTGATCAAACTGTTGCCGAGTTTCTCCCTGCACCAACGAAGATTTTTTTTCTTCAGGTTAGCTGCTTGTGATTTCTGTGTAAGATCTGATAACAGATCTGGGATTTGACCAAGGTCATGGCCCAGATCTGTCATCAGATCTAAGGAACAGGATGCGTGCCTCTAGTTTCCTGTTTTTTTTTTCGTTTGTGATTCTCTGTTGCCGTGATCTCCCTGTTGCCGTGATTCCCTGGTACTGTGAATCCCTGCCGTGATTCCTTGCCGTGATTTCCTGGTGCCGTGATCCCCTATTGTTGTGATTCTTGTTGTTGTGATTTCCTGCAATCTTCTTGTCGATATTTGTTTATTTCTTGTCGTGACTTCCTGCTATTTGGGAGAAACAGCAATTGCACTTGTTGTGTTGTGCTGGTGATTAAGATATGACTGTCGAGCCCTATATGTCTGGGAACAGCCTCTGGTATGATTCAATTTATGCATATACAGAGTTGTGTTGGTCGTGACTTCATGATGTGCTGAAGAAAAATTATATTTTGGAACTATTACTCATGTGTATGGGCTGCTGTTCACTAATGTCGTGGAAACTGTGTTGAGAAAGTAACTTTGTTGTGGGCTGTGGATTCTTATTGTCGTGATTTTGTGTGTGTGAACAGCTGCTGGTTGTCGTGTAAATGTAACACACGCTATCCCCTGTATTGGTTGAAGTCTCTCCAGTTTTTGTTTGCTGAAATAGAAGTATATCTTCAGTATGGCTGAAAGTTCGAAATGTGATTCCAAATTGGAACATGTTGGAGAGTATAAGGCATTTGCCAATCCCTTTTCGTATGGATCCTCTGTAAGGTTGAATGAAACTAACTATGCCAGGTGGTCCAGAACGTTCATGATGTCAGTATCTGGACATCGTAGAAAGCATATCTTGCTGGAAGAAGAACCCACTGAAAAATTGGGAAATATGCTACCTGGGATGAAGATAATGACATAGTTATGTCATGGATCATGAATAGTGTTGAAACCCACATTGCAGATGGTTTAATTTATTATAATACAGCCAAGCAGATGTGGGACAATCTTAGAGATACGTATTCACAAGAGACCAATGTGAGTCGTATCCTGCAAGTCGAACAAGAGATATATAATTTACAGCAGGGAGATCAGACCTTGGCCCAGTATTATGCATCAGTAAAAGCTGTGTTTGAAAGACTCAATGCTCACAGGCCTCTTTGTTGCTCGAAGCAGAAAGATCATCAAGAACAGACTATGGTTGCTCGGTTTCTTACAGGTTTATCTTCAGAATTTTCTGTTGCAAAAGTCCAAATGTTGACTGGATCAGATGTACCTACTCTTGCTGATGCATATAATCGCCTTAGTAGACTTGCGATATCTCTTCCACAATCACAGCCTGTGACCCAGTCATCTGCTCTAGTTGCTTCCTCTGGTTATGGGCGTGGAAATATTCAGAATATCAGAAGACGAGGTCGTGGACGAGGTATAGGAGGCAAAGGAAAGCTTCAATGCACATTCTGTGGAAAATCTGGACATTTAGAAGATCGGTGCTGGGATAAACATGGCAGGCCAACCTCTTCATCATCAAATTCTTATGCTCCTAAAGCAAATGTTACTACTATGGAGGCAACAAAGGTACAGGAAAATATCTCTGCTGGTGACAGTAGTATCACCCTCAGTCGTGCTGAATATGATGAGCTGATAGCCCTTCGTTCTGTGAGTTCCATCCCTCCTGTAGCTGGTGTTGCCTATTCAACAGGAAATCACCTACATCCAACAAACAGTAAGTGGATTATTGACTCTGGTGCATCCAGACATTTGTGTGGAAATTCTCTTGTTTTTTCAGATCTAAAGGATATTAATGCTCATCGAGGAGTCTCATTAGCCGATGGGAGTTCCTCCCTGTTGTTGGTCAGGGCAATATTTCTATATCCTCCTCATTACAGTTGCAAAATGTTCTTCATGCTCCAAACTTTCCTCTAAGTTTACTCTCTGTTAGTTGCCTTATAAAAGAACAAAACTGTAGAGTAATATTTGATCCGATGGGGTGTCATTTTCAGGATTTGCTGACGGGGAAGAAGATTGGTGGAGGCTATAAAGCAAATGGAGTTTACTACCTACATCATCCAATGGGTAATGTTCATGCTGTCGTGGAACATTCATCCAGTCCTGTTCAGTGGCATCGTCGTCTGGGTCATCCTTCATTGTCAAAGCTTCGTTCAGTCTTTCCTCAAATTCCTTCCACCACATCATTTCAGTGTGAAGCTTGTCAACTGGGCAAGCATCATCGAAGCTCGTTCTCTTCAAGTCAGAGTCAGTCTAGTAATAAAGTTTTTGAACTTCTTCATGCAGATGTATGGGGTCCTAGTAAGATTCCTACTAGGACTCAGTGTCGTTACTATTTGGTTATTGTTGATGATTTTTCTAAGTTGTCATGGGTGTTTTTAATAAAGGAACGATCTGAAGTTCCACGTATTATTCAATCCTTAATTCTTGAAATAAAAACTCAGTTTGAATCTTTTGTCAAGATTGTTCGCACTGATAATGCTCTCGAGTTTAAATCAAAAGGTCTGTTACAATTTTACCAAGATAATGGCATCCAACCCCAAACTTCCTGTGCCTATTCTTCTCAACAAAATGGTGTGGCTGAGCGAAAACATCGGCACTTGCTTGATGTTGCCAGGACTATTATGATTCAATCCAATGTTCCTGCGTTATACTGGGGTGATGCGATTACCACTGCTTGCTATCTGATCAACCGCATGCCTTCGTCTTCTGTGGGCGATCAAATTCCATTTCATATCCTAAAACCTAATGCCCCACTCTTTTCTTTTTCACCCAAAATATTTGGATGTGTTTGTTTTGTACACAAACTTGGCCCTGACCGTGATAAATTAGCAGCTCAAGCTACAAAATGCATATTCATAGGTTATCCCAAAAATCAAAAGGGATATCGATGTTATGATCCTATTTCTCGCCGAGAGTATGTCAGTGCGGATGTATCTTTCTTGGAATCCACTCCATATTACTCCAGTACCGGTTCTCCACTGCAGGTTGATCCAGCTGAGTCTTTTCCTTTACCTATACCTCCTTTTCCGTTGGAGTCTCTGCCCTCACTACCGAACCAAACTTCATCCGCTTCCAGATTTCATAATCCTCCATTGGTATATGTGCGTAGAGCTCCATCTCCGCAAGAGCCTTCATCTTCTTCTTCCCCTGAGGTAAGTTCTACTGACAATAGTGATCTTCATGATGATGATAACAGGCCTATTGCTCTACGAAAGGGGACACGACAATGTACCTTATATCCCATATCTCATTTTGTCTCCGATGTCAGAATTGGAAATCAGATGAAGTCTTTTATTTCAGCCTTATCTGCTGAAACTATTCCACTGAACTATCGGCAGGCAGAACTTGATAAGCGATGGAAACTGGCTATGCAAGAAGAAATGGATGCTTTAGTATCTCAGCATACATGGGATCTAGTTGATTCCCCAACAGATGCTGACATTGTTGGATGTAAATGGGTATATACAATAAAGTACAAATCTGATGGTTCTATTGAAAGGTACAAGGCCAGATTAGTAGCAAAAGGGTATACTCAGACATATGGAATTGATTTCTTTGAAACTTTTTCCCCTGTTGCACGGATGGGTACGATTCGTCTTGTTCTCTCAGTAGTTGTTCAGCATGGTTGGAGTTTGTACCAATTAGATGTGAAGAATGCGTTTCTATATGGGGATCTATCTGAGACTGTTTACATGCAACAACCTCCAGGATTCGAGGTTGAGGGGGAGTGTCAGAAAGTGTGTAGATTGAGAAAGGCGATTTATGGTTTGAAACAGAGTCCTCGCGCATGGTTTCAAAAGTTGTTTGAAGTGATGTCACGCTTTGGCTTTAATAGGTCAGCAGCCGATCATACACTATTTATCAAGAAAACTAGCTCTGACATAGTTGTTATGGTGGTATATGTGGATGACATCATTCTTACAGGAGATGATGTGAAAGTTATTGAAGCCACAAAGGCTCATCTTCAAAAACACTTTGTTACAAAAGACCTTGGTTCACTCAGGTATTTTCTGGGTATAGAAGTTGCCAGGAGCCGTCAAGGGATGGTGTTGTCTCAACGGAAGTATGTTCTTGACTTATTAAAGGAAAGGGGAATGTTGGGAGCTAAACCAGCAAATATTCCCATGGACCATAAAGTTCAGTTGTTTGAAGAAGGGTCAAAACTGGTTGATAGCAAAAGCTATCGCTCCCTTGTAGGGAAGCTACTGTATGTAACTGTGACCAGGCCGGATATTGCTTTAGCAGTAAGCAAAGTTAGCCAGTTTATGGACAAACCAACTTAGGTACACTGGAATGCAGCTATTATGATTCTCAAATATCTAAAATCTTCTCCTGGAAAGGGGTTATTGTTCAGGAAAGGTGGAACTCTGGAGATAGTGGCCTATTCTGATGCTGACTATGCAGGATCTGTAGTGGATAAAAAATCTACCACCGGATTCTGTGTGTTTCTGGGAGACAACTTGATTTCTTGGAGAAGTAAGAAACAAAATGTGGTTTCTAGGTCTAGTGCAGAATCAGAATACCGGGCTATGGCCCAAACAGCTGCGGAATTGATGTGGGTTCGTACTGTTCTTCATGACCTTCAGGTGAAGGTTTCCTCTCCTATGACCATGATGTGTGATAACAAGGCTGCAACATATATAGCGAACAATCATGTCTTTCATGAGAGAACAAAGCACATTGAGGTGGATTGCCACTATGTAAGAGATATGGTTCAAACTGGACATATCACTACCAGATATCTAAAGTCGGAAGATCAAGTTGCAGATATGTTTACAAAACCCCTTGCTAGACCAAATTTCTCAAAATGTTGTGACAAGTTGAGCATGATTGATATCTATGCTCCAGCTTGAGGGGGAGTGTTGAGAATAGCTGGTTTAAGGTTAAACCTTCTTAGTTTGGAGGTTATTTGAAATTTTTATTTAATAAGGGACTTAGTTGTAATTTATTCTTTTGGCCTCTCTCTATTTAACATAGAGAGCAGCCCTAATGTGATTAACGAGTCTTCTCTTCCTGTGCAGCCGTCTCTCTCTCTCTCTCTCTCTCTCTCTCTCTCTCTCTCTTCTCTCTCTCTCTACCTAGGGTTCGGTGCATTCTTCTACAGACAGCATATATAAAAAAGCAATTATTTGTTATCTCAACATAAGTATGCTAAATAATTTAAGAGGACAACTTGTTAAGATTCTAAGACAGTTGAAACAGCAATTAACCTTAATGTTTTGGCCTACAGAAGAGAGCCCCTCATTCATCCTACTTTCATAGATAGCTGGTGAGAAGTTTGATGGGGTTGACTATTTCAAGTTCAAAAATAGACTTTGTTTGCACTTGGTCAGTTGGTTCAATTATTGTAAATTGATGAGTTCATATGGCAGTAAAACTTCTGCTGGAATATCTCCCTCACAGATTAAGCACACGGAACATCCTTTGAAGCTTTCAATGATAAAGCTGTTCAGGTGGCTGAATTGCTCATGTAGTGAATCAGCAACATGTGGTTCTGGAGGGTCATGATTCCAGCACAACGCAAAGATTACACAACAACCCTGATTACGTCTTTAGATAAATGTGGACTTCACATCATCATTACGAAAAGGTGCTTAATCTTTAATACTAAATGGATATTCATGAGCGTATGATGGATACTACAGCTTGGTTTAAAATGTACATGCTTGTAGTTCTATTCCAATGGAACTATGAGTATGTTCAGGAGCGACTAGACAGTTAACTGGCTCTATTAACAGTAGCACATTTACTGAGCATGATAGTTTTGTTTGGAAGCCTAGTAGTAATCCACGTCACCATTAAGAAAGTTAACAAGAAAGTGTCACAACAATGAGTAGCTATAGTTTCACTTTCCTGATCACAGAAGCAGCATAAATGGGCAAGAACATATTTGAGGTGAAACTAATATGGCATACTTACCATTAGAAGACGTACTGATTTTAGCTCAGAATAAGTGACAGATAAGGCATCCTTTTTAACAAAACGATTAATGACAGTATCCATGAGCCGAGGACATTCCATGATGGCACACGCACATGCCGGGGAATGTCGTGCAAATGCAATAAGGACAGACAGAAGAGATTCTTCAACAGCAACATTGTGATCCATCTGGAAAACGATGACAGAAAGCATATGAGAAAACATAAACAACAATTAGCAAATTTTGAAAATTACTTAGAATTGGAAGTGCATATCTATGTAACATATATCAGTAATATTTTCAAAAATATCATGACTTATCTTGATATTTCCAGAAGCTGATACATCTTGAATAGATGCAATAATTTCAAAATAGGCAAAAACATTGACTATTTTGAAATATTGCATTTTTATTGTGATGTGAATGCAACAAAAAACACTTTTTTATATTTTATTGGTTTTATAGTTTTCTTCAGAATTATATGTATATTTATACTTTTTATTTTTTGTATATCCAATATTTTCCCACTTTCTTCCACGGAAAAAAAGGCATTTTCCAATTTATCACAGGATTTTCCTCACCAAGATTTCCCCTAGAACAAGATTTGTGACATTGTGCCGTATCCATTTATGTGAAAACCCCAGTACTAATTCTCCTTGTGAGTCATATGACAGGCTCCAGTCATTGTGCCATCCAGAGAAAGAAGCTCATGCTATCATGATCCATACTAAATTACATAGACATTAACAACCATAACACTTCCTACTCAAGCAAAGAACCTGAAGCACTAACAGCAGAGTACCGCATCAATGTAGTGAGAGCAAAAGATACTATGGTACTTAAACACTCCCAAAGTTTATGGTGGCCATGAACAACGTTTAAAAATCAAGCAGTGAGGAGCTGTCGTGTGTGCTCAGTAATAAACAGAAAATATGGACACTAAAGAAAAGAAATCTGCCACAACCTTAAGCATGGAAGCTGAAAATCATGGGACCTTTTTCTCCAATCATTTTCCTTTAAATTATCAAGTCAATTCTAGTCTTACCATTACTAACCGCTAGAAGAAATAAATCATAATTTTAACTCACCAGACTGCAAATAGAAGGCATGATACCAGGTCCTCCCTAATCACAGAGCTGATCATCCAACACAATGAAAGACCATATAACTCTTGATAGTTTCAATTATAAAAGTTTTACAGATAAAAGGGCACAAATGGTGGAAGCCACAAAAATCTAGTAGGGTAAACTGTCTTTTTTTCCTTTTCTTTTGGTGTTCATAGTTGTAACAACTATCAAAGTAATTAAATAATTTAAATTCCTTTGCCTTTCCAAAAAACATTGAAGAGTAGTTGAAGAAGGGATGTGATGCAAAGAAACAAGTATCAACAAGGAACAACAGAAATTTGGCACAACAAGACATTAAAAAAGAGAAGCCAATGAGTAACATCATTCTTACCTCCAAAATGTAGCGTATTCTTGGGAGTAGTCCCATTCTAACTAGACCTGCTGCAATGTCCTGCTCCACTATAACAATGTCATCCTTTATAGTGTGTTTTTCATCATTCTCATCTTCCACAGACTCATCTCTAAAGGGAAGGACACTTGATGGTTTTGCATTGTAGTTCCAAAAGCCACCATTAAGGAAGCCCACTTCCATTTCTGCCTTAGTCCTGAAAATAGGGGCAGTATACATGCTCCTCTTGGAAACACCCACTAGCTGTCATTGAAATGCACTTTATGTCTAAATAATATATTTAAGCTGCATCTAACTTGTTAAACTTTTGATATATAATAAAATAAAGAAGACATATCTCAAACTAGTAACAAACTACAAGTCCCAAAGTTAACAAGAATAGCCCACAGAAGGTGTTAGAACTTAGAAGGTTATACCTCTGATAAAATGAAGTAGTACTCGTTCAGATTGCAAGATAGAACATAGTGGATAACTTTTGCACATGCCACAAGTACAGATGCATGATTGTCATCTAGCGCCATTCTCAAAGTCAAGATGAGTCCAGGGTCTGGGCCAATTGCATAAGCCCAGAGAGCCTGCCAGTCAACAGCGCCATTACCATGAAGAGTAACCCCAAGTTCACAACCAATTTGTTTCTGTGGTTGCAAGTTGCACAAAGCCTTGTCAAGCACAGTAGCCAGAAGTTGCAATGCAAGAGCTCTCTGTCCTGGAATCTGTGTTGAATGCAAGTAGAAAAATAAAAATAATAATTTAGTATATCATTGACGACTATCACTGTTAAAAGAGCTAGAAACAGAAACAGAAAATAGGAGCTATGACTGGCAATGTGTTCAAGTAAAATGCTTCATGCAACACAGCAGATCACCTGTCAGCTATGGTACATGAAAATGGTAGCTCCTAACCAGTTTCATTTATTTTCTATAGTAATGTTTGTACAATCAATTAAGCACTGCAACTGGAAGCTATATTCATTATCCTGAGATTGATTTGAACATAGTGCGTTGAAACAAAATATTTTTTCTTGATAGGTGTGATCTATTGGACATAAACCCAATGCAAAAAAGATGGATATATTTTTCAACTAGCAATAACAAGGATTCTAGTTCTGGCATGAGTTTGGTGCTTAGTAAAAACTTCAAGCAACCAATGAGAGCTGCTCGTCTTTCTTTTCAGAATGAAAAGAAGATGTGAATATGATGTATTCTTCACAGTGAAACAATTTTGGATGGCAAATGAGTGGACCATCCAAGGTTTGGTTCTAATTTTTAAATGTTCGAGAATGTTAGATGTAGTTAACGACTATCAATTATGGAATAAATATAACTGCAACACGGCTCAGAGCCTCGGAAAACAAGACAAGAATAATTACAGAAAATAAACAGAACATGAGGAAAGCCACTTTATAAGAACCCACCAACTACAGCGCAGACGAGTTGTGGAAGAAACAAGTTTGATAGACCTACATCAAAGCAAAGAAATTTACACAACTCTGGAATCACAGTACAACTGTTTGACAAAATATACAACTCTGATCTTCAAAAGGAGTTTCAAGCAACTTCATCTCAAAAATTTAGATGTAATGCTTTGCAAAATGCAGGTTATGAGATATGTAGGAAGATTCCTCAATCTAGCACAAGATGTATAATTCTGGATCCATCCCTTAAGTCACAGAGCCTTCATTGAAGAAAGACTGACTAAGAAAAATTATATAAATTTTCATTTCTTCATGCACAGGTCTTCCACGTATTATACAAAAGATAAAAGGGAAAAAAAATTATTTATAAGCATGTATAGCCAGAAGCATACAAAATCTTAAGTAGAAAACATGCCAAAAATATGCAGGTAGATAAGCATCTTATTTCCATGTGTTCATGTGTATCAGGTTTCTCAATACTCACCCAGCAAACCATATTACATAGCTGCAGATAAAGCACTTTCACCCAAAAGATCATCATTTAGGGTCATCTGATCTCCCCAGACAATTTCCTCCTTGCAAAATTTTGTCCAGAGGAACCTTTTGATAGGACAATTTTCTGCCAGGAAAAACTGTCACACCTCCTAAGGTGCAACAATTTACCTGGAAATACAGCATGAGGCCCATGCATTTCAGAGAAATTTGACCTGGTAAAAGTTCTCTATACTTGTTGTGCACCAGAGAAAAACATGGGCCCCATGCATCTCTTGATAACTTTTTCCATTTTCTGGTGCAACCAGACAGCCCCTTGGCAGTGGTATATTTATATCAAAAGACTCATTGACAATCGTGAATTGCAGATACTAGGTTTTTTTATGAACTCCGTAACTAGAAAAAATAAGAAACAATGCATGTTAGCAGTGGCTGCTTTAGCTAACAGTATAATACTTTTGTCATAAAGCAGGCAATCAGATAGGGCACTTGGGCAACCAATGTCATCCGATCCCTATTAGCATGCAATAGATATATAAAGAGATAATGTAAAGTAGTGGCTGCTTTAGCTGAAAGTATAATACTCTTGTCATAAAGCATGCAATCAGATAGAGCACTTGGGCAACCAATATCATCAAATTCCTATTAGCATGCCACAGATCTATGTCACAGGGATTCGGCTAGCAGGGTGCCGCACCTGCGTCGACGCGACGCGGGTGCGGCACCGGGTGCGGTCAACGCACCCAGCGTCATTTTGGTCCAATTTTCGGACTTAAAAAAAAATTGCCAAGAAAATTTTTTTTGCCCTATATGTCACAGGGATTCTCCAACTAGGTGCCGCACCCGCACCCGATACGGTCAACCTGACCCTGGGTGCAATCAATGCACCTAGGGTCATTTATATCCAACTTTTGGACTTTATATATATATATATATATATATATATATATTTTTTATATTTTTGCTGCACCCCCGCACCTAGGTTTTTTGAAAGTGCCGCACCCCCGCACCCATGTGACATAGCCACAGATGTATCAAGAGCATAGTCACAAATATCGGTATCAACTATTTCTCGCGATATTACCGGTTTGGTGATAAATCTTGGGAAAATCTCGGGACTTAAAAAATAAAAAACAACAAAAATAAGAAAATTTCTTGTTTAGACAAAAAAGTATATAAATAATACAAGAAATAAGTAAAATGTGTAAAAGAAAGAAGAAAAACATATTTAAAATGTAAGAAATAAATAAATAAGTAAAACTAATTGATAATATCGTGATAATAACATGCTATTAGTGCGATAATATTATGATAAATATAAATTTATGATATTTTGAAAATATCACGCTATTTTACCTTAAATAATGTTTTCCATCATATCGCGATATTTTCAAAATATTGCCGATATCTAGGGTGGGCAACCGGCCCGGCAGCCCGATGGGCCAAGCCGACCCGGCCCGCCATGGGTCGGTTTGGGCCATGATTTTAGGCCCAGGCCAAAATCTGGCCCGTTATATACGTGGGCCGGGGTTGGGCCTGAGTTATTTATTAACTTTTTAATAATATAAAAAAAAATTAATTAACTATTACATAGTAACTTGGATAACTATTACTATTTACTTAATTAGTTGCATGAGAACTTGCTATTTGTTAATTATTACTATTTACCTAATTAATTGCACTAATTAAGAATTAGTTGCAATGGGAACTTGTTATTCTCTCATTAACCCATAATTTCAGTTAGGCATTTATGCATTTTAAGATTGGGCCAGGTCAGGTCGGGCCATGGGCTTCTCTTCAAACCCGAACCCGTTAAGAACCAGGCCAAAACCTAGCCGGTTAGTAAACGGGGCAGGCCGTTGTCCGGCCCGGCCCGGTCCATTAGCGGCTATGTCACAGGGACTCGGCTAGCAGGGTGCCGCACCCGCGTCGACGCGACTTGACGCGGGTGCGGCACCGGGTGCGGTCAACCCGATCCTGGGTGCGTTGACCACACCCAGGGTCATTTCGGTCCATATTTTTTGGATTTTTTTTTTTTAAAATTGCCCTATGGAATGGGCTGCGGAATTTAAAAAAAAATTATGCTGACAGTTGCTTGTTGTTGTTGCTCTTGTTTTATAAAGGGGCACTTGTGTCCACAACATCTGACGAGTTTTGTTGGCATCCCATGCTATTCCTGCCTCCAAACAATTAATTCGCAGCGTAGGAAAACACATTGTTAACTTGGAAATGATGATCCATCTTCCTCAAAAATTAAAACCAAAATTCAAGAGCCTTTTGAAGTCTTTATCCTTCAACCATCCAGATCCTTTTTCGTCAAGGATTTTCTCTCTCCATAATAAATGATAATGATGGTGGTAGCCTTGGTGGCTATTAGTATTTACTTTTCTCCTGACGAGATGGGTGCTCTAGCCGTAGCCTTGTGTAGACCTCTCTTTTCCACATGTCAAATCCAATAAATTTCTTTTAGCTGTCATCTGTGTGCAACTGTATATAAAATGAAATTTGAAGAACCCTAGGCAGTGGCGTGGCAGTGGAGCCGTAGGCCTCGTGAAGACTCTCTCTTCAACAAACCACATCAAACCTTTCGCTTATATTTTTTTTTTGTGAAGACCAGGGAGTTTCAGACATGATTGAATCATGACAGTCAGCAGAACGCAGCAGGCTGGGTCGATCAGATTGCCAATCCTTTCGGTTCATCAATTTTGTCCCGTTGCGCCAAAGTACACAACAAGCAGAACGTGGGTAACAAGTCTTCAAGCAAACACTAGCAAAAAAAAAACTGGACCCCCGACCCCCTTCTATCTATCTATCTATCTATTTATATATATATATATATATATATATTATACATTTTTGCCCCTGCCGCACCCCCGCACCCGGGTTTTTTAGAAGTGTCGAATCCCCGCACCCATGTGACATAGATTAGCGGGCTGGGCCGGCCCGATGCCCACCCCTACCGATATCTATGAATATGATCAAGAGATAATGTTAAGCAGTTGCACTAAACAAATTGCAGGTTGACATTTCCATCCTAACTGAATTTTCAGCTGAAAGAGGAAGAACTAGCTTTTCAAATCAAGAGTATCGTATAACTTATCTAAAAAATAGATAGCTATAACATTCTTCATTTTTAAAGAACCCGGAACCTTTTCTGGGCTACTCATTTGTGTACATTTACAACCAGAAGCATCAATAGCATTAAGAACACAACCACGGGATATGCAATTGAAGAACATTTGTGATTCAACTCACCATGCTTCTAACTAGAGCTACTGCTTCTTTGATTGTATATCCTGCACCACCAGGGTCACCCTCAGTTCGCAAAAAGTCACGCTCAGTTACATTATCAAACTTGTATTGACATGAGTCTGTCAAACAATTAATAATCTCCATTAAATTAAGAATTGATATACTAAATCACTAATGAATTTTACAACTTGATCCCAATCTTTAAAATCACAAGGAATGAAAATAATAGAACAAAATCACTGCTTGCATTCAACGCACTGTGTTTTGGAAAAACAAAAAGAATATGCGTCAATACATCAAAAGCACAATTGCATATAAGAGGAAATGAAATATAACTACTTGCTAAAATTTGAAATAAATGGAAAGGGGAGAAAGGATCAAACTAGAGCCTTGTAATTAAGGATTCATTTTTGTTGTAATTTAGTTTCCAAGTTTGATCTCAAAAAACAGTTCTTAAAATATTTGTTCCTTGATGAATGGCCTGCATGAATGTTAGGCAATTGTGCACTGTCCAAGTGGTTCAGATTCACACAGTGAGCAACATTCACACACAAGAAAGCAATTAGAAGAATCAAAGTAAATGGAAGCAAAAGCATGAACGGGGTTGTAATGGAAGTAATGTCAACTTCTATTTAGCAAACAGCAAAAATCACCCAGTGTTCCAAATAGCTGCAAGGCTTGTAACATGGGTATTTCAAGAAGAGTACCATACCCGTGTTGAGCCGTGTCAACACTGATACTGGTACTCCATGGGTACAGAGCAGACAAGATTCAGATCTGATCTGGTCCAGACCTTGCCCATTACCTATTGTCTTCATCCATTCACCGTGGTTGTTTTCATCTGTTCTTGTATTGTGTGTATGTACTTATATTTATATTTTTATATAAACATAGATAGATAAGACATGCTCACGTGCACACACACATACAGCAGACATGCATATGTGCATATCCATATGCATATATGCAATCTTTTTCTTTATACATGCATACATATATGTACCCCCATACCCATACTTTTAGAAATTTGCATGTTGTACCCTACATACTTGCACCCAAACCTGTACCTGCGCCCATACCTATGTGACATAGGATGCAGGTGATACCTTAGTGCCAGACGGTGCATGCACACACACTCTCCCTATCTCATACATACAAAGATGCATGTATGTATGTATGTATGTATGTATGTATGTATGTATGTATGTATGTATGTATGTATGTATGTATGTATGTATGTATGTATGTATGTATGTATGTATGTATGTATGTATGTATGTATGTGTGTATGTATGTATGTATGTATGTATGAATGCATGTATACATGTGTATATAAAAGACAAGGACAAATGCATAGACACACACGTTGCCAAAGCTCCACTGATAAAGGAATTCGAAAAGGATTTATGCAGTTTAACACTGAGAAATCTCAACGTACCTTCTGTAACAACAGATCCATCGAAAGTAAATCGAAGTTTCCTTGCAGCCTCAACCCTGTTAGACCAAATATCCCACATACAGCTACCAGATGAATGTGATGGTTTCCTGGGATCATTATCTGGGTGACTATGAATGTTTGTTGAAGACTTGGCTCTCCCTTCACCATTCTCCCCAGCAAAAGATTGAGGTTCTTTAGGGGATAATGCAACATCCATTAATCCATGATCCTTCGCAGTTTCATTCTGTGAAAACTTTCTTGACTTCATAGACAACTGATTTTGATCAAGATCAGATCTACAACTTGTGTCTGATGTGGTCTTTTTTTGTGTTTCCAACCTTTTTCTTCCATGCCTTTTCAGCATCTCAACTATTTCAGGTTTTATTCTCCCTTTTATTTCAGCTTGTGCTTCAACAATCTCCTCGGACGACATTGCCTGTAGGCGGGCATTATTTTCAGCATCAATGCCATCCATATTTGACATAAGACTATCACCCAGGGATTCAAATTCCCCCGATTGATTAGTCTGCGGCCATGCCTCAAAACCTTCTGGCTTTTCTCTTTGAAGAAGAGAAGAATCACTGTTTTGTGCCATGTCATCAGTCAATGTCACAGCTGCCAATCTTGAAGACCGAGAATCTCCATTTTCAGGAAGTAACATATCAATAGGGATGATTTTCTTGGTTGCTTTTTCACAACTAGATAATTTGTCAGAAGGTGCCTCAGACATGCAACTTCTAGACCCATTGATAACTTCAGACGTTTCTTTTGTTTCTAATGCTTTAGACTCCACCATAACAGAGCTCGTATTGCTCTTTTCTTTTGCCGCCATCAAGCATTCTTTTGGCACCAGTTGTTTCCACTTGCTAAAATCTAAACCCTTCTTTGGCCTTCTGTGTATTGGCTGCACAAAATCAGCTCCAGGATCAAATTCCTCCTCTTCTTTATCTTCAACATCCTCTTCACTAGTTACCGGTGCCCTATGCTGATAACATTATGAATTTTAGAAAGAAAGTTACAGCTATAACAGATTGAGGAAAAGGTTCATTCATAAAGAAAAGAGAACTTTAAAGATCCTAAAATATGTGTTAAATAATTGAGATATGAAAGAGCACAGGAAAAGCAAACATTAATTGCTTGTCAAATGAACTTATTAATTATTAATTATTAAATATGGATTTGGATTCAGGTTCAGACTTGGCCATGGATGCAATTTTCCTTTATGACTTGAGAATTTCCTTTATGAGTTGCGAAATTCCTTCATGGCTTGCGAATTTCCTTTATGAGTTGCAAAATTCCTTCATGGCTTGCGAATTTATTTCCTTTATGAGTTGCGAAATTCCTTATGACTTGCAAATGCGAATTTCCATTATGGCTGGTGAAATTCATTTGTGATTTATATATCTTGCTTTAGCCTCAACGTGTTGATACGTTGGGATGGCCTGTGCATGTGGCACCCGATTTTGGGTGGTGGCCACCCAGAACGTTGCAAGGACAAGTTTTAAAGATGAAAAAGGAAGTGCAAAAATGGTCTTCTTTTTCTTCTTTCATGTTTTCCTATAGTTTACTACTTCATCTCCTTCTCCCCCATTGTGAAGTTGTTCAGGGTGACTGTGTCATGGTGGCTAACTTACCCAGTGCCAGGGGTGGTTAGCATTTCACGAGGAGGTGAGGCTTGGTTGTATCCCATAAACGAAGTTGTGCACAATCCTTTTGCACCCGGGCTCGATCCTGGTGGGGCAACTATCGCTTTTGAGAAAGCACATTATTGCACGCCTCCAAGCAAAGGTCCCACAATCCAAGCGAAGGTTCCATGATCAAGAAAGAAGGTCCCAAGTTTCCAACAATTCAAAAGCGACATCCTAAGCTCCATGGCGCCTACCGTGAAGATCGAGAGCTAGGAGATTCCCAAACTGTCTCAATTTGATGAAACCAACTTCAAACGCTAACAGAACAAAGTCATGATCTTCCTGACCAAGGCCAAGGTGGTGTACGTGTTCTTTGAAGCTTGTCCTCCTGAACGAGAAGATAAGACCATTGCTGAGAACAGGAAGTGTTGAAAGTAGATGGAATACGACTTTTTGTGTCGAGGACACATCTTGAATGCATTGTCCGACTTGTTGTTTGACATCTACTCTGAAGTAGACTCTGCGAAAAAACTCTAGCAAGCTCTTCAAAATAAATACAATACAGAGGATGCAGGTAATTGTAAGCTCCTGGTTAGTAGATATATAGATTTCAATTTTAGTGATGATAAATCACTTCTACTCCAAATCGATGAGATGCAGTTGTTGGTTCACCAGCTTAGGGTAGAAGGCATGAATCTTGATAAATCTTTCCAAATGATTGTTATAATTGGGAAGTTGCCCAATTTATGGAAAGACTATTGTAATATGTTGAAACATAAAAACGAAGACTCCACTTTGGAACAGCTCATTTTCCATCTTCGTATTGAAGAGAAAGTTCGTCATAGAGACAGAAAAGAGGAAGTAAAAAAAGTCGGCACCAAAGTGAATTTTGTGGTAACTGAAAAGAAAGTCACAAATAATCAAGTTTACTAAGAACTTGACAATAATATTCACTTGTTGAATGCACTAAGGCATAACTATCTCAAAATGCACTAAGGCACACGACACATGAAATATTGATCTTTATTGAGAGTAAACCTCACTACAAAAATACTCTTTACAATGGGGCATTTAGCCCAATATTTATACACTTAGAAAAAGAGGATTAGCCGTTGGGCTATCTCCCAACGGCTCTATTTAGAGCCGTTGGGAGTAGCCCAACGGCTAGTCAAAGAGTCAAACTTTGAAAATAAAAAATGAAAAAGAAAGAAAAGAAAAAATAAAAATAGAAATTACAAAAAGGATTCCATCTACATACTATTACATTATGAAGAGTATATAATATATATATATATATATATTCAGGTATATACGTATATATAGCATGTGAATTTTTAACAAGAACAAGAAACATAAATATTTTAAGAAACCAAAACGTGAGGTGGTTTCATGCTTTGTTTGTGGCAAACCAAGACACTATGCAAGAGAGTGTCGTCATCGCAAGAGGCAAGGCACCAAGGCTCAAGCTCCCGAAGAAAACCTAGTGGTTGTAGTAAGCTCTATTTGTATGGTTCAAGTGGATAAAAGGTCGTACGTGGATTTTGGGTCTACAATTCATATTTGTAATTACCATAGTATGTTTGATACATACAAACTCGTGGGGGTAGACAATGAAGTACACATGGGGAACTCTCATCCTGCAAAGGTTGAAGGAAAAAGGATTCTGAAACTGAAATTCACGTCCGGGAAATGTCTTACCCTCACGAATATGCACCATATACCCACCGTGACAAAGAACCTTGTATAAGTCTTCCTACTGACCACGCATGGTTTTAAGTTAGTGTTTGAATCTGAAAATTTAGTATTGTTGAAGAATCGTGTTTTCATTTGAAAGGGTTTTGTTTCTAATGGTATGTTTAAACTGAATGTGATAAATGAGAATATCTCAGTTTTTTTTACTTGCTTGACTCTTTTGATGTATGGCATGCTAAACTTGATCATGTGCATTATGGATCCATTAAGAAAATGGGTAAATTAGAATTAATTCTTGTTTGCACGCATGATCACTATAATAAATGCAACGTGTGCGTTCAAGCAAAGTTTCCAAAGAAACCTTTTTATGGAGTAGAAAGAAGTACTAAAATTCTTGAACTCATACATAGTGATGTATGTGATTTGACAAACACTCCAACTCGTGAGGGTAATATGTATTTCATAACTTTCATTAATGATTTCTCTAAATCTGCTTATGTTTATCTTATGAAAAGTAAAGATAAGTCTTTTGAGAAATTTAAGATTTTTAAGGCTGAAGTTGAGAATTTATACAACAGCAAAATTGTTTCATTTAAGTCTGACAAAGGTGAAGAATATTTATCTCATGAATTTATTAAATTTTGTGAAGAACATGACATACATAGACAAAACACTTCACCTTACACTCCTGAGCATAATGGTGTTATAGAACAGAAAAACATAACTTTAATTGATATGGTGAATGCAATGCTAATTAGTTCTAGACTTAATTTTAATTTATGGGGAAAAGCCCTACTTAGTGCATGTCATATTTTGAATACCTTATTCAAAATTAGATTTTACTCCATATAAATTGTGGAAAAATAGAGAACCGAATTTAAATTTTCTTAAAGTTTGGGGTTGTGTAGCCTATGTTAGATTGAAAGAACCTAAACTAACTAAATTAAGACCTAGAACCAATATATGTGTTTTTATTGGTTATTCTCAAAACAACAAGGCATATAGATTTATGAATTTAAAAACTAAAGTTATTTATGAATCTGTACAAGCTGAGTTTAGAGAAAATCTTGTTTTCAAAGATTTGCAAAATCTTTCTTCTCTCGTTGGTTTTCATGAACCTGTATCCAAAAGACCTATTTCGAAACATGAAAATATAGAAACTAGAAAAAATAAGAGTTAGAAAACCAAAGGATTTTGGAAAGGACTTTTATCTCTATATGATTGATAGAGACCCTTTAAGTTTTTTTGAAGCTATGTCATCACATAATGTTGTATCTTGGAAAGAAGCTATTCAAAATGAAATTGATTTTATTCTTGAAAATAAAACATGGGTTTTATCATAATTATCACGAGGCTTTAAACCGCTTTGCTGCAAATGAATTTTCAAGAAAAAGATTAGAGCAAATGGATCAATTGACAAATTTAAAGTGAGATTAGTAGCAAAAGGCTTTAAACAAAAATCAAAGATGAATTATTTTGACACGTATGCTCCAGTTTCTAGAATAACTTCAATTAGAGTTCTTATAACTTTAGCTTCTATTTTCGAACTTAAAATTCATCAAATGGATGTTAAAACTATTTTTTTAAATAGCAATTTAGAAGAGATTTGCATGGAACAACCTGAAGGTTTTGCAGTTCCTGATAAAGATAATAAAGTTTGCATATTGCTTAAGTCCTCATACGGATTGAAACAAGCTCCAAAACAATGGCATGAAAATTTTGATAAAGTAATTTTAACTTATGGTTTAACATTTTTTATTCTGAGAAATGCATATATACTAAAGTTGATTATGAAAACATTGTCATAATCTAAGTCACACGGATTCGACAAAGCAGGTGTCGCACCCGCGTCGACATGACGCGGGTGCGAGTGCGGCACCCGGTGCGATCAACACGACCCTGGGTGCGTTGACCGCACCCAGGGTTATTTTCATCCAATTTTCGGACGTAAAAAAAAATTGTTTTTGCTTGCCCTAATCCTCTTTCGCAGCTCTCCTCTCCCACGCAGCTTTGCTCTCTCGCTTGCCTCCTCTCCTCCCGACGTCTCTCAGGGAAGCCCGACGCCACCTCCTCCTCTCCCTCGTCGCAGACATCCGACGATCGTCGACGTCAACCCCACCCGCAACCCCGACGATGGGCTAGGTCACCGAGAAGGGGAGGGATGCGGGGGTCGTCGGGCGAGCTATCGAAGAGGGGAGCGAGCACAGAGAGAGGGAGAGATGGCAGCGGGGACAGGAGGTCGGGAGGTGCTCCGGCTAGGGTCGCCGATGGTGGTAGGTGGCCGGACGCGGAGTGAGGTCACCGACGGGGGGACTCCAACGACTGTCGGCCGGAGGCTGGAGGTAGGACGAGAGAGGAAAGAGGGCGAAGAGGGACGAGGGTGGCAGCGGCAAAGCAAAAGGGGGAAAGGGGGCACGCAGTCGAAGGGGGCCCGCAGGGTGGGGCGTACCCGGTTCGGATCCGGGTCCAGACCCGACCCGAGTCTGACCAAAAAGCAAAAAAAAAAAATCGAAAACCTTGGGTTTTACACCCCCAAACTAGTTCTTCTTGGCCTCTAGTACAATGGGGTCTTGTTTTACCTATACCTTTTATTTAATAAGTAATCTTTTTAGCTACTAAATTTTCTACCATTGAACTTTTTTCTTCACTGGAAACAACCACGTTCTCTGCAATTTCTCAAGGGCTACTAAATATTTGATTGATATTTAGGTTGATATATTGCATGCATGATGAATGATATTATGACAATGTTAACTGTTAAAACTTCAAAATTATATATATATATATATATATATATAATATATATAATTTTTTACATTTTTGCCCTGCGGCACCCCTGCACCCAAGGTTTTTTAGAGTGTCACACCCCCGCACCCATGTGACATAGGTCATAATTTGTTTATATGTAGATGACATGTTAATACTTAGTAACAATATAGAACGCATAAATGATACTAAGTTTTTTCTGTCACTTAACTTTTACATGAAAGATATAGGGCTTGTTGGTGTGATTCTAGGAATCAAACTTGTGAGAGATGAGCATGGATATGGCTTAAGTCAATCATGTTATATTGAGAAAGTGCTTAGAAAAAAATTTTGATTGCAAAACCGTTGACACTCCTTTTGATCACAGTGTTAAATTATCTAAATACACTAGAAGAGGTGTTTCCCAACTTGAGTATGCTAGTATTATGAAAAGTCGTATATATGCTATAAATGGGACTAGACCAGACATAGCACTTTGCATGAGCAAGCTGAGTAGATACACTAGCAATTCGGGACTTGAATATTAGGATGTTGTTTTCAGGGTCCCAAAGAAACTTAAAGGGACTTTGGATTATGGGTTATTCTATATGGAGGAACCCGCTAACATTGAAGGTTATAGTGATGCCAACTGGATCTCCGATACAGATGACTCGATATCCATAAGTGGATGAGCCTTTACCCTTGGATTTGGGGCTATTTCTTGAGCTTCTAAGAAGCAAACCATTATAACTCAATCCACTATGAAGGTTGAGCTCATAGCACTAGCATCTACTAGTATGGAAGCCGAATGGCTAAGAAACCTCTTGATTGAGATTTCATTGGGTAGCAAACTGTTGCCTCCTGTGGCTATTCACTGTGATAAACAAGTTGCTATATATAAAGCAGGGAGCAACATATACAATGAAAAATCTAAACATATATGTCTACATCACAACACTGTGAATAATTTAATCAAGCAAGGAGTAATTTCTGTGGAATATGTGAAAATCTTGCCAAAATTTGGCATATCCACTTACGAATGGCCTTTCACGTAAAATCATTAAGAATACATATGAGAGAATGAGATTAAAACCCACTAAAGAGGTTACACATGATGGAAACCATACAGAGTGACTCGGGTTGTCTGAGTTCTTAGTTCAAAGGGAAGAACAAGTCATTAGAGTAATCAGGTGAGCACTTTTATATATGTGAAGGTAGAGAGTATCATCATGTCTCATTCTGATGTAAGTGCTCGAAAAAACTGTGTTACGAGGATAAGTCTCTTGACTCTTAATGAAGTCTGTAGGGCATATTGGTTAAGGTGGTTGAAACAAGTTTTCACTTTTAATAGACTCACCTATATGCTATGTCACATGGGTGCGGGTGCGGGTGCGGGGATTCGGCACTTCCAAAAAACCCGGGTGCGGGGGTGCGGCAGGGGCAAAAATGTAATATATATATATATAAGGGGGTCGGGGGTTCCCCCGACGCGGGTTTTTTCAAATTTCATTTTATATACAGCTGCACGCACCCATCTCGTCAGGAGAACAGTGAATACTAATAGCCAGCAAGGCTACCACCATCATTATCATTTATTATGGAGAGAGAAAATACTTTACGAAAAAGAAGGATTAGGAGCAGTTGTCTATCATTTATTATGAAGAGAGAAAATCCTTTACAAAAAAAAGGATTAGGAGCAGCAGTTGTTGTCAGCATACGAAAAAGAAAGATTAGGACTGCTGTCAGCTGCAGCAGCTACTGTCAGCTGCAGCAGCTGCTGTCAGCAGAATTTTTTTTTTTTAAATTTCGCAGCCCATTTCATAGGGCAAATTTTAAAAAAAAATGGACCTAAATGATCCTGGGTGCGGTCAACGCACCCAGGATCGGGTTGACCGCACCCGGTGCCGCACCCGCACCCGCGTCGAGTCGCGTCGACGCGGGTGCGGCACCCTGCTAGCCGAATCCCTGTGACATAGCCTATATGAGTGTGAAGGTATGGGTCGCCTTCTATGAGATGGAGGTTGTCTCTAGAGCACTCATGAAATGGGATACTGTATCGGACCTTTAATATATGTAGCCTTAATATATTTGATGACACATATAGTTACTTGAAAGGAGTATGTATGTGAATAGGCCTAAGATGTCCATATTTGAGGCTAAGTTCAAAGTTGCTAGTTACTTAGTCTCTGAAACTATCTGAATCATGTTCACACTAAGTGTTGGTTTAAATTGAAAGGTACTTTCACCTATGCATATGACTTTCACGAACAACTCCACTCTTCTCTTTTATCTTAATTTTGACCCACGTGGGGGATTGTGCGTATTTTGCTCAACATTATGCCATTTGTAACCAAGGTTTTTCTGGCTAAATAACCCCTTCTTTTGCCTAGTTATTTGAAAAAGCATTTTAGAGGGAAAAGTCACTTTATGAAAATTGTTTAGTCTCATATCTATCATCTTTGAAAAATTCCAAGTGTTTATATTGAGGGGAGTTGCCTTAGAGGGCAAGGCCCTCAAGGGGCATTAGATCTTGATCTTGTTAAATGAACTTTATTATTAATGATTCTGGATTATAAATTTGGATTTGGATTTGGATTTAGGTTCGGGTTCGGCCTCGATCTCGGTTTCAGTCTTGGATTCAAATTCGGTTCGGTTCGGTCCGGTCTTGGTCTTGTGATTTTGCGAAAATCCTTTGTGTCTTGCAATTTTCCTTTATGACTTGAGAATTTCCTTTATGAGTTGCAAAATTCATTCATGGCTTGTAAATTTCCTTTATGAGTTGCAAAATTCCTTCATGGATTGCGAATTTTCTTTGTGAGTTGCAAAATTCCTTCATGGCTTGCGAATTTCCTCATGACTTGCGAAATTTCTTTTGACTTGCAAATTTCCTTTATGTGCTGCAAATTTCCCTTATGTCTTGTGAAATTCCTTTTGACTTGTGACTTGCAAATTTTCACTATGGCTTGCGAAATTTCTTTGTGATTTGGGTATCAGGCTTTAGCCTCAACCTGTCGATAGGTTGGGATGGCCTGCTCACGTGGCACCCTATTTTGGGCTGTGGCCGCCCTTGATGGGACATTGCAAAGACGAGTTTTAAAGACGAAAAAGGAGGTGTGAAAATGGGTTTTTTATTCTTCCCTGTTTTCCTGTGGTTTATACTTCCTCTCCTTCCTCTCCCGTACTGTGAAGCTGGTCAGGGTGACTGAGTCATGGTGACTAACTTACCCGGTGCCAGAGGTGGTTAGCATTTCACGAGGAGGTGAGGCTTGGTTGTATCCCAGAAGCTAAGTTGTGCACAACCCTTCTGCACCCGGGCTCTATCCTGGTGGGGCAACTGTAGCTTTTGAGAAAGGGCATTGTTGCGCGCCTCCAAGCAAAGGTCCCACCACGGTCAAGAAAGAAGGTCCCAAGTTTCCAACAAATCTCACTCGAATGAATCACCAAAAGATTTCTTTCCTAAGAATTCATACATCAATCCCGGAAAAGAACGGCGCAAAAAGCGAAAGAAATTAAACACCTCAAACGACATTTGAACTGAGAACGATTGATTCCTAAAACTGAGAACGATTTCGGGGAGTTAAACCTAACTCCCACGAACTCCACCGCAAATAAACACATTGGAGATCGTCGAAACAGTCGAGATAGCAATTCGAGTTTTCGATATAGGGAAGAAAAGGGCAAAAGGAGAGAAAACACGATCGATTGGAAGACTAAAAGGAAGAATAATGGGAGAATGAAGAGAAAGAGAGGGAATTGTACCGGGCCGCCGTGGGATCTGTGGCGGGCGACGGGGAAGGGAAGGAGGGAAGGTTCGGGGAGGGAGAAGCGGGCGTCGCTGCTGCTGGTGGAGAAGCCCTTCTCGATGATGCGGCCGACGAGCTTAGACGCTTCCTCCGGCAGCCTCGCTGAAGCAGCCGGCGGCACATCCCTACCCTTTACCATCCTTCAGAGAGAGAGAGAGAGAGAGAGACGCCGACAGAAGGAGCAGAGAAGAGAAGGAGACTATCTTTTGAACCGCGGCGCGGGGTTTGCCTTGCCGCATAATTTGGTTAGATCTCGTTTGGATTGTCACCAATATTCGGGGTTTTCTTAGATCTTGAGCGCTAGGAGCCTCATTTCGTTGGGGGTCGCGTTTGGATTGTCACCAATGTTTCGGGTTCTCTTAGATCTTCAAATAATCGGATTTTATCCGGTATCCGGCCGAATTTGATTCGGTTTAGTTGCATTTGGTGAGCCAAAACCATATCCGATTGTAATTAGGTGCGGATATGATTTTGATCTTTTGCCACCAAATCCGTTAAATATCTTAATTTGATGGATATAAGAATCCGTCTACATGTAAAATGAGGGTCTGGTATGAGCTTTTTACCATCGAATTCGAATCATTTAGCCAACATATTAGTCAGATATGGTATTAGGAACATCCAATCCGAATCCAAACCGTTTACATCCCTAGATCTTCAGCGCCTGCAGCCTTACACATAGAGGCTATGTCACAACGATACGGGTAGGACCCGACATGTGAGTACAAAGATTTTATTGTATGATAAATAAGAAACGAGGGAAAAGATTTTTTAATTTTTTCTACCATAAAAGTAATTTTTAATATTTTAATATATAAACTTACAAACTATTAAGAATACATGGCAGATCGTGTCACTCATGAGACACGCCCTAAATGGCATCATCACTGTAGAGCTATGTCACATGCCAGAATAGGTGCAATGTGATTGCATCTGATCTCAATATGATTGGTGTTCTAGACCCAATTAGCTCCTAGTCAAAATTTAACTATGTAAATCGATGGAATTGGCTATTCATTAAAAATACTATTTGCTTATGTTGCTCAACAAAATGGGTCTGAACCTGTTCTAATGGTGGGGGGTCTAAATAGGTTCAGGTTTGGGTCGGTTAAAGTACGAAAGGGTTTGGGTACATAATCGGTTCGAGTATGAAATGGATTCTGGTCGGTTCGGTTGTACAATTTGTGAAACTGTATGGGTCGGGTATGAAAGGACGCGTTGAATCAAAACAGGTTCGGGGTTACCTTCACTGTACCTAAAAACCAACCCGCTTTCTCTATTGGTCTATATTTTAGACCTGACCCAAACTCATTGGTTTACAAATATTGGGTTGGGTCAAACCGTCTAGGAATATCAGGTCAGTTCGGGTATATCCAACCCAGTTACACCCTTATTTCCAGCGTAGCATGATAACAGCGTGAGGTTTAAATTCTAGTGTGGGGCAACGTGATCCCGTTTAGTATGAGTTAGAACTAGTAGAACCAAATGTTGGAATATTGGTTAAACGTAGCTTATCAGTGTTTGTTTCATGAGAAAACAATTCATTTTCATATGAGAACGTGTCATTCAGTTAATTAAACGCCAAGTATGCCCATAACATGGGTTCACCTTTTTGTAAGAAATGATCAGTGTGGTGTTGTTTTGAAAAGAACACCTTTCATACGAAAAACTCCCACCCTAGAGACAACCCCTAATCAAACTCTTATAATGGACATTTGTGATTTGTTGCCTCATAACATATTTCTAGTGAACATATGACCTTTTCTTATGAAAGAGGGCCTCATTTTCATAGGAAAGAAAATGAAGCAAACACCCCCTTTACCTAACGCCATGAAAACCATGTTGAAATTGATCAGGGAAGGCCATAATTTCCAGACATGTTAAACTGCTCCATATGTTGGTCGAGACGGCTTTTCATGGATCGGTGGCAGAAGTGAAAAACCAAAATCCAGATACCGAATTAGTTTTCTTTCACCGAATCTATTCGGATCTGGATCTTGATTCAGACTAAAAAAAATCAGATTCAGGCTCGAATCCACCATGATGTGTAGGGCTGTATTATTCGATGCGTTTGATCCCCTCCTCTGTCGCCTATTATTATGTGCCAACAGCCCAACGTTACATGTGGGTTACGTTCTAACTGGAAATTTCAACCAAAAAGAGACGTAACCTCAGTGTGGGTCTTCAAGTATTGACGTTGTCAAATGGGTTAAGTATGGGTAGGGGGTGTCAACGGGTCGGGTTTGGTTTGGACCCAGGTGGAACCAGACTTGACCGTGATTTTCAGGTATGGTATTATTTCTAGACCTAAGTTTAATCAGACCCACCATAAAAGAAACCATACCCCGACCCAATAAGAACTAAATGAACCAGACCTGAAATATACCCGATAAAATAGCATTTTTTTAACATTCTTTCATTGAAACTTTGTGGGTCTTAATCAGAACTTGGGTCGGGTCTGGTGGTATAAAATTTCACAAACTATACCCATATCCATATATTAATCGGACCTTCATTTCTGGACCCAGATCTTAATCGGGTCTTCTTATTTATCACCTTACCCGAACCCTATAGGGTTTGGTATGGGTCGGTCCCGGTAATCGTGATGTTGTTAAAATCAGTCGCTAGATGATTTGGTTTCTAAAAAAAAAAACTTAAGAATCGAATGGAATCGACAACCTTTTACCGTCCAATGACATGTGTCGTTAAATAATAAAAAATATTAAGAAAATATTAAACAATTTTTAACCTTGTTAACAATATTAAAAACATGAATTGAATCAGTTGTGAATAGGCCCCTTTTGAAAATCATTTGGCCAGTTCGATCTTAATCCGCCGATTCAGACTGATTTTAACAACATTGCCAAGACGTCGAGTCAGCATTCGTGTGAGTGATGACGACACGAGAATTTGTTAATTATTTATTATTTACCTAATTAATTGGGTTTAGGTACCCAGCTCGCTTCACATTGAGCTAATGTGTCGGGTCATGGACTTCTTTTCAAACTCGAGCCCGTTAAGAACCGGACCAAAAACCGACCCGTTAGTAAACAAGCCAGGCAATCTCCGGACCAGACCGCACTTAAAGCTCGATGGGCCGAGCTCTAAACGGCCCAATGCCCACACCTACGCCAAGATTTAACACTACCCCTTTTCTACATCATATTATTGCCTTATCATTGTTGAGGGTTGGGAACTGAATTCACTCGTTCCCCCAACCAATCCCATGTCTTCAGCCAACTACGCACTAGCCAAAGCCATTGAATGCCAGAGAGAGGGATGGGTCAGAACTTTTTGGTCGATATGACTTAGATGTGTAGATCCATATCTAACAGTGAGGCAGTGGACCCAATCAAATTCATGATACCATTAAAGGCCAAAAATGTTGGGCCTTATCCAAATTGGAGCTGGATAAGACTCACCATCCTTTGGGACCCAAGCTCACTCAATGGCTAGGTGCAGCAGCACACTTAAAGTGTGAAATCACATTGCACCTGAATTAGATTCCAACAATTTCTATCAAACTTGCCTTTTGTTTGGTGGGCAGTGGGCTCCTCGTCCCAACCAAACAACATAATAACGCATCAGTATCGCATTTAGGAGGGTCAACCTCAGCTTCGTACTTGATAAACAATAGGGCTATGAGGTAGGAGTAGGGATGGCAGTGGACCGGGGCGGGGCGGGGTGGGGGACAAGATCTCCACCCCTGCCCCATCTCTAAATTGTAACCTTCATCCTCAGTCCACCCCCGTGGTGGGGGAGACTTTGGACCTCCACCCCCGCCCCCATCTCAAAATACTAATCCCCCATCCCCGCCCCCGTTATCTTGAAAAGAATCCAGGTTGTGATAAATGCAGAATGGCCATATAGATTATGAAGTCCTTAAACACTTCCAAATTAAACCACAATGCAATCATCAGATAGAAAATTCAACCAAGCAAACAGCATCCAAAAAGCTGTTTTGTGATAATCAGCGCTATTGTATATCTAATTTCCCTAGTTGATGTGAATCAATGAAAATGACAACAATCAATTAGAAAACCAATTGTCCAAAACAAAATATGCTTGTAATTGCTAACTGCTAGCATAGGTTACTCGTAACTATCCCTACAAAGAAACCAAATACAAATACCATCATGCTGTTAGGGCGGCCACAGGGTTAGAAGGCGCTTCATGATCCAAATAAAAAAGCGTGCAACTTGTGTACAACAAACACAAAATCACTCTGTTACCACTAAACAGACATAATTCAGAAGTGCAAGAAACCACGCCCCCCCCCCCTCTTGGGGAAAACCAGCCTCAGTGATCCAAAACCGCCGATACATGAAATCAGTTGCTAATAGCTATAAAGAAAATATTAGCAAGTTTCATTATAACTAAGGTTGCATTTTGATTTAGCAGAGAGATCAACTAGCTAATTGTGAATTCTCACTGGAAGTGACTGCATAATAAAAGATAAAATTAATGACCCATGAAGCTTTAAAAAATACAATTGCCACCTTTACATATGATAAATTAAATTATAATGGTGAAGGCATACTTCTGTCCTTGATTTGGGGAATTCATGAGAAAATGGTGGAATTGGGATTCTCGTGAGTTCCCAAACAAAATAAAATTGTGGGGGCAGTGAGAATTCTCATTTACAAGAATGCTCATCTCAAAATCCAAATGCATTTTGCAAAAAATCCATATGAGGGTTTCTTTCCCCAACAATTCATCAAGCAAAGCTATGTTATCACAACTTTTCAACATTAATAGGCAATCTGGCCAGTGTCATTCATCATGTTCTTTGAATTTACTAATCATTTACCATTCAAGTGCTCCAAAGTCTATGGGAACCTGCACTTCTTAACAAGAATAGTAAGTGTAAAGCCAATTATCACTTCTTGTTCAAACTCACAGGTTGCTGATATAGTTGCCACACAAAGGAATGAATAGGATTTCACTTAGTCGGAGCGAAGCCAATATCATTCCACAGCTAAAAGGTTTAGTCTGATAATATCCGTGTCCAAACACATTACAAAAGTTACACAAAGCAAGTTTGAACATTCAGACACACATATTTTGTTGAGCTCTAAGCTTTCAGCACAAATCACAGGCCTAACCTGCCAGTAAGGCCCAGCTTGCCAAGAGTACTGGGCTATCAATGCAAGTTTGACACCATGCACTTCAGAACAACAAAGACAACAAGGACAGTAATTACAGTCAGTGATTATAGGTATTAGAATGATCAGTTCCATGACAACAAAGACAACCTACAGTCAGTCATCCGCTATCACCATAGAGGCCTTGGATAGAGGAGAGGGCTAAATCAGAACAAACCTCATCAAGCATCCTACCAAAGACCCGAGCTATGAATGACTCCTTGTTAATTAGTAAAAGAATCTCTATTTTCATACAATGGCATGTCTGAAACTTTCTGACAAAGATATAGACAGATTATCCCCACATTCAGGGCTATGATCCAAATACCACTTTATACTGTCATTATAATACCCGTCCACATGCATATCTACAAGGTTTTCATCTTCCCCACTTATAGATAAATCATGCCTAACATTCAAATCTGGAACTTTACAAATCTTAACATCATCTGCAAGAAGAATAGCTTTGTCATCATTGAACTGTTCATCAGGCTCTTTTACAGGTAAATTCCAACCCTTCAACTTCAACCTACTGGTGCAACCAGCACCATTCACCCCCTCATCAATGGTTCTTGAGAGGCTACTCACCCCCTCAACAATGATTTAATGCACATATCATAATATAGAAGTAAAAAATGATGAATTTAACAATTTGCAAAATAAACTTGCAAATAAAGAATTACCATTAGCTCATTAAACTCTAAATATCATCAGCATTGATAGCATTTGTATCTTCTACTTCACTTTCCTATGAACCAAACAAAATAGATTTTGTCAACAAGTAATAGTAGCAGATAAAAGAGTGAGTAAAAGAACAAAATTTACCGCATCCATATCTTCTAAGAATGTGTAACATTGTGGATCCTTCGATGATGATGAACCTATAAATGAAAAAACAATGCATTAGTTATACATTATAACATAAGCATTCACTAATTATAAAAAATGAACTTTCATTACCTCGTGCTTCAGCCCAAAACCAATTTTGAGAGCACATCAAAGCCTCTACTGTAGTTGGAAGAAGTCTGTTACGATATGGACTCACCACCCTTCTGCCTGTACTAAAAGTAGACTCTGAAGCAACTAAGAAGACAGAAATAACAAATATATCCTTTGCAATCATTTATAGAAAATGATATTTGGGAGCACTTGACTTCCAAAAAGATACTATATCAAAATTTGAAGTTCTTGGCATCATCCCATCTTCTAAGTAATGTTCCAATTCCGATCTCCCACATGTTTTTTCAATATCTTTAGATTGTATAAACTTATCAAAGTCAAAAAGATCATCAATTAGTGGACATTTGGATCCAATACTTGATTGAGGAGGAGGAAAAAGTTGAAGTTTATTGGAGTTGTTTTCTTATTTTTCATATTCACTAATCAACTCCAAACAAATATTCTTAATCCTCGTAATTTCATTTAAAGCCTCATTATCTTCATAAATCTTTTTGTAATAATATTTTAACATGCTCAACTTGTATCTTGAATCTAAAACAGTGGCCACTCCCATAATATCATGCATCACACTCCAATACTTATTAAATTTTTATAGCATTCTAAGCGTCATGTTTTTCACTACATCTTTTGGATCACTTAGCCACTTAGTCATCTCAACTTTAATCCCACAAATAGTTGGAAAGTAAGCATTTGTTGTATGATACTTTGTACCTGAAAATAATTCTATTACGCGATGAAATAACTTTGATTTCTCACAATTATCTTGTGTCACCTCCCAATCCTCTTTTGTCGGATAACGCTTGTGGTGGGGATCTCGATATGTCAAACGAGTAAAAACATCTTTATAAAGCAAAGCAGTTTGAAGCATGAGAAAAGTTGAGTTCCATCAAGTTTTAATATAAAGAGCAAGTTTTTGGGTAATTGAAATATGCATTTGATGAGCAGACTCTTTAAATCTTTGTATTCTCATGGGAGATGATGTTCAATAAGCAACACTATCACAAATTCTTTCAATTCTTTCTCCAATTACAGTCAAACCATCTTGGACAATCAAGTTGAGAATATGGGCACAACACATATGAAACAACCATCCATGTAATATTAATGAATCAAATGAAAGTTTATCCAATAAAATATCTACAACTACATCATTAGTGGTGCAATTATCCATCGTCAAACTTATCAACTTTCTATCAAGGTTCCACTCGAACAAACAATCCATCAAACACTCAGCAAGAACTTCTTTGGTATGTCGATAAGGTACATATAAAAACCTGAACATAATTTAATGAAGGTGATTAAATATTGATATTGAAAAACATGTTAGTAAGAATTAAAAAAAAATGAATTGACATTTGACAAGTACCTTATGATTTGACTTTGCAAGGTCCAAGAATTATCAATGAAGTGTGCAGTGATAGCCATGTATCCCTTCTTTTGATTGGAAGATGTTCACATGTCTGTAGTGATGACAACTCTACTCTTAGTTTTTTTCAACAACTTTATTGTCTTGTTTCATTTCACATTATAAATTTTGTGAATATCTTTCTTTACAGTGTTTCGAGTAATCATTTTGAACAAGGGTTGAAGAGTATTAGAATATTTTCTAAACCCATAATGATCAACCATACTAAGAGAATATTCATGTAGAATAATCATCACAGCAAGATCCATTTTTTCAGCATCTTGAACAAATTGTCAATTCTATATTATTTTTTTGGCATTCACTGTAGCTTTGTTTGTAGCCAAAATATATTGTTTAATATTATTATGCTTAAGCCTAACACAGATCTTAATATGATCATGCAAATTAGTAGTTTCAGTCTTGATACCACCAGCAAGACATTTATGACAATGATTGCACTCCGACTTATCCTTTTCACCAATCTTTTTCCTAGTGAAATGTTTTCATAGAACTGATTTATGCCTACTTGTTTGTTCAAGTGCAAATCTACCCGACTTAGTTGATTGATCTTCGTTATCTTTCATTGAAACATGGTTGCTATCAACTGGTATTACGCTTGAGACATACTATGCGAATTTGAAGGTTGGGAAATTAATTTATTGGTTATTGGTTCTTTCTCTTCTATATCAAATTACTGCCCAACAACTTATAGATCTACAAAACATTCACAAAAAATGAGCTATCAACAAATTTTCAGACTACTTATAAGTTGTGAACTTTGATTAATTTCTCCACAAACATACACACAAATTTATATCCACCACAGCACAATTATGCTGTAAAGGTGATAGAGAGATAGTCCAACAAATCCAGTTAGAGGTTGAAAAAATGGCTATCAGATGATAGTAGTTATGATTATGATGGTGATTGTAGGTGAGGGAAAATTGAGCGCATGCGCACACACATATAATGCTAAAAGAAATTTCATATACGAAACCAACCCAAATTGAAATGCAGGAAATAAACCGAAATAGTCACAACTTGAACTAATATGACCAATATGGAAAAGAAAATACTAATTTGATAAACTTATAGAGCACTATTAGACATCACATGTCAAGTTATTCCCCTTTAAAGGTTTGACTTCAGGGACCAACAAAACAAACAGGAGCAATCATGATTTCTCCTAAGGATTCACAAGAATTGACCCACATATTGGATATATGTTTAAACAATTAGTAGTTACCAACATTTTTTAATCATTTTTCGATTTATCATGGATGTTTTGGTCATAATAAAAGATGCAAACAGATTCTATCCTAACAGCTAAATACATGGGAAGTCTGGAAGACTGAACCGGTTGAATCCCAAACAGTCACAAATTGCAAAACTTCATCCTCGATTCTACCCATTTGCACCCCTAGTCATAGTGTCATCCACACGGACTCAAACCTTTCAAGTTACAACAAATCCTACTGTCAAAAAAAAGCCAAAAAGTGGCAAAATAAATTTTGCTTCTCTGGTAGGAGCCGCTAATACACGTCACCTTATGTTGGGACGTTGCAAGTTCAAATCTCAATGGTATCTTTGTATACCTGATAGGGTCAGCCTAACCCCAGTTAGACTTTAAAAAAAAAAAGAAGCCAAAAAGCGGCAAAATAAATTATCAAAGGGAACGAAACTTTTTGCTTTTGCCGTGTTTTTACTGGCAAAATGTTGCAAAAAAAATAAGTAAATCAAAAAATATATATATTAAAATAACCTACCTCACACAAAATAAAGCCGATAAATATATTTGAATTGTGAACCAAAATAAATAAATAAATAAAAAGATTATAAACATGCAATTTTTGCATTTTTTATCAACATTACTGAAAAGGAATTATCATTTATCAACTTTCCAACCGGGGGATCCACTTGTCTGGCACGAGCAGCTAGTGCATATCATTTTGTGTTGGGACGTTGCAAGTTCAAATCCCAACGGTACTGATGTATAACTGGCAGGGGTCAGTTAAACCCTAGCTTGCCTTTAAAAAAAAAAAAATTATCATTTATCAACACGGGTATTAAAATAAGAACCGCACACATATTCAAATTGCATTCGGACTTACATGATTACACTCTTTCTGGATCATATACAAATCAAATCCGGGTGGCTTGCATTTTTTTTCACAGGTAAAGCCTTGTTTCTGACCGCTTCTCGTATAATTTTAACATTTAAAATTTGGATCCAAGTTCAACTCAACTATTCTGGATCTAGTTCAGATTCGAACTTGCTGGCCAAGATCTGGATCAAATTAGGATCTAATAAGATCCGGATCTTGTCCCAACCACAAGCGAGGAAGGCAACCAAGATGCGGTCAACTTGACCAGTGAGGTGGAGTGGAGGTCAAGTAACAGGTAGCCCCAGTCCACCTGCTCCGTGGTCTGTGGCCTTTTCACGGTGGGCCCCGCCATGGACGCGTTTTCACAAGACGATGACATGGATATCGGAAAGCACGCGCGTGGTTCTCTGTGGATGGTCCAGCGTGTTGTGCGCAGCCACGGCCAGCTGAGTCAACACCCAAAATCACTTTTTTGACCATACCTTGCGTTTTATATTATATTTTTATATTTATATATTGCTTTCATTAATATGGTTAACTCTATTGATGTGTCTTCCGAGAGGGTGGTGTGTTCTCCCCACGGCCGTTCTCTACCTGGCATGTTTGGGGGTCTCAACGAGGGCAACGTGTGTAAGCACACGGGACTGGTATCCCAATGTCTGTCAGCATCAATTAGTGTTGGAGTCTGGTGTGATTGCAAAGACTTAAGTACCTTTGTTATTTTTGTCATGAAATGATGGTTAAAAAAATGATAAAAATGTTTTTCATTCAAAAAAAAAGAAATGATGGTTCAAAAAAAAATATATCCTTTATCAAGAAAGTCGAGGATGATGCTAACTCTTGAAAGTCTAAACATCGAAACAACCTTGAAACACTTTTTCTTTCTTTTTCGTTTGAACTTTTCGTCATCATCTTCTTCTTCTTCCTTCTCCGTGAAACATTGTATTAAGGGAAGCAAAGAGTCGGCGATCCGATGGTGATCGTCGTCATCTTTCTGCTAGCAGTGGTCAGAATGCTGCTCTCGTTCAGCAGGCAACCAACTGTGGTGGCCCCTCCACCGCCTTCGAGGGACACTTACAACAGAATCTTCCTCCAATACACTTACAACTGAGTCTTTCAAAATACAATATGTTTACTCCTACGTCGACAATACTTTCGATCAGGGTTATGCCTTCCAGGGCACCCTGACGCTGCTCAACACGGGCGTTCACACCCTCAAGTCTTGGCGGACATTCATCGGGTTTTGGCACCGCGAGGTCCTCATCTCAACCTCCGATGTCGTGCTCTTCGACAAGACTCACCCCCTGCCAAATCAATGGCAAATCGCTATGCGATTTTCGTAAATCGCTAAATTGAGTAGCGATTTACGAAAATTGCGTAGCAAAAAAAAACCCGCAAGAAAGACGGTTACGAAAACCTCAAGCAAGAAACAATCGAAGGAAACATATGAGCGCCACGATCAAACAAAACACTTTATTACCCTTTTCCAACAGTTACAAGAGGGAAAGAAAAGAAAGAATTTATACAAGGCTCAATTTTTTTTCCTGGGGGGTGCTGCCCCCCCCCCGGGGTGCCACCCCAAGACCCCTGCCTGTTGACTTTGCAGTGGGACCCGTGTCGGGGGGAGCCTCCAGACCTCCCTCCTGTAAGGGCAAAAACTCTGAATCAGGCTCCATAACTCATCAAGTTGAACCATGCTATAATCAGTGTATAGGTCAGTCGATGCTTGATGCAGCAGTGTAGGATCATCTCCTGGATGTGCACAGAGGCAGAAAAAGAAGGGAGAGAGAGAGAGGGTTGATGTTCATGGCCTTCTTCAGGAGGGATTCTTTTCTCGGATAATCCTGCAATACTTGGTCTTAAATAACCGTCTTCGAGGTACTTAACTCTTTGCAACGCCTCTTTTTCTAGAATCGTCGTATTATGGCACCAATGGAGGAAAGAATACTTAAGTCTTTGCAACCGTATCGGACTCTGATGCTAACTGATGCTGACAAACATGGGGATATGAGTTGCACATACTTACATACGACTCATTGGGACCCCTGAATATGAGATGTAGCTAACGGCTGCCTTGGGGGGGGGGGCATATAACTTGCTTCGCCTCTATTGTGACGTAAAGTTGTTAATGGGTTGAGTTTGTATCGGCTACCTGAACCGACTCGAACACGAAATTTCGAGTATGGGCATGTAAAAGCCAACCCGAATAACACTCGGGTAGACCTGAACCCGACCCGAGAAATATGCAGGTCAGGTTTGGGATATAATGTTTGCTGGGTACCGGATTCAACCTGAGTATTTTATATGAACTTTTAATTAAAACAAATGAAATTATGTAGATTTGGGTTTGGGATTCTATGTTCGTGACTAGACAGAATCCAAACTCAAACCCGACAATTTGTTATTTGGGTGGGTTCAGGTGTACTTTAATAGGTCGGATACCCAACCCGAGTTGATAACGTAGAGCTCATCATGGTGTGTGATTTAATTTAGCAACCTTCATGCAAATGACCAATCAAAGGGCACATTTGCCTAAGACAGAGAATGAGAAACTTCTGCCAAGGTGCATGAGTACCCGTACCATTTTGTCATGCTTCACCGGGCACTAGTTCAACGCAGATATGGGAGCTGGTTTTCTTGTAGAAAAATGACACTTATTTTCAATGATGAGACTATGTTTTAATTTTAGTCATTTTTAGGGGGCGTTTGCATGTCACAGAAGGGGTTCCACGGCGTCGTGCCGTAGAAATGGAATCAGACTCCCCCACGGGAACCGTTTTTATGGAAAACCCTTCTCTAACCTGTATTTTGGCATGCCCATAGAGGTTTTTTTTCGCTAAAACAACAGTTTTTTGCTGTTTGTGTTGTCAATGTAGGCTCCATAAAAATGCATGCATGTCAATGCGTTTTAGTGAAAAACACCTATTTTCTATGACAGACAAATGTGGAGGTGTTACCATTTTTCATATATACACACACACACACACACACACACATATATATATATATATATATATATATATATATATATATATATAGAGAGAGAGAGAGAGAGAGAGAGAGATTGGTAGGTGCAAAATTGATTATAGTTAAATGGGTTTTTCTGCCCTTTCAATGTTTTCTTTGCAGTTTTGACCCCATAAATATGTTGGTCATACTCTATTTACAAGGAATCCACACCGGTATCATGTGTTTTTCATGAAAAAAAAAGATATTTGGAGTCTCAAAAATTTACAAAAAATTACAGAGGTTTTGAAGAAAATGAAATAAAAAAGGGCAGTTGGCCTAGATGGTATACCTATCGAGGCTTGAAAATGCTTGGAAGAGAAAGGTTTAGAATAATTGACAAATCTTTTTAACAAGATTTGACGGACAAATAAGATGCCTAATGAGTGGAGGAAGAGTACTTTTGTTCCTCTATATAAGAATAAGGGTGATATACAAGATTGCACAAACTATTGGGGTATAAAACTCATGAGTCATACTATGAAACTTTGGGAGAGGATGATTGAGTCTAGGTTGAGGAAGGTTGTCATGATATTGGAGAATCAATTTGGTTTTATGCCTAAAAGATCAACTATGGAAGTTATACATCTTCTTAAACAACTTATTGAGAGAAATAGAGAGAGGAACAAAGATTTGCATATGGTTTTTATTGATTTGGAGAAGGCTTACGATAGAGTACCTAGGGACGTTCTCTGGTGGACAATGATGAAGAAATGTGTTTCTCTCAAGTACATTAGTATAATTAAAGATATGTATGAAGGAGTAGTAACCAATGTCCGCACTTGTGAAGGGGTGACAACCAATTTTCCTATAACGGTTGGGTTACATCAAGGATATTCTTTAAGCCCTTTCCTATTTGATATAGTGATGGATGAGCTTATGAGATCAATTCAAGAAAATGTGTCGTGGTGTATGTTGTTTGCTGATGATATTGTTTTGATTGATGAGTCTAGAGCTGAGGTTAATGCTAAGTTAGAATTATGAAGACAAAACATTGGAAGCAAGAGGTTTTAAGTTGAGTAAGAGTAAGACAGAATACATGGAATGTCAATTTAGTAAGCAACGAAGTAATGATAGGAGTGTAGTGAAGCTTGGTGAGCAAGAAATACCAGTGGATGATTCTTTCAAATATTTGGGATCTATCATTCAAAAGTATGAAGAAATTGATAGAGATGTAAATCATAGGATAAAGGTTGGGTGGATGAAATGGAAGAGTGCAACTGGAGTGTTGTGCGATCTTAGAATGCTATTGCGGTTAAAAGGAAAGTTTTATAGGACGCCTATTAGGCCCACTTTACTATATAGTACGAAATGTTGGGCTGCCAAGAGACATCATATTCAAAAAATGAGTGTAGCTGAGATGCGTATGCTGAGATGGATGTGTGGAAATACAATAAAAGATAAGATTCAGAACGAGGAGATACGTAATAAGGTAGGCGTTGCACCCATTGAAAATAAGACGAGAGAGAATCGTTTACGGTGGTTTGGACATATTCGACGAAGGCCTAATGATGCTCCAGTTAGAAGGATGGAGAATTGAGAAAATATGTTAGTTAAAAGAGGTCAGGGTAGGCCTAGGAAGACATGGATGGAGGTGATAGGAAAGGATATGAATGCTTTGAACCTCACCGAGGACATGGCATTAGATAGAAATGAATGGAGGAGAAGGATTCATGTGGAAGACCCAGAATGATTTTCTTTGTTGGTTCATATCGCCGACCCCAATTCTTTTGGGATGAAGGCGTAGTTGTTGTTGTTGTTTGTTGTTTTGAACCGTTGATTTTTCAAACCTTATAAAAATCCACCCATGTGTGGGAATCAAACACTTCAATATCTAATCCCTATAAAATCTAATTCATAGATCACATCTATACTGTCAAAATTTAAAAATAAAACAAAAAACCTTGAAAAACTTATTTAACACTATCGTTTAGCACCTATCATTTCGTACTTACCCATTAATCTCTCTCTCTCTCTCTCTCTCTATATATATATATATATATATATATATATATATATATATATAGAGAGAGAGAGAGAGAGAGAGAGAGAGAGAGAGAGAGATTGGTAGCTGCTCACATAGGTGCTAAATGAGTTTTTTGTTTTTACATTTTATTTATAAATTTTGACCGTAAAAATGTGATCTATGTTCTTGATTTTATAGGGATCAGCGCTTGAAGCATTTGATTATGATACAGGTGAATTTTTATAAGGTTCAAAAAATTAACAGTCCAAAATCTTTGTAAATTTTCAAGGCTACAAACATCAGTTTTTTCATAAAAAAAAACATATGAACTAGGTGCAGATTCCTCGTAAATCGACCATGCCCGATACATTTAGAAAAACCTATTTAGCACCTAAATTGTGAGCAGCTACCAAATTTTTTTTTCTCTCTCTCTCTATATATTACAATTCCCATTTATGTATTTTAATAACATGCACAATTGATTTTAAGACAACTTATACCCCCAAAAAGGTTTCTTCGTAATTTCTGCAACTGATCTTTTCATCATTTTGCGCAAATGATATTATTTAATGTGTATATCTTATGACCAATTTACCCTTTTTTGAGACCAATTTCTGCAATTGGTCTTTTATATTATTTAATGTGGGTTAGGGAAAAGGTAGAAATTTTTAAGGGTAGATTGGTTATTGAGTATTTAATAAACAATATAATTTAGGCAAATGACAGAAAACCCAATTGAAAATTGCAAATAGTCCATTTTTAAGGGCTTATATTGTCTTAAAATCAATTGTGCAAGTTATTAAAATGCACAAATGATTGTGTATTGTTACCCTTCACACACACATATATTGGCTACTAATGAAGGTACAAAACTAATGAGCTAGAAATCATAGGTGCAAGTTGTATCGACTCAATCTAACTAAGTAAATGAGTTCAACATGGATTGTTTCCTAAGGATCAAGGCTTAGACAGAACTTTTCTAATGTAAAAATTTTATCTTTTGATTTATGAAATTTTGGCACATCTTTTAAACCCCTTTAAAAACCTAATTGTCATTTGATTTCAAAACCAGTTTCTTATTAAACAAACCATGTAGATCACATTTGTGAAATTTGATCTAAAAAAAATAAAAAATTTAAAAGAAAAAAATGATTTCTACTCATTAGTTATGTACCTTCATTGTACCCTATATATATAAACGGCATGTGTATACGGCTTAGGTGTGCACGCCTCAAGTGCACCAATGTAGAAAGAGTTTTCCAGTGATTCAACTGTACGGATGTGTTCCACATCTTCTTTGTGTTAGGTATTGACCTTTGGGTTCTGTTTTTAAAAGAATATATATAATATTTTAAAGTTAAAAGTTGCAGACAGTTGATTTTCAAACCCTTAAAAAATCTTAGGTGTTGGATTCGGAAAAGCCATTCCCTACTAATCAGCTCGTGTAGAACACATTTGTATGGTCAGAATTTAAACAAAAAAAACAAAAAACATTGGTGGAAAATTACAGCTACTTTGAAAACATTGTGATCTTGTACTGATACTTTCAAAGTCATATTGTATTCAAAGAATATGATATTTTCCAAATCTCACTTATTTAAAAAAAAATATTGCAATTTTATCGTAATATATATGAATGCAATAAAAACACTTTTTACAGAGTTTTCTACATTATTCATATTTTTGTTTATATTACATATATAAACATTCAGTTTTATATATACGAAGATATTCTTAGAAAGAGCTAGATATAATGGATTTGATTGTTCTTAACCCTTAGAGAAAGATGACAACCATATTTTGAGAGGTCAAAAGAATGGAGAATCTGAACTACTAAGAATGATAAAAGGTTAAGTAAAGGTAAAAAACGGTGCTAATTTTTATTCCTAAAATTAAAGGATAAAAAAGAGCATTAAATTTGTATTCCCAAACTACCCTCGAGAAAAGGTGAGGGTAGGCTAGCAGTTGGGTCAGGCTTGACTCCAAGCGACTGGGAGTTGAAGTAAAGTTGACAATTGTAATATTTTTTTTTATAGGCAAGCTTGGGTTAGGCAGACCCTTACCAGATATCTCTTAAGCCCCTTGTGGCAGAAGGATTAAAACCTGGGCCTTCAGCTTGGCACAGGACCCTACTTACCACATCTGATACCACTTCGGTGGTGCATCTGTAATATGTTTATTATTAACGGAGATTTCTGTGGTTTTTTTCTTAAATCTTACTGTATGGATGCTATCTTCATGCTCGGGTTTACAGGAACCGGCTCTCGGATAGGCTAATTATGATGCATAAGCAAGATATTTTAAGGCTTGAAAATCGATGACTCGGAATTATTGTAAATATTATAGTATCAAAAAATTATATTTTTTCATTAAAAATACAAAATCTCATGCATCTATGCCTATCAAACAGATCCTATTGAACGTATCCGCAAGGTCAGATTTGCGAAAAAAGCATGAGAAATACCAAGTTCACACTTGGGTAAACATATTTTCAGTAAACATATTCTAGTGAATATATATATATATATATATATATATATATATATATATATATATATATATATATATATGAGAGAGAGAGAGAGAGAGAGACGAATCAAAGATATCAACATTATGACAGGTTCAGAACAGCAAAAAAAAAGAGCACAAAATATAAATCACAACCAGAGGCGATCAATCCGGATCCGGGGGAGGCCTTAGCGACAAGTGACACTGAAGACCAGGAAGACAGATGCGTAACAAGGTGTATATATCCGCCAGAATATAATTTACTAACTTGTTTAAATTAACCAGGATCTGCTTGAAAATAGCATTGTTGCGCGACATCCAAACAACCCGCCATGAAATGAGAGAGAGAGAGAGTGTTCTCAAAAAGTTTATATCCTAAACCTTTTTAAGCACTTTTAAGAAACACAGTTGCATGTGTTTTTCAATGTGTGATCGCAATTGCTTATTCATGAAAAACAATGCTTTGGATGGAATTGATTTGACGAGAAACTATGATTTTTATTTCAAGTTCTTGTGAAATATGAGCTGTTGATTTTCATTTTAAAAACACGTGATAAATGCCTATCCCAATACATATTTTCTATTACATCTACAAGTTCAGATTAAGCGAACATCAACATACTGCATGTCTTTTAATTTAAAAACAATTTAAGATGATTCAAAAGATAAGGCTGTTTAGAAGCTAATCATTTACTTTATATGTATGTGAAAGAGAGAGCCGGGCAGATCAGGTGATTTGCCAGATCCCTATCCACTGCTGATATGGGATCATCACGGTCCGTTGTGCAGATCAACGGCAAGTTGATGATAACATCTGGAGGCATGTTATGGTTCGCCCGATCACCGTTTGTGCAAAGAATGGCAGCCATGAACATGATGGACGGTCATGATGCTACCTATCGATGAAGGGGGGTCCTCTCTGCTATATATTTCTCACTCAACCACCAAGGCCCCACCACACCCGTGGTCATGTTGGTCTTCTCTCTCAGTCTCTGTCGTTGGTTTTAAGTTGTTGGGTAGCTCAACGAATAAGAAGCGACAATTAGGAGTGAGCAAATTTGTTAATGACACCATTGAAAAGCTAATCACATGATTAGAGAAAGAGTTTACATCGCCACAATCTGTGAGGTTCGGATTCGGATAAGAACACGCGAACTCATTCCACTTCTCTCTCTATGGAGAGAGAGAGAGAAGGGGGGGGGGGTGTCTCTTTGGGGATCCCCCCTCTATAAATCCATTCTAGAAACAACTTTCTTTTCAAATTCCTCCCTCTCTCTCTCTCTCTCTCTCCGCCTTGAACTCTTCTCCGAAAAATGGCGGTCGACGAGTCGACGTTCAGGGAGCTCAAATCCAAAAGAATCATGGTGAGTTGCCCCGTACCCAAAAAAGTTCCTTGTTCATTCTTCTCGGAGCATGTTTGCTTTGGCCCGTGATTCTTGAGCTTTCTCAGCTATCTGTGATTCTTGATCACAATCATAAAAGAATACGCCTGTGATTCTGAAATCCCAACTGTGAAAGTTGAATCTTCTTAATCAGTGACCAAAAATCATCGGCAGAGGAATCACTGTTGTGACCAAGACAAAACGTGTTGGCAATTGGGGTTTTCTCGGGGCTTTTTCGGTCATTGGAAGGCTCGCTTTCTTGTGTTGTGGGCGTTTAGAGCGTGCCGCGCCTTCTCCCGGGAGCCGGGGAATGTTTTCAAGAGGACGGGAAACACACCCCTTATTCCGAAAATGACGCGTGTGCCCTCGAGTACCGTCGGGATTCTATTTCCGGGAGCATTTCTCTTGAAATGCAGGCGGTCGTACTGGGAATTTAGAGCGTTTTCAGGGGGGCTTTCTGTCATTAGCAGCTGCGATTTCTTCCGGCTTCGATGGTGGGTTTAGCTTCGTGAAGGAGGTGGTGTCTTATCATTTACTGGAAAACTGCTGGCATTTTTAATAAAAGACCGAAATGCCCCTTCAATCAATATGTCCCTCGTTTCATCACCGAATTCTTCCCCTCTTCCGGCGATAAGCAGAGTTCTTCAACTCACTTAAATACCGAAAGTACCCCTGAGCCAGCCGCTTTCTTTGCTACCCGTCTCGAGAATTTGAAAATGTCCATGGGTAGGATCGTCATCCGAAGGCAAATACTCAGCCTCTCACGAAACCTCTTTCTCGCGGGATTTGAGATTCCCACCACTTGTTGGGAAAGGAGTGAACGTCGTTGAATAAAATGACGAAGATATTTGAAAATGTCCATAATCGAGTTGTAGTAGGACAATATGGTCACTTGGTAGAAAGTAGCTGTGCATTGTTTGCAACTTATGAGCAATTTCTGTTACTGCGTACTGATTCTTCTTGTTTGTGGGAATGGGTCGGACCCAGGGTGCGGGCGGTCCGGAACACGACGAGCGTTGGTCCCCATGGCTCAAGCCCTTGCTCAAAACCCCCTTCTTCGTGCAGTGCTGGTTCCACGCAGACTCCCACAAGAGCGAGTGCAACAAGTACTGCCTCGACTGCATGAACGGCGCCCTCTGCTCCCTCTGCCTCGCCTACCACAAGGACCACCGTACGATCCAGGTAATCACCGACGGCCCAGATCCACCACTTCACCTTTCCCCGAGAGCAGATCGAGTGATCTGCCAAATCACTTTTAGAAAAGTGATTTGGCATCCTCACCGTCCACAATGTACGTCTGACAACTAGCTTGCCAATTAATGTAGATAAGGAGGTCGTCCTACCATGACGTGATTCGGGTCTCGGAGATCCATAACGTTTTGGATATATCCGGGGTCCAGACGTACATCATAAACAGCGCCCGGGTAGTCTTCCTGAACGAGCGCCCCCAGCCGAAGCCCGGTAAGGGCGTCGCCAACGCGTGCGAGGTTTGCGAGAGGAGCCTCCTCAACAGCTTCAGGTTTTGCTCCCTCGGCTGCAAGGTACATACGCCTTACTTTAATTAAATGACCAACGTGTCCTCTATTGTTTGTAATTCTTTCCTTGTCACGTGTGCTTTTTTTCTTTGTGTTTCTTTTAAATATTTCTTAACTAAGTTGTTTAATTAACAACTTGGCTTAGAATAACCCTCCTGAATTTTTTTGGTGTCTAAAATGGAGTTGATGATTTCGAAGCATATACCAACAGAGGCTTATTCTAACTTTGATCTGTTTCTTTGTTTTTTTCTCATGGCCATGTCCACAGATGGCCGGAACATCGAAGATCCAGCTCACAAAGTCGCAACCGGAGACGGTCTCGGAGTCGGAGGGGTCTTACACCAACAACAGCATTGGAAACAGTGACAGGAGCTCACTGAGCTTCTCACCTCCAACACCACCTCCAACCATGGTCAGCCACAGGACCTCCAAGAGGAGGAAGGGGATTCCTCATAGATCACCAATGGGGAGCACCTTCTTTGAATAAAGCGATGATGAAAAGATTATTATGCCTATGATGCTCACATAGTTTGTCCCACCAGCACACTAGAGCTTAGCCTCACCAATGCAAGCTAGAGGCCAATGTCTCGCTTGTAAATCCCAACCTAGCTAAAGGGTAAAGTGTAATCTAATAAAGTTAGGATTATAGAAAGAAAATATATATACAGATGATTAGCACATATATATATATATATATATATATATATATATATATATATATATATATATATATATATATATATATATATATATAGGTCTTGTTAGTTATGTAAGCACTGTGTGAGGTATTGAATTTTGCAGTTTGTAGTATTCAAAAGCTATACTAGATATGTTGTATGTATGAGATGTTCAATAATAAAGGATTTTGTTATGGTGTCCCTTTTTGTACAATTGCAAGTCTTTTGCGTTAGTGGCCATTAATTGCATTTTCCAATTGGAATTGCTGATGACGTTTTTAATATGTGCGTGTCGAGATACCATTGGCAGACTTACAGATAAGATGTGGGAGGGGCAACCTTGTGGTTTGTCCTTTTACGTCCGCATCAAGAAATGAAATTATATTATTTGGATTTCTACTTGTTTAGACGTGCTTTCATAATATTAACATAAACAGAAATCTTGCATTCAGGGAAATTAATGTGGTAATATTTTGTGAAATCTAGCTCTTTCTTTGTATACAAAACTGAATGCATATATGCACCTAATATAAAAATATGAATGGTATAGAAACTCACCGGACCAAACCCTATAGGGTCCGGGTATGGTGACAAATAGGAAGACCTTATTAAGACCTGGGTCCAGACCCGAAGGTCCGCTTAATACATAGACCCGAGTATAGTTTGTGAAATTTTGTATCAGACCCGAACCCAACCCTAGTTCCAATTAAGACCCACAAATTTTCAATGTAAAAATGATAAAAAATATTATTCTAGGGGGTCTGGTGCATGTGATTCTTATGGGATCAGGGTATGGTTTCTCTTGTTGTAGACTTGATTAGACCTGGCTCCGGACCTGATATCATACCCAAAACACTACAAAAAAATAGTTGATTAGCGACGAAATTTAGCGACGGAGTTATATCGTCGCTACTTAGCGACAGATTAACGAGAGAAATGAATCCATCGCTATATTTGTAGAATTTTACGAAACTAGCGACAGATTATATTCCCTCGCAAAATCCGTCGCTACTTAGCGACGGATTGTGCGAGAGAATATTTTGTCGCAATAAATACGACAGTTAGCGACGGAATTGCGACGGCTAAAATTCCGTCGCAACATAGCGACGTCCTAGGCGACGAAATATTTTATGTCACCTTTTTTGTTTTTTGAATTACGATGGCTTAGCGACGGAATTAATCCGTCGCTAAGCCGTCGCTAAATGTCGCATTACCCCTAATCCCAGCCCTCTTTTTCCTTTCTCCTTTCGCTGCTCCCGCCCGCCGCCCTCTCCCTCCTGCCGCCCTCTTCCTTCGGCCGCCCTATACATCCCGTCGACCTCTCTGCCGGCCCCCACCGTTCGCCGGAAGTCGATCTCCGTCAACCTTCCGCTGCCGCCGTCGCTGCCCGGAGCAACCGCAGGTACGTATTTCACCTTAAATGGATTGGAGGTCGACCCCCTGCGTTTTCCGGCAGGGGGTCGACTCTGCCAGGCGGTCGACCCCGGTAGGTGGTCGACCCTCTGCCGTGTCCGGCCGGGGGTCGACCCCCTGCCGTGTCTGGCCGGGGGTCAACCCTGGTAGGGGGTCGACCCCCTGCCATGTCCGGCCGGGGGAGGGGGGGGGGGGTCGACCCCCCGCCATGTCCGGCCGGGGGTCGACCCCCCGCCGTGTCCGGCAGGGGGTCAACCCCGGCAGGGGGTCAACCCCTTTTGATGTCCGGCAGGGGGTCAACCCCCTGCCTTGTCCGGCCGGGGTCGACCCCCTGCCGTGTCCGGCCAGGGGTCAACCCCCTGCCTTGTCCGGCAGGGAATCAACCCCTTTTGATGTCCGGCCGGGGGTCGACCCCCTGCCGTGTCCGGCCGGGGGTCGACCCCCTGGTTTCTTGCTCTTTTTTTTCTTTTTTCAGAAATTAGGGTTTTTATTTTATTTTTATTGTTTAGTTTTCTTTGATTTTCATTGATTAGGATTTTTTATTTTGATTTTCATTTATTAAGCAATTGAATCAAATTTCTTAAATTAAGGCTATTTGTAGTTAATTTAATTAGGGTTTTTTATTTGATTTTGTTTTATTAGGGCTTTGAATCAAAATTTAAAAATTAGGGCATTTTATAGTTAATTTGATTAGGGTTTTCTTGGATTTGATTAGAGCTTTTATTTTTATTTTCTATGATTAGGGATTTGAATCATAATTTTTTTAATTAAGGATTTTTAGTTAATTTGGTTAGGACTTTAAATCAAAATTTTTTAATTAAGGCTTTTATAGTTAATTTGATTAGGTTTTTTTTTTATTTATTTAGAGTTTTTATTTTTATTTTCTATAATTAGGGATTTAAATCACATTTTTTTAATTAATACTTTTTAGTTAATTTGATTAAGGATTTTTTTGTATTTGATTTGGGCAGGTTTTTTCCTTTTTTGATTAAGGTTTAAATTGTGGCTTTTTTATTTAATTTTATGGTTTATTTTTCTTATAGTTTATGATGTTTTGGTTTATTTATAATTTATTTTCTTGTATTTTAAGGTTTTATGATTTAATATGGTCGAATAATTTCATGGTGACTTCATTTTAAAACATCATTTTTTTTTGCAGATTTCTCAACAGAACTCGCTTGTGCCCCGCCACCCGTGGTAAGTAAGTGACAAAAACAATGCAAATCGGGTAAATACCCGTGGTGAGTAAGTGATGCAAGCGCATCACATGTTATTTAATTTATTGAATATAACACTTTATTGTTCACACACTCACTTAGTTGTTGATATCTAGGACTACTTTGTTGGAGTTCGGAGATCATGCTGAGCATGATTTTAATGTATGAATATGGAAGTGTTCTTATTTTTGGAGTACGGAGTCCATGCTATGCATGGTAGTAGTTAGTGGGATATTGAAGTGTGTTTGCTGCAGGTACATGTTTGATATTTGTTTGATATGAATTATTTCGATGTATTGCAATGTTTGATGTGATTGTATCCATGCTTACATGTAGTTACTTTCAATTTGATTATGTCTTCCATGTGAAATTGTATACTGAAAGCATGCTTCAAATGAATGTATCGTGTCATGAATAGTTTGCACATGAAAATATTAAGTTATCAATGCATGCATCATAATTCTTGTGATTGTATGACATCATATATTGCATGATAAATTTGATATTTTCTTCATCATAGTATTCTGATGGTTCTCTTTTAACTGGTTAGGATACTATTCGTAACATCATACGACAGAATGACTGCAAACCGTGAATGGATGTACCGTAGGATAGTGGACAATGAGTTATCGCATGAATATATGGATGGTGTCGACAGTTTTATTGAATTTTCAACGGCAAGTGTCAGTACGGTAGATCCCACATGTCGGATTAGGTGTCCCTGCAAGATTTGTAAGAATAATCGATTTGTAGAACCTCATGGCGTTAGACATCACCTATACAGGAAGGGTTTTGTGAGTGATTATCAGAACTGGACGTTTCATGGAGAAGAATTTAGAAACAATTTTGATGCACGGGTGAATGTGGTGCACGATAATCCATATACGAATATGATCAGTTACAAGAAGATGAGTTAGCTGAAGACAGTGATTACTATCAATCAGATGATGTCTGTGACTTCGCTTATGGTCACGATGTTGCGCATGATATGCATGTCATATCTCCATTGGCTGATGAAACATTCATAGAGGAATGTGATCCAAATGATGTACCAAGTGGATGGGCAAACAATGAAGAAGAAGAAGAAGAAGAAGAAGAAGAAGAAGAAAGTCAAACTAGTGACGAGGAAGAATTCTCAAGCTAGTGAGCAAAATCTTATACTACAAACCTTTATTTAAATGCATTGTAATACTTGATGTGAGTTGTATTGCAATACTTGGTGTGAATGATTAAAAATTTTATTTCAATGTATTGTAATACTTGATACGAATGATTCGAATGCATTGTAATACTTGATGTGAATGATTTCAATTATCTGAATGTATTATAATTTATGCAATTAACGAATGATTTGAATTAGTGCAATACTTGATGTCAATGATTTGAATTATTTGAATGCATTGCAATGCTTGATGTGAATGACTTGAATGCATTGTAATACTTGATGTGAATTATTTGAATGTATTGTATGACATATGTTATTTGTTAGAATATGGTTCGTGGAGGTTATAGTGGTCGCTCATCCAGTAGTAGCCAGGCTCAACCATCATCTTCACGGGCTCCTGTGATAGGTATATCATATAACTAATTAGATGCTTGATTAGTTCAAATGCACATTCTGAGAACTTGGTGTGTATTTTTTTACAGATGATGTTGCGCCTGTACACGACCCACTTACACCAGTTGATCGCACAAGTCAACAGCCAACACAGGAAACAGGGTCTTCTCAGGCTGGCACAAGAAGACTCATTCGAATAGTGTATATCGATAATCGACCGTAAGTATTTTGTTTTCAATTATTGCATATCTTTTAAATATTTTATATTGATATTTACTGTGTAACAATTCATGTGCAGCACGAGGTTTGAGCCACAAGAAGTAGTACGGGAGATTAGGAATTCACTTCTTCAACATCTACCAGGACCAGTTGCTCAATGGAAAGAGTACCCAAAGGAGGTATTAGACAGATTGTGGTCCTCATTCATGGTATACAGTTGTTCCTCATAGTTAATGTGTTTCATATTTAATTTATTTAAGCAATGTCTACTAACTTTCTGAAAATATTTGTAGGCTTTGAATCGCTTTGCAACTACGGTGGAAGAAAATAATGCAAGGAAGGTGTGGCAGAAGGTGGCTGCCAATCGATTTGCAGACATGCTGCACACTATGAAGACTGCAGCAAAAAAAGCATCTGGCGTAGTAAATGATCCATTACTGTGGAAGGGCCATGGTCCTATTACTATCAGGAGAGATTACTGGGATGAAATGTGCGATATGTGGGCGGGAGATGCATTTAAAAATCGCTCTGCGAAGGCTTCACAAAATCGATCGAAGATGCCCGAAGCCCATCTACACACAGGTGGATCTAAGACATTTGGGAGCCACCTAAAGAAAATGGTAACTCATCAATATATAATATTAATTTTATAAGTATAGTTGCAAATTTGTGTACTAAATTTTTTGTCATTTAACTTCGCAGGAAGCAGAAAAAGGAGGCAGTGTACCATATAAGTATGTGTTTGTAGAAACACATAAACGGAAGACCACGGGAGTCTTCGTATCAGAGAAGGCGAGAACGACAACGGTATGTATTAATTCTATTAATAATCATTGCAATATATATGCAAGTCATCATAATGTTATCATTAATTATTAATGAATACTTTAAACATTATTTTGTAGGAGGCATATGAGCAACAAATGGTAAACATTATCGATATGGCGAAGACGCTACTCAGCATCCATCATTTGATCCTACAGCATGGGTGACTGCAGCAGGTGAACCCAAAAAAGGTCGCGTGTTCGGGTTTGGGAGTAATATGAACACTTCACCAGTTATTGGTTCTTCCAGTTACGGCTCACCAACTTCTTGCGCCGACATAAGCTCCAAGCAGCCGACTATTCTTTCCGGTGATGATGTACGCGAGATCATTAATGAATCACTGAATAACTACTTCCAATACACCGTCGCCCCCTTTCTCCGAAATGAGATCAAGGCCGCTGTTCAGGATAGGGGATCTTCGATTCCAGGTCCCTCTCAGGTATAATCACATATATAGTTTTTTTTGACTGTCTTAAAGCACATCTGAACATGGTAGAATCACATATAGAGTTTTTCTAGATGCCTTAGAACACATATGAACATGCTATAATCACATATTCAATTTTTTTACTGCCTTAGCACACATATGAGCATGATAGAATCACATATATATATATATATATATTTAACTTTTTGTCTGTCTTAGAGCACATATGGGCATGATAGAATCACATATAAAGTTTTTTTGATTACATTAGAACACATAAGCATGCTATAATCACATATTCAGTTTTTTTACTGCCTAAGAACACATATGAGCATATTATAATCACATATTCTGTTTTTTGACTGCCTTAGCACACATATGAACATGCTATAATAACATATAGAGTTTTTTAACTACCTTAGAACACATATGAACATGTTATATATCATTTATGATAGAATCACATATAAAATTTTTGGCTTTGCCTGCCTTAGAGCACATATGAGCATGCTATATTCACATATTCAATTTTTTTACTGCCTTAGCACACATACGAGCATGATCGAATCACATATATAGTTTTTTGCCTGCCTTAAAGCACATCTGAGCATGGTAGAATCACATATAGAGTTTTTTTATATGCCTTAGAACACATATGAACATGCTATAATCACATATTCAATTTTTTGACTTCCTTAGCACACATATGAGCATGATAGAATCACATATAGAGTTTTTTTATTGCCTTAGATCACACATGAGCACATGATAGAATCACATATAGTGTGTAATTTATTTCATTATATTTTGTTTATCAATACTGACTGTTCTTTTCTTGTGTAGGCTGCTAGCGATAATCAGGGTAGTGGAGCTGAAGGGACAGATAAAGACAATGAACAAGAAGACGCACAAAATCTTGGCGATGATTAGAGGACTGTGTTGAAGAAGTTCTATTTTTTTTATTTTTCCTAATTGTAATTGTTGAATTGTAAATAATTAAACTTCTTAGTTTTAAGGTGGAACGATTAATTATTATAGATACTTGTTATATGAATTTTTTTGTGTGTTTTGTTTTTTATTTACAGGAAATATAAATTGTACAGGAAATATAAATTGTACAGTTCTCGGTAATTAATTTTTAAATAAATTTTTTTTGATTTTTTTCGTTTTTGCGACGGATTAGCGACGGATTATTCCGTCGCTATTCATATTAATCTAGCGACGGCTTAGCGACGGAATTAAATCCGTCGCCACGCCGTGGTCGCCGTTTAGTACCGGCGGATTGGCGACGGAATATAGCGCTCGTTATTCCGTCGCAATTAGCGACGGACTTGGCGACGGAATTATTCCGTTGCCAGTTAGCGTCGAAATATTCGCGACGTAAGCATACTGTCGCCGCGTTGTCGCTAATCCATCGCTAACATGGTTAGCGACGGATTAGCGACGGAATGTGGTCGTCGCTAATCTACTGCTTTGTTGTAGTGAAAATCTGATTCAAGTCTGGCTTCACCTGGGTCTGAACCAAACCCGATGTTGACACCCCTAATTCAAACAGCCAGTTGATTTTTATACGAGGGTGGTTCATGGCCCATCTTCTTGGTTAATCAACCTTGGCTGGCTGAGGTTTGATACGGACCACACATACTTTCTTTTTTTAATATTTACACAGAGAAACCACCCCCATAATTCTTATTGGACCATGATGGGTCACTAAATGTGGAAAGATAAAAAGCTCTCAACCATTTGCCTTATTGTCACCAACGTCCATACAAGCAGTGACAGAAGTGATCATTTGACAAATGCAATTACCATTTACAGCCCAAGCACTGACCATTGGACCAGGCAGTGACCCTCATGTAGAGAGAGACAGATGCCTACCATCCAACTGGCTAACCTCCAGTGGCCATGGACGCTCAACGAGTTTGAAACCCTTAGGGTCTTTAGAGGCGGGCACAAGCGCGAGAGGTCTTTGGCAGCACGAAAAAAGTGTCACTAAAGGCCCTGGGACCTTTAGCAGTGCTTCCGGGAATCGATAATGGCATTTTTCTACTGAATTTCATGCTCGCATCCATTCGCTGTTAGCCAGCTGGGTAATAGGTAGCTAATTGTGTAGGAAAATGTTAAAAAGGGCACCTAACGTTTGGGCATTATTAAAAAGTCAGGTAAGTTTTGGAAACTTAAAAAAAGTGCATCTAAAAAATATCATGGTTAATTAAAAAGACCCAAGAGTTTAAACAGTTAAGTTTGGTGTTAAATGTGATGCGAATTACCATTTTACCCCAAATGTCATATTTTAAAAAATGCACCAAGAAGGAAGGAGTCGTTGAAAAGTTAACCAGTAAATTAACTCTCTTAACTCATCTTGAGTTAGTGATAACCTAGGTTAAATGAATGAAAGTTTGTTTTTCTATTAACAATGCAAAAATTTAGGTGCTTTTTAATTTTTTTTCAAAACTTTGGTGCCTTTTGGAAAATTTCTCAATTCTCTCTCTCTCTCTCTCTCTCTCTCTATCTATCATGTGTTCAGCATGATTGATTTATTAGAAATAGTCATATGCATTCTGGATGAAAAAATGGTATTTAGAGCCTCAAAAGTTTATAAAAATTATAGGCCATTCATTTTTTAAAACCTTATAAAAACCTATCCATAAAATGTTCCACGAACTGATTCTTAACAAAACAAGCATATAGATCACATCTGTATGGTCAAAAATTTGAAAAAAATACTGAAAATCCAATAGCATGTTTCATTTAGCACGGTACCCATTTCTCTATCTATGTATATTTATATATCTCAGATTGAGATTTGAAACCAGTCCCACTAATTAAAATTTGGATCCAATGGTGGGTCAACCCGGACACCACCCAGCTCCAGTTGAAACCCTTACTGCAGGAGGAATAGGAGGAGGGCACTTCAATTATATGCATAAAAAGTCAAATGCCAAGAAACCCTGGTTAGCCAATGGCTGTCAAATTTCCAACCGCCGTCCTTGTAATCATCAATACAAACTTGACTTGGTCAACAAAAGCACAAAAAAAAAATATCTTGATCCATTGACCTGTGAGCTTGACCTGGCTCATCTCATTCAATTATTATAAGAACTACTTTAGCATGACGAGTTTGACTTTGACCATGTCCTATACTAGCAAACTTCGACTTAAGAAAGCAACACCACCCTTGTGGGTCCAATCCCTGCCTGATAATTAAGAACAGACTTGGGAACATCCAGAAATCGATGTACATGGATTCGATTCGGTAGGATCTCCGATTCGAACATGCAACAATTTTTGGATATGGATCTTAAATTCGGATCAGATTTAGGCTTATATAGTCAGGTTCTTTTCGGATTTGGATGAATACTTTGTGTAAAATCCACATCCCAATTCTGTACATTCGCAAATACATGTTTTCAACCGATTTCATTAGATCCCACAGTACCATTTTGAAATTCGGATTCAGACTCAAATTTACTTTATTGGATCTATTTTGGATTTAGATTTCAGAATTGAAACTCAACATTTGGATTCGGATCCAGGTCAAACATCCAAGAAGCAACACAAACCTATGACAAAGGAAGTGCAGATGTTAAAACGTCAACTGTTAATTTACTTGCTCAAATGCTGATCTTGTGGGCATGGGTTAGTGGTCTGGACATGATTTGTATATTGCATGGATCGAGAGTTATGATGGTTAGTGACCACTCACTTTTGCTATTTTAAGTTTGGGATTGCTTGCTTCATGATATGCATTTACCACATTTTTAGTAACTTTTTAATTAAAATTTTCTTTCAATCAAAAGAAAGAAAGAGGATAGAGATCAAACATGATCTAGCTAACCAGTGTTGGACGAGGGCGGATAAGGTGCAATGCGATTGCACAAAAAACATGTGCTGCTCCATCTCGCTGAATGACTCATTCTCAAGCTTTTTGGTATAAAAACCCCATATCCCTCTTGCCTGCTAAAGAGTGCACTCAGCTTCAACCTGGTGGCAAAGCTATGTCACCTGGGTATGGGTATGGGTGTGAGTAGGGAGGGTACAACCAAAATTTCAAAACATATGGGTACTGGGATACCACTATATATATATATCACATAAATACAAAATAAACTGAATATAATCTAAATATATATTATATACTAAAAATATAAAGTTATAAACTGAAAATATAATTATAAATTAAATACAAACTTACATGTATAGAGAGTAAATTGATGTGTCCAGGTGTCAACACGGGAACACGTATGCTGACACGGGTATGGAAGGCAAAATTGAGTGTCCAGGTACCACAGTGGCAAAGGAAGCAGACCAGTGGGTTTCAAACTGGTGACATCCCTTCAGCTTAGTAGTGTTTATAGGTCTGTCTTCCAAATGAGTGGAGCCGGGTAATCCATAAAACACTTTTTCACTTGAGAAAGTATGCATTTTTTTAAGACGAGAAAGTTTTTGCATAACTTTGCAAACACTTCGTTTTTTTCTTGGCATAATGATCCAAAAGGACACGTAATTTTCACTAGTGAGAAAACTTTCCTGTGAGTTTTGGAAATTAATAGATTGGAGGAAACAAATCTCAGCTACTTTATAAGGGGTAGTCTATTTTCCTGCTTGCAAACATGCCTTTCAGTTGATTCTTTCATTGAACCAGATGATGGCCATTATGATTCTTTGGAAATCAATGTAAAAAAGATGCGGAAGGTGGAACCGTATTACCATGACCAAACTTCGATAAAGGTGCAACAGAGTAAAGAAATTCTATTGTCACAATTGAATATATGGAGATATATTGAACTTGGTGGCAATATCCTTGGAAAGGTTCCCATTCCTAGTTAGTTAGGACGAGATTTCCTTGATTTTTGAAAGGATTTTTTTTAAAGGAGATTTCCGTGATAAAGACCATAGAGAAAGTAAAAAAAAATCCTGAGAAATTCTACCCAATAAAATAAAACTGCTTATAATTTTTTCACTGTGGATAAAACACCATATGAAACCCCAAGACTCTCTCTCTAAAACACCATATGGAACCCCAAGACATTCTCTCTCTCTGCCCCTACGCACGGGCACCCACTTGCACACCCGAGTAAGAAAAGTGAAAGAGGAAACGTCAAAGCCCTTCCCCACTATGCTGCTACTTTTTTCTTTTACAGGAATCAATCACTTTTTTTTTTTGTATTATAATGCAATCATGCAACATATTATCAATAAAATAGCATATAGATAGAATCTTTATACGGAAACACAGCCATTTCATTCACACAAATTTGGGCATAACCCACATGGAAATTTCCACATTCTTTTCTCACCCATCATTTTGTTCCCAAAGGAGAAAACACTCCAACAGCAAGATAATTTACACAATGGAATCGATAAAAAAAAAACTCAATTCATACAAAAAACTAACCCATGGTCATGCATAACCTTTTATTGTATTCCGAGAAACCGCCCCAGGCACAGAGACCTAGTCAGTGCTCAGCCTGCCGTACTAACGGTCTCTTTCCATGTCGGCATAAAACTCCGAGGGCTTACCCCTCGATCCGAGGGAATCGCCAAGCTTTGGCTTACGCAGGGGGGGTGACGCCCATGGGATTCAAAACTAGACTGCCTGTCATGCAGGGGTGTGATGCCCATGGGATTCGAAACTAGACTGCCTGTCAAACTGTCTAGGCCCCATCCCACTACGCCAAACCCCTTGGTCTTGGTCATGCATAACCTTGCTTGTACCTCTGGAAAAGCTCTTCTGTCTTTGCATTTCGAAATGCACAACACCCCATCAAATAGACAACAATTAAGGCTATGAAGGTGCAAACCAGGATGATGTCTGCCCTTCTCCATTCTCTCCTGAGGTTAGCAAGAAGGCCTGCCTTGCAAGAATCACAGCTGTAGCAGAGATGCGTCTGCTCATTGCTCCACTGCATGCACTCTGCAGCTGCATTTATGGGGCTAATCCAATATGTTGGGTTTACAAACGTATAGCCGCACTCTGTAGGTGGCTTGCAGCATCCAGACTGCATGGAAAATCATGATAAAAACAAAGATAAAACATATATTGCATTAGTTCAGATATATATTTTCTACTGTCTACTGTACCATACTATTTAGTTAGAAATCAAAGATGCAAGCTTTGTCTAGACCAACTAAATTCATCTATAACATTGGTGGTTGTTAATGTGATGCTTTTCAGATGTGCATGTCAACTCTACACCAAAATTCAGAAGCGAAAAAAAGAATGCTCATTGTTACCTCTAAAGGGCTGAGGTATGCATTGAAAAAGTCTTGGGCAAAATGGTAGCTCTGGTTCAACTCAGCACACATTGTAGAGGAGCTCAAGCAAGAGCTGATCCGCTCCCACTTGAACGAACCTTCGACTCTATGCCGGAGCCAACCCGAATAGTCATCTAGATGATATTCGAGGTAAACGCGACCTGGAACCGGGTGGCCCATTCCCTTGTCTGTTACCAAGTATGCAAAGATGACCATGGCTAGAAGAAATACTATAAGAACAACCATGGCAATTAGGTAAAACAAGAGAAGCTGAGGAATCCTCCAGAACCCGCCAATAAAACCAGCTAGTGCTACCACCAATATCAGTATTCCGAGTACGATGACCGGCCATTGGAGGATCTTCACACATGCATTATCTGTCTCCGTTGCGAGCCATATTCCTGCACCGATGATCGGGATCGAGAGCAGCATAACAATAAAGTTGATGGCTCCTAACACGTTGTTGCTTAGTGACATCTCTTTGTTGGAGCTTGTAGTTCAATATGAGTTTGTATGAACTTGTGTTTCTGGAAGGGAGCTTGCAGAGCAAAGAGGGAGATAGCAGAATGAATTACATAACTATTTAACTACTACTGTCTTAAATTATAGAATGGTTTCTAACATTAAGTTGGAAAACAGTTTAGAATAGCACTTGGTATGCCTTTGTGATAAGCTTTCTAGATTCCTTTCTTCCTCTCTAAGTTCGCTTGTTCGGGCTTTAACTGAAGCACTTTAGAGAAAGTAAAGTTAGAGGGATACTGAGTGCTCAAGCATATTGCCATGAAGAACAGGTGAACTTTAAACAAATAAAAAGTTTGGGGAGATTGCATCCACGTTTACTTAATTTTTTTTTAAAAGAAAGTTTCTTGGTTTATTATTAAAAAAAGCGCTTGGTACTCTGGTATGTGGCCATCATGTGAAACATCAGCAAGCTCATGCATAACAAAGTTTTGCTTCTTTGTTGAGTAAATCACCAAAATCTGCCCAAAATTTTCACCTATGTACCAAAATTTTGAAATGACAGGCCAGATCTCTGTCGTATTTATATGCACAGACAAATGGTAAAGGGATAAGTCTGGCTAACAACTGTTGAAGGTTTATAGTCCACGTCATGGATTCATCCCATGAGCTTCATACATGTAAATATTTTAGTTAAAGGACAGTGGTACAAGTTCTTCTTGGCAAATATGTTACCGATGCCATTAATATACAAAGTTCCAAACCAATGGATGAACAACAATATACTGAAATTCTACAGCCCAAGCTATCTTAACAGAAGCATCTTGTAGTGAAAGCCCAAAAGGAAGTTTTTTAGTTTACAAGAAAATCAAACCCCCTAGGAATAGCACAATTCACTGAGAAAATACCTTCAAGATAGAAAATCAACATGGTGAACGCTTGAAGTCTTGAGTCTTCATGTCTCAAGGACAAAAAAATCACTAAGATGGGCTCATAATGGAAAGAGAATAATATAAATCCTCAAAAACAGAATGTTGGACATACCTATGGTCTTATTTTCCCTTTTTGTTTATAGTCTGTGAACTGATCACACATAGTTCAGCTGGAATAAGTGACCTACCTTTGTTGGTCAAACAATTCATCTTTAGTGCACACACACGTGGTCACCTATGATGTGTGACTCATACTGCATTATCCAGTATAGGCAGTAGCATTCCAATGCAAGCAGACCCATGTGTGTCAGAACTAAAACTAACTGGGTGCCAGGTTCCCCAACATACAACAACAACAACAACTACTACGCCTTCATCCAAAAACAATTGGGGTCGGCGCTATGAACCAAAAAAGAAAATCATTCTGGGTCTTCCACATGAATCCTTCTCCTCCAATCATTTCTATCCAATGCCATGTCCTTGGTGAGGTTCAAAGCATTCATATCCTTTCCTATCACCTCCATCCATGTCTTCCTAGGCCTACCCCGACCTCTTTTAACTAATATATTTTCCCATTTCTCCATCCTTCTAACTAGAGCATCATTAGGCCTCCGCCGAATATGTCCAAACCACCGTAAACGATTCTCTCTCATCTTATTTTCAATGGGTGCAATGCCTACCTTCTTACGTATCTCCTCGTTCCGAATCTTATCTTTTATTGTATTTCCACACATCCATCTCAGCATACACATCTCAGTTACACTCATTTTTTGAATATGATGTCTCTTGGCAGCCCAACATTCCGTACCATATAGTAAAGCGGGCCTAATAGTCGTCCTATAAAACTTTCCCTTCAACCGCATTGACATTCTACGATCGCACAACACTCCCGTTGCACTTTTCTATTTCATTCACCTAACCTTTATCCTATGATTTACATCTCTATCAATTTCTCCATACTTTGAATGATAGATCCCAAATATTTAAAACAATCATCCACCAGTATTTCTTGCTCACCAAGCTTCACTACACTTCCATCACTACTTCGTTGCTTACTAAACCGACATTCCATGTATTCTGTCTTACTCTCACTCAACTTAAAATCTCTTTCTTCCAATGTCTGTCTCCATAATTCTAACTTAGCATTAACCTCAGCTCTAGACTCATCAATCAAAATAATATCATCAACAAACAACATACACCACGACACATTTTCTTAAATTGATCTCGTAAGCACATCCATCACTATAGCAAATAGGAAAGGGCTTAAAGCAGATCCTTGATGTAACCCAACCGTTATAAGAAAATTGGTTGTCACCCCTCCACAAGTGCGGACATTGGTTACTACTCCTTCATACATATCTTTAATTATACTAATGTACTTGAGAGAAACACATTTCTTCATCATTGTCCACAAGAGAACGTCCCTAGGTACTCTATCGTATGCCTTCTCCAAATCAATAAAAACCATATGCAAATCTTTGTTCCTCTCTCTATTTCTTTCAATAAGTTGTCTAAGAAGATGTATAGCTTCCATAGTTGATCTTCCAGGCATAAAACCAAATTGATTCTCCGATATCATGACAACCTTCCTCAACCTAGACTCAATCACCCTCTCTTAAAGTTTCATAGTATAACTCAAGAGTTTTATACCACAATAGTTTGTGCAATCTTGTATATCACCCTTATTCTTATATAGAGGCACCAAAGTATTATTCCTCCACACATTAGGCATTTTATTTGTCCGCCAAATCTTGTTAAAAAGATTTGTCAACCATTCTAAACCTTTCTCTCCCAAGCATTTCCAAGCCTCGATAGGTATACCATTTGGGCCAACTGCCCTTCTTGATTTCATTTTCTTCAAAGCCTCTGCAATTTCTTTATTTTGAATCTTGCGCATGAAGTCACGATTCATCTCATGAAAAGGAATGGAGAAGTCTCCAAGATCCTGAGCATGACTTTCATTAAATAACTTATCAAAATAATTTTTCCATCTCTCCTTAATCTCCCCATCTTTGACTATAACCCTTTGTGTTTCATCTTTGATATATCTAACCATACCCAGATCCCTCGATTTCGTATCTCTCATCTTTGCAAGCCTATAAATATCATTCTTGCCCTCTTTGGTATCCAACTTGTCATAAACCTCCTTATATACCTTATCCCTCGCGTTCTAAACTATTTTTTTAGCTTCCTTTTTTGCTATCATATACTTCTCTAAATTCTCATTATCACGACTCTTACTTAGATTTTGATAACACTCTCTTTTAACCTTAATAGCTAATTTGACATCCTCGTTCCACCACGATGTATCCTTACCTAGCGGTGCACCGCCTTTAGACTCACCCAATACCTTCTTAGCTACCTTTCTCATGCCACCCGCTATCTTATTCTACATTGATTCTGAATCCTCCTCGAGACACCAATCAACTTCCTTAACTAACTGCTCTACAAACATTCCTTGTTTAGCTCCTTTCAGTGCCCACCACTTAATTCTAGGATCTATCCTATGTCTATCCCTTTTGCGACATTGTCTAATTCTAAGATATAAAATTAAGACTCTATGTTGTGTAGCTACACTTTCTCCCGGTATAACCTTACAATCGATGCAACAATCCCTATCTCTCTTTCTAAGTAAGAAAAAATCTATCTGACTCGTATTAACCCCACTTTTAAATGTTACTAGGTGAGACTCCCTCTTCCTAAACCAAGTGTTTGCTAAGATCATATCATAGGACAAACCAAAATCTAAAATCCTTTCTCCACTTTCGTTTCTTTCTCCTATACTATAGCCTCCATGGATACTCTCAAATCCATCCCTACAAATGCCTACATGCCCATTAAGGTCACCGCCGATGAAAAACCTTTCTTTATAAGATATCCCTTGTACTACTCCATCTAAATCTTCCCAAAATTGCCGCTTAATGGAATCATCTAAACCTACTTGAGGTGCATAAACACTAATAATATTAATAATATCCGTACCTAATACTAATTTAATAAGTAAAATCCTATCACCCTTCCTACAGACCTCAACTACATTATCTATAAATTCACAACTCATAACAATCCCTACTCCATTCCTATTCCTATTTATTTCTGTATACCAAATTTTATATCCCCAAGGTTCTATCACTTTTGCTTTCTCACCTACCTATTTGGTCTCTTGTAGACATAAAATATCAATCTTTCTCCTACACATAACATCTACTAACTCTACCAACTTACCAGTTAAAGACCCTATGTTCCAAGTGGCTAACCTAATTTTATGGGCTTGGACTAACTTTTTTACCTCCACCCGTCCAACAAAGTGAGGGAATCCTTGCCTATTTGACACCACACCAGGGCGCCGGTGTGACGCGTCGCTTCTGGGCGACGACCTAGCAATCCTTGTCCATTTATCACTGCCTCCGGGTCTATAGAGTACAACGCGTCGCTCAATAGGGAACACCCCAATGAAATTCTCATATTGGTTCATATTCATAGGGTATGACAAATTTTATGTTGGCTGTCACAGGCCTACCGCAACCCTCCTCCTTTATCTGGGCTTGGGACCGGCAGTGTATAACTAAACAGTTATACACAGGCGGAGTTAGGTTCCCCACCATAATAAGAGTAAATATGTCCTGGATGCCAAAAGTAGGAATTATCTTTAACAGCATTATATGATCATAGTAGGTGGAATTTGTCAGAGGTGCAGCATCCATCCCACTTGGATCAACTCCATGCATCCTGTTAATCTTACAGAAGTTCACTTGCTGACTGCCAGCTTATGGTTAGAGATGTTTGAAACTTTAAACATGAAACAAAACTTCAAAAATGAGAATTATTGATCAGCAGTATATCATGGATATTCCTTTATCTGTTAAAAACTTTAATTTATGTTATATCCTGATGCCAGAAATCCACGTTCGTAGTGTCAAATTTAGCATTTCTTCCCTGAACAACACCCTTCAGTCCAAAGATGACCTAAATCCTTCACCTCTCACACTAAAACATTTTAGTTATTTGAAATCAATAGAAACACCATAAAGTTCCTACCTTTCAGACAATTGCATGATTTCTAAGAGAACTTATACTAAGGTGTAAGAACAACAGAAAGTCAACACACAATTTACTATTATCAACATTAGGATTTCTCAAGATACATGCACATGTACAGTATGATACACATAATCAATGTACTCCTAAGTAGTTTCCACGTTCACAAAAGTGTGTGAATGACAATAATATCCCAGTATCAATACCAAGCTCATTACATAAATAAACCAGCAACATTATCAAAGGACCAACTTGCAAGGATCCAAGCAAGAATCTACCTGCAACAAAATAAACATAGATTAATAATACTTGAAGAAATATCGTCATTCAGTTAAAAGAAAGTATGAATGAGTGACATCAGGCATGAAACAGTATCGCAATTTAGTTGATTTTTGTTTGGGAGACATTTACACATTGTCATTTGTTTTTTCATGGTTTTGAGAAAATTCTGGCTCATCTCTACACCAAGATGACCAAATGAGGAAAACTAAAGGACGCTTCCAGTTCCAGACACCACATGTATAAAGGGAAAGGTATAGGTTCCAGATATACAAAATAAGGGTAACTCAAGATACAATAAGACTGAGGAAAGAGAAAAAGAAAAAATAGGTTCCAGGTCTGCAACTCCACAACGTGATCGTCAACGAAGACCCTAAACTCAGTCCTGGACTGCAAGGCTTGGCATCCTGGTTGAGGAGACCATAAAGTCTTCTTTTTTATTTTTGAAAGAAAAGAGGAGACCATAAAGTCGATTGTTTGATTTGAGTAAGCTCAACGATGACCCAAGAAACCTCTGAAGTGAACATTCAAGTCCAAAATCATTGATTAAATATGAATAGAGCCGTAGTTATCATCTTTACAAGGCTCAGTCCATTCTGAAGTGTTAGTGTAACCAACTTTTCAATATGCAAGCTCATTACTTGACTCGATTATCAACGACATCACTACCCTTTTGCCTTTTTTATGAACCCGCTACCAAGACTATTTACATAGGTGTACACAAGAACAGTATTGCCATCCATATATTAATTGAGGATTTACTCCAGCAACTCCAACAAGAATCATCTTACTATGAGATAAAGTGATGCAGGAGAGGTGCATCATGCAATCGAGGGTCCAAAAGGTCCATTTGGATCTAGTTCTAGTTAGTTTTTTATTTATTTGGGTTATTCTATTTAATTAAAATTGAATCTTTTACATGTATTAATCTGGGATCTAAAATAGACTCAGGGTTTCTCGTGTTTCCCTATCAATACTTATTGCAGGGGTTTCTCAATTAGAGCGGTTGAGTTGAATTATTGATTATATTTTCCTGAATTTTATGCATTAGTTATTCTTTAATTTCTATTAATCCTGTTTTTTTGGTAGGTAGCTTCGTAAGAGTAATAGTAGTGGTAAAGGTAGATTTCTCGTAAATCAGGCAACGGGTTTACCCCACAAAGTGACAAGTCTGTTTACTTTTCAATAATATATGAACTATATACATGTTCTCTTGTGACTTACATTGTAAAGTTGTGTTTAGAGTCTGTTTTGCTTTTGTTGAGTCTGATATAAGCTGCCCGGTTCAGGTGAATTAATACCTCGAAGGGGCAGCCCGTATACTTGAACTGTAATAGCCTACAGGCAAAATTGTGAATGAATCAAATGCGTTGAGCTTTCTTTTGTTCACCCTCATTGTGATTGCTTCTTGTGATTGCAATTTTTCTCTCTCTATTTTCTCTTGCTCTCTGATTACAAGCTTCCGCGACTGGCAAGCGAGCTGACAAGTAGGCTTGCGGCGGTAAGGAAGGACCGTCGCCCCGCGCTGGTCTATTAAAGAAAATAGGCCCGTGACAACTGGTACCAGAGCCCGTTCTCATGCTGAGGAAGAGACTCCAGAGTCAGTGTTGACAGACGTGTCGACAGGCTACGATTTGTGAGCGAGACATCGTGGCACCCCATCAAAACTTGTACAATACCAAAGGCAAGGCAGTTGCCGAAGCTAAGGAGATGGGTTCACCTCGGGGCCAAGAGCAGATGGTTGCAACTATCAATAGGCTGGTGGAAGATGTGACTTCGCATGAAAAAGCGATTTCACGCACAGTTGAATCATTTGGTGGATTGAATGATGTGATGGCGAGCCTGCAAGAGCATGCGATCTTGCTGATGGAATAGGTCACTTCTTTGACGACTATAGTGGCTGACTTGCAGACTGAAGTAGGGTAACTTTAGTTGAAGAACCGCACATTGCAGCGGACAGTGACCCTAAATGGGAGAAATGGTGAGAAGCAATCAAGGACTAATGTGCCAAGACCAGCAAAGTTCAGTGGTTCTCGCGACAACAAGGCCATTGAGAACTTCTTGTTACAAATAGAAGACTACTTGAACATTCAGAATGTGACACTTGAAGATCTCAGAATCAAAGCTGCAACAACTCTACTCGATGGAGATGCTATCGCTTAGTGGAGGCAAAAACACAGTGACATGAAGAGAGGTCAATGCATGATAGACACATTTGACAACTTCAAAATGGAGCTGCACAACTACTTCATGCCAAGGAATGTAGAGAGGCAGACATGCAGGATGGTTGGCGAACTTAAACATACTGGTTCATTGCAAGACTATGTCAGAACGTTCCAGAAGTTTATGCTGGAGGTGCCTAACATGCAAGAAGAGGACAAGCTCAACTGGTTCATTGTGGGACTTCAGCTATGGGCACAGTCTAAAGTGGAAAGAAGCAACCCCTTCATTTTGAAAGATGCATATGTGACGGTCCAACGCTTAGCTGATACTTAGCGCAAGCACTTCACCCCATCAACCAAAGTCGGTAAGAAACCTGACCACAGAGGCAAGATGGATGAACGACACGATAACAAAGGTGAGGCGTCGGCACGTCACCAATCCGACAAGAAACAAAACTATACAAAGTATAACACCACCAACAACAAGGGTGCGGTTGTGACATACTGATTCTGTGGCGATAGACATATCGCTAGGCAATGCCCAAAGCGTCTCGTGAAGGACGATGGACATGCTAATGCTGCATAGGTAGAATGCAGTGATACTGAGACCATGCAACCATGGATGAGAGCTATACGGTCGATCAACGCAGCTAGAAGTTGCATAGTTGAGAACATGCAGGTTAGCAAATAACTGATATATTTTGAAGTCATTACGAATGAAAAGTCCACTTCAACAATGGTAGACTTCGGGGCCACACACAACTTTGTTTCGCGGAAAGAGGCAAAGCGGTTGGGCTTGAAGCCCATTTCAAAGCAGAGGACCATCAAAATGGTGAACTCTGAGGCGAAGCCTATCCTTGGTGAAGCAAGAGATGTGGCTATCCAAGTGGGGAGTTGGGCCAACAAAGCCAACTTCTTTGTGGTGCTTCTGGACGATTTTAAGATAATTTTGGGTATGAAGTTTCTGCGGAACCAGAATGTTATGATGTTGGCAAAGTTTAACACGTTGACGATCTTCGGGCCAAATCTGTCCCACACAGTGCAGTGCCTTACGCAGAAAGGCAAGTCTTCAGTGTTATCGGGAATGCAATTGAAGAATGGTGTCAAGCATGGGGATCAGACATTCTTAGTTGTTGTACGTGCAGAAGAAGAGAAGGTGGAAGTAGCAGTGCCACCGACCCTAGCCCCACTGTTGGAAGAGTTTCGGGAGGTGAAGCCTCCAGAATTGTCAAAGTGTCTTCCACCAAGATGTGAGGTCGACCATAAGATTGAGTTGACCCCGAGAGCGAAACCTCCCCCAATGGTTCTATACTGCATGGGGCCAACTGAGTTGAAACAGTTGTGTAGGCAGCTAGACGAGATGTTGGATGCATGCATCATTCGTCCATCGAAAGCCCCATTTGGTGCTCTAGTCTTATTTCAGATGAAGCATGATAGCTCCAAGTGATTGTGTGTGAATTACCGTGTGCTAAACAAGGTTACGGTAAAGAACAAATACCAGTTGCCACTAATAGCAGACTTGCTCGATCAGTTGGGTAGTGCTCGAGTCTTTTCAAAGCTAGACTTGAGATCAGGTTACTGGCAGGTGAGGATTGCAGATGGCGATGAGCCAAAAATAACTTGTGTCACCCGCTATGGCGCTTATGAATTCTTAGTAATGCTATTCGGATTGACGAATGCTCTAACCATATTTATGACCCTAATAAATTAGATTTTCTACCCGTACTTAGACAAGTTTGTGGTAGTTTACTTGGATGACATCGTGATCTACAACAACAACATGAAGAAACATGTTGGGCACTTACGAACAGTGTTTCAGGTGCTGAATGAGAATGACCTCTGTGTCAAATGATAGAAGTATCTCTTCGAGTAGGAGAAAATCAGCTTCTTTGGCCACGTTGTGGGGCGTGGTGTGCTGCACATGGATGGTGAAAAGATAAGACCCATCTAGGAATGAGTTTCGCCAAACAAAGTCCAAGAGTTGCGACCATTCTTTGGTTTGGCAAACAACTATCAGTGTTTCATCAAAGGCTATTCCCTCATTGTTACGCCTCTCACAGATTTGTTGAAGAAGAATCGGGTATGACTCTGGACAGAAGCGTGCCAAGATGCCTTCGACGACTTGAAGAAAGCCTTAGTGAGGGAGCCAGTGCTGCGACTGCTTGATCACTCAAAATCCTTAGAGGTCCACACAGATGCCTCAGACTTTTCCATTGGCGGAGTTATTATGCAGAAGGGTCATCCGATTGCATATGAGAGTCGTAAGCTGAAGGATGTAGAGAGGCATTACACGGTTCATGAACGTGAAATGACCGCCATCGTGTATTGCCTTAGGACCTGGTGGCACTACCTCTTGGGCACCCAATTCATCGTAAAGATGGACAATGCTGCCACGAACTATTTTTAGACGTATAAGAAGTTGACGCCTAAGCAAGCTTGGTGGCAGATGTTTTTGGCAGAGTTCAACTTTGCCTTGGAGTACAAAGTTGAAAAGACCAATGTTGTGGCAGATGCACTGAGCCGTAGGGCTGAACTGGCAGCTATGCGTGCAGAGCCTTCTGAAGTGCATTTGGAGGGTGCATTGCTGAGCCACATTTGTAAAGGTACGCAATAAAATCTGATAGCACAACACCTTGTTTCTCTAGTGCAGGCAAGGATGATTTTGGCTACAGGACGACCTCCTCGTGACAAAAAGAGGATACGTCTTCGTGCTGCAGTGGGGAAGCTTCCGCCGAGAATTGCTTAAGGAGTGCCATGATACAGTATGGGCTGGCCATCCTGGTCAGGAGCAAACCTTAGAACTCCTTAAGCGCGGCTACTATTGACCACAGATAAAGGACGACATGGAGGGTGTATGTGCGAACATGACTCATCTGCCAACAAGATAAAGAGACAAACTAGAAGGTTGTCGGTCTCATTGAGCCTCTACCAATTTCAGAACGTCCTTGGGATAGCATCTTCATGGACTTCATTGTTAGTCTACTAAAGGTAGAGGGCCTCAGTTTTATCCTGATCGTGGTGGATTGTTTCTCAAAGTATGTCACCTTCATCCCAGCTTCTAAGGAGTGCCCTGCAGAGTTGTTTGTAAAGCATGTGGTGAAGCACTGGGGCATACCAAAGAACATTGTGAGTGATCGTGATGCTCGCTTAATGGGCAAGTTCTGATTTGAAGTATTTCAGCTACTTGGCTCTGATTTGCTATTTTCAACAAGCTTCCATCCGTAGACAAATGAAAAAACATAGCGCATCAATGAGATACTTGAGCAGTACCTTAGGTACTTTGTTAGTGTCAATCAGAAAAATTAGGTGAAGCTCTTTGACATGACACAATTTTGTTATAACCTGCAGAAGAGCGAGTCTTCAGGCCACAACCAGTTTGAGATAGCCACAAGGCAACAACCACTAACCCCGCACACTCTTGCCGCACAAGTAAAGGGAAGGCCATCCTTCACCTATCAGTTTGTTCGTGACTCGCATAATGAGATAGCCACAGGGCGAAGGCATTCTTACACAAGGCAGTAAAGCGAATGAAGAAGTGAGCAAACAAGCATCATCGGCTTGCTGAGTTCTAAGTTGGGAACCAAGTGTTGGTGAAGTTATATCCAGGTCGCACATACATTTTTCGCGGGCGGCATCACATGCTACTAAGAAAGTATGAAGGGCCCTTCACCATCACAAAGAAGGTGGACAAGCTAACATACAAGCTGAAGTTGCTCCCAGACTTCAAGGTGCACCCGATGTTCCACGTGTGAAACCTCAAGCAGTTCCATCCAGACGATGAAGATCTGAAATGCAGTGTGCCACACCGCACTCCCATAATGCAGAGGGCTCCGGCAATACAACGGGCCAAAAAGCACCTCAGTCAGATCCTTCGCCACAAGGTCAACTACTTGGGCGAAGCAAAGAAATACTTAGTAAAGTGGGAGGAAACAACATAACTTACGTGAGAGCCAATATTCCGGATGAACAACCGCTACCCGGCTGAAGTTAGGGCTTACCATAAAACAGATGGCGCCAAGGACGACACATGATTTGAAATAGGGAGCATGTTCTCTTGTAACTTGCATTGTAAAGTTGCGTTTAGAGTCTGTTTTGCTTTTGTTGAGTCTGATGTAAGCTGCTCGGTTAAGGTGAATCAATACTCTGAAGGAGCAGCTCGTATACTTGAACTATAATAATCTGCGGGCAAAATTGTGAATGAATCAAATGCGTTGAACTTTCTTTTGTTCACCCTCGTTGTGATTGTTTCTTGTTATTGCAATTCTTCTCCCTCTATTCTCTCTTGCTCTCTTGCACTCTGATTACAAGCTTCTGTGACTGGCAAGCGAGCTGATAAGTAGGCTTGCGGTGGTAAGAAAGGACCATCGCGCCGCACTGTCCTATTGAAGAAAATAGGTCCGTGACAATACTACAGTATTGAGAAAATGAATCTTTCAAATAGGCAAAAATACTGGCGCAAAGAAAAGTTATTTGGCATAACAAATTCATGGAATCTACAATCCAAAGAGGAATCAAGAGAATTGTAAAGCCCTACCTATAACATGGCTCAACTGTGCCATCAAATATTACCACCATGAGACCCTAGAAATCTAAGCACACCCTCAAGACTCAAGCATGATACAAGAAAACCCATAGAAACACCTTGCATTTGAAGATGTATTCCGTTCTTGGTGGGGGTGGGTGAGCATAAAACTTCGTGGGCTTACCCTAGGGATGGCAGTGGATCGTGGCGGGGGTGGGAGACAAGGTCTCCACCCCGGTCCCGTCTCAAAATTCTGCCCTTCATTCCCGCCTCCATCCCTGCACGGGTCTTGATTTTAACCTCCATTCCCGTTTCATGTCCTCCATCCCCAGTCCAAACGGGGTGAGGTGGGGTGGGACTCTTTTACCCCTCGATCCACTGCCATCCTTAAAGAAGGATCAGAGACGAGGAAGGGCAGGGCAAGGCAGAGATTGGAGACGGGGACGGGGCGGGGAGGGGAAAAGTGTAAGTCGATCCCTGCCTCCATCCCTGCATGGGTTTTGATTTTAACCTCCACCCACGGCCCAAAAGGGGTCAGGTGGGACGGGGCCCGTTTTCCCCCACTCCACTGCCATCCCTAGCTTACCCCTTACCCCAGAGAGTCATGACGCTTCGGCTTGTGCAAGGGGTAACACCCATGAGATTTGAAGCTGAACCGTCTGCCTAGAAGCCTAGCCCCATCCCACTAGTCATTGTTTGGATTGTCAACTTCTGACATGTGAGCATGATTTTCCAACAATGCAAAAATGGACGGTCGCCAACGTGCCAAAACTTGTCGACAGAAAAGGATGTATTTTTCGTCATAAGAACACGATTCAAGTTCAATGCATCACAAATCAACCATGCTGAACTCATCTACGAGATTGGATTGAGTCAAAACAACTCCTACCATCAGATCTTAAGCTAGTATTTATAAACAACTGTAATAAATATATTTCCCTATAGCTTCAAAAGGGTTTAGCATAGTGGGATGGGCTTAGGCCAGTAGACGGGTGGCCTAGGTTCAAGTCCTGTGGGTGTGTCCATGTGGGTGCATGTGTGTCCATTGCACATTAAGCTGAAGCTAATCGACTCTTTAAGGGTGAGGGGTGCATTATGGTTTTGCACCATCAGGTAAGTTACCGTAGACTGGCAAGCATTGTCTAGCGCGGCTAGGTCTCTTAGAACAGGGACTCCATCATACATTCAATCCTAGCCATCCAACAGAACCATCTACTGATTGGATGGTTAGGATTGAATGTATGATGAAACCCATCCTATTTCAAATGATGGGATTTTGTTCGGGTCTCTTACACGATGTGAGGGTGTTAGAGACATTTTGGATTGGAGTATAGGCTGCCTTTTGATTACGTACCTGAGTCTTCCTAATTCTCCAGTTCCTAGAATGCATTACGGGCATGATCATAAAAAAAGATACTAAAAAAAAAAAGGATAGTGCCTGTGATATACGGCTAGCTTCTTTGCTTTCAATAGCCATATTACTACTACTGGTTTTTCCGTTTAGTATGAAAAAAAAAAAATCCCATACATGAGTGTAATGATATGTCACTCTGAGAATACTTACACCCACCTACTTTATAATTGGATTTTGTGGTGGCTATCCGTTCTCATTCTATTCACTTAATTTTTTCACTTTTTTTTTAATGACTTGTCCTGATTCCAAATTTTGTTAACTATGTTGGTAATAGCTTGACTGCAGAAGAATTCTTCATCAGTTTTTTCTTTTTTTTTTTGCGTTTTTGGATATTCATTGAAGGGAGACCTTGGTTCAGGAATAGGGGGAGGTTGACGCTTTACCGTATGGCCCACCCCAAGTGGTTAAACCCCTCGGACTCCTCCTTGACCACTAGGGAGCCTGTTGCTTTAGCCATAAGTAGTGGTGTCAATGAGTGGGGTTTGGTTCGGACCCGGGTGGAACCAGACTTAGATCCGATTTTCGGGTATGATATCGGGTCTGAAACTGGGTTTAATTGGGTCTACTATAAGAAAAATCATACCCAGACCTGATAAAACCTACATGAACCAGACTCGGACCATACTCGGTAAAATAATATTTTTTTAATCACTTTTACATTGAAAATTTGTCGGTCTTAATCGAAACTCAAGTCGGGCTTGAGTCTGGTATAAATTTTACAAACTAGACCCAAATCCATGAATTAATCGGACTTTCGGGTCCGGGCCCAGGTCTTAATTGGGTCTTTTTATTTATCACCATCCTCGGACTATAATACCTGCATATTTTGTTTATCTTAAGTTTTAAATTTAAGCAAAATTCAAGTTAAAATCGAGTTAAAATCATACTAAATCCAGGCAAAATTCAAGAGTTTAAGAACTAAGACTCCAGTTAGATTTGTTGTGAGCTATAGATCTCATAGAAGATCAATTTTGCCGATTTTGAGTTTGGGTTGGTTTGAAAAATTTGTTTTACATTTTGGACCAACCTTTATTTTGGGTTTTTGAACTTGAATTGGATAAAAAAATTAATTTTTAAAAATTAATCAGACTGTATTTTGGATCAACCCAGAGTCATAGGAGGATGTCACAGTGACATATGGGGCCCAGAGGGTCACACCCAGCCTAGTGGAGTGCCACATATCATTGCGGGACCCAGTGGGGCATGAAGGTGGTTAGGGTATAATGGACATTTACACCATCTCTATGCCAAGTGGCCACTCTAGAACGCATAAAGATCCTCCATGTGAATCCCAGGTCATTTGGTATTTTATTAAAATAATAGATTCTGGATAAGTCATATATGGATCCAAACATTAGTATTTGGATCCAATACATATTTAAATTAATTAATAGTTTTTAGATATATTGGATATGAATTTAAACCATATTAACTGGATCTAATGTGAGTTTGAATTAGATTTTGTGTTTGAACTCTTAATTAAGGAGTTTGGACTAGACTTGATTTGGTCATTTGATCTAATCTTAAATAGATTGGACATATAGGGTGACATACAACATAAACAACGTCATTATTGTTTTGACAAAAATTTTGGTCGATCACTAACTCATCTATTAAATCGGAGTCGATCTTGATGTTTTCATCTCAAGGGCATCAAGATCGACTATTTATACGCTGGAATTTGTTGTGATTTGAGTGTTTTATACTCGATCGAGGTTTATGCCTAATTGCTAGTAAAAAATCAGCATTTTTCAGCATCAACTATTTTTTTGGCCAATCCATGAACACATGATTAAATCTAAGACCGCAACAATGATCTACGTTTTGAGGGCTATCAAATCGACTATTTAAACATCAAATTTTGTTAAGTCTTTGAGTTTGTAGGCCTCCTGAAAGGTTACTGTGTCACTGACGCTCAAGTTAGGGTAATACGTCTATAAATTTCTTCTCTAGCTTAATTAATTTCAAAATCTAATGAGTTAGGATCCATAATTTTATTTCTTATTTTATTAATAAAAGATATTAATAGATATTAACCTCTTATATTAGAGATATGACTATTGCCTAAGCCCATCTATAAATAAAGTTTCTCATGAGAAGGATTAACAATGTTAGTTCTCTCTTACTCTCCCATTCTAATTAGAATTCTCTAATATTTTTCTTTATCATCATCATTTTTCTTCTTCTTCTATCTTGGAGTTTTTAACGGCCATTAAATCTGCTCCAAAGTGTTAAGATGGGAGGCAAAGACATTAGTTCATTCGAGAATACGATTAAGGTAGAACTCATCTTACTCATAGCTATAGACAAAATGCAAGCGCATAGATCCTGCGTTTTACTGATTCTACAGGCTGGTCCATGGCAGATCAGATCTAGAACAAGTTAGAAAAGTATTTTAAAATTGTTTTTAAATCAATATCATGCTTTGAAATGTATTTAAAAATATATTTTCGGTAAAACTATGCCCGAACGGTCAAACCTAAAAATTGGGTAGTGTGAAACATATAGTTTCGTATTCATACATGATTTAAGATTGATATGTCATTGTTTTCAGAATGATTGAATAAATATTTATTTTCTTTCACGTGTTTATAATATGAGTCAGGTTTCTGCAAATTTTTTTCATGTGTTCTATAATAATTTAACATGCTAGCATCTTAAACTAGATATTATATGCAAAAATCATGAGTTATATTGATAGTTTAGGGTTCAATGCATGTTTTATGATCATGCATCATTTTTATGAGTCTATGCAATGTGTAGGTATTGTGTATATGGTTGATGCATGATTAAAAATCAATATTATACATTGATGCTTGTGTTTTTCTTATATTTAACATGCTTGGTATTATGATGCACACATTGTTATGATTTTTCCTAATCGATTCGTTGTGATATAATAATTTTAGCTCTCAAACTGAATCACTTCTGGCCAAATCCTTTTACAGAGACCTTCTAGACATTTGGGAAGTGTTTCAGATAAAAACTTAGACCTCAGTGGTGGTACAAAATTGAGGGTTATGACTATTGCAACATAAGAGAGAAATTTTGTCTTGTGTTTAGAGCAAATTTCAATAGTTGATTTTATAAAAAATCTAATAAATCAATGGTTTGGTGTTTATGGCTGTTTTTTTGATATATTATGGTTATTATGTGAATAAATTTGAAAAAATAATAGAAATGTCAAATTCATTAGCTAAGAATCATTGGGTCTCACACAAGTCAAGTAAAATTCAGGATTTTGAAAATAATCTAAATATGGAATTGTTGCAAACAAGGTCTGGTCCAAAAAATCTAAAAAATTCATATGATAGAGTTTTTTCTGTAAATTTAGGTGCTTTTAAAAGCTAACAAGTATAGCTAACGTCAAAAAATTTGAGAGGTTGAGATTCCTCTTGGATTAGGTATGATGACTATTTCTTTGTGAAACAAATTTCTGTGAGGTTCTGACAGAACTGAAAAACAGTTTCTGGTCCATGAATTTCAACAGACAAACAAAATTGGTTTTCTTTAAGCTATCACTTGGATTTGAGAGCTAACACCTTCGGATATGATTATGAAATTTTAAGGGTTTAGATATCTTCGGTATGATGGTCTAACAGACCTGTGAATAATATAAAAATTCTGATGTATGGAGTTTTTAATTTAGAACGTGTCATGTCTTGCGAACCTACTTTATTTAAAATCTTATGCTTGCTCATGATATGAGATATAAATAATGTGTTTTATAATATGTAATGTTTCATGTTTATGCTGTATGCAAGCATGTTAATGATTTATTCATGATAATATATGAGACTGCATATTAACATATGAGTTTTGAGCATGATAGATGGGTCATATAGTGTGCATAGGCATATATGTGATATCTTATGTAATTCATGGTTCATGCTATATTGAAACGAGTCTCATACATCATATAGTGTGATATGTGATGCATCATAAGTCATATAAAACATGCACTCACTAAGCTTGTGGATGAGCCGGGTTCAGTGAAACCTAGGGTGCTAGTGAGCACCAAGTTAAGTTTATAATAGACATGCTCATACAAACTTAAGCCTTAAAGAGATATGGCTCTTGGGTGCTCCTTAAAGGGCAGCACATACCTTGCGATGGATTGAATGTACCATATCTAGTTGCACATCAGGGAAGTTTAGAGGTATGAGTTTATGCCTTATGAGGCAATGCGATAAGCTACCCATAGTAGAGCTTAGGGCTAAGGAGCCCAGTGCTGAGTGAACCTAGTGTTTTAGTGAGCCAAGTGTCATAACACCTAATAGCCTATTTGAACCTTGGTATACCTTGGAGAGGGTATGAGGTACACATGATCGACTGACCATTATGTTCTTTGGAGGGGGAAAGGTGTCTTCTTGGTCCTCAATCAATGGTTGTAGGAGATCTGGATTGCTAAAGAAGCCTAAATAGGCAAGTCCCAAAACTTTGAAGTGTAAAAATCGATTTCACTAGACCACTATAAGTTTCTCTTGGTCACAAACCGCTCCAATGGGTGTTTTTCAGACTCTTCAAATTAATGAAAAAATTAAAATATATAGCATAATAAACACCCCATCTAATTATTGACTTTGAGTTAAGTTTTTGAGACTGTACTGTTGGATAGAGAAAGAGTAACAAAGTAATAATGTATTAAATGAGGTTTACAAGTGTTTAAGTGTTTTACTAAATGTTGACATAAATGTCTATGCATGCCATGCATGGTTTCGAGTTCATGCATATGTTGACATATATGACTTTGTCTTGTTGTGATCTTGATTACTAATGATGTTGATGCATGTTTGTTATTTGAGGGTAAGAATGATTAATTGTGAAATTTTGTATGGTTATATTTATCATTGTTGTAATCATAATTTTTGTTGTGTTTATATGTTATGTTAATGACATGTTATGAATTAATTATTTTGAGAAAGTTGTATGCTTTGTGTTTGTATTCTTTTCATACATATGTTGTAAGGTGTTTTCTAGGAGGATCGAGGTAATGCTAAGAGACTCATATTATTTTTAGGCTCTTGAGATGATTTGATTATTTCATTGAACTTGTAAACTCTGATTAAGTGATACATATACTTTGATTTATTTTAATTCCATTAATGGTTTGATTATGATAATTTTAGTCTTACGTGTGTGTGTGTTGAGTAGTGTAACTCACCTAACCGTGTTTAAAAGAGTTTCCACTATTTTTCTTGAAAATCATGTAAAAAAGTTTTAATAAAAAAATTCTCTAAATTTTTGGTTTAAAAAAGTAGGGCATTACACGGACCTTATAGGGTTTGGTCCAGCCATAAGGCGAGAGATGCACATACTCGTGGCATTCTTCAACTTGGAATGTGATGCAAGAGCAAAGCAACTAGCAATCTGGGACCGAGAGATCCTTTTCAATCTAGTTTTTAGTTAAGTTGTATTTAAGTTTTGATTTAGGTTTGAATCTTAATTATGTAATAGTTCTATCTCAGATCCAATTTAGGATTAAGGTATTTTTATTCCTCATAGGGATTTTGTGGGGAGAATGGTTGTAATATCCCTTTTATTTCTCTCAAACCCTAAACTCCTCCATTTTTCTTTTTCTTGATGATTTCTTTTCCCTGCATCTGTTATTTTTATTTATTTTATTGAAATTTTATTTTCTTTAGCGTACTTCATAGTGTAGTTTCCCATCATCGAGTCCAGGGTTTCAACTCTAGGATGCAAAACTATACTACATATGCCAAAGAAAACAAGAGAGAAAGTATACTAATCGAGTACCAAGCAAAGCTTGAGAAACGCGTGGAATCGACTGAATTCAGTAAATTGCATGAGGTTGTTTGAAATGAAAAGGATGATTGCATGCATGTCGATAATGGTAAGAAAGAAACTCTCAGCATTAACAGTGTCATAAAGAAGGGAATACGTTAAGCATGTTTTGTGATACTGTCCAAAGTCGTTTACTTGGATGTGCAGTCAAGAAATATCAGAGAAAAATATGGGAATAAAAAAAATAAAGAAAGGCCTATAGACATGGTAGCAATTGAAGTCATAGTGTTTGATTGGAAATTTGATCATAGTTCATGCGTTTGTTTTTTCTTGTGTAATTAATTAGAGTGGCTTGAGACGATCAAGATACTTTGATTTGTTTTGACCACAGGCAAAAAAAAATGAATTGTTTTATTCACTTTCCCCTCCACGAGCTTTTCTGAAACCATGACCATGTGCATTTTTAATTAGAATTACATGATTTTTAGTAGAGTATTTGATTTGGTCAAATTAAATCTCGCCAAAATCAACAAAGAAGAAAAGAACAGGGGATGTATATTATGCATTAAAGAGCACAAATACAAAAACTTGCATTAGTGGATATCTATATCCCACGGTTACTTATTGGAGTCTCTTTGAGAAAGGTTAATTTTGGACTGGACTTTTAACACAATATGGACCCTTCTTTAGTGATGGCAGTGTGTGTGTGTGTGTGGAGGATATGAAATGGAGATGAAGGTTAAAATCAAAAACCCGTGTGGGGATGGACTTACGCTTTCCCCCGCCCTATCCCCGTCCTGATCCCCGCCTTGCCCTGTCCCATTCCCAATCCTTCTTTAGGGATGGCAATGGATCCTGAGAAAACGGGGCCCTGCCTCACCTCGCCCCGTTTGGACCGGGGATGGAGGACAAGAAACAGGAATGAAGGTTAAAATCCAAACCGGTGCGGGGATGGAGGTCTGAATTTTGAGACGGGGCAGGGGTGGAGACCTTGTCCCCCACCCTCGTTCCGGTCCACTGCCATCCCGACCTTCTCTTCCTTCAAAAAAAAAAATTATGGACCCTTGATCCAGAAGTAGAGCCCTATTGTGTCACTTACGTGTTCATTAGGCACTTGTACAACGAAAAGGATTGTGGATCGGAGGAAGTTTGTGACAACAAACACCATAAGGGGGCGTTTGAATCACGGTGCACGCACGTCTGCAGGATGCCCAGCTCACGGGTCTCACATGCGTCCGCACGCCCACGCAAATGTGGGTGCGGATGCTACATTGGTGCATCCCGCAGACGTGATTTTGATGTCCGCTGCTGTTCCGTGCCCCCAATGGAACAACGGATGGACGGTGCCGGACACACTCATTTTTTTGGGGTGTATGGAGTCATGGACAAGGCCAGACAGCGCATTCTGTTCTGTCTGTGAATAGTACAGGACAGGATGCACTGTCCTGTCCATGAGCATTCGCAATTCAAACGCCCCTTAAGGGAAGACTTGTGACACGGTGCCATGCAGGAAGCACATTTCATGCGAAACCAGCAATCCCGTGGGAAAGTTGTTTACTGGGAGGGAAGGGTGTGTCCCTCTTCATAGTTGGCCTAACCTCGGGCAAAAATGGTTTGAGGTCTAACTCGTGACTCGGTGAGTCAGCTCAGATGACTCAAATTTTTTTTTTTATGTATTTTAACAAAAAACTCTTTAAAAATTACAATTAGAATGAAAATCAGGCTTGGTGCCAAACTCCTACTTTCATCAATCTTTAACAATATCAATAAACTTTAAAAAACTAAAACTTCTTTAACATTTCATAAGTTAACTATATTTGGATTTTATCAGCAAAATCCAAATGTAGTTAACTTATGAAATTTCATACCAGGCCAAGGTCCGACCCAAGTTCCGATTAAGATGTGCAATTTTCAATGTAAAAATGACAAAAAAATATTATTTTACCGAGTCTGGTTCTGGGTCTGGTTCATGTAATTCTTATAGGATCAGCTGGGTATGGTTTCTTTTATGGTGGGTCTGATTAGACCCAGGTCTGAACCCGATACCATAATCTCAAATCAAGTTTGGGTCTGATTTCACTTGGGTCTGAACTAAACCCAACCGTTGACACCCCTGCTTATGGTCTAGAGGTCGGTGCATGTTTCTTCGCATGGATTTTGCTTGACGGGAACATTAATACCCAGGACCGTCTCTAAAAGCTAGGCAGTGAACGTTTCAGACGGAAGGAGAGGTTTCTAAGATGCATACTTAGAATCGCACATACATTTTATGGAAGAGAGGAATATCTGGTAAACAGCCTGCTTTAGCGGGGTTGAACCTCGATCATTTCTTGCAGTGCACAGGGGTTGGAGATTTATAGTCCTTTCCTAATTAGCCGTTTTTCAAATCTTAATAGGGATTTTAATCTCATTCAATACATTTTAATGGAATAATAATTCACACGATACGTGACGAGCCCACCATTGTGTGGCACCTTGGATTTTAATGTGAGCCATTATGGCTACACTGGATCCAACAAAAAACAACGAGAATTTGATTTTTTTTTTTAAATCTTATATTTTTTGGCAAAATCTCGATAATAAAAATCAAATTTAAAATACATAAATAATTATTATAAGAAATAAAAATTATTTAAAAGTAAAAAACTACCTGTTTTTTCATGATAAATAGCCTTTAAAACGTAAATGTCGCGTTTACCTCATGATATTTATGTTTTGATGAAAAAAGGGTGATATTTTGAAAATATCACGAGTCATTGTCGTTTTTAACTTTCAGGTAATTTTTCGCAATATTATCGCAAGATGTTCATAAATCTTGCGATATTTGTCACTACTATTTGGGAGGAAAGAAATGATGGACTCTTTCTTGACAAAGCCTCAACCATTGTTCCATTGAGAATGAGATGCTACATACCATTCAAGCAGTTTGGAATCAGTGGGCTCGCCCTTTGCTGTAGCCAAATCGTAATCATCCTCTCTTCTCTTCTCTTCTCTCTAAAGGATACTTAATTAGCTGTACTCTCTGTATGAGGATACCTCATCCTTTAACTCTTGGCAGTATCCTTTCATGGCTTTAATGAATTATTTTGTTTTCCATTAAAAAAAAAATCTTTTGCATGGTCTTTTTTTTACTTTTTTGGAAATAATGAGCTGCATGGTGTTGGATCCGAGTGGATTGGTTCAGACCGATTCTCAGCCGAGTCTGTGTTCAAAACGAGTAGAACACAGACCGCGCACTCGGTTGGATCCCACTCGAACCGAGTCACCCAATTAGCCGGTTTAAACCGGCGAGTTTGCCAACCTTGACAAAAGCCAACTTAATCACATGGAAGCAGACGGCCACAATGTGGGCACGAGCAAAAACGCTCATGTTCAGCATGACCTGATCTGCTTCCCTATGCAATATATACATGCATATTTAACTTAGAAAAGCAACCATTCGGGTCTCCTCTTGTGTGGCAGGAGCAGTTAGTGCGCGTCACCTTGTATTGGGACATTGCAAGTTCGATTTCCAATAGTATATGGTTGTATAACTGGGGTCTGCCTAACCCCAGTTTTCTCTGTCGAAACTAAAAAAAAAAAAACTTAGAAAAGCCAGTCATCATAAAAAAAACTAAAAGCAGCTAGCCCAATTGTTTTGGGTGTACAATGAATCCAGTGGATCAACCTCATAAAAGAGGTGAGGAGTGTCTTTTAACTATAAATATCATAATCAACAATGCTTAAGTTTTTCGCTGACAAGACAACGATCATAAATAAGTATGCCAGACAAACGGGTGCGACTAGCTAGGTCTCTGATCCTGGGGATGGCTTCTCTGTGTAAATATGAAAAAAAATTTAATTGAAATGTTGTTATGTCAAATAGGACTTTCCCAATTTTTTAGTAGGTAGGAGGTGGTGGCTTGGTTAGAAAAGTTTAGTCAGACGATTCTTTCAGCAAATATCATATAAATCAAGTTTTTCAGTCTCTTTCTTAGTTAGGTGTTAAAGAGGGAGGGTTGGCGCCAAACATGAACATGTCCTGATTGTGAGATGTTTAGTTTTTTATTTTTTCGACAGGCCCAATTCAATCTTGGAAAATGGGTTGCATTAGACCCAATTCTGGCACAAACCCAATCTTCAATGCTTGTTTGAACTGGTCCTGGTTGTGAGTAGTGATGTTTTTTTTCTTTGATAGATCCAATTCAACCATGGAAGGGATGCATTAGACCCAATTCTGACCCAAAGCCAACTTCAATGCCTGTTTGGTTCTAGTAAAAAACAAACCGAAATTGATATTTATGCTATCTGAGAGGGTGTTGTGTGATCTCCTCCAAAGACAAATTTACGTGTTTCGGTGTGTACAAAGAAATATCTTGGGACCGACAATAATTCATATGCCAATGTTATTTATGACGATTTTATAATAAAATAACATATAAAAAAGGTAGATATGCGTTTGACGAAAATGTTCTCTCATAAAATAGATATCCGTTTGACGGAAATATCCTCCCGTAAATAGCTTTGCACATTCCTGTGACTCTTATCATTGCCTGAGTCAGAACCCATCGGTTCCTTCAAGAGGACAGTGCCTGAGCTGAACTTTGTGAAGCATATTCTCAAGAGTACACCATTGCTAGAGTCTTTAAGAATCAGCCTCAGTCCGAGGAAAATGGTGCAGTGGGTTGCCATTACAAATGAGCTCGTTTACTTGGAGATGATGTATTCTCGGCTGCACATAGAATCGCTTTGCAGCAGAAAATGAACTCGATGATAAGCATTCTAAATCACACTTTGACAACGCACCATCTGCTGTAACAAAAGCTCCTTTTGATGATGCATCCTTTGTCATCGTCTGCTGCCGCTGAAGCACCTTTTGCCGTCGTATACTGCCACCAGAGCACCCTTTGTCGTCGTCTATTGTCATCGAAGCACCCTTTGTCGTCGTCTGCTCGTGAGAAATAGTTGAACTACCAGAGAAATCAGTATTCTGTATATTGTTCATCATGATACCAGAGTGCAAGTGTCGAACTGAGTAGACAAAGAATAGCGATTTACAGAAGAGATAATGGTGGCAACGTCGAACTGAGTAGACAAAGAACAACGATTTACAATAAAGATAAGATTAGAGAGTAACGATTTACATTAGAAATCAGAACAAAGAACAACGATTTACAGTAGAAATCAGATCAGAGAGTAGCGATTTACAATAGAAATAAGATCAGAGAGTAGCGATTTACAACAACGATTACATCAGAGAGTAGCGATTTACAATAGAAATCAAATAAGAGAGTAGCGATTTACAATAGAAATCAAATAAGAGAGTAGCATTTTCTACTGTAAATGGCTACTCTCTGATCTGATTTCTACTGTAAATCGCTATTTTTTGATCTAATCTATGTTATAAATCGCTACTTTCTGATCTAATTTCTACTATAAGTCGCCACTCTCTAATATGATTTCTACTGTAAATCACTACTCTTTGATCTGATTTCTATTATAAATCGCTACTCTCTGATCTGATGTCTACTGTAAATCACTACTTTCTAATCTGATCTCTGTTATAAATCGTTGCTCTCTGTCTACTCAGTTTGACACTGCCACCATTATCTCTTTTGTAAATCGCTATTTTTTTCTACTCAGTTCGATGCTTGCACCTTGGTATCATGATGAATAATAGACAGAATGTTGATTCCTCTGGTAGTTCAACTATTTCTCATGAGCAGACGATTATAAAGGGTGCTCCGACCGCAATAGATGATGGCAAAGGGTGCTCCAGTGGCAACAAATAATGGTAAATGATGTGTCGTCAAAGGGAGCTCCTGTTATAGCAGATGATGCGTTGTCTAAGGGTGATCCAGAACGTTTAGGGTGAAATATTGCGAGGAGTGCCTATTACAGCAGATGAGTTTACTGCTTAGGGCGAAAACAGAACGTTTGGACTTTAAAGAGTTAAATCATCCTCCCTTTTCTAGATAGAAAACCTTTTTGTTCTTTTCTAGAATTACCGTTTCATAATGGGAATGGCGAGAAAGGGTACTTAAGTCTTTGCAATCGCACCGAACTTTGATGCTAACTGATGCCGACACACACAAGGATACGAGTCCCACATGCTTATATACGTGGTGCTCATTCGGACCCCCCAAAGATGCACGTGCGTGTTGGGGGGGGCATATAACATGCTTCGATGCTATCTAGTATGACAATGTGGGTCAGATCCGGTCCTTGATTTGATGTTTAAAAGATTGATTAAAATTTTAGTCTTGGATACTACTGGGGTCTCACAATGAAGTTGAATTTGTTTAGAAAATGAGACTTTATGATGTGAGAGCCGCTAAAGTGAATGAACTAGTTGATTTTTTATGTGAATTTGACCCTCACCGTCCATAATGATTATTTGGTGCCAATTGGACCCAAGTAATATGTATCCTGGATCTGACCCATGTCAAGACATATTTATCCAAGACCAAATAAGTCCATTAGATCCATTTCAGACCTGGGTCTGAACTTTGATCCGTTTGGGTCATGCGTAACTCTTTAAAATGGAGCCGAGAGTGGAGGTAGGTTTTTTTTGGACAGAGAAAACTGGGGTTAGGCAGACCCCTAACAGTTATACACCATTGGGATTCGAACTTGCAACGTCCCAACACATGGTGACTGTTGGTGAGTGGAGGTACGGTTTTTTTTTTTTTTAAAGGAAAGCTGGGTTAGTCAGACCCCTACCAGTTATACAACGATACCATGGGATTTGAACTTGCAACGTCCCAACATGGTGACTTGCACTAACTGCTCCTCCGAGACAAGCAGAGCCCACCGTTGGTGAGTGGAAGTAGGGTTTTTTCTTTGAAAGGCAAGCTGAGGTTAGGCAGACCCTTACCAGTTATACAACGATACCATGAGATTTGAACTTGCAACGTCCCAATACAAGGACAGCTGCACTAGCTGCTCCTACCAAACAAGGGGAGCCCTAGTTTGTTGGATGTACGTTTTAAAGTAGGGGAGTTACGTATTTCTATGCTTAAAAGGATAATCAAAGTATTTTTAGCAATAAGGGTAAAACAAAAATTTTATGACACTTTCAAACTGGTTTCATAATATTTGGCACTTTTTTTTTTTTGAATTTGTAACCCAAAGAAACCGCTCTCGGCACGAAGACCTGGCCATGGTGGCTCAGCCTGCCATACTTATGGTCGTCGTGCGCTAAGACCCCTGCCATGGGGCCGATATGGATAGTAGGTACTTGAATAATCTGATTACAAGTTGACAGGTTTTTACAAGGCTTCAAAAATGGCCTACAATTAGGGGTGGCAAAATCTGACACTACCCGTAAACCTGCTTCTTAGCCGGGTTCGGGTTTGGCTTAAACGGGTTCGTGTCGTAAACGAGTCAACCCGCCTAACCCGTTTATTAAACGGGTTGGGTTCGTGTTAGGGGTATGCCAACCCGGCTGACCCATTTAATAAAAGGGTTAGACGAGTGGGTCAACCCGTTTACCCGAACCTGACCCGCCAACCCACCCGCCAACCCGTTTACCCGACCCCGACCCGCCCGTTTACCCGTACCCGACCTGCCAACCCGTTTACCCGAACCTGACCCACCAACCCGTTTACCCGACCCAACCCGTTTATTAAACGGGTTAATCGTGTCATGTCGGGTTACCCATTTAATAAATGGGTCGGGTTCGTGTTTGCCACAGCCGACCCGTTTAATAAACGGGTCGGGTTTGTGTTGAGGTATGCTGACCTGCCAACCCGCTGACCCGACCCGATTGCCACCCCTACCTACAATGTGCGTGACACTTTCTCAAGCCATAAAATCATATTTTTTCATAAAAAAAACATGAGATCCAGAAGCTCGTTCTCACTATTTTGAATATGCTGAACCCGTGAGTTAAGATTGGAATAAAACAACTTGTGGGCAGAGATCTAGAGGCGTTTGTAAGTAGCAGCCCCATCACCAAATGTTTCTCCCACAACATCAGCACTCATTATTGATGGGCATGAAAAGAACCGGCCTCCTGTATCTGTTTTAAGGACGTCCAATATCATATTGGTGCCAGTGCAAAAAATGGGTGGATGGGTATTAGGGGTGTCAATGGGTTGGGTTTGGATTCAGATGGAATCAGACCCTGAATTGATTTGGCATGCTGGTATCGGGTCTGAACTCGGGTTCAACCGGACCCACCATAAGAAAAACTATACCCAGTTCTTATAAGGATTACATGAACCAGACCCAGACCATACCCGATAAAATAATATTTTGTATCCTTTTTACATTGAAAATTTGGTGATCTTATTTGAAACTCGGGTTGGTCCTGGGTCTGATCTGATATGAAATTTTACAAACTATACCCGGTTCCATGTATTAATCGGACCCTTTGGGTCTGACCGAGATTCTAATAGGACCTTCTTATTTATCACCAAACCCTGACCTTATAGAGTTTAGTATGGGTAGAGTCCGGGTCAAACCCGACCCATTGACACCCCTAATGGGCATAAACATATTATGTGCACATCATGAGTTGAGAGGAAAAGCTTTAGGTCTCGACCTCTTTAGGCATCATTCAAAAATTCCTTGTGGGCATCACAAAATTCAAGTGGTTGCTCCATGATTTTTCATGTATGCATCGTCAAGCTCTGTTGGACGATTCATATCTGGCAAAAGTATATGGCAACGTGACTTTCACGGGCTGCGGAAAACGACCCCTTTCATACGAAAATGGGCTATTTTCCACATAAAATTGACATTGAAAGGCATTGGATCTAGTAGATTTGTTATACTAAAGAGACCCGACACACAAGAACACAACATTTTTTTAATTTTTACTTTTAATAAAAAGCTATTTTTGTAACTTTAATATTTAAAAACAATCTTATTAACATATTATAAATCTATTAAAGTATTAAAAAATAATATCCATATGTATCAGTGTCCGTATTAGCAAGTCTAATAGTGTCACCAGGGACACCAGCCAAACTGGCGTGTCCCTGTGACATATAACGTCAGATCCTTGTAGAGCCACATAGCAAGATTTTTTGTGCTCAATATGCACTCATCTGAGTCAAGGCAAAAAAGGAAATTCATCCATAATATCACAAATTTTGCTGCCCTTATTATCTCACACCTTTATTTTCATCATTCCATTAATTTCCCACTGTGGAAAGTTGAAAATTATGACGTGGGAAAAAGTTCAAAAAAGTAATTAAAAAATATTATGTATCAATCAAAACGTGACATATGTTAAAACCATTAAAAATAATATTAAAAATTTATTTTTAAGCTATTTTTATATTTATTAAAAAATAGTCAATTCAAGTTCGTATCATATCGATTTTCTGGCAATACGATACGTATATGTTATGAGACTCACCGATACTGACAACATTGGTCTTAATTTATATTTCAAGAGGGAGGAAAAAAAATAACATGAAAAATGAATAACATGGAATAGACACCTCACGCCATAACTAAAAGCCTGTTTTGGTGCTTCAACACAGCTGGGAAACCAGTGACGCTACATCCTTGAAATGAACGGTGAGGATTTAGCTCTCTTTTGCATGCTCAGCCCCACTTGGACCTGCTACCGACAGGAGCAGAGAAAATCATGAAATGTGGCTCCATGCAAGTTAATCCCATAATCAAACAAGTCATTTCTTGTTGCTTTTTTCTAAAGCTAAAAAAGACAAAAATTCACGGGTGGTTGGCCACAAGGAATTGTCCATTTTACTCCACTTCACCGGTAACTTTCTAGGTATTTGAGTAAGATGGACAATTCCTTCTTGCCAACCACCGACCCACCGGTGAAGTTGGTTATCTCTCTCTCTCTCTCTCTCTCTCTCTCTCTCTATATATATATATATATATATATATATATATATATATATTTACTAGAATATGAAAACTGAAACATGAGAACTAAAAAATATGGGCATTTTTAACCCTTTCTTTGCAAATCTAATTATGTGGATGAGCTTGGCATGGCAAAATTTGATAAGAATCAACCATATTTTCGATGAAAAATGTGATTTTTGAATGCTTGAATATTTATGAAGATTATAAGTCATTGATTTTATAAAACTTAAAAAATCTTGCTTGGATGATTTTGATGCGAGTTTTTATAAAAACAAGGATGTAGATGACATCAGTAGGGCTAGATTCAAGAGAAAAGAACAAAAGTTCTATAAAAATCATGGTTCACACATTAGTTCTCATATTTTGAGTTCTCATATTCCAGTGACTATATATATAGTCACTAGAATATGCAAACTGAAATATGAGAACTAGAAATATGGGCATTTCAACACTTTTTTTTCAAATCCAACCTGTGGATGTGTTTGACATAATTTATTTGTTAGGAATCAACTATTGGATTGCGAATTTTTGTTGAAAAATATGATTTTTGAATGCTTGATTATTTATGAAGATTATGAGTCATTGATTTTAAAGCCTTATAAAAATCTTATTTATGCATCAAAATCAGATGATTCAAGAGTGGGTTCTTATAAAACCAAGTATGTAGATCACATCTGTACAATTAGATTCAAGAGAAAAGAACAAAAAATCCATGAAAATCGTGGTTCACACATTTTATATATTTATATATATATATATATATATATATATATATATATATATATATATATATATATATATATATATATAGAGAGAGAGAGAGAGAGAGAGAGAGAGAGTTGGTGTGCATGCCCTTAGTGCACCAGTTATAGCCATCATCTTTCTTTCTGATGATTTGACCGTATAAATGTGTCATCGCATTTTCTCAATTAAAAAATATGATCTTATAATATTTGAAATTTAAGTGTTGATTTTTCAATGTTTAAAAAATTTGTTTGCATGTTAAAATTGGATGGTCCAAGAGCTGATCCCAACAATTCCGACCATATAATATGCATCTATACTACCAGATTTTGTAAAGAAAAAGGTGAAATTTCACATGTTAATTGAAAATACGTGAATTGGAGTATGATATGAGATTTTCATGTTTTTTTTTCTTAAATTTCATTGTGCGGATATGATCCAAGTGCCTGGTTTTATAGAAACAAACTATTGTATAATCCGTACGATGCATAAGAAGGATTGTTTAAGACTTGAAAATAAAATGACCCAAAATTTTCGTAAATATTCAAGCCTCAAAAACTCATTTTTTTATGAAAAATACATTATCCAACAATTGATTCCTAGAAAATGAATAGTGCCAAATAAATCTGCAGGGTTGGATTTGCAAAAAAAGTGCCAGAAATGCCTTGTTCACACTTCAATTTTTTAATAAACGTGTGTGTGCACATCCAACTTAACGTCAAACTATTTAGAGCTCGACGTTACTCTCGTCTCAGACTTATAACCTCTTTCAAGGTGGGGGACTGCCATGTGGCAGTCCTGACTGTTGCTTCCACCATTTGATGCTGCCATGTGTCACATCAGGTCCTTGGTGCTTTTCACCTGATGTTGTGCCTCCTCCTGGTTAACCATATCCTTATTCACCAGGACACAGTATAATGCTCTAAAACATTAACCTGAAAATATGATTAAATTTTTGTAAGTAAACGATAAGGCCTTATCAATGGGAATGCTCTATCTAGACTAATCACTAAGGGGACTGCCTCAGCACAAGAGTATATTTATCAATTAGAATTAAGTTCATGAAGGAGACAACCAAGAACAAAAACTCTTTATATTTTTTTTTTAAAATAAAGCAAAAATATTCATTTTGGTTTCGGTTAGAATTTCAGGTTACAAGTATTTCAACTCAACATAAGATTGAATCCATTTCTCATATTGAACTTGAGTTTAAGTTTAAGTCATAGATTGGTCCAAACGGGAATCTAAAATCCAAGATAAAAATAAGACAATACCATTCATGAATTAATTTAAATTATTCATCAATTAATTGAATTATTTAAAAATATTATTAATAAAAACAACAAATCTTAATAACGATAGACTATTTTCCAAAAAAAATCCTAGATCTAAATAGTTTGTTCTTCACACAACCTATAGCATCCCACCATCGCTCCATCTCGTTTACTCATTACTTGAATGGTTATGATATAAGGGTTAGAATCATCGAATTTCAGTAGAAATACAATAACAATGCATGCATATATTAAACCTTGTATATATAAAATTATATATTCTTTGAGAACATGCATAATGAAATATAATAATTATAATACATTCCAATGAACAACTATAACAATTATGAATATGCAGTATATTTCAAAACATAAACTTGTCCATGATTAAGCATTTGCATTATTAGAACATGTTTTCAATACAAGTTTAAAACAAAATAAATCTAATCAAGTGTAAGGCTTTTGTTTATCTTTTTGCCACTCATGCAGGCACACTCAAGATAAGTCATCGAATCAGATAAGACCACCCGAGTATTTATTATGCTATATATTTTAATTTTCTTGAGTGACTTACTGAAATAAATTGACTGAGGGTGATTCATAACAAAAAAATATCTCATAGTAGCCACTGTTTTTGAGGATGCTTCCTAAACTTCTGCATAAGACATGAACATACTCCATATGACACATCAGTACTCCGACCTCATAACTCCGAAGACTGGAGACCAAATAAGCCTTTCTCGCTCAAAATATATAATGGTCAAATGAAATTTTGTACCACCTACCTTCTCTAAAGTAAGACCGAACTAAATGGGTTATTGGGTATTTATTAAAGACAAGAGTTAATTGCATTTTATCATATGTGCTTTTTTTCTATCCAACACTCTATGACTTAATAGCCCAAGTACCCTTCTAGAGTAGCTTTTCATATTGTCTTTCATGGCATGCACATCATACTACCCATTCATGGAAGTTACACAGTTTATTAGCTCATTTATGTTAATAATCCATTTAGTATGCTCTTGGTACCTTTAAACTAGTGGAGTATTTATACCTTCGCATCCGCTTCGAGATAATTATGTTATGTGTACATTTATATTCTTTGTATAACTTGATGTATTTTTGACATTTCATTGGTTTTTTTTTAACCACTTTTTCATTCATGAATGATCGCATGAACATGAATACTTGTTTTTCGTACCTTATAACACATTATCATCACATGCCACACAACATATTTATATACTTAAGACACAAAATTTGTTCTTTTAAACTGTAAGCTCATTCATATATACTTGCATGCTTTTTATGCCTTATAACACACCATAATCATATTATAACCATTCTACATATTATATCATTATGTTGCACATTATAACATCATACTGTATATCATAACATCATACTATACATTATAGCATTCATAACAAAATTTTAAAGATTAGCATTCAAAAGATGTTCACTAGAGATGACACAACCACATGACCTTAATAAGCCCATGTACTGTGCTTCAACATGACACATGCTCATTTGGTTCACTTATCAAACTATGTCATATTGATTTGGTTTACTTTTGAAACATAATACAAAATTTACCTATCATTGTAAATCTTATTATAAATCGTACAAAACGATTTGGGTTTTGGGATTTTAATAGCAGATTCTTACATGTGTTGCATGCATCTAAAAGAAAACCAAAACCTTAACTCATTACAGATTAGGAATTAAAATTTCTATAACAGGCAGTTTTATATTCAAAGAACAATCTTGTCGAATTTTGTCTCTCCAATGAAAAACCAATCATAAAGCATACAAAATGAATTAGATGTTAGATTTTTTTACTGTGGGTGGCTTTATATGTTTAATTCAAGCCCACAAAAACTCAGAATTATATTCCATTCAAGCAGAGAGCTAAAAATCCCATAACATCTGCTATTTTTGTTATTTGACAAAATGTATTACATTCTGGACCAACTTTCTTGAATTTTTGTTTCCAAACCATGATGAATTAAACTCCAAGATTTTAACCATATGTTCTTCCATATCTAGACTACCACACCTTAAAATCTCATCTATAGATCTCGAGTATTCTGGAAGATATGGTTTTTATAAAGTTTTTCTGTCTTTATATAATTACTGTCATGATAGGATTCCTATATTGATTTGCAGAGGGCATATCTCTCAAACCATGAATTATTTGAGTTTGGAATTTGAATTGAGATTACTTTCATATGTCTAAAACATCTCCATATTTTTTTAAGATTTATGGGTTCACAGTTTTAGAGAAATGAAATTATTATGCTGATTGATCGGATTAAAATACATAGAGCAAAATACAATAATCAACAAAAAACCTCATGCTTTCAATAAGAAGATAAAGAAAACTCATCGAACGATGTTTAAACCCATCAATACACATCATATTCATGCATAAAATCATGCTATAAACAGAGAAATACAATATATATAAACATTAAAAAATTATATGTTTTTCAAAAGAAAACATATTATCTCGATAACAATCATATTCACATTTTAAAAAAAGAATTTTGGTTTTTAAAACCTTCATACATGACACAATATTAGTTCTTACATGAATCTAAGCTCATACGTGTGTTAGTACGCATATGAAGATCATCCCACAACATGATCGTGTATTGCAGCCTAGCTTCACTCGAGCGTATTGCAGCCTCTCCTGAATCCTGATATAGTAATAGACCTTCACATATCCTCTGCCTAACACTTCCGCAATACCTTCGAAAATGTCTATGGACAAGAGTTTGACGGAGAGTTCCGACAGGCGGATCCAAATGGGTATCATGGTTCAAACTTCTAACTTTAGCGGCATGCCCGATTTCTACTAATTCGTAACTAGAATGCATTCCACCACTCACCATGCACTCTTTTGCGCAATATACCGCAATTGTTATGTATTGCTAGATGTTATGATGAGGAGGTCATCCTAGAAAGTCGAGAATGACACCCTTTTCATATGAGCCCACTAGGTTTTGAGAGCCTCGATCATGTATTGATACTCCAAGCGTTTGTTGGAGAGACCTCTCGAGAAGTCTGCTAGCACTGTGAGGCCCATGGATTCCAACAATTGCTAGTATCTACCCGTCAGAATTCTGATTCATGGCCAGAGGTTTCCCGCATTGGCATGCTGAACTTCCAAAGCCGATAAATGCAGATAACATCCTCTGGATACAACATTGGCCCATGATGAGTTCCTCACCGATCTAGCAGTGTTCCCATCTAACGCCTCAACTCCTTCCATTCCATTATTATTCTGCTTTTCTCTGTCCTGCAGTGGCCATTCCTCTCCCTCGTCTGAATTTCCCGCTTGTCCCTGATCTGATTCATGTCCCTTTGGCTATAGCCTTGTTGTTACATATATCAAGAAAGGGAACACTTCACTCTTTAATTAACATGCATTAAATTAGGTATTTTTCATGCAGGTATTTTTTCACAGGGATAAAAAATCAGCTGCTTATATTATGCTAAAATTTGACGAGAAAAGATTCTAATTTTTTTTGGTAAATTGATTTGATCCAAAACATGTTCTTTGGTAAATAAAATATTGCAGATTCGACAAAAGATACCTACAACTATGCTTTTCATTGGGACCTACCTTAGGCCTAATAAAACTGGGACGTGATTTGAACATTTCTTTCTCTCTCTCTCTCTCTCTCACACACACACACACACACACACACACACACACACACATATATATATATATATATATATATATATATATATATATATATATATATATATATATATATATATATATATATATAGAGAGAGAGAGAGAGAGAGAGAGAGAGAGAGAGAGAGAGAGAGAGAGAGAGAGAGAGACGAAACAAGATTTCAACATAGCCCCAGAAAGGGTCAACAGAATTTACCCAAAGAGAACAAAAAAAAAATAAAAATAAAAACAAAATAGAAACAAGCATGAGCAAAACAAACGAAAAACAAGTGGCTCACGCAGGAGCCACAAAACCAATAAGGTCTAGAGGGAGCAGAGCGACAACATGAGAAAACGTTAGATCAGGAAGATGAATACGCAGAATCACGAAAACGTCCACTAGGATTTTTTGTGCAAGATGATTAATGTCGATCGGAGATTCCCGAAAAAGGGCATCATTGCATGCCATCCAAACGAACCACCAAGTGGTAAACAACCACGACCTCCAGATTAACCGCCACCGCTTACTGCGCTAAAGGTAGACCGAACCCAAGATGAGGTCTAGCGCAAAGGACTCTTCCATAACCAAGACCTCCGGGTGCCTCCAAGTCCTACAAAAGATCTCCACAAAGGTAGGGCAAGACCAAAAGAGGTGGAACAAGGATTTTTCAGCAGCATGACAAAGCACACACCAGCTCGGAAGCTGGAAGCCCCACCTCTTTAAGGTAGAGTGAGTTTGGACATTATTGTGCAAGATTAACCAAGTCAGGACCCGAGAACGGGGTGAAGGGCCCTTCGCCCAGAGCGCAGATTCGGGCAACCAGGTCACCCTCAGGGGGGGCAACGATCTATAGACTTTGCTAGTCAGAAACTTCCTGGTAGGAGCAATAGCCCAATGCACCCAGTTACCAATATCGACGGGATCATCAAAATTGTCGCTAAAGAAAGCTAAAGCTAACAACCATGACTTACATAGATGAAAAAATGCTTCAAGCTGCGAGCGAAGAAAAACCAAAAGGAGAGAAGGAGGCCCATACTTAGAGAGAAGAAAAGTAGCGCAAGGATTATCCGGTTGATGAGCAAGCCAACATTGCTTAGAGACTAGGGCAATACTCCTGAGTCTGGGCGCAGAAACACCTAACCAACCATAGAATGCGACAAGACCACCGAACGCCAACCAACCAGGTGGCACTTACCTTTGAGATGACACCCAGACCAAAGGAAGCTTGCCAGTAGTCGCGTCAGCTGCTTCTCCACACCCACAAGTATCAGAAACATGGACATGCAAAATTTTGGAATGGTCGAGAGAATGTGCTTCAGTAAAGTTAGGCGTCCAGCGTACAAGCGATAAGAAGCTTGTCACGAGAGTAATTTGCGCTTAACTTTAAGAAGCGTTAGAGCCCAAGCCACAGAGGAAAGGCGCTTAACTTGTAACGGCAAACCCAAGTACAACATAGGTAGCTCAGATATAACACAGTTAAAAATCTTCATCCCAGCAACAAACATAGAGGGTTAGACGTGAAACATAGAAAGAGAACACTTTTGCTCATTGAGAGAAAGATTGGAAAGAGAGAAAAATAAGAAGAATAAACTTGAACCGAAGCATCTGCTGAACACTAGTGTGACAAAAAATGATCATATCATCAACATAAATAAGAGCATGAGCATGGAAGTCCTGGACCGGTAAGAGATCGATGAAACTGCAGGCGAAAGAGGGCAACAAGACCCTCAACGACCGTATTGATCAATAAAGGCGAAAGAGGGCAACCTTGACGTAGACCCCGCTCCAGCTTGAACCGTTCCCCAAAAGTGCCATTGATATTCATCATAGCCTGAGCATTCATGACTAGTTCCCTAACTCAACGAGAGAACCAACGACTAAACCCGAAGTTCGATAACATTTGAAATAAGAAGGGCCATTGGACAGAATCAAAAGCCTTATGAAAATCTAATTTAAGAAGAAAAGAAGGATGACCACAAAGATACAAAGAGTGCACAACCTTGGTTGCCATGATAAAAGAATGATGAACCCTCTTATTATGGATGATGGCGAACTGAGAGTCTGAGAAGATTTATTGAGCCACTGATTTCAACTTGTTTGCCAAAACCTTGACAATCATACGATAAAGAGCACTCGTCACCGAGATTGGGCAAAACCGAGAGATATCCGAAGCATCGACACCTTTAGGAGTAAGTGAAATAATGGCTAAATAAAAAGGGTAGGGCAGCTTGGAATTATGATAAAACTCACCGAAGATGCTAACCACGTCCGGTATGACAGAATTCTAGAAAATCTTGAAAAAGTCAACATGGAACCCATCAAAGCTGGGCGCTTTCCAACTAGACAGATCCTTGATAGCACGAAGGATCTCAACATCCGAGAATCTTCTTTGTAAAGCACATGCTTGATCATGAGAGATCACCCGTAGCATGACAGACCCAATATTCTGGTTTGCAACCACTAAAGAGGCATAAATAGACTTGAAAAAGCGTGTGACGGCCTAGTTGACAAGCTGATCAGAGAAAGAGACGCCCTCAATGGAGATAAAAGGGATGGCCTTCCTTCGATGGTGATGGGACACATAGGAGTGAAAAAATTTAGTGTTGCCATCATCGGCTTTGAGCCAATTCACCCTGGATCGCTGCTTTCAACGGATTTCATCCCTAACTCTTCAGTTATTCAACAACATAGATAGTTCAATGGACCTGGCCTGAAAACTCAAAAGTTGAGGTTCAGAAAAAGTGTCAGAGGAGGACATAGACTGGTACAATTTAGAAAACTCACGCTCCCAAGCATCTAAATGCTGAAATTTTACAACGTTGCAATTATGGATCCAAGCCTTGATATCCTTAGCAAGACGTAAAAGCTTGCTGATAAGCCGAAGAGCAGCCGAGTTCTAACCAGGAGAAACTGAATCTGGAAAGACAACCCTCCTACGTCTACGGTTACCAATAGGGGAACACTGAACATTCTTGATGAGAGAGTCATCCTGCGAAGAACCGAACAAAACAGAAGGGCGGGGGGGGGGGCAAAGGATATCCCCGAAAACAGAATGGAGAGCAGAAATAGTTGAATTCATGACAATCGATAGAACTAGCAACTGAGATGCGAAGAGAAAGATATCCAGCAGTCGAGCAACATCGTCGATCTCAATACCCAGGAGGTGTAGATGGAGCTGAGAAGAAGGCAAGTGGGTCAACACCCCCCGACAGACTGTCGTTGGGGCTAATGATAGAAGAAAAAACCAGACATGAAGAATAGGAGATAACCTCCGGGGCACGAGGGGAAAAGGGTATGAGGAACTGAGAAGCCAATCACCATGCAGCTGCTAGCCTGGTTGGAGATAACATGAATTGCCATAATATGGATACCAGGGTAAGCCAAATTTCGAGATGGAACGAGGATGAAGGAAGAGATTGAACTAAGGCCACCATGAGTGAGACTGTCCACCCGCGCCACCGAGCAACAACTGAAATGGGAGAGGGTCAAAGAAAACACCGGGTCTTAAAGATGCGAAGAAGTGACTGACTGATCTAAAGAATAGAAAAGAGAGTAGGCCTTGGAATGGATCTGCGAGCCCAAACCTGGCGGCAAGAGCTGCGAAAGAGAAGGCAAAATCACCATAAGCCCACCTCGAGCAAGCAAACATGAAGGCATCACCAACGAGACTTAGGAAGACACATAAGAATAAGCAGGCTGAGGGCCCCGTTCAGGAGGAAAAAAAAGCTCCAGGTCCTGAGAAGAAAAATCATTGAAAGGGAAAGACTTCATGGGGCCTTCCCCATGCAGAATGACCGACATCTTAGAGAGGGAAGAAAAAGGTGCCAGGTTCCAAGAAGGAGACAAATTGACCGTATGAGCTGCATCAGAGAAATCAATGCAAGCCTAGGCATAGGCATGCGAGCCCATACTAGGCAACACGAGCGACAACACTGAATGATGAAGGTCCAATTTTCCACTGCATTCAAGCATACCTGAAGGAGCCGCCAAAGAGACTCGGGAAAGAGTGCCAGAAAAACCAGACCCGCACAGAACAATCGACAATTAGGAGACATGTGCATCGAGGAGCCAAGCCAAAACGAGGATATCCTTCACCAGAGAAGAGGCAGGAGAAGGCAAAGACAAGGACTGAGAAACCTTAGCAATGGGTGGCAGTCGGATCGGGACCCAGATAGACCCAATCTTGATCGCGAGGAAGAAATTCTTCGGTTGTTAAAGATCATTGATTTGCACCCACTGCAAGAAAGATAGATGTCTGATTGGTCGACGATTACTTCGGTGAGCATGAAAATGCCCCAACCCAGCAGGGGCTTGGGAGTGAACAAACGACCCCATCGAGAGCTGAGGAGAGAAGGCAGAACGCCTGCGCATCTAGATCGGGTGACGCCGAGAGAAAAAGGAGGAATCACACTTGCAGCAGTGAAGGCGCTTATGAAAATTCAAGGAGAAACAAGCAGCACACCACCAATCCCCCGGCCTGGCAAGGCTTAATTGAGATCTATAGCAAAGAGCATGGAAGGAACACTGCCAGGAAGAGGGAACCTGCTGCCACGACTTATTTGCCGCCCGAACCGTTGGCACACGAAAGAAAATGGTGAAACCAGCATTGCCTGAGCAAAGCACGCGGTGAGAGGCTCCAGCCTTACCCCATGCAGAAAATGCTGAGCGTCCGAGAAAAGAAGCGAGCCCACGACAAGGCAGAAGCACAACAATGTCGAAAGCAAAGAGAAAAACCTATATTTAAGCCTGAAAGGGAGGACAACGTCGATACCCTCACCGGCGGAGAGCAAAGGCAGACCCCCAGTCATTGATAGCAACCTGGATGAAATGAGGGGCTCGCTGGTTCGATCCCAACGAGCGATCTGGAGCGAGGCCCCAAAAACAAGTCACCGGAGGGCACATATATATAGAGAGAGGTGTGTTGCAGAATGGAGGTGGAGGAATCATCGAAGAAGATGATCGCGACTCAGGAAGAGATGGTGGAGGCCATGGTCCTTATCCCCTATAGAGACCAGTTTGCCCACCTAATCCCCCTCAACAAATGCAGGGTCAATGAGTTCTACCTCCCTTGGAAGTGCGAGAGGAAGAGGCACCACTACGAGAAGTGCGAGTACGAGCTGGTGATGGAGAGGGTCATGCAGAGCAATAGGGGCTGAGAGGGAGAGAGGTCGTAGGCTCTGCAGTTAGAGCAAAATGGGGAGGAGAAGGGAGAGGACCAGGGGAGAATGGATTAGGGCTGGAAAGAAGGGAAGTTCAGGTGGTTGCACACTGTGCAACTAGGAAAAAATGGAAAGGAAAGAGAAAAACTAAGAAAGGGGAAAATGAGGGAGAATAGAAGCAGGGTTCTGGGAAAGGAAAAATGGGGAAAGAAGATAGTGGTGGGGGTTCGACAGTTCGAAGGAGATATAGGGGAGGAGAAGAGAAGGTTTGGGGCGAGGACTAGGGGAGAAGGGATTAGAGATGAAAAGAGGGGAGGTTCAGGTGGTTGTGCACTGTGCAACTAGGGCATTTTCCAATGACCTCCATCAGTGGTATTTTCACCAATGAACCTTTGTGAGTAGGTTTGCAGGATGGATGATAGTGGCACAACAAGAGGATTCAACGGTGGAAGGTGATGGTTGCAGCAAAGGGACAACGAAGGGGATTGTAATGGTTCAACAATAGTTGAATCAAGCTTAAGCTGGAAACGGGCACATTAGCTACGGAGGTTGGGGCAGACGATGATGTAGCAGATAAGAACACTCGTCGAAGGTCGGTAATGGCGGTAGGGAAGAGAGAGAACTAGAGAAAATCTCTGTAAATTTGGGGTTTTATGAGAGAGGGAAAAAGACATAGGGAGAGAGGGTAGGAGAACCGCCCTGCAGATGGCCAGAGGACTCACCAGAGGTCGATGGTGCAACAGATATGAACCCTCATCGGCGGTTGGAGAGAGAGAGAGAGAGAGAGAGAGAGAGAGAGAGAGATCAACATTACTTAAAAGTGAAGCTCAACAAAGCGTTGAGTCCCACAAGCACAAACACAACAACAAAACATGAAAACACCATTTACAGAAAAAACAGAAAAAACAGAAAAAACTTGAACACAAAATAGAAAACTCATCAAGGACCACAAACATCTAGACGAGGATCGGTTGGTGGCAGAAGCAGGTCTTTGAGATATATGCGTAAGATAGCATACACATCAGCCAAGACCCTATGAGTCAAACAATTATGGTAGAACAGGACATCCCGAAAAGTAGCATCATTTCTGGCCATCCATATGAACCACCACATTGTAAATAATCAAACTCTCCAAATAGTCCTCCACTTCTTTTCTCATCTAATTATAGCAGGGCCGAGGATAAGATCTAATGCAAATCAGCCCTCCCGCACAACAACTGATAGAGCCCTCCAAGTTTTAGAAAACAATTCTCAAAACACTTTACACGACCAAAAAAGATGTGCAGTTTCTTCAGCCTGTCGACAAAGCACACACAAACTGAGAAACTGAAACCCCATCCTTTTGATATTGTTATGGGTTTGTATCCGGTCATGAAGAATCAACCAAGCCAATAACTTGGTCCTCGGAGATGGTCCCTTCGCCCATAATGTATTTTTGGGGATCCAGTCTAGACCTGGAGGTAAAAGAGAACAGTAGACCTTGTGGACTTGGAAAACTCATGCATTTGAGACTGCCCATTAAAGCCAAGATTTGTCTACCCCTACGTCCAAATCCCTGTTAAGAAACAAACGCAATGCCCTAAACCACATTTTCCTCAAATACGATATGTATGGTCCATGAGCCCCCCGACGAACAACAAGCAAATCGATTAGACCATATTTCTGCCAGAGGAAGTTTGCACATGCATCCTGTGAAGTATGAACCAACCAACACTGCTTCACAGCCAATGCCACACTCTTTTTACGCAAAACAAAAATTCCTAAGCCAGCCATAGTCCTGAGCATAACGATGGAGTCTCATCCCACCAAGTGCCTCTTATAAGGTCTATTTACACCACGCCATAAAAACCTTGACAGGATGCGCTTAAGATGTTGCTCAACGTTGATTGGCATGACACAAACCGACATCAAGAATTCTGGAATCGCTGACAAAACATGCCTGATTAAAGTAATTCTGCTTGCAAGAGACAAATATCTGGCATGCCAAGACTGAAACTTAAGACACACCTTGTCAACAACTGGTGCCCATGATGTTTTAGAGGTTGGCTTGACTTGTAGGGGGAGCCCCAAGTACTTGATCGGCAACAGCCCTGAAGCGCAGTCGAAAAATTTTTCTGCCGCATTTAGACTGGTCGGATCGTCATTCAGAAGTGTGACTGAACACTTATTTTCATTGAGCATCAACTCGGACAAAGCTGCAAAAAACATGAGAATAAGCCATACGCGAAGCATCTACTGTAGTGAAGCCCTTTCAAAGACTAGCATATCGTCTGCATATTATATAATATGCCCAAAAACACCTTGGATATCCAACAACTGTACAAAGCTCCTTGTCTGCACGCGTCTAAGAACCACTGCAAGGTCTTCTTGCCACTGTATTAAACAAAAACGGAGATAACAGACATCCCTACCGTAGGACGCACCGCAATGAAACCTGCTCACCCTTTGTCCCGTTAATGGACACCATAGCTTGTGCATTGGTAAGGAACTCTGACACCCATCTGGAAAAACGGCTATCGAATCCCATGTGATTCATCACTTGCAAAAGAAAAGGTCAGTAAATAGAATCATATGCTTTATTAAAATCAAGCTTCAACACTAAGTAAGGAGTACGACTCACGTGCATGAAATGAATGACCTCTGAAGCCGAGATATATGCTTGTTGAACTCTCCTATTAGGAATAAAAGCAAACTGAAAATCAGAAAATAGATTAGATGCCACCAATTTTAGTCTTGATGTTAAGACCTTTGCGACTATACGATACAAGGCTCCCATTACGGAAATGGGACGAAAGCGCATAATATCTGTGGTGACATTTTCTTTTGGAATAAGAGAGATTAATCTGACATGACACTGCCTAAGCAGTCTAGAGTTACGATGAAACTCATCAAACGTTGTACACAAATCACTCTTCACTACTCTCTAAAAAACTTTGAAAAAATCTACAGGGAAACCATCTACTCCCGGTGCCTTCTAACCCGATAAATCTCTAATTGCGTTCATGATTTATGCTTCCGAAAACCTACGTTGCAAGGTTAAGACCTGATCCGATTGAAGAGAAGGAAATAACTCATGCCCAATATTACCTCCTTATTTGACGGAATAGAATAAAGCTTCTCGATATATATATATATATATATATATATATATATATATATATATATATATATATATATATATATATATATATATATATATATATATATAGAGAGAGAGAGAGAGAGAGAGAGAGAGAGAGCATAACTCTCAAGTGGCTTGGATGAGCTTAGATCTTGATGACCATCAGCCTGAAAACTAAAGCGGCCAATATGTTGCGGATCACCTTTGGTGCCCACAAATAAGGAAAACGTTAAACCCAAACCATCCAATTTCCAAGATCAGGTGATCCACATTACAGTCTCAACCAATAAGTACGATCCTTCTTCGTATTCTATATTCTTTTGGATAACCCATCCAAACAGCTGTGGTTAAGAGGTACAAGACACGCTTGATCCTCCATAAAATTCCACGCCTACACATGCAGATATAAATCCAATAATTTCCTATTCATTGCTTTGGTACCATCACCTGCACCTATTCTCTCTTTGGGAGAAATCACATCAGGCTACAGTCAACAACCAAACATGACATGTATCACCAAACCATCACCTTTAGCTCCTTTCTCAATTCTTCCCCCACTTTCCAACCAAGCACTCCTCTGCAAAAGCCTCCCTCTTTTTATCATTCCAATTATTCACATCAGAAAGAGTTCCAGGACAAACTATCTTCTCTGACATGCTCTTCTCCTTATTCCCCCTGTAGTTTGCAGTCTGTTTGGTACTGCTACTCTCTCTCTCTCTGAAAACTGAAAATGGTATGGAAATCAGGTGAGCTTTCTCTAGATTGAGTGATTGCTTGTTCCCAGTTTTTATACTTAACATGGGTTCTCCAGAGTACCAACAAATATGGGTACCTCTTGAAAACACAACAGATTGCTCACACGGTGTTTGTAGTATCTATTGCACCCAGTGGTGCTACACAATGTTCCCCCCTCCTCCCCCTCTTGGTTTGGATGGTCAGGAGTCAGGCTCAAGTTTCTCCCCTCTGGTGATTGCCATCATTGGTATCCTAGCTAGCGCTTTCCTTCTTGTCAGCTATTACACTCTGGTGGCCAAGTACTGTGGCAATTGGGATTCCTTTAGGAGACGCTTTCAAGGGCACCCAGATGAAAATTTTGATGAAAATCATAATACTCCAGGTGAATCATGGCATGTCCCACCAAACTCTGGGTTGGATGAGTCAGTGATCAGATCTACTACAGTTTGTAAGTATAAGAGAGGTGATGGGCTTATTGAAGGTACTGATTGTTCTGTTTGTTTGAGTGAGTTTCAAGAGGATGAGAGCCTTAGACTCTTGCCCAAGTGCAGCCATGCTTTCCACCTCTCCTGTATTGATAGATGGTTTCAGGCACACTCAAATTGTCCGCTCTGCAGGGCAAGTGTGGTGTGTAATCCTACTGCAACCCCACTTCCAGTCCTGGTGCCGGAGACCGCAATTGTGGTGCCTCAAGAACCATCTCCGGAACCAACAAATTCACCAGAGAACGGAATTCTTGTCGAAACTCCGGCAGCCGAAGATGCAGGGAGTAGTACTGTTGGCACAGAGGATTCTCGAGATGGAGAAAGATTGAGGGGTATTGCTCCTAACATTTCTATGAGAACTCTGAGTGATTTGGGTAGGGAGGAAGATGCAATAATTGAGATTAGAGATGAAGAAATCCAGGCGCTAAGGCGATCGGTCTCTATGGATTCGTCAAGCAGGAATTGCGTGTCTGTTGCTGATATGTTGTTGATGAATCAGGATATGGAAGTGGATGTCGGCTGTGAATCTATAGTGGAGGGTATTGAATGCTCAAAGGCTGTGACAGGGGAGCAGAGCAAGTGTAGAAGTAGGTGGGAGGCTCCAGGAAGTAAGAGTTTGCACACAGTGAGAGCCCAACTGATCATGAAAAGATCATTATCTAGTGGGAAGTTCCTGTTTTCAAGATATGGCAGAAGGAATGCAATTCTTCCACTATGAAACAAAGTATGATTTAATTCATCTTGTAAAGATAAAACTCCATTTGTTTGTCTCTTTGGCTTTTCTCCATTGTTTTTGAGAAGTCGTTTTAATGATACAATTGAGTCTAAACGTTTGTGAAATGGAGTAATCTAATTAAAGACTGTAAGCTCTTTCTTTGAATAATTAGTTTTTTGTACTCGATTGAAGGTCTTCAGGTGATAATGAAACAGGGCACACGGATTTGAGGTCTCCATGGAATCTAATACGGTAAATTTGCAGCCTGAAAATTCGTGTACAAGATTTCACCTGCTTTGTTGAACAATTGACTTATTTGTACTAGACAAGATTTGATGCTCTCTCTCTCTCTCTCTCTAACTTTGCAGTATTATTAGATTCTGTAGGTCATATGGATGTGTTAAAGAAGCACCATGCATGTTAGAAGCCAAGTACTGCTTTTCTAACTTTGTCGTTCATGGAGAATCTAGCCACAGAAATTGGGTCATTCTCTCCTTTACAAAAACTTTATTTTAAACTCCTTAAAAAAATGTCATTCTTCATCACTTTCCTAGAAATTACGAGTCAAAAGAATTACTGGAATGCGATTCTATATTCCTTACATTTCTTGAAATGTGTAATAATTCCTCACCTTCTGGCTCATTGTGATTACGGTGAATCCAATGATTAACATTTTAGGAGCTGCAGTAAGGCCAATGCTGCAAATCTCGATCGATATCAGAATTTTCTCAGCAAGTGAAAAATCTCCCAAGAAATTTGATGTTTTTTTTTCTCAGGAAAAAACTTCTGGCAAAAGAGTGCGCTTGAAATACTTAATCCCTTGAATATTAATATATTCAGAAAAGATAGGAGCGTGTTTAGAAACTTAAGGATATAATACTATTACAGTACATATAATAGCTTGAGAAGGAAATAAACACAATCCACAAGATTCACAATAAAAATGCATAAAATTTTTTTTAAAGGATAAATTGGAGTTAGGCGGCCAAATCACCAACCAAATATATGGATGATGTTTTTAAAAAAATTAAATAAAAAGAATAGCGGTCACCTATTGGTATACCACTTTGACATTTCCATCAAGTTCAGTGTTTTTTAAGGCTGGCCTTTTTAAAACCTTTGCTGGACTCCAAATCATGTGGACAGATAGCTAATGACACTGTTGGTGATGTGGAATTTAAGGTAAGTCGGTCATAGAAAATTAGTGCTGCAACAATCAACATGGATTTTAAAATAATTTGTGAAAATTCTACCTAAACTCTTGATCAGGACAGGTAAGTGATTAAATGTCCAGAATCATGCCTTTTAATGCATTACATATAGAGAAAATAGCTGATCATAGAATTATTGAAGTTATGTATTGATAGATCAATTATATAATTATAATTTATAAGTGATAAAGACAGCGCAATGCTTCAACCATGGCTATTCTTAATTGCCCCATGAGATGTTATTTTGGTGGTATACAAGTTCATTTTATTCAAGAGAGACTTTGGTCATTTAAAAGATCCAAGTTCTCAAGTAGGGATGTAAACGGTTTGGATTCAGGTGGGATCTGTTTAGCCAGATTGAGTAGTCAAAGTCAGATCCGATTAATAATAGGATCTGAACTTGGTACTCATGAGTTTTGCATCCGAATCCAAGTGAAATCCAAATCCGAATGCATGTAAATGTCGGATTTAAGCTAGTTGGATTTGAATTAGGTTTTAGCTGATCCTATCCAAATCCAAATCTGAAACCGGATCTGATTGTGCTATATCAGATTAAGTCGGACTTGATAATGACTAGACACACCCCGTGCCTGACCCGTTTACATCACTAGAACCTCAAACCAGGAAGCACACCAAATTAGGAGCAGTCCAAGCAAATTCATTAGTGAGAGGTCCGATACTAGTACTTTTGGGATGTTTAGAGGCATGCATGTACGTTATATAAACCACATGACCCAATAATGATTTGAAATGTTCAATTGTGTAATTGAAAATTAATCAGAAAAAGTACGGCCAAGTTCATGAAATATATAGCGTTTCTTGTCATAAGAACGTAAAATCACTAATTCATGAATGTGGTCATGATTTATGTGAAATTGAAGACCCAGATCAAACCCTGCTGGTGCTGGTTGGAAAGGTGTTGAGTTGAAGACCCAGATCAAACCTTGCTGGTGCATGGGTGTGTCCCAAGCTTTTAGAGGCGGACCATGTAAGGCAGGGTGGTCGTGGGACCCCACCCGGGGTTTTTTCTCACTTCGCTGCGGGTTTCTTGTCAAAAAAAAAAAAAGATTTGCATGGACCACTTATTCCATTCATACGCTTCTTTACCATGGTGAAGTTCCAATCAATAATAACAAAACATTTTTTGGGGTTAAATTTCAACCGCCAAATTATCATGATAAACATAAACTTTTTATTTATACACGTTCTGGCAAAATATTGGTAAAATTTTAAATTAAAAAATAAAATGTATTTCTTACCAAAGAAAATTATAACAATTTAAAAAATTAAGCAAAACAGGTTCTGGCAATAGTATCGGCAAATATCAGCTACCCTATTTCTTGCATTTTTTTTAGTTTTTTTTTTTTTTTGGAAATAAACGCTGGTATTTGTCACCATGTACAATCCTTCTAAATTTTAGCCCATAGTTAGAGGCCACGATTTACCAGCTAAGTCAATGTGGTGTAGGGGTGGCAATCGGGTCGGGTTGGCGGGTTGGCGGGTTGGCGTGTCAGCATACCTCAACCCGAACCCGACCCGTTTATTAAACGGGTCGGCTGTGGCAAACACGAACCCGACCCGTTTAATAAACGGGTAACCCGACACGACTCGGGTTGGGTCGGGTAAACGGGTTTTCAGGTTCGCGGGTCGGGTTGGCGGGTTGACGGACCGGGTTGGCAGGTAGGCAGGTTGGCGGGTCGGGTTGACGGGTTGGCGGGTCGGGTTGGCGGGTTGACCCACCCGCTTAACCCGTTTATTAAACGGGTCAGCCGGGTTGGCGGGTTGGCATACCCCTAACCCGAACCCGACCTGTTTAATAAACGGGTTACACGGGTTGACCCGTTTATTAAACGGGTTGGCTTAAGCCCAACCCGAACCCACCTAAGAGGCGGGTTGGCGGGTCGGGTTGGCGGGTCGTGTCAGAAATTGCCACCCCTAATGTGGTGTATATTTTGGGCATTTACTTCAACTGCACTAGTAAAGATTACAATAATCACCTCTGAGCCAGGTTTAGTGCTACACTAATTCTCATGATATGGTAGTGGTCTTGCTTAGGGATGTGAATGTTTCGGGCTGGGACAGAATCCGAGTCCGTTTAGTCAGATTTGGTAAGGAGGGACCAATAATCTGATTATTAATAAAACTCGGATCCCTTCGGTGTATTTCAGTGTAAAGCCCGTGAAAAAAAAACCTGACACAAGTCAGACACGTGCCAGGCACGTATCGAACACGTGCTGCATTCATCCCGCCGTGTCAGACCCGAATCGGATCCGGGCCCGACCCGGACCCGCGGCCTGGGTTCTGGAACGTTCGGCCTGTGTCTTTAAAAAGACACAGGCTGAAGGGCAAAGGGGCAAAAGCCCTCACCCTTTTCTCTCTCCTCTCCGTCTGTCGCTCCCATTTTCGTCGACAACTAAAGCTACCGGCGATCGTTCGGGCGATCCTCACTGGAGCTTCGGTGAGCTACCACTCTGTCTTCTCCTTCCTCTGTGTGCGCCGACAGGCAGCCCTGGTCGGTGTCCGCCGCTCTCTCAGCTCGCCGGAGTTCTCGCCGACGACCAGAGCTGTCGGTGACCTCCCCATCACCATCTCCCTTTTTCTCTCTCTGCTCGTTGATCGTCTCTATCCCCTTCTCTACTGATGCTGGCGACCGCAGATGCCAACAATCTCTGAGCCCGACTCTCTCTGACCTTGCTCTCCAATAGCCTCCCTTGGTCGACAACCTCTTTTCCCTGGCGACCTGATCGATGTGACCCCGCCGACCTTCTTCCCTTCTTCTTCCCCCTCTCTATCTCTCGATCCCTCCTTCTTTCCTCTCTACTACCACCGGTGAAAGCAGCCGCCGACCTTCCATTCCTTCTTCTCTGTATCCTCCGGCCAATCAGAGCCGTTCTCATCGCTTTTGTCGGAACAACCCTCAACAGAACCCCAAAGCTAGCGGTTCCCAAGTAAAACCCCTTTTTTTTCTCTTCTTTTTTTGTTTCTCCTTTTTCTTTCCAGCAGACGACAGAGTTGCCTTCTGCGTCACCTTGTCGGCTTGGCAGGGGGCTAGAGCCCTGCGATTTTTGACCAGACGGCAGGGACAGCGCCCTGCCGTCTTCATGCTTCTGGCAACCGGCAAGGAGCGAGTCCCTGTTGTCTCTTGCCTTTTAGGCAGGCTAGCGGCAGGAGGGGGGGGGGGCAAGCCCCTATTGTCTGCTATCCTGTTGATGCGATGACAGGGGTCTAGCCCTACGGTCCATCCATCTGCTTGTTAAGGGTGGTTCAGCAGGGAGTCGAGCCCCTCTTGCCCCTTTTTCATTTTATTTTTCCCCTGAGCGTTCTCTGGCAAGCAGGGGGTGGAGTTCTTCTGCCTCTTCGTCTGCCTCTTGTATGGTTGGCAGGGGTTGCTGACCAATTTTTTGGCAGGGGCTGATCCCTTGCCTCACTTTGCCCTTAGGTTGGGGCGAGACCCCTACTGACCCCTTCTTAGTAGGGGGGTTGCCTAGCCGGCTCCTCTTCGAGCAAGCAAGGGCGATAGGCCGTGCCTGCATCTTCTTCTTCTGGCAGGGGCTGACCCCTTCCATTTCCCCTATCCTGTGAGGGTTGCCTTCTGCCTACAACGAGCTTGTCAAGCAGAAGCAAACCCTTGCCTCCCCTTGGCATCGTGTCAGCAAGGGTTTGCTCCTGCCGCATGGTTCTCGGCAGGCAGGGAGCCCAACTGCCTGCCTCTGCTACATTGTGTCAGGCAGGGGTTATGCTTGTCTCTGCTGCTCTGGCAGGTAGGGAGCAAAGCTTCCTGCCTTTGTGGTTTCCTGCCCTCGCTGCCTCCTGTTTGACAGGGGCTAGGTCCCAGCCTCTGCCTCTTCCTGCCAGGCAGGGGCATTTCTTGCCTCTGCCATTTTAATAGGGCAGGAATCGTGCGGGCCTCCTTTATTTCTTCACAATAAGTTTGTTCTAATGTCTTTAAGCATCACAGGTTGCACGGTGGAACCGGCTCGCCCTTCCTGTGGCTTGAGCCCTTACTTACCTACGCTGCAGACGTACGAGGACCCGCAACCCTTCAAGGTAGGGAAATATTGCATGAAAAGACAATGAAGGGACAAATGCTAAAATAAGAAAATTGAAAATAGAAAGAAAGAGTTAATTATATATATACATATAAAAATATATACGTATGTCTTTTAACTCAAGGATTCAGTTTCGCGATCCTTGTCCTCTTTACTTTCCCTGTATTTTACTTTTCTGTTGCCGTCGCGTTATATGTGCCTGAGCTTTTACTTTCTTCTTTTTATTTCGGTACTTTTCTTTCTGCTGCCCCACGCTATATACGTCATGGCTTTTTACTTTCTTTCTTATTACCACCGCGCTTTATGTGCCCAGGCTTTTGTTTCACATTTACTTTTTGCTTTTAATTTCTGCATTTTCCTTTCTGTTGCCCCGCTCTTTATGCACCATGACTTTTACTTTTTGCTTTTAATTTTTGTACTTTCTTTTTTGTTGTCTCTTTTAATTTCTGCACTTTTCTTTCTGTTGCCCCGCGCTTTATGCGCCAAGGCTTTTCTTTCTTTTCTTTTTGTCCTTTCTGGTTTTTATGTTGTTGATACTCTTTTACCTTGCGTATTACTTGCTTGTATGTCTGGTTAGCCGAGGTACGGTTTCATACCTCGTGCACTACCTTGGGTATTCACTTGCTTGTGTGTTTGTTTGGTCGAGGTGAGTTTCGTACCTCGTGCATTGCCTTGAGTATTCATGTACTTGCTCGGTTGGTTAGCTGAGGTACTATTTCGTACCTTATACACTGCCTAAGAGGTTTTGTGCTTGACATGCAGTTTTGCACTTTGGGGATCGATCACACTGTATTGTGTACGAGCCCGCTTCTACTAACTTGCACTTAAGTGCAACTTTGAGTGTACTTCTTTTTGTTCATTTATGTTAAAAGACATGATGCACACTTATGCACTTGGTTTTCCAAAAAAGATGAATTTTATGTGCAAACCTATTTTTAAAACGTATAGTTTTAAAAAATGGATTTTGAAAGTCTTTTGCGAGATAGTGGCTGGATCTCCCAAATCGATGTATTTGAGAGAAGCATTTTACAACTTCAATTCATGTATTCGATGCAATTCAGATGACCCAATTTAGGGGTATGTGCACAAGTTGGGTGAAGGTTCTACTAAGGAACCTACGCCATCACTAGACCGTTGTTACATCACCTCTGATGCGAGACCTAGTTACTGGGTTTTCTTGCCAAACTAAGATAGTTCGCGCATTCCTTCCTTCATGAGATTATTGCTGACAGATTTCTTTTGAGAAATCGATTTTCTCAAAACATTGAATTTTCCAAGTGATATTCCAAGTATTTCTCAAGTTCAAAATTCGATTTTCCAAGTTATATATTCAATTTCAAAGTTTAAATTTAAAAAAATCAAGTTTTCTAAAGTTATTTGAAATTCCTCAGAAATCGATTTTCATAAAACTTCAAGATTTCTTCAGAAGTCGATTTTCATTTTCCTCAGAAATATTCTTTCACCACGATTCACGATTTTCAAAGTGACATATTTTCCAAGAATTTCAAATCTCAAAGCAAACATCATGTTTTCAAACCTGCATTTTCAGAAAATTCATAGCACATGCCTGACTCTTTGTGCATTTAGGAAATAAAACACGATTTAGACAAGTTGAGCAAAGCTAAACACACTTTTGATCCTTGGTTCAATTACCCCTGGTAAAGGCGTCAGGAACGGTTGAACCTCGTACCGACAGGTGAGTCCCATTCTTCGGAATTATCCCGCATTTTAAAACAGAGGTGAGTTATTTTCAAAATCTTTTTCAAAGGTCAGTTTGACTTGCAAAAGTAAAATTTTACGATGATAACAGGTTTGGCGATCGTGTTGGGACCTGTCTTTGCCTGATCAATTGTGTGCTTAACTTAGTTCAAATTGTCAAAATCGTGTTCCATGGAATGTCAGCTTTTACTTTCTGTTATCATGTGAACCTAGGAGCCTAGACTTGAACCCAGCTGACATGAATTGCATATAGACTAAGTATGGTTTGGTAGGACCATATTGAGGAGATATTATTCATGTTCACATAGACTTAGGTCTAATACAACACTCCTTAATCTAGAAATTGTATGAAAACAATGCTTGCTTCTTCAAATATTTCAAAATTCTATCTCTTTAGGACTTAGAGCCCTTTGTTTACTTGCATGTGCTCATGTTTTCAAAAACCACCCCACTTATCTTTACCTGATCTTCATGTTGCTGGGCTCTCTTCAAGAACCATAATTCAGGACAGAGCCTCACAACTGGGCCACTTATTTGGGTTAACGCCCCCTGCCACGTACCAAGGGTCATAGTCCAACGTATATCGGCAGGTGCTCAAAGATGTTGGAAAACTTGAACCTAGAACTAGAGAAATTGATTTTATGCCACGTACATCAAGCCTCGGCTTGAGTATATAGGCATAGCATGATTGGACACAGATGATCTGAATCTTAGAGTTAGGATTAAGGTCCTACAACTATTTCAAAATTTGTGCATCTAGAGTCAGCCTTTAGAAAATGTTGTATGTGCATACTTGTTTGTACATGATGTGATTGAATGTCAGTTTCTTTTATTACATTTTTTTCATAAGTTTTTCTCAAATGCTGGACGATTTTAAAAAATCCCCAATTTCTCCATCTGTTTCCATATGTTGTCTAAAAACTCTTTTTTCAAACCCTGGACGATTTTCCAAATTCTCCCCTATTTCCTCAAAACTCCAGGTGATTTTCCATCCTTCCTTCCTTCCTTCTGGATCTCGAGTTTTCCAGCTTTATTTTTATCCTGCTTGCAATTTTTCAAAATTTCTGTATTTTCCTGAGTCTTATTCCAAATTTTCCATGTTTTCCAGTCTGATGACATGCAGTCAACTTGATTCAGTCTTTCTTGAAGGTCACATCTCCTACGAGGTGCGACAAGGTCTTCTTGAACATCGAGTCCTTAGCAACAGATCCTTCCATTCCCGGTGGTATTATTCATGGCTCAAGAAATTTTCTCGTATGTTTCCGAACCATTTGGACGATTGTGGATTGAAACTGGCATCCGCAGTGGGAAAACATACAGTTAACGGCAATTTGATCCACGCACTGGCAGAACGGTGGAATCCGAGCACTAGTACCTTCTGATTCCTATGGGGGGAAATGACTTTATTGATGGATGAATTCTCGAAGATTATGAGATTAACTGAACCAGCCGGTCAGCCTGGAGATCCATTGAAGAAGCAATTTTTGATCAATGTCAAGGGTCTGGATCCCCGAGACGCTTTAGCCCGGATGACAGGACGCAAGTTTTGGCCATTGATCGAGGAGGATGGAAGCGAATATGTGAACCTGCTTGAAATCTACAGACAGTATGGGACATTTGTGGAAGTCAGTTCCTTATCTCGAACAGCTCGAGAGAGAATCCAACATGCGATGGTCTTATGTACTGTGGGATTACCTCTCTTTCCAGATGGACAGAATTACATGGATATCAGGATAGTTCAACTTTTGCGAAGGTGGGGAAGTCGACAGACCTGTCGCCTCTCTATAGCCATGACCGTACTCACTTTTCTGTACCGAGGGTTGACCCGTTTCACACTCGGAGAATCAATTCTAGTCGAAGGGTGCTGTAAACACCCCAAATTTTCTACATCCATTCTCAAACAATCCTCCTCAGGCAGTGCCAACCCTGTCAGGTCAGTGTAGGAGTCAAACCCCGAGTCAGTTTCAGAAGATCACCATTTTACCCATTTTCATTAGGAAAATTACCATTTTACCCATTTTCATTAGAAAAATTACCATTTTACCCCTAGGTCATCCTGAACCTCAGTCAGTCGGAGTCAACTAAGCTTATTGGTCAGTTCAAGACAGTTAGAATATCAGTCATCTCAAGCTCATCTGAGCTCATAATGAATAAACCATTTTCATTTCTGACCATTCCTGCCAAAATGGGATCATTTCTTCAGAAATGAGCTCATTTCTCACTCAAATTCAAGCCAATTGTCTCCGAGTCAGTCATATTCCTCAGAGTCTAACTTGAGCTCACCAGGAGTTCAAGCGCTCCAGTTTCAGTTCAAAACCATTTCTAAGTGTCCAGGAGCCCATTTTAGTCCATTTCAGCTTTTTTAGCTGAAATTGAGCCGAATTTAGTCAGTTGAGCCAATGTTTGAGCATTGATTTTAGTTCATATCAGTATTAGTAACCTTTGTTTTAGCTCAAACCCAGTTCAGGTTCGTAATTCACTTCACCCCAGTGACCATTCTATACCATTTCTCTAAAAATAGCAGCTTTTCTTGAAAATTCAGTCGGAAAGGTCAGTTGAGTCAGTGCCTGGTCAGTTCATTTGAGTTCTGAAACTCTAAAACCCAGCTCAATCCAGCTCATTTCAGTTCAATCTAGCTCGAACCCCAATTTTTAGTGTCACTCTGACCCAGTAGAGTCCCGAAAACCATTTCTTGAGCTATTTTGCAAATTTTATCAATTTTAATGCTTTTTAAACTGATACAAGTGTCAATCGGGGTCTGACATCCAAAATTCTTTATTCAAGGTTAGCATTTCGCATAGCATTTCATGTCATTTCTTATCATTTCATATAATTTCTCAGCATTTCATAACATTTCATCACATTTCATTTCATTTTCGAAGTCCAGAACTCCAGTTTTATAAATTTCAATCCAGATCAAGTTTCAAAAGCTTTCAGAAATCAATTTCAAACCCTGGGTTTTTCAAAATTGACATTTCTACCCCGGGAGTCTAAATTTGAAAATATTTTCTTAAGAAAAACAATCTAGATTTCTTTCAAAACTAAATTTTCAAATTCTACATTGGATTTGCTTCGCAACGAGGTATTGAACTTCAAAATCTGAGCTCATTTCAAAAACTACCAAAAATAACTCGTTTCGTCTGAAATTTTTTTGAAAAGACCATTTACCCCTCCAATCGTCAAAATGAGTTTCAAAAGTGGAATTTGGACCCGCTCTGAGATGGCCCTTTCATTTGCATTTTCTTGTTTTAATTTATAAGAAAAGAAAAAAGTTGTATCTTTTTCTTTATTTTTGTTGTTGTTTGTTTTATTTTATTTTATTTTATTTTATTATTTTATTCTTCCTAAGGTGAGACCCACAAGGGGGTCAACCACCCTAGCCCACTTCCTTTCCTTTTTTTCTTCCATTTTCTTTTTTTTATTTTTATTTTTTTATTTTCTTCTTTCTTTTTTTTCTTTCTTTTTTTCTTCCCTTTTCTTTCTTTTTGTTTTCTTTCTTTCTTTCCTCATTTTTCTTTCCTCTCCCTCCACTCACGTATGGGAGTCAAGCTTCCCTTTTTCTTCCTCTTTCCCTCTCCTTTCTTTCTTTCTTTCCTTTTCCTTCTTCCCCTCTTCTTTCCTTTTCCTTCCCTTCCTTCCTTTTCCCTCTTGCCCAACCATTCACGTAGATGGCTGTTCATCCTATTAACCATAATATTAGGAAACTTAGGTTGAAAAAAGATTAGACCCTAAGTTATGGTAAAAAGAAAAGAAAAAAAAAGAATGGTGGCAGCCTATTCCTCTCAACTCATCTCTCTCTCTCTCTCTTTTGAGTTGCAACCTCCATGGCTGCATTTTCAACCTTTCTTCAGCCACTCCCTCTTGCATCCCTTTGAAGTCCAGCATCTTCAAGTCTCACAGCACCACCAAGGAGCTTCTCTCTCCAGCCAAGGCAGCATCATCTCCAGCTCTTCAACACCATCAGCCACCTTCACCAAAAGCTTCAGACTTGTCACCATCTTCAGGTGCTCCTTCTCAGCCTCTTATCACCTCCAGCCGGTTCACAAGCCACAGCATCTATCCAGCCTCCTTGGTAGCAGCTGATACTACCCCAACCTTCAGCCCTCTCCAACACAGCAGCCACAACTGTGGCATCCACCCTCAACCCCCTCTTCAACAGTTACTGTTACATTTCCAGTAACCACAACACTTTCAGTCATCCCTACTGCATTCAGCCTCCAACAAGGCTAAGTTGCTTCAGCCCAAGCAACCAACTCCTCCGTTTGCATTCATTCCAACTGATGTAAATAAGCAAGGCTTTCAAGGTAAAGTGCCTATTCCTTTTATTATTTGGAGGCTTTTTCTTGCTAACATGATTTTTTTTTTGTTTTTGTATTAGGCTATGAATACCATGTAAAACTAATTAAAACTGGATTTACATTGGTAAGAGACCTTGCTTTATGGATTTGAACAACATGAAATATTGGTTTTGTTATGACATGGCTATGAAAATGAGATAATCCATCCGATAAATGGATTAGATCCCTCTACCACCAATAGCCAACATTAAAATGGATCATACCCTATCAACTTTATTTTATTCTCATATTCCATGTAGTTTCATATTTAAGTAATGCATTTAATTCATTTTCATTATTCATTTTATTCACTTTGTGTGGTTTTTGTTAACATTTAGTTTAGAATATATAAGTTTTCGGTTATAGGTATGATCCAAATGTTATTTTGCATAGATTAATTCATCAATAAATTTTTCAGATTTTATGATATTTATATTTATGTGTCATTAAACTTCTGTAAAAAAATTATATTAGCTTGAAAATTGGAGCTTCATAAAAAATAAAAGATTGACATTGGGTTTTTAACCCCCTGGAAACTTCCAGTTCACGCTTTATCAGACAAAAACCTCTGACACTACCCTTGTGGGAGATTCGGATTGTTCTCTAAAAATCACAGTGGATTTATAATTGAATCTACTAGTGATCTGGAAATTTTTAGGTTTTTCCAAGTAGTTTTGATTTCTGAAAAAAAACGGATTTTCCAGAATCCTGGGGAAATCTTGATTTTCCTTCGTCAGGGTATAGACAGACCCTAATGCACCGAGTCCATCCAATCTGTAATCTTTCTGCAAAAACTTTCAACATGAAAGTTGTTCCTAACATAATTCCCTGTCATTTTCCAAAATTTGGGAATTTTTGGATCTGTTTCAGTATTTTGCCTGGATTTTCTCTTTCTGATTAACAGATTCCAATGTCCAGAAATCTCAGAGATTTAGGTCTCTTATAACAGTATGACCTTTTCCAAACCATAACCCGAATCCCAATGGTGTCAAAAGATAAAACTTTTACCTGTTTGTCAGAGATATTTGCCCATAATTGCAGCTATTTTCCCATCAGTTTACTATTTTTTACACATTTTCTACCGAAACCTGTCTGTTTCCTCTAAATCCTAGAGTCGCCGGATTCCGATCCGACTTGCCGGAGTGGCACAGCTCCGACCATAGGTCAAAACAAGAAAGTGTAAAATGCAAAAATCCTTGCCTTACTGTCCTCGGTCAACTCATAAAATTTAAGAAATTTTTATGGAAGTTTAATATCCTAAATCTCCTTTAGAATCAACATTTTAGGCAAAAATCACAAAATTTAGGGTTTTTACTTGAATTTCCATTTTTAAAAATACAAAAAAAACTGATTTTTGAGCTCCATTCTGTTTTTAAGGATATTTTAGGTGTCCATGCCAAATTCGGCTTAATTCTAAGTTCATTTGCTCTATGTGTTAGTCTATCTTTAAGTTCAGAAGCGAAAATCAGGCGAAAATCAGGTTAAATTTGATATTTTATGATATTTTCGTCATTTTAAGGTTTTTATCATGTACATGAGCATATAAAATTATATTAGGGTTAATTTCAATGTCATTTACATTTCACATTTTTCATTTTTGCAAAATTTATTTCAGAAAACCCTGGTTTCAAGGCCATAGTCTTGTTATCGAGGGTATTTTGGTCATTTTGACCTAAATTTCGAAATTTCAATTTTTAATTCTCCAAAATTTCATGCATATCATCATATTTTATCATATTATGTTTGATTTATTTCATTTGATTTTCAAAATTCCAAAATTTACAAAAATTCTTTAAAAAAACCCTAATTTCAAGGTCATCAGGGGTATTTTGGTCATTTTGACCCCAATTTCGAATTTTCAAGTTTATTTTCGAAATTTATTCATTATTTATCATGTTTATATCAAAGGGGGTATGATTTTGGGTTTATATCTGAATAATATCCGATAATTTCCCATATTTTTGGATAAATTCAGAAAAACCTACATTTTTGTGCTAACCTTGTTTTCTAGTTTTGTAAGAACATTCAAGAAGAAGATTTAGCTTTTATTTCTTTTATTTCAATTCAATGTAAAAATCAATGTAATATTTGGAATAAGAGTTACTTTTCTGCTTAGAATAGGGTTGCATTGCATATAGTTTAATTTCTGCAAAATTCCAATATCTGATGTATGATCCATGTGCATTTATTTCAAATCCACTATGGTTTACACGAATGACACATGCACAAGCTTTTATGGAGTTTATAAACTCGGTGATCTTTATATCAGCCAAGATTTATGATCTTTATATCAGCCACATTCAACCTACACTCTTAGGCTAACTTAAAAATGACTGCATTTCTCAAAGTTTTAAAAGAATTTCCCAATTCCTCAATGAAATTCCCTTTTCAAATTCATATTCATTCATTCATATCATTCAAATTGCATTATTTTCAAATTCATTTTCCAATTTCAATTTCAGAAAAATCAATTTTCTCAAGGATTTACCAAGTCTTTCTCAGGATTGGATTTTCCCATAATTCTAAATTTTCAAATGAGATTTCAAAGTATTTCCCAAGTTCAAATCAAGATTTTCCTATGTTTTAACATTCTCAAATTTCAAAATCAATTTTCTAAAGTTCAAATTTTCTTGAGAAATCACTTTCCAATGCAAATTTCTGATTTCCAATGAAATTCAATGATTTTCTCAAGAATTCAATTTTCAAGTACTTTTCCAATCAATTTTCAAGCATATTTCAATTTCCAAAGCAAACATCATATTTTCTCAAACTTGCATTATTTTCAAAATTTCATAGCACAAGCCTGATTCTTTGTGCATTCTAGGAAAAATAGAGCATAATTTAGCTATTTGAGTTGAGTTAAAGCACATAATTGGTCTTTGGTTCAATTACCTCTGGTAAGGGCGCCAGGAACGGTTGAACCTCGTACCGACAGGCGGATCCCATTCCACAGAATTTTCCCGCAAATTTTCAAAACGGAGGCGAGTTAATTTTCAAAAACCATTTTCAAAACTTTGGTCGAGTTTGACTCGCGAAATTTGTTTTTCTCTCGCAAGAGAGGGAAAAAATTTTTCGATGATAAGAGGTGCACCTATGCATTGCAGTCCTGGTTCCTTCGGCATGTGTCAGCCCGAGCCAGTTCATTCAGATACAATGGTGAAAAGCTTCTTCCAGTTGCGCGATACCGGTTCTTGATCGATAACCTTCAGGAGGAAGAGGTCGTTTGAGATTATTTTGATCGTCAGGAATCACCTCCCAGATATACTTATGCATACGGCAAGCGGTTCAGGCTACTTGGCCCATTCTTCTGCGCATACTACCATCCAGAGCGGTGTGTCCGACAGTTCTCTCAGAGACAGAAGCGCATAAAAATTTATCTACTATTAGGGATATTGCAGAGTTCGATCTCACATCAGATCAATGATCCGGAGCATACCATTCTGCCAGACATGGCTAAGATTATTTTGTTACTCTCACTATTTTTTCTGGTCCTCGAGTGTCCTTTGATTATCAGAAGTGGTGGAAAATTGTCTGTCCCCCTCCCCTTTGTCAAGTATATTATTAATAAAATCATGTTTTTCCTTCAATAAAATTCCTTTAAATTTCATCTTATCTTGGTTTGACGACCTCGCCTAGGTAACAAGGCATATTTTTCAGTTGTTTATTTTGCAAAGAATAGCAGCGCAATTGTCGTAATCTCAGCGATGACTCAATCCCTAGTAATTGGATACTCTTTCAATTGTCTACCAAAATTCTCAGTAAATATTTTCCTCCAATTTCTTTCAAAAAGCCTAACCATCAATTCTGCCCTATAGAGAGCGTTAGCGACCTCAAGAGAGCTTTTGTGACATTCAATGGTTCAGACAAGGTCAGAAAAGAAAACTGCATCAGTCGAAGGCATGGCACATTCAACAGCCTTAGAAGAAGAGATGGGCTCCCCACATGCCTGCAGAAATCAAGGGCAACAGGTTGAGGATGACATTGATCCTCAAATGTACGCCATGTTCAAGAAAATGATGACCAAAATGCTGGCAGAGCAAGCTGAAGCCAGTGCAAAGCAGGTCCAAGTTAAGCAAAAGGTAAAAAGCCGGGCAATGAAGGAGGTCTCAAAGGCTGCCAAGAAGTCCATTCAGTATGCAGATTCGACCGATGAAGAAGAATCATCAAAAGATTCAGATGAAGAGTTTGAAACTCATCAGGCATTCCAGAATCAACTCAACGGCAGGGGTCAGCCCATAAATTCAAAGATCAGTCTACTAGTGACCCTGATCAGCCACAATTCAAAGATATGCAGGCCCGTGATAAGGGCAAGAAGGTCTTCACCAGCAAAGACTTCTATGACAGTTTGGAGGGAGACGACAATCTGGATAATCTCCCTAAGAAATTCATCAAATTCGATGGTTCTGATGATCCCAAGGCACACCTCGCTATGTTCTTTACTAAATGTTCCAAATTCAAGCGAGACAACCAGGCACTTTTCCTTTATTTCCCTCACAGTCTGGATGGAACAACAGCTAAATGGTACTCGGAGCATGTTAACCCAATCAAACTGAAAGAATTTGACAAGGTGCTAAACATGTTCATTGAGCGTTTTCTCTTTAATGCTGAGGCACTTCCCACCCTCAGTCATCTCTGCGGCCTCAGGTAGAGAGAAAATGAAAAGGCCCGAGAATTCATTCATCGCTGGAGGTCAGCTTTCAATAAGATGAGAGACCCCATATCAGAGGGGCATGCCTTGTTCTTGATTTTGAGTAATTTCTCACAACCTCTGAAAGGCCTCATCTCCACCGCACCTTCCAGAACATTTATTGAGTTAACAAAGCGAGCCGAATGACTCGAGTTAAGTATGGAAAATGGTTTCTACGAAGGCTTCACTTTTACTAAGAACAACAATCAGAATGAGTCAAAGAAGAAGACTCATTTCACCCACTCTGCCAGAAATGATAAGTGGAATCATCGCAAGGGGCAGAACGAAGATTTTTGTTATGGGGCAGGAAATTCAAACAAGAATGATCAGAAAGGAAAGTCGATCTTGCAATTCAACAAGCCACTTCAGTTAGAGCAGGGACCGAAACCCCGGGAAAAAGTAAAACATGAAGGATGAAGTTATGATAGGAAGTTCACTCCACTGGATCAATCACTCGAGACTGTGCTCGAGTACATGTTGACCAAAGAAATGGTCAAACTGCCTAGACTGGTCGATCCCCCTGTGCCCATGGGAAAATTCAAGGATCGATTTTGCAAATTTCACAGAACAGTGGGGCATAATACTGAGAACTGCTTCGTTCTCAAGAATATCGTTCAGAATCTCATCAACAAGAATCTTCTGGTAGAGGGCGCTGAAGATGAAAATATGGATATTCTGAAGAAACCATTCCCCCATCATTCTACAGCGGTCATCTCCGAACAGCCTTTTCAACCACAGGAGCATATCAGGCCATGCTCTAAAAAGGATATGCAAGCTCAGCATCAGGTCCTTGTATTGCAGCGAGGTCAGTCCAAAACTCAGAAGATGGATCTTATCTCAGCCTTCGGAAAAATGAAAGTATCTGCCAAGCCCGCTGGGGTATCTCCGGATGTAGCTAAAAGAATGCCATGGTTCCCCAAGCACTTCATTAAACCTGCCCCAGAGGAAAACGAGACATCGACTCCAAAACCAATCACAGCGTTATCTAATGTCTCAATTTTGGACTTAGCCCAAGCTTCCGCCAAACATCAGAAAGTGTTGGATGATCTGTTGCAGAAAATCAAAGTGAAACCGAGCACGACTCCTGAAGACATGACCCAGATAGTCAATCAGGCCATGACGAATGCTCCAATTACTTTTTCAGATAAGGATCTCCCCAAGCCGCATGTATTTCACAACAATGCTCTATATGTTGTAATTCGAATCAGAGGGATGACAGTTCCCCATGTGCTGATAGATGGAGGCAGCAACCTCAATATATGCCCGGAAATGACAGCCAGAGCCTTGGGCATCAAAAAAGAAGAATACATCCCTGACCCGATCACCATCTACGGATTCGATAATCATGGCCAAACAACGAAAGGAAAAATTTTCTTGGAGATTTTCATTGACTACTCGGTCCATCCAGTTCTCTTTCATGTGGTCAATGTGCCGCCTACCTATAATCTGCTTCTCGGGAGACCGTGAATTCACAATACGAACGCTGTGTCATCTACTCTTCACCAGTGTGTCAAGTGGTCAAAAGGCGGAATGATCACAACAGTCTTGGGCGAGGATCCAGAGCAGAGGCTAGCACAACCTATGGTTCCTAGACCCACTTTTACTACTGATATCCCTAGCATTAGGGGTATTGAAGAGGTCAATTTTGAAGAACATTCAGGAATACTGCAGACAACGGAACATCTAGAGCATACAATGGCTATGACTCGATGGAGAGGCCCACAGTTCTTCAAAATTGGAGGATGAATTGATTATAGTACATTCAAGGATCATTCTTTGTTCTCTCAGTTCATGAAGGCCAAGAGGGGATTCAATTTATTAATAAAGCATTAACCTTTTCAAGGCCTAGGCAAAAATGGAGATGGTCGTCTCGAGCCTGTAGTTCCTCAGCACTACCCTAAGGGAGTCAGATTGGGTTTCACTGGCAGAAGATCTCAGAAGGGGACTGTTTTTGTCAAGGGGACACATTAAAAGAATTTGTTTGTCTTTTCATTTCTATTCTTTTGTCAGGATGATATCCCATTTTATTTTCATCATTGTCATTTGATCAGTTCAATCTTTCAATAAAGTTGCAAATTTCCTTTATCTATCTGGATGCCATTTGTCTCTTTACTTCTCAATATCAAATCTTTGTAAAATTGCCATTATTTTGCTCTCTTATTTTTCCAATTATCTTCTCAATAAAAGCAATTTGTTTTATGATGGGTGATTTCTCTGAATCAATTTACTCTCCATTTTTCAGAATGTCTTCCTGATCTATCAAGAAGCTCATTCTTAATCCAAATGCTTTTTCGAAGCCAGCAGTGATTCGTCAGATTAAAATAAGAGCAGAATGCAGTCAAAATACAAAGCAGTTAGAAGAACCTGCAGAGTTCGATTCAGCTCTTCAAGAACTACCAGAATTTGCAGCAATTCAGAAACAAGATGAGCCATCATCCTTAGTTCAAGACCCGACTGAGGATATCAATATCAGATCAAAAGATGATCCTAAAATTCTCAAGATTGACAGCAGTTTGAATTAGGAAGAGAAAGAAAGGCTTATAAATTTTTTCAAGCAACATGAAGAAGTGTTTACATGGACGTATGAAGATATGCCAGGTCTGGATACCAAATTGGTTGAACATCGCCTCGTTCTAAAACCAGATGTCAAGCCAGTTAAGCAGAAGCTGAGAAAGATGGATCCCCGAGTGGAACAACAAGTTAAGGAAGGTGTGGAAGACCTACTCAAAGCAGGGTTCATTCGAACCATTGACTACCCAGACTGGCTAGCAAATATTGTCGCCGTCCCCAAAAAGAATGGCAAAGTTCGAATTTGCATCGACTTCAGAAATCTCAATAAAGCGACTCTTAAGGATGATTATCCGCTTCGTAATATTGATCTTTTGATTGACAGCACGGCGGGCCACGCCATATTCTCTTTTATGGACGGATATTCCAGATATAATTAGATTAAGTTGGCCACTCGCGATCAATCCAAGACATCTTTCACTACTCCTTGGGGCACTTTTTGTTATACCGTCATGCCATTTGGGCTTAAAAATGCTGAAGCCACTTATCAGCATGCTATGGCCGTCATTTTCCATGATCAGATGCACAAAATCATGGACGCATATGTCGATGATATTCTGGTACAGTCCAAAAAAGAGGAAAATCACATCGAAGCTCTTAATCAAGTATTCAAGCAGCTCATTCTTTACAAGCTAAGACTCAATCTACAAAAATGTGTTTTTGGAGTTGAATCTGGCAAGTTGGTAGGCTTTCTAGTCAGCAAAAAGGGGATAGAAGTGGATCCCGCTAAGGCCAAAATCATCATTGATATGCCGCCCCCGACTAATCTCAAAGAATTGCGTAGCCTTTAAGGACGCATACAATCAATCCGACGATTCATTTCCAATTTGGCCATGAGATGTGAGCCTTTCAATCATTTGCTCAGAAAAGGAGTGAAATTTGAATGGGGACCAGAGTATCAACAATCGTTCGAACGCATCAAGAAATATCTTCTCAATCCTCTTGTTTTAAAGCCGCCAGAATTGGGAAAACCCCTACTGCTATATATTTCAGTTAATCAAGTTGATTGCGGCGGATTCTTAGCACAATATGAAGAAGGCCGTCTGATAGAGCACGCCATTTACTATGTGAGCAAAACCTTTATTAATTATGAGAAGAAATACTCTCAGATAGAGAAAACATGTCTAGCTTTGGTTTGGATGTGTCAGAAATTGAGACACTATCTATTGGCATCTGAAGTCAAGATTCTATCCAAATTAAATTCTCTTAAGTACATTCTCGAGCAACCATTTCTCAACAGACGAATTGCCAAATGGCAAGTCCTATTGATGCAATATGATGTGGAGTATGTCTCTCAGCAATCTTTCAAAGGACAAGCAATTGCAGATCAATTGCCAGATTTTCCTCTAGCAGAGGATGTTAAAGCCGAGGATGATTTTCCCGATAAGCGAATCTGCAATATTCAACAATCCCCAACTTGGAATTTATTCTTTGACGGTTCCAAGAACATGGCAGGCATAGGAAACGGGATTCTGCTAATCACACCAGAGAAAGAAATGATCCCCTTTTCTCTCAAACAGGATTTTCAGTGCACTCACAATATGACCGAGTATGAAGCTTTGATACAAGGTCTAAAAATTCTACAGGACTTCAATGTCAAAAGAGTGCATGCTTATGGTGATTCTTTGCTCATCGTAAATCAAGTCCTAGTCGAATGGCAAGTGAAGGATAAAAAATTACTTCCTTATCAAAAGATCGTCTCAGCTCTTGCCGAAAAAATCAAAGAATTCCAACTTTTCCATATCAAGAGAGACTTCAATCAAGTTGCAGACAGTTTAGCCAATCTGGGATCTATTATGTCTTTTAAGAGCGGAGAATCTTGTCGCTTCTTTTGAAATTGGTAGACTTGATCAACCTGCTTTCGTCCTAGTAGAGCAGATAAACCAGGCTGAGCAAAAGAAAAAGCCCTGCTATCATGACATCAAGAATTTCATTTAAACTGGCGAATTTCCTCCAGAACTCTCAAAGAAAGAGCAGCGAGCAATTCAGCGCATGTCTGCTCGATATTTTATTCTTGCCGACGTCCTCTATCGTCGTGGATTCAGTTCTGAATATTCTAGATGTTTGGACGAAGAAGAAGTCAAAGAAGTTGTGCAGGAAGCACATGAAGGCATTTGCGGTGGTCATGTTGGCTACCAAACTCTTGTCAAATAAATCATCCGAGCAGGATATTACTGGAAGACCATGCAACAAGATTGCTATCATTTTGTTAAGAAGTGCGTTCAAGAAGGCATGCATGACAGTGTGGCGTGCGCTTGGGGAGCTTTGCATGCCAGGAGTAGATGCGTGCAAGAAGTAACTTCGCGCGATGGAGTGTTGTGCGTGGCAAGCAGTGCGCGTGGACGTAGCTCGTGCAGTGGTGTGTTGTGCGCATGCAGGTAGCATATGCGGCAGTTGCTGTGCGCGTAGAGGCATGCACAGCTGGGCGGACGGGTGCGCGGTGAACACGTGCACATGTTGAAGGAGTGCACGTGCTGAAGGTGTGCGCGCAACGAGGGCATGCACGACAGAGCTGCGTAGCAGCAATGTATAAGTGTGCGGCTGTTGTAGTGCTTGAGCACTTTATTGCACTGCACAAAGGACTGACGCACTTGCAGTGTGCGCTAAGTCTCGGTAACGATCTTGGACCTGTGCTAACTTAAGTAGACTGTGTCGTTGGAAGAGATCGTCGGCTGAGCTACTCCTCGCGAATAGCACAAGTAGTTGAGGATGCATTAGAGATTGCGCTCTTATGAATCCACTGAAATAGCTAGAGGTGTCAAGTATTCATCTTTGCAAGAAGGTTAGTACCACAATCTTGACATCTTCGCTGCATTGAAGAGCTCCAAGGTAATTCACAATATCGCCAGATGTGCGACGACTTAATCTAGGCTCGAAGCGTTGCATCAATGCTTAATCCAACTCAATTGATATCATACCAATCAGAATTGGCCCAAGGAAGTTATGCAAAATGCATAATTCTCGAATTTCTTTAAAAGGGAACTGAATGCTCAAAGGCACCAAGAGAGGAACTCTCTTCCAAAAGCCAAAGCTCAAATTCTATTTCAATGTTCAAAAGATACAGAATGTGTTACATATGCCTTATTTATAGGCTGTTAGAAACCAGAAACCAGAAACCAGAAACCAGAAACCAGATATGAAAACCATAATGGTTTTACAACTACCACAGGTGCACTGCAAGAAAATCGTGGATTAGCGACGGCCTCTATCCATCGCTTATCCGTCGCTAAACTGTTTAGCGATGGATTAGCGATGGATAGAGGCCATCGCGAGTTTTTGCTCGCTAATTAGCGAAAAAACTTATCTGTCGTTAATTCCGTCGCGAATTTCCGACAGCTTAGCGACAGACATTATCCACCGCTAATCTGTCGCTAAATTTTAAAAAAAAAAAATTGATCCCTGTCGGGCGGTATCCCGACAGCAATAAGCCGGACTTATACTGCGCCCGACAGGCATTGCACGGAACAAACGCTCTGCCTCGTCGCCGGACTTGTATCGTCCTCCGTGAACTGGTACTCTTCGGCGTCGCCGTCCTCCGTGAACCGGCGTCGCCGTCCTCCGTGAACCGGCGTCGTCGTCCTCCATGAATTGACGTCGCCGTCCTCCGTGAACCGGTGCTCTTCGGCGTCACCGTCCTCCGTGAATCGACGACGTCATCCTTCGTGAACCGGCATCGCCGTCCTCTGTGAACCGGCATGCTCTCCGACGTCGCCGTCTTCCGTGAACTGGCATGCTCTTCGGCGTCGGCATCCTTCGTGAACCGGCGTCGTCATCCTCCATGAACCGGCATCGCCGTCCTCCATGAACCGGCGGCGTCATCCTCCAGCGATCACTCTGTATCATCGTCGTCCTCCATGAACTGACTTGCACAACGATCACTCTGCATCATCGAAGTCGGTTTAAATCGAGCGCGGTCGATTTAAATTTCGAACGGGGAGAGAGGGAAAATTTCGCCCTTGGTTTAAATCGAAAATTAGCGAGGGATTTGACGGAATTTTTCCGTCGCTAATTAGCGACGGAAAAATTCCCTCGCTAAATCTCTCGCTAAAATGTTGTCTTGTATTGAGAATTAGCGACCGAAAAATTCCATTGCTAAATCCATCGCTAAAATGTTTTCTTGTATTGAGAATTAGCGACAAAAAATTTATTGTCGTTAATCCGTCGCTACTTAGTGACAGATTCATTAAGAAAGTTTTCTCTAGCTAATCTGTCGCAAATTTTCGTCGCTAATTAACAGTTTTCTTGTAGTGGTGGTCCCAACAACCCCAAAGCACACATGGAGTGAACCCGCCCAGTTGAGGTGGCACCCAACTCTCATGCATTGAATCTGGGCAACCTTGAAAAGGTGCCTAAGGCTCCCATACACTGAATGTAGTCCAACTGAGGTGGCATGCTCTCAACCGCACACTGAGGATCCACTTGCGCCAGTGGTCCCCTAACTGACTCTCCTATGCAGTACTCCTGGTCATCCCGCCTGGCGCAACTCATTGGCAAACCTTGCAGGTTGCCATGCCATCCGCAGGAATACTTATCTTGTCAATATACTACTGCAGACTTAGAAGTATGCTATGGCAGCTTCCGATGGTAGTTGCGCCTATCAGCAAAGGCACTTCACTTCGGATCGCAACACCTGACTCAGCGTGCCATACTTACTATGGCTGTTCTATCAGCATAAAACTCTAAGGGCTTACCCCTCGACCCCAAGGAGTTGCCAAGCTTCAGCTTAAGTAAGGGGGTGACACCCATGGGATTTAAACTTAGACTGCCCGTCAAATGGTTTAGGCCCCATCTTAGTATGCCAAACCCCAGGGTCTGAGTTGATATGCTAACTTTATATAAAGACATCTCTATGATTTGATTTAGTATTTGATGGTTAGATCCGGTGCATACCATTGTCCCACAAGGGCTCTGCTCATCTGGTGGGTTCAACTTGTGAATGTCATCGGGTTGACAGGATGACAGACATTCAAAATTAACCCTTGAGATATCTATTGCCACAAGGTCAAAGCTGGGTGTAGTCTCCCTAGGCATGTTCTAGAGGCCTGCTAATGTATGAACGACAATGGGGTTTCCGTGAATCTAAGCAACCCTCCCATCCAACCTAAAAAAAAAAGTGTACCACTGTGTGGTATCAAGGTTTAGCACCATTGGATTTTGGCTTCACCCTCTAATGAGCTAGGTGCAAGTTGTATTGAACTAATGGGTTCAACATAACACTGTGTAAGTTGTTGAGGCTTCGGACTCATAAAATGATGTCATAATCAGAGGATCGGAAGGCCCTATCTAACCAAAACATTTATGTATATAATGGGTCGGTGCTAAACGACGTGCTAAATAGTTTTTTTTTTGGAGTTTTTATTTTATTTTTAAATTTTAACGTTACAGATGTAATCTATGTACTTGATTTTATAGGGATCAACTCTTGAAACATATGATTCCAACACATGGGTGAGATTTTATAAAGTTCCAAAAATCAAACAGTCCAAAATACAACAACAACAACAACAACAACTACGCCTTCATCCCAAAACAATTGGGGTCAGCGATATGAACCAACAAAGAAAATCATTATGGGTCTTCCACATGAATCCTTCTCCTCCATTCATTTCTATCCAATGCCATGTCCTCAGTGAGGTTCAAAGCATTCATATCCTTTCTTATCACCTCCATCCATGTCTTCCTAGGCCTAGCCCGACCTCTTTTAACTAATATATTTTCCCATTTCTCCATCCTTCTAACTGAAGCATCATAAGGCCTTCGTCGAATATGTCCAAACCACCGTAAACAATTCTCTCTCATCTTATTTTCAATGGGTGCAACGCCTACCTTCTTACGTATCTCCTCGTTACGAATCTTATCTTTTATAGTATTTCCACACATCCATCTCAGCATACGCATCTTAGCTACACTCATTTTTTGAATATGATGTCTTTTGGCAGCCCAACATTCCGTACTATATAGTAAAGCGAGCCTAATAGTCGTCCTATAAAACTTTCCCTTCAACCGCAATGGCATTCTACGATCGCACAGCACTCCAGTTGCACTTTTCCATTTCATCCACCCAACCTTTATCCTATGATTTACATCTCCATCAATTTCTCCATACTTTTGAATGATGGATCCCAAATATTTGAAATAATCATTCACCGGTATTTCTTGCTCACCAAGCTTCACTACACTCCCATCACTACTTCGTTGCTTACTAAACCAACATTCCATATATTCAGTCTTACTCTTACTCAACTTAAAACCTCTAGCTTCCAATGTTTGTCTCCATAATTCTAACTTAGCATTAACCTCAGCTCTAGACTCATCAATCAAAACAATATCATCAGCAAACAACATACACCACGGTACATTTTCTTGAATTGATCTCGTAAGCTCATCCATCACTATCGCAAATAGGAAAGGGCTTAAAGCAGATCCTTGATGTAACCCAACCGTTATCGGAAAATTGGTTGTCACCCCTCCACAAGTTCGGACATTGGTTACTACTCCTTCATACATATCTTTAATTATACTAATGTACTTGAGAGAAACACCTTTCTTCATCATTGTCCACCAGAGAACGTCCCTAGATACTCTATCGTATGCCTTCTCTAAATCAATAAAAACCATATGCAAATCTTTGTTCCTCTCTCTATATCTTTCAATAAGTTGTCTAAGAAGATGTATAGCTTCCATAGTTGATCTTCCAGGCATAAAACCAAATTGATTCTCCGATATCATGACAACCTTCCTCAACCTAGACTCAATCACCCTCTCCCAAAGTTTCATAGTATGACTCATGAGTTTTATACCACGATAGTTTGTGCAATCTTGTATATCACCCTTATTCTTATATAGAGGCACCAAAGTACTCTTCCTCCAATCATTAGGCATCTTATTTGTCCGCCAAATCTTGTTAAAAAGATTTGTCAACCATTCTAAACCTTTCTCTCCCAAGCATTTCCAAGCCTCGATAGGTATACCATCTGGGCCAACTGCCCTTCTTGATTTCATTTTCTTCAAAGCCTCTGCAATTTCTTTCTTTTGAATCTTGCGCATGAAGTCACGATTCATCTCATGAAAAGGAATTAAAAAGTCTCCAAGATCTTGAGCATGACTTTCATTAAATAGCTTATCAAAATAATCTTTCCATCTCTCCTTAATCTCCTCATCTTTGACTAAAACCCTTTGTGTTTCATCTTTGATACATCTAACCATACCCAAATCCCTCGATTTCCTATCTCTCATTTTTGCAAGCCTATAAATATCCTTCTCACCCTCTTTGGTATCCAACTTGTCATAAACCTCCTTATATACCTTATCCCTCGCGTTCCGAACTACTTTTTTAGCTTCCTTCTTTGCTATCATATACTTCTCCAAATTCTCATTATCATGATTTTTACTTAGATTTCTATAACACTCTCTTTTAACCTTATTAGCTAATTTGACATCCTCGTTCCACCACGATGTATCCTTACCTAGCGGTGCACCGCCTTTAGACTCACCCAATACCTCCTTAGCCACCTTTCTCATGCCACCCGCTATCTTATTCCACATAGATTCCGAATCCTCCTCGAGACACCAATCAACTTCCTTAACTACCCGCTCTACAAACATTCCTTGTTTAGCTTCTTTCAGTGCCCACCACTTAATTCTAGGATCTATCATATGTCTATCCCTTTTGCGGTATTGTTTAATTCTAAGATCTAAAATTAAAACTCTATGTTGTGTAGCTACACTTTCTCCCGGTATAACCTTACAATCGATGCAACAACCCCTATCTCTCTTTCTAAGTAGGAAAAAATCTATCTAACTCGTATTAGCCCCACTTTTAAATGTTACTAGGTGAGACTCCCTCTTCCTAAACCAAGTGTTTGCTAAGATCATATCATAGGACAAACCAAAATCTAAAATCTTTTCTCCACTTTCGTTTCTTTCTCCTATACCATAGCCTCCATGGATACTCTCAAATCCATCACTACTAATGCCTACATGCCCATTAAGGTCACCGCCGATGAAAAGCCTTTCTCCATAAGATATCCCTTGTACTACTCCATCTAAATCTTCCCAAAATTGACGCTTAATAGAATTATCTAAACCTACTTGAGGTGCATAAACCTCAAACGGTCCAAAATCTTTGTAAATTTTCGAGGCTCCAAACATCATTTTTTTCCATCGAAAATACATGATCCAAGTGTGAATTCTTAGTAAATTGATCATGCGCAACACATTTATAGGGCCGGAACCACATAAAAAGCACCGGAGAAACTGGTACCTTCATAGCCATTTAGTACGTGGTTTAGCACAAACCCATTTCTCTCTCTCTCTCTCTCTCTCTCTCTCTCTATATATATATATATATATATATATATATATATATATATATATATATATATATATATATATATATATATATATATGAGTAATGCTTTGGTTCTGCCCACTCTCTTGTTCGGCCCCGTTTTGCCTGCTCAAAATTGCATCCTTTTGGTATTTTTTCTCACATCTTATACTGTAGATGTGATCTACAGGTTTTATTTAGTGGGAGCCAGCTTTTGGATCACCGGAATCTGACCTGTATACAGGTTTTTTTGGTGATCCAAAATCAATGGCTATGAAGGTACCAGTTTTCTTGGCTCATAAAAACATATTTTTTCATGAAAAACATGATCCAATAGTCGATTTCTACTAAAATCGAGCATGTTAAACACATCTAACGGTTCAGCTATCATAAAACACTTCAAAATTATGAGGCAGAACAAGAAATGAGGCTTAATATGTTCAGTTCTCTCTCTCTCTCTCTCTCTCTCTATATATATATATATATATATATAAAGCTGCTCAGAATCGAATCAATGCAGTCTGTTTACTCTGTCTCACTCGTACATGATCCACACTCTTATGAGACCAAACAACCCAGTAAATAAAAGTTGAATAAATCATAGAACTGGGAAAAAAAGGGGAGGTATTAGGATGACCATATAAATCGCCAGGAACCATCCCATTTTTTGACACGAGAATCTTTTTTCTTTTTTTAACACAAGAGAATCTCAAAAGCATTTCCTTTCACGAATAAATTCAGCAGGTCGTCAACATTTTTTGTTAAATATTTATATTCCGGATTGATAGAAGAACAAGAACGTCATGGTCTATCCAAATATTAACAAATCACATCATATACTAATAAAAGAAAGAAAAAAAAATACAATGATCTAGGACATAGCATATAAGCATTTTAGTAGCTGCTAGCTTGGGAAACACAATCATGAAAGTTTATGCAGTTTGGCTTCCAATCCTGCCATCAGGGCCTCCTCATGGATCATGCCTAACAGCTGATGAGCTACTGCAGCGATCTCCTCCACAGTACTGAGCTTGCACTCTTCTTCAACCTGTACCCACCACCACCATATCATTTTTTCAAACACACATGCAGCGCGCACACACACACACACACAGGCCCGAGGTTGAGGTCCTCCTGGCTAGGGGAGAGGGTCGAGAGTCCGGATGCCACGGACGTCTCAAGGTCGAAACATCAGAGGATGTGGCCGTGACTTTTCTGAGAGTGTGATTGTTGGGCCAATTTCACTCTTGGGGTCTACCGCCTAGGGTGGGCCCAATGGAAGCAATTCACATATCAGGTGTAATGTGATTGCATACTTTTGGTGTGCTGCTGCACCATGATCACCCACCGTCTGCTCTTGGGCCTCACAACTGACGGGCTGTATTCCAGAGATAGTGAATGATGAAGTGCAGTAGCTTAGGGTGGGCCCAATGGAGGGCAGATCAGGTACAATGTGATTGCAGGTGTGCTGCTGAGCCATGATCACCCACCATCTGCGCTCTAGGGCACCCTCAATCAGGTGCAGCAGCACACTAAAAACGTGCAATGCACATTGCACCTGATCCTCCCGGGAGCAGAACGTGGCTCGGTCCTGATCAGTGGGTCCCTCGTCATCAAGAGAGGGAGAGAGAACAATATTTGGACTTATTAACAAAAAAAAGTGATGCATGAGTTCAATTGATTTTTGAAAGTAAATTCTCAACTTAGTTACCAAAGTTTTAAGCATGTAGTCAGTGGACCACAAACAGCTCAGCTCAGCTCAGAACTGCATCATGGTGAATGTGTCCAAACTCTGTGGCTATTGTCTGGATTCATATGTCTCTAGGGGATTCTATGTGGTTCACATACCGGACATGATTTTGAAGAATTGAATTGTAGGCCTACGGATGGATTTGGGGCCAGGAGTTCCAACTTGGATCCAAAACTCCCACCTTTCTAATAGCTTCAGGCTCTAAGAAAGCCAGGTTTACCAAAAACTGGATCACGAATGGGTCCATGAGTTCTAGGCAGATTCAGTTCCATTCTTTAGTTATAATCCAGATCCATCTTACACCACAAAGCAAGTTTAAAGGTCCATACCTATGAAAAAGGATTCCAGTTATTCTTATGGCTCAGACAGCTCCAACCCATTTCTGCTATGAACAAACCCCTCAAATTGTAGCTCAGACTGCCTGTTTAAAAATGAACTTTCCCTATTTTAGATTGGGTTGACCGTGAGCCAGATTTATTGACCTGAGTGGATGCTTTTTTCAATAATATTAGCCAGAGCTTGACCTAACAAGACCTAGTCTGGACTCGTTGAGTGAGTCTGGTGGGCTTATTCGGTCAACTTTACTGGCCCAAACCTGGCTAGTTAAGTTTTCAAGACAATATTATGGAAAATGATTAGCATGGACCTGGGCCATGCCCACATCTGGATCTCATCACATAAGGACTCAGATCCACCTTGGCTCAACCTATGTGAGATCCTTAATCAGCCTGAACCAACTTGAAAGTCAAGTCTTAGGTCATTTAAGGGTCAGGTAACGGTTCATGCAATTGTCTAAGAGAGAGAGAGAGAGAGAGAGAGAGAGAGAGAGACCTTTGTACTAAAGGAGTAGAGAACAAAGGGGTCCATTGTAGTGACATTAAGGTGAAGAACTGTGAGATGGAGGCTCTGCAACCCGGCCACCATTTTCAAGAGCTGCTTGGGCCTCCTTAGAGAGAGAACCTTGAGGTTGGCATGTGTCTCACTCATGGCCACTTCGATATCGGCCAATGCCGGCGGGTTTTCTGGTGAAAACTCATTGGACAGCCTACTGGTGAATGAGTACTGTGGGCACGTAAAGAAGCTGGAGAATGGGTGTGGGTCGTTGGTCCTCCCCATGTCCCTCTCTGTCTTCTCCACCTCTAGAGACAGAACCAGTTGCTCCAATTCCTTCACGAAATCAATAGCGCCACCCACAATGGAAGCTTGGTCACCCTGAGAAAACATAAGAATATATGCTCAAAATTACATTCATATAATATTAACCCATAAATGTAAACTTGTAAAGTAAAAAAACTTTTATACTCTTGTTAAGCCTTTTTTTTTTTCAATTTCTCAATTAATTGTAAAGTTGGCTCCTGAGGTCACGAGTTCGATGCTAGAGGTGTGCAACAATTGTCATATGGCCAAAACAATAGGCTCCCTGACGGAGGATTGTGGGGGAGGCGGGGTTGTTTACGCCATTGGATTAAATGAAAATCCTATATATATATATATATATATATATATATATATATATATATATATATATATATATATATGGTTAATATTTGGTTCTATTAAAGGCACAAAACTATTGAGTATAATTTACAACTTTTTATAATTTTTATACATGAGAGCTTATGATTGCTTAGTAGAAAATGAGTTCTTAAATCATGTGATTGTGACATGCAAGCGAGTATTTTAAGGGCTTAAAAAATCAATGGCTCATAATGCACTAAAATTGCATGACTTAAAAAATCATATTTTTAGATTCTAAAAAACATGATCCAAGGTTTGATTCTTAGCAAACAAACTTAGTTGAACACATTTATATGGTCAGATTAAGTCTATATAGCTTGAACCTATGATTTTCAGCTCAATATTAACCCATATATATATATATATATATATATATATATATACTCACACGTTTAGAGACTAAATATCCTGCAAAGTAGGTAAACAATTAATAGGATAAAAAAATGATATATATGCTTATAGCATCCTTAATATCTAGGCAATATTTCAATCTTGTATGAAGGCAGGCTAAGATATGGGAGGCCAATCGTTCACGAATGGTCTCATTTTGTATTTGATGGACATTGAGACAGTTTGAGCCATGTCTGGGTGTTTTTTGAGTATGACAAATTGTTCTGGCTTGAGAGTTGGCTATTTTTTGAGTGTGACAAATTGTGAATGATTGAAAGTTGAATTTCCATATCTTTACGTGTCTATTTTCAAACAAAAACAAAAATCTTTAAATAGGGCTGCCAGCGCACACAGATCTGGCATATTCCTGTTTTTTTATCCATAGGCACTCTGCTTATGGGCAGCACTTCCAAGCAGCTAGTCTCATAGAATAGGATACTATGTAAGAGTTCTTGAAAATACCTACTCATCTAGAAAATTGGAATAAACCGGGATATTGCATTGAGCTCTAAAATATAATATCCCCAGTTTATACAAATTATGTGGAGGCTGGTTTGGTGGGATAATCCAAATTCCTGCTTAAAAGCAAACAATCATAAAATTAAGAGTATTGGGGGGTGTTACTGTTCTTTAATCTCATTATGAGGGGGCCTTCTGTCGCAATGACCACACGTTTAAGGTCAAACAACATATATGTTTTAAATAGATCTATGTATAATAAAGGCTAGAGGACATTAACTATGGCTTTTCTATACCAAGTCCCACCATGCACATTCACTACAAGGACACTACCAAGGGACACCAAACTAACCTTTTAAACAATGCATTAATTTATTTGCCCATGGACCCTAATAGCATAAGCCCCTCAAGAAAACCCCGTTTTTTTCTTGATAACCAGGAAAAAACCACCTCAGAATACACTTAGCTTTGGCCCCATGGCAAAGGATGTGTACCCATGGGTTTCGAACTCTTGACATCCTGTCAACTTGTGATGTTCATGAATGGCCTCGCGTACCAGATGAGTGGAACTCTTGGCACTCTTTGGTGCTAAGAGCAAAAGCAAAAGTTTGAGTATAGTGCACTCATTGAACCACAGAAAAGTAAAAGAAAAAAAAAGAGAAATAAAGAGAGAGACATGTAGCCCCAAGGGGGGTTGGCTTAGTGGGGTGGGCCTTGGTGTCAGGTAGTCAATGTTCGATTTTCATAGGCGTCATCCCTCTGTGTAACATAAGCCCCGGGGGCAGGGGTCCTAGCTTCAGAGTTTTACGCAGCCGGCATGACCGTAGGTATGGTAGGCTGAGCCAGCACAACCAGGTCTTCATGCCAGGTGCGGTTTATTGGGGTTATAAATTAAAAATAGAAAGAAAGGGACATGTTGGTATCAAAGTGCTAACCCTTTGAATGTAGGATTCGGGCATGAGAGAACGTAGCATGGCTAGGTGCTCATTCATGATCTTCCTGCGGTTGCGTTCCACCGTGATGTGTGTCATCCTCTGGTTCTCTAGATCCTGGCTGTTCTTTGAGCTCCGAGCCCGCCTCCTTTTTTTCTGGTTCTCTGCAGAGAAGCTCTGCCTCTGTTCTCTGGCCTCCATTGGACTGAAGGAAAGACCAAAGGCAGAAGAAGAATGGCAAGAAGCAGCAGAAGATGATGATGATGAAGAATAAGAAATCCAGTTGGTTGGTGAAAAATATTGAGGGAGAGGGGGGAGACTTGGCTCTTGGTCTTTCATAGAGAAAGAAACTTCTTGTGTTTCATAATTTTCAAGACCCACAGCAAATGAAGAAGAGGAAGAGGAGAGCTCATTGGGGTTGAAGTTGGAGAGATAATGAGATGTAATCGCTTCTAGTGCCATGATATAGACTGGATGGGTTGTTTCTTCCTCTACCAAATAAGGAAAACCGATACTAAACTCGGGGTTGTGCTTATTTTCTGATGGTGGGTGAAGAGAGAATGGGTGTCTTATAAATACTCTTCCTTCTAAGAAAAACTAAAGAAACCATAGGGAAGTGCTTAGAACCAAAACCCAGCTTTTCACTTGCTTTGAGAGAGAGAGAGAGAGAGAGAGAGATGCACGTGAGAAACCAGGAAAATGGCATTAGAGTTTCTTTTTTTCTGCTTCAAAAAAGTGAGGGGAAAAGGTGTTTTGGTTTTTCCAGGTACATAGATACTGTCATGGCTGTGCCTTCGTCTGCTTGCTGCCATACTCTGTCTCTTGAGGGGACCAAACACTCAATCACTTTTTTCAAAAAACAATAAGAACCGGAAATTGGACACAAGTTTGTTCCATTATCAAATTTTCTCTTAGTTCAAAATTTCCCCGTTTTGGTCTTCTAACCGGTTACCATGATATGTAAGTTGGGCTACTCTGACCATTTTCAAGCTTGACACAACATTAGAGAAAGCCATTCTTTTAGACCCCAAATCCATTCTCAACTCCAGAATGCAATGTCAATATAGGAAGAAAAAAAAAGTGAGGACTCACATGATCATGCATTGAAATTAGTAGTAGACATGTATATACAAGATTAAAGAAGCAAATTTAGGCTGTAGAGATCAACTATATTGCTTTATGCTAGTCCGCTAAAGCCATAGATGGTCACCTCTCACAATCCCTTCTGACCCCAAGGGTCACTCCAAAAGAACTCTCATATGGGGCAACTGCAGAAGGGATCGCCTAATTCCTATGATGAGTTTAAGATCATGATTAGGAGCATAAAAAAGTTTATTCCGGCATAAAACATCTAGTATGGTTTTATTTGCTTATAAAAAAAAGTATGTTTTTTTAGAGAAGTATGATTCGTTAGATTAATCAAAACTGTACAAGATGAGCGCAGAAATGATGAGGTATGTCCTTGCTATCCCCTAATTTAAACAGTGAGGAGCTTGAAGGAATAAGAGAAACAAATAAAGTCGTCGACAGAAGAAGAAACATCTAGCATGGTTTTATTTGCTTATACAAAAAAAGTATGTTTTTTTTAGAGAAGTATGATTTGTTTCATTAATCAAAACTGTACAAGATGAGTGCAGAAGTGATGAGGTATGACCTTGCCATCCCCTAACTTAAACAGTGAGGAACTTAGAGGAACAAGAGAAACAAATAAAGTGGACAGGAAGAATACAAGTGAGACTACATAGCGCAATCAACATATCCCCTATTCCTTCCAATCCAACTCAAGTCCTGGCCGGACCATTTTAGTCATGCTTTTTCAGTCACTTCCCATTTTAATTGATCCAGCATGCCGGCCAGATCACCTTTGCAGCCTCTGAAGATTTATCGATTTAGTTCCAGCAACAATAGTCTCCACGCTGTAAGGATCCTTCCATCTTGGGCCTTTTGGGGTTATGTGATTCGCAACCAGCGCGCCTTTAAGAAAGATTACACAGTCCCAAGTGATTTGCAAATTAATCCCTCCAATGCGAGATTAAAGTGTGTGTGTGTGTGTAAGCATGAGCATTCTCAGAATAGGTGGATAAGTGACTAGTCAGTGGAGAGGCACAGGCAACACCTGCTAGGCAGGTGGGTGCCGCATATCTTAATGGTTTTGATTTAATGGAATAAGACCAACAACAAGGGATGTTTTGTATGAACAATTTTTTTTTTTTCAGGTTAACCTTGTTGGGAGAGTGTGCCACCTGATGGATTCAAAATGGAAAAGGGACATGTTGTCATAGCCACTGTTGCTTGTGGTATTCTAGTAATCTTTCTAGGTTTATGTACTATGTACCATCAATTTAAGAGATATATTCGTTATTTCAAAAGGAGATAAACTTTGGTCTCTACGGACACCATATTGATTATTTTTTTTTTAGAACATTGAGCACACCATGCTTTTAGCAGGAAGGGCTGTAAGTGGCAAACTCAGACACTATTCAAAGGCAACGGACAAACGCAAGGGCAGATGTCTCATGCAAGGAGTTTCCAGTAGTAACAGTAATTAGTGTAAAAGACAAAATTCACCGCGTCATACTTACTGAGACCAAAGAGGATAAAAAGAGCATGAGGTACTCTTTTCATTTACAGGGGCATATGTTAATCACTAGCAATCAGGAGAAGAGTGAAGGAATCACTGGTGATTTTTTCAATGAAGAAAAGGAGTTGGTACTTCAAATCCAAGGGAGATATATCACTCATTTCCAGCAAGACCATTTTTGCTTACATTCAAAAGTAAAGAAAAAAAAAGAGAATAAAATTATGACCATGGCATCAATTCATTAATCATGTCATAATAAAACTTTTTAATAGTGAAAAGACCATCAATCAGTATGTTACGGCTTCAAAGCCTAGGAGTCTTGTTTGGCTTGGACCAAGTTTGAATCAAGAATTACAGAGCCTTGGTTAAATTGAGACGATGGGAGTTAAGGCTGGTTGTGCCCCTCTAGAATCATCTCAATATAAAGTACGGGGGAGGATCTGGTGCAATGTGATTGCACACTTTTAGTTTTAGTGCTGCACCTGATCACCACCATCATTGGGATACAGCCTGTCAGCTGTGTGGGACCCAACAGCTGATGTTGGACACACTTAAAATATGCAATCACATTGTACCTGATCCCAATTCCAATAATACGTCTGAAAGGCTACAGGGGGACAACATTTGAAGTCCAGACTCGGCTTAAGACCTGGCTTGAAACCTCTTTTTCTTTTTAAGATAATGAGGAGAAACCACCATTAAGATTTGGACATCCTGTTATAGGCCAAGAGGTGCTATGTTGACTGTGGCCCTATTTTTGCTCCATGAGTATTTTGCTCGCTACCCACTAAAGATATATATACACACACACACTTCGGGGATCAAACTTGCGATGTCTTTCAAGTTGAACAACTTAAGCTCAACCACTGAACCAGGTGTGCAAGCACCAAGCCTGGAACTTAATTTCCGATATTGGCAAGTTGAGACCAGTCAGCCTAGAATGGCCCAAATGTGGCTTCACATAAATTGAAGAGTACACCAAATCAAACTGGTGAAGGGTTCAAAGCATGGAATTCTTCACTTGCCATCATTATTAACAATGAGATTTCTAATAAAATTGACAATACGGTAGGGACCAACTAGAAACAATATTGACTGCACCGTCACTTTGAATGGTGTTAATATGTAATGATTTATATATAAATAATCAATTTGCTATTAGATGGTAAGATAATAAGCATAAAAGAAGAATTAAGAACCGACTTCAATGACAATTGTTCACAAGATCAAATCCAACTTAAAAAAAGGTAGAGATCATGATAACCCTTCTCCATCCTATGTGACGTGGTGATGTTCCCAAAAAATAACGATAAAGAAACAAAAATTAATCAAACATGGTACAGAATCTACAGATTGCAAAAAATTGAGACTGTACTGGTGGAGGAGACGATGACTGTTATTTTCCCATTTTCATCTTGCATGATTTTTTTTTTTTTTATAAAAAAAGGAAAAAGCAAAGGGCAATGGCTGTTGGTGGGTTGTGGTCTAGACTGGGTCTCTGATATTGAGAGGTCAGGTTTTGGAGCAGCAGCGCATGTGCCCCAACTTTCCCTCGACAACACCATCGATACCCAACACTATTCTGTTGCATTTGCTCTGGCTTTCCTGGTCAAACACAGAAAGAAAAGATGGCCAGCCTTGGCTCGTTGTTCATTTATTTATACAAAATACGAACCTGTTGCTGTTTGAGACTGTTGAAATTTTTTGGAGTTTCCAAGTTTGTTCGGACGACCCTGTGCAGATCTATCGATCCAAATGCATATATTTTCAGTGCAGAAGCAGTACTGCAAGGCTTCCCCATATATATATATATATATATATATATATATATATATATATATATATATATATATATATATATATATATATATATAGTGAGAGAGAGAGAGAGAGACCCTTCATAAAGAGTTTCCTCTCCTAAACATCCTAAATACATGAAGAAAATATAATTATAGGTATTTTTGGTTTAGTCTAAACCTGTACATATGCTCATCATTGTCTATTTACTAAAATCATGCTTTTGGATAGAATCAATTTAATAAAAGTTTTGGAATTTTCACCGTGAAGTTTTCTTTTTTAATGAATTGTTGATTTTTTATCTCTCGTGATGCGCTCCTAAGCATGAAAAACAGCAAATTCAATGCGCATTTTCTGTTATGTAAGTTAAGAGAACACATATATCTATCAGTTCAAATTAAACAAGCACCCCAAATTTTCCCTTTGAAGCTCCTTTGGAGGTTTAGGAGATAACTCTATATAAAGAGCATATGCACCTGCACTCTCATCTAGTAGAAACCTTGGGTATAGCCGTATAGGCTGCATCTTCTCAATCAGACATCGTAGACGTAATTTTTTATTTTGATAGGTATCATACCCTGCATCATGTTTCTTTGGATGTAAAGATATGACTTTTCAAGCCATGGAAGTTTGGTACATTGTGGGCCATTGATCTTTGAAGACATTAAAAGGGGTACATGCACTTCATGTTTCAAAACGTATTCTTTACAAAAAAACAATGCACGTAGCTCATACCTGCAGGGTTTGATCAACAATCATGAAAAATGATGGTCTACACTAGGTGACTGTAGCTGAACAGCGAGAACCTTATTGTTGAGAGAGAGAGAGAGAGAGAGAGAGAGAGAGACCGACATACCAAACAACGAACAACAGTAAAAAGTATTTATTTTTTTCACGTCAGTGTACGAAGATACTGGAAAAAACAAGATGATGCCAATTGTTCCAAGATTTTAGCAGGGCTGATCATCATCACCCCCCGCGCTATGTGCTTTAATAACAAGTGGCTGCATCTGCTTGTCGTCTCTCTCCCGTATTACTGACCACGCCCATCATCAGGTCACTACAAAATTGAAACCCAAAATGCTGAAAAGGACCATTGCTATATTCTCACCTACTAGCAACTGGCTTAGCTATCCCTCAATCTACAGCCCCTCCTTCGTCCTGTTTTTATTTTCCATTTTCTATTTGGCATCTTCACAGAATCAAAATGCTCCATACCCATATCATATCAATCAACCAGGGCCCATTATCTTTTAACCCCCCCCCCCCCCCCCTCTCTCTCTCTCTCTCTTCTGATTTCTGCCACGTGTCGAGGTCTCAGAGGCGAATGTGGTCCCCCCACCTGTGAGGTGGCACTTTTGTCTCTTGAGGATGAGATGGGAGAGATGTGGGAATGGTTGGTGATGTGGGAGAGTGCTGGCAAGGCAACAATTGGCATCTCTGCTTCCGTGGCGCTTATGCTGTCAAACGCGTTTCTCCTGACATGGCATGAGATGGGTCTCTCTCGTTGGATCAATGTTGAGTGGGGCCCATTTGGTTTGTGGGCATTGCGTGCCTACTAGGTATCATCAAAGCTCATTTCTAAGATGGAAGGTGGAGATTGCATCATCTAGTTTTTGTGCCATCAATGCAGGGTGGCCTTTGCAAGCTGGGCCAGGCATCGGATCCGGAGACCAGCAAGGCCAGGATCCAATTGTACCCGTGCAAGACCAGGAATGGGGAAGAGGCCAAGCCCAGCCCACCCACTAGATTATCCTGAAGGGGACTGGTTGAACTCGAGCCTTAACCTTGGGCCAGCTTCAAATTTGGGCGAGAACAAGCAGGGTGATGAAAGAAAATTTGAACACCAGAAGCAAGTAAAACTTAGTGTATACCAGACCAGGGCATAGACCTCATGAGGCCAATAGAGCTCTGGTCTTAGAATCAGCCTAAACCTTGAAGCCCATGGCATGTTGCTAGGGACGCAAACAAATCGGATATGGTTGGATATCTGATCCGATTCCGACACATTTTTTCTGATATGGATCTTTTAAGTAAAATCTGAAATGTGAATTTGGATCAAATTCGGATCTGTTCAATTCAATATGGAGTTGATCTGAATCAAAATGTGATCTGAATGCATTTTTTACATGTAAATGGCTTGTTTTGTTCTTTTTTTTTCGGATCAAGTATTACCATATGTATTTTGGATTCACATTCAATCTAACCTTCTTAGATCTCATTCGGATCTGGATCTAAATTCAGATCTACTTCTTGTATTTCAGATTTGGATTCAGATATGATAAGATCCTACCCGAATCCAACCCGTTTGCACCCCTACTTGTTACTAGCCCCAGCAATCGTTGTTGGCGTTTTCTGCAAAATCCAATACAAACATAGAAAATATACCTGTAGTCACCATAGAGTGCGCGTGAAGAGTATTTGGCGTTCTCCTCAGTCGATCGACACCCACGATGAGCCTAGGCCTAAGGTCGAAGGTGAGCAGGACCCTGTACCACGTAAACCTTATCTGATATATGGGGTATGCTAATTGCTATGAATCTCTCATCATTTTCATGACAGCCTACTACTTATATAATGAGAGAACTCCACGTTCACGTAACTCCCACCCACTACCCCATTATGTGGCCCACTAATGGTGTCAAACCGGGTTACCTTGTGGGTTAGACGCAAACCCATTATGTTCAACATTCTTTCACTTGACCCATTGGCACCAAAAGTGTACTCAATCAATGTTTATACCGTTATTTCGATTTAATTTTTCATGTGGGTTCACATGCTACCCTTTATCACAAGAATGAATCATATGAGTCATGAGGATGAATACTTCTTTATGAAATGTCATATTCTCATGTACTACACTATAATTCACCTTTAGTGCTTAAGCATGTTGAAATTACCTTTATGAATAAGTTAGTTTTTTACCTATTCTATTGGTTCTTTAATATTGTTATTCTGCTATTCCCTCTAACCCATAAAAGAGATTCTTTATGCAAAATCAATAATACACAAATCCATAGATAATCAAATTCATGATATACACAAATATGAACACATATTATATTGTCATATATAAGAAGGAATAAAAAAGACCCATCCATTTTACATGTTGAGAATACAATCCCGGTACTAGCCTTTTAGTAAAGAGATCCATAGTCATTTTCTTCGTTCCAATTGTATCAATACATACCATATGATTCTCAGTTCTTTCTTTAACAATAAAGTATTTTAACTTCATGTGTCGACATGAGGTTGAGCTCTTGTTGTTATTTGAAAAGGATACGACTGCTTCATTATCACAAAAAATCTTTAATGATCTCTCAATAGAGTCCACTATACCAAGACCCATAATAAAGTTTCTAATCCACATGGCCTTAGATAAAATCTCATATAAAATCAATAATTTCTGTCTCAATGAATTTTAGAAATTTCTTTATTATCCTGTAGTGAGAGATGACACTTCACTATTCTTAGTCACTCATGATTACAAAAGCTAGAGGCTAAGATATTTGAACACTCCCACTTCTCATGGACATCATTAAGAATGATTGTTCTATTTTCTGTATGAGTAGAAGATAAATTGCTCTATACGAGATTCATATTGAAAAGGTAAATATGAAACCCCTTATTATTCACCTTTTTTTAGACAAGCATAGTTGAGCCATTATCTTTTCACTTTGGTAGAAACGATAATACACTACAAGAAAATTGTTAATTAGCGACGGAAATTAGCGACGAAAAAAATCCGTCGCTACTTAGCGACAGATTAGCTAGAGATAGAATCTGTCGCTAATTCGCGACGGATTAGCGAGGAAACAAATTTTATCGCTAATCTGTCGCTACTTAGCGACGGACTAGCGACTAAATTTTTTGTCGCTACTTTTTATTACAAGAACACCATTTTAGCGATGGATTTAGAGAGGGAACTCTGTCGTCGCTAATCCGTCGCTAATTAGCGACGGCGTAGCGACAAAATATATTCCGTCGCGTTTTTTGTATTTTGATTTAGCGACGGCTTAGCGACGGAAACATTCCATCGCTAAGCCGTCGCTAAATGTCGCGTAAATCCCTAATCCCATCCCTCTTTCTCTTTTTCCTGTTTCGCTGTATTGCTCCCGCCCGCCGCCCTCTCCCTCCCGCTGCCCGTCGGCTCTCGCCACCGTCCGGCCGCCACCGCCTCGCCGACGATCCTCGCTGCCGACCTCCCTTCTTGGCTAGAGGCTGCGCCAGGGACCCCGAGCACCGGCAACCCGCGGCCGACCTCTTCCTCCTCCCTGCTGTTCCTCCCTGTGGCTGCTGCCGGGAGGTGTTGTCTCCCCTTCGGTCGTCGACGACTCGCAACCGGCGTCCTCAGCCGCCGACGACCGACGATCCTCCCTGCAGCCACCTCTTCGCCTCCGCTCTGAGTTCCGGCGACCCAGTGGCCCCCGAGCTTTGCTCCAGGTCTCCCCCTCTCTGTTGTCGACTGCGCCGGCGACCTCGCCAGCCGCCGCTCCCCGTGCTTTCCGGCAGGGGGGGTCGACCCCCTGCGTTTCCGGCAGGGGGGGTCGACCCCCTGCCGGAAAGGCATGGGGGGTCGACCCCCTGCCGGAAATGCAGGGGGTCGACCCCCCCTGCCGGAAACGCAGGGGGTTAAACCCCATGCCGGAAAGGCATGGGGTTTAACCCCCTGCCGTAAAGGCACGGCAGGGGGTCAACCCCCCATGCCGGAACTGCCTTTCCGGCAGGGGGTTTAACCCCCTTCCCTGCCGGAAAGGCAGGGGGTTTAACCCCCTGCCGTGCTTTCAAACTAACAAATTGAAAACAAACTAACAAATTGAAAACAAATTGTTGTATTTGAAAATTATGTCGATAAAAGTAGAACTATTCTTAAATTTTTGTGGAAATCAAAATCCACTACTGAACTATGATAAATCAAGCTACTGATTTGCAATTTGTCAAACTGTTGTGAAAAGATTGAATCAAACTACTGGAAATTATAATAAATATGCTGTCATAAAATCAACTGCTAAAAAGAATGTCTAACTGTTGATATATATATAAAAAATTGACTATTTGCTGATAAAAATTTACTATTCCTTTGCTAAGTAGTTCAGATTAGAAATTGTCTATGACTTTATGTTAGTCGACTGGTTCAACATGTTATAGCTGGTTTGTTAAATTAGCATCTTCTAGTTAGATTTGGCTTAACATATATACTATTTTTCTTTTCTCTTCTTTCAATTAGTTAGAGTTGTTTTAATTTGTTTTAATTTTTTTAGTTAGTGTTTCATCTTGTTTCATGATTAATTAGTTTGTTACTTAATTTGTTTTGTTTTTGTGCAGATTTTTCAACGGAACCAACTCGTGCTCGGCCACCTGTGGTAAGTAAATGACAAAAACAATGCAAATCGGGTAAATACCCGTGGTGAGTAAGGGATGCAAACGTATCACATGTTATTTAATTTATTGAATGCAACACTTTATTGTTCACACACTCACTTAGTTGTTGATATCTAGGACTGCTTTGTTGGAGTTCGGAGATCATGTTGAGCATGCTTTTAATGTAGAAATATGGAAGTGTTCTTATTTTTGGAGTACGGAGTCCATGCTAAGCATGGTAGTAGTTAGTGAGATATTGAAGTGTGTTTGCTGCAGGTACATGTTTGCCATTTATTTGATATGAATGATTATGATGTATTGCAATGTTTGATGTAATTGTATCCATGCTTGTATGTAGTTACTTTCAATTTGATTTTGACTTCCATGTGAAATTTTATAATAAAAGCATGCTTCAAATGATTGTATCGTGTCATTAATAGTTTGCACATGAAAATATTAAGTTATCAATGCATGCATCAAAATTCTTGTTATTGTTTGACATAGTATATTGCATGATAAATTTGATATTTTCTTCATCGTAGCATTCTGATTGTTTTTTTCTTAATTCGTTAGGATACTATTCGTAACATCATACGACAGAATGACTGCAAACCGTGAATGGATATACCGTAGGATAGTGGACAATGAGTTATCGCATGAATATATGGATGGTGTCGATAGTTTTATTGAATTTGCAATGGCGAGTGTCAGTACGGTAGATCCCACAGGTCGGATTAGGTGTCCCTGCAAGATTTGTAAGAATAATCGATTTGTAGAACCTCATGGCGTTAGACATCACCTATATTGGAAGGGTTTTGTGAGTGATTATCAGAACTGGACGTTTCATGGAGAAGAATTTAGAAACGATTTTGATGCACGGGTGAATGTGGTGCACGATAATCCATATACGAATTTGATATTTGATGCTGCAGGAACAGAACTGGGTTCTGCTATGAGTTCTAGTGATGTAAGAACTATCGTAGATGAAGAATCACCAAACGATGCAGCTAGTAGATTTTATGATTTACTTAAAGATGCTGATGAGCCACTTTGGAACGGTTGTGAGAGTCACACTATCTTGTCTGCAGTTCTTCAACTAATGAATTTGAAGTCCGAGTATAATTTGAGTCAATCATGTTTTGACCGTTTGTGCATGATTGTGAAGAGTATGTTGCCTAAAGATGAGAAATTGCCACAAAATTTCTATCGTGCGAAAGTTATGGTCAACGCTCTAGGTATGGGTTACAAAAAGATTGATGCTTGTCCAAATCACTGCATGTTGTATTTCAAGGAGCAGGAAAATGACATATCATGCCCGTCATGTGGGCATCCTCGGTTCAAGCCAAAGACAAGAGGCAATGGTAGCACGAGATCAAAGGAAGTTTCATACAAGTCGCTCCGCTACTTTCCTATCACTCCTAGATTGCAGCGATTGTATATGTCTTCAAAGACAGCTAAACACATGAGATGGCATGCAAATAAAGTTCGACACGATGAAAACAAGATCACGCATCCTGTTGACGCTGAAGCTTGGAAGCACTTTGATCGTACTCATCAGAACTTCGCAATGGAAGTGCGAAATGTTAGACTCGGTCTATGTACAGATGGATTTAATCCATTTGGGGGTAGATCAACTCCATACTCATGCTGTCCAGTATTTGTAACTCCATACAACCTTCTACCAAGCTTGTGTATGAAACGTCCAAATCTTTTCTTGTCTCTGTTGATCCCTGGTCCGACCTCACCTGGCCAAAATCTTGATGTATATCTAAGGCCATTGATTGATGAATTAAAAGTACTGTGGGATGACGGTGTTACCACGTATGATGCCCACAAAAAACAAAATTTCAACATGAAGGTCGCTGTTCTATGGACAATCAGTGACTTCCCTGCATATGGTATGTTATCTGGTTGGAGCACACATGGGAGGTTGGCTTGTCCGTACTGCATGGAGGATTCCAAAGCTTTTAGATTGAGGCATGGAAGGAAGCCTTGATGGTTTGATTGCCATCGTCGATTTCTACCCAGCGATCATCTGTTCCGACGTCAAAAGAATGCATTTACAGCAGGCACAACTGAAACGGAAGGTCCATCCTCAAGGTTGTCTAGTATAGAGATTTTAAGAAGATTGCGATACTTTCCAGATGTATTAACAGATGCCCGCAGTCCTACACCCTTCCATGGATTTGGGAAGGAACACAATTGGACGAAAAAATCGATTTTTTGGGAACTACCATATTGGCCGACCCTATTGATACGACATAATTTGGATGTGATGCATGTAGAGAAAAATGTGTTTGATAATGTGTTCAATACAATAATGAATATTAAAGAAAAAACGAAGGATAATCCGAAGGCCCGTATGGATTTAAAATTAATATGTAAAAGACCAAAATTGGAACTCAAAGAGTATAATGACAAAGTACTGAAACCAAAGGCGAAGTACGTGCTCGGACCTGATCAAATAAAACATGTATGTCAATGGTTGAGACAACTGAGATTTCCAGATGGATATGTCTCTAACATTGCTCGGGCTGTGAAGATTGACGATGGACAGTTATATGGGTTGAAGAGCCATGATTGTCATATCTTTATGCAACGATTGATACCCCTAGCATTCCATGATATGTTAGACAAACCTATATGGGGGGTATTGTCTGAGTTGAGCGGATTTTTCAGAACATTGTGCGCATCGGAGGTCATTGTATCAGATGTAAAGAATCTCGAGGACTCTGTCATCACCACTGTTTGTCTGTTAGAAAAGATATTTCCGCCAGCATTTTTCGATGTTATGGAACATTTGATCATACATCTGCCATATGAACTAAGGGTTGGTGGCCCTGTGCAATATCGATGGATGTACCCATTTGAAAGGTATATGTTTTTTTATATTTGTCTCTTTAATGACAGATATTTAAAATTTGAAATGTATATTCTTGTCAGATGCATGTTCGACCTAAAAAAAAAGATTCGTAATAAAGCAAGAGTAGAAGGGTCTATTTGTGAGGCGTACACTTTAGAAGAGATTTCAAATTTCTCATCTATGTACTTCGAACCTCATATTCCAACACGTTACACATGCCCGCCCCGTAACGATGATGGAGAACAAGTAACTGTAGCTGACAAGCTGTCGATATTTCAACCACTTGGGCATGCATTTGGTAGTTGCCGATCAAGGCTATTGACAGATCGAGAGCAAGATGCAGCACACATCTATATTATTTTTAATTGCTCAGCGATCGACCCATACATCGAGTAAGTATATGTATATGCAACTCAATTATAAATCCTTTTATGTTCTATATGTGGATACATGACTCGGTAATATAAGTATTTGTGGTTTGCAGACGATTTGATCTGGAGTTGCGAAACGAAGTTTCACATCTCACTGATGCAGAAGTACAAAAAGAACGTGAAACTAAGTTTGTGGAGTGGTTGAAACAGTTGGTAAAGAAGCTAACATAAATTTTGTACTTATAAACAACACTAAGTTACTTAATTGATCGTGATCACAATCATTGTTTATGTTTGTGCGTAGGTTCGCAATGGTGATGTTAAAGATCAAGGAATATGTGATTTAGAAAATGGTCCGACCAAAGTTGTGCAATGCTACAACGGGTATATCGTAAATGGTTATCGATTCCATACAAAAGACTACGGTATAAACAAATCAACGATAAATAGTGGCGTGTGTGTCAAGGGTAGCAACTACGGTGAAAATGAACATGATTACTACGGTGTTATAGAGGAAATAATGGAGTTGACTTACTTAGGCATGAATAACAGGGTTACGGTATTCAAGTGTCATTGGTTTGATCCAACTGCAACAAGACTCGACAAAGCTTCAGGCATTGTGGAGGTGAATCATAAATCCAGGTTTGGAACATATGAACCATTCATATTAGCCTCGCAAGCTCAACAAGTTTATTATACTTCATATCCGAGTATAAAAAAGTCAGATAGAAATGAATGGTGGGCAGTTTGCAAGGTGAAATCCAAACTATACCCCGAGTATGATCAGTTACAGGAAGATGAGTTAGCTGAAGACAGTGATTACTATCAATCAGATGATGTCTGTGACTTCGCTTATGGTCACGATGTTGCGCATGATATGCATGTCATATCTCCATTGGCTGATGAAACATTCATAGAGGAATGTGATCCAAATGATGTACCAAGTGGATGGGCAAACAATGAAGAAGAAGAAGAAGAAAGTCAAACTAGTGACGAGGAAGAATTCTCAAGCTAGTGAGCAAAATCTTATACTACAAACCTCTATTTAAATGCATTGTAATACTTGATGTGAGTTGTATTGCAATACTTGGTGTGAATGATTAAAAATTTTATTTGAATATATTGTAATACTTGATACGAATGATTCGAATGCATTGTAATACTTGATGTGAATGATTTCAATTATCTGAATGTATTATAATTTATGCAATTAACGAATGATTTGAATTAGTGCAATACTTGATGTCAATGATTTGAATTATTTGAATGCATTGCAATGCTTGATGTGAATGACTTGAATGCATTGTAATACTTGATGTGAATTATTTGAATGTATTGTATGACATATGTTATTTGTTAGAATATGGTTCGTGGAGGTTATAGTGGTCACTCATCCAGTAGTAGCTAGGCTCAACCTTCATCTTCACGGGCTCCTGTGATAGGTATATCATATAACTAATTAGATGCTTGATTAGTTCAAATGCACATTCTGAGAATTTCTAATGTATTTTTTTACAGATGATGTTGCGCCTGTACACGACCCACCTACACCAGTTGATCGCACAAGTCAACAGCCAACACAGGAAACAAGGTCTTCTCAGGCTGGCACAAGAAGACTCATTCGAATAGTGTATATCGATAATCGACCGTAAGTATTTTGTTTTCAATTATTGCATATCTTTTAAATATTTTATATTGATATTTATTGTGTAACAATTCATGTGCAGCACGAGGTTTGAGCCACAAGAAGTAGTACGGGAGATTAGGAATTCACTTCTTCAACATCTACCAGGACCAGTTGCTCAATGGAAAGAGTACCCAAAGGAGGTGTTAGACAGATTGTGGTCCTCATTCATGGTATACAGTTGTTCCTCATAGTTAATGTGTTTCATATGTAATTTATTTAAGCAATGTCTACTAACTTTCTGAAAATATTTGTAGGCTTCGAATCGCTTTGCAACTACGGTAAAAGAAAATGATGTAAGGAAGGTGTGGCAGAAGGTGGCTGCCAATCGATTTGCAGACATGCTGCACACTATGAAGACTGCAGCAAAAAAAGCATCTGGCGTAGTAGATGATCCATTACTGTGGAAGGACCATGGTCCTATTACTATCAGGAGAGATTACTGGGATGAAATGTGCGATAAGTGGGCGGGAGATGCATTTAAAAATCGCTCTGCGAAGGCTTCACAAAATCGATCGAAGATGCCCGAAGCCCATCTACACACAGGTGGATCTAAGACATTTGGGAGCCACCTAAAGAAAATGGTAACTCATCAATATATAATATTAATTTTATAAGTATTGTTGCAAACTTGTGTACTAAATCTTTTGTCATTTAACTTCGCAGGAAGCAGAAAAAGGAGGCAGTGTACCATATAAGGATGTGTTTGTAGAAACACATAAACGGAAGACCACGGGAGTCTTCGTATCAGAGAAGGCGAGAACGACAACGGTATGTATTAATTCTATTAATAATCATTGCTATATATATGCAAGTTATCATAATGTTATCATTAATTATTAATGAATACTTTAAACATTATTTTGTAGGAGACATATGAGCAACAGATGGTAGAGCGATATGGCGAAGACGCTACTCAGCATCAATCGTTTGATCCTACAGCATGGGTGACTGCAGCAAGTGAACCCAAAAAAGGTCGCGTGTTCGGGTTTGGGAGTAATATGAACACTTCACCAGTTATTGGTTCTTCCAGTTATGGCTCACCGACTTCTTGCGCCGACATAAGCTCCAAGCAACCGACTATTTTTTCCGGTGATGATGTACGCGAGATCATTAATGAATCACTGAATAACTACTTCCAATACACTGTCGCCCCCTTTCTCCGAAATGAGATCAAGGCCGCTGTTCAGGATAGGGGATCTTTGATTCCAGGTCCCTCTCAGGTATAATCACATATATAGTTTTTTTGACTGTCTTAAAGCACATCTGAGCATAGTAGAATCACATATAGAGTTTTTCTAGATGCCTTAGAACACATATGAACATGCTATAATCACATATTCAATTTTTTTACTGCCTTAGCACACATATGAGCATGATAGAATCACATATAAAGTTGCTTTGCCTACCTTAGAGCACATATGAGCATGCTATATTCACATATTCAATTTTTTTACTGCCTTAGCACACATACGAGCATGATCGAATCACATATATAGTTTTTTGCCTGCCTTAAAGCACATCTGAGCATGGTAGAATCACATATAGAGTTTTTTTATATGCCTTAGAACACATATGAACATGCTATAATCACATATTCAATTTTTTTACTGCCTTAGCACACATATGAGCATGATAGAATCACATATATATATGTTTAACTTTTTGTCTGCCTTAGAGCACATATGAGCATGATAGAATCACATATAAAGTTTTTTTGACTGCATTAGAACACATATGAGCATGCTATAATCACATATTCAGTTTTTTGACTGCCTAAGAACACATATGAGTATATTATAATCACATATTCTGTTTTTTGACTGCCTTAGCACACATATGAGCATGCTATAATAACATATAGAGTTTTTTAACTGCCTTAGAACACATATGAACATGTTATATATCATTTATGATAGAATCACATATAAAATTTTTGGCTTTGCCTGCCTTAGAGCACATATGAGCATGCTATATTCACATATTCAATTTTTTTACTGCCTTAGCACACATACGAGCATGATCGAATCACATATATAGTTTTTTGCCTGCCTTAAAGCACATCTGAGCATGGTAGAATCACATATAGAGTTTTTTTAGATGCCTTAGAACATATATGAACATGCTATAATCACATATTCAATTTTTTGACTGCCTTAGCACACATATGAGCATGATAGAATCACATATAGAGTTTTTTTATTGCCTTAGATCACACATGAGCACATGATAGAATCACATATAGTATGTAATTTATTTCATTATATTTTGTTTATCAATACTGACTGTTCTTTTCTTGTGTAGGCTGCTAGCGATAATCAGGATAGTGGAGCTGAAGGGACAGATAAAGACAATGAACAAGAAGACGCACAAAATCTTGGCGATGATTAGAGGACTGTGTTGAAGAAGTTCTATTTTTTTTATTTTTCCTAAATGTAATTGTTGAATTGTAAATAATTAAACTTCTTAATTTTAAGGTGGAACGATTAATTATTGTAGATACTTGTTATATGAATTTTTTTGTGTGGTTTGTTTTTTATTTATAGGAAATATAAATTGTACAGGAAATAGAAATTGTAGAGGAAATATAAATTTTTAAATAAATTTTTTTTGATTTTTTTTCGTGTTTGCGACGGATTATTCCGTCGCTATTCATATTAATCTAGCAACGGCATAGCGACGGAATTAAATCCGTCGCCAAGCCGTGGTCGCCGTTTAGTACCGGCGGATTGGCGACGGAATATAGCGCTCGTTATTCCGTCGCAATTAGCGACGGACCTGGCGACGGAATAATTCCGTCGCCAGTTAGCGTCGAAATATTCGCGACGTAAGCATACTGTCGCCTCGTTGTCGCTAATCCGTCGCTAACCATGTTAGCGACGGATTAGCGACAGAATGTGGTCGTCGCTAATCTACTGCTTTGTTGTAGTGATACTCATAGTTGCTCGGTCTCTTCAATTCTCAAAGAATTGACTTCAATTGGTGAAACTAGCAGATCATGTAACCAGAGAAAATTCATCATTGTACCTTTGGGTACGAACATGCTTCATCGATTGGAATACACATCTACTATCACACTCGGTGTAAATTTGAAACACAACGACCTATCTTTGGGTAGAATCAATGTTTCATAAACTCACACATAATCATAATAATGAATCTTAATATGGTCTAAAGAATCCTTAATCAATATGACTCAGATCACTTTGGTGATTACATGAATCGGTCAATCAAAATCTTTTACCAAAAATATATTCGTATTATAGAGTACGCCCATGCACATATTTTAATACATGTATATTCATGACATAATACAAGTTCATGCTTTAACTAATATACATAAACTAATTATCATAAATTTAGTCATAATTCATGCTTAAAACCATCATGCATAACTTAACCAACATGAAACACATAAATTAATATTCATAAGTCATGCTTTCCATACAATAAACACTTTATAAATCATGAAAAATAACAAAAGCAAGCTCATATGGATAAAAATCAGGGTTCTCAAGTAGAAACTGGTCTGAAATGGCCCCGAACCGGTCATTCAAGGGTTTAAACCGATTCTGAAACTTGTAAACCGGTACCAAATATGAATAAAAGTTCATCAAACCCTATAACCGTATGCAAAAATCCCTGTATCTTTATATATTTATGAAAACGTGATCTTAGCATCTTGGAACTGGTGAAAAACTGTAAGGAATCAATTAAAAATGACTCTGAAATGGTCCTGAAAAGGGTCATATTGGTCCCTGGGTCATATAATGTCTGGATCCTGTTATGGATCCAAAGACGATATGAATCTAACCCGATCTAAAGAGGATTCGAGTCTGACCCGATCCAAAAGGGATACGGGTATGACCCGATCCAAAACTGGATCCGACTCATCTAGATTAAATCCAGACCCGAATACCTGATGGGTCCAGTCCAAACGATTTTGGATCTTCACCTGGTTGAATCGGATCGGACTAGACCTAGAACCAAATAGGTCTGATTTCAATCTAACCAGGTTGGATCTGATCACCGACCCGAACCCCATAGGATCCAGGTTTGACCCGGTCCCAAATAGGATTCGGGTCAGACCCGATCCACACCGGACATGGGCCTCACCGGATCAGACCCAGACCCGATAACCATATGGGTCTGGATCTGGTCTGGGGACAGATCCGCAGATCAAATTCATGTGGATCTGGGCAGACCCGATCCACCCAAAATGGGTCCCATCGGGTCCGCTACTGCCCAGTCTGACCCGGGTCATCCCTTAACTTAAACGAACACATTCCTGATGATTACTCTCTCTCTCTTGCAAACATGCTTGATTTTAGAGGTTCAATAAGTGAAGATTTCTCAAAACTATGCACCAATCAGATCCAACTAGGGAAGATATGGATCCAGTCAACGATCAATGCCATGGGCACTAAAAATAGGGCACCTTTTTTAAAAGATTTGGTCTACAGGAAACAACCAAACCATGTGAGAGAGAATCGATAAGATTTCTTTATTGAGGGCAAGAGCCCATAAGATTTCACTTTTGCTGCTCCCCAAATTGAGCTGGTGCAGCCAGCCAAGTGATCCGAGTCAAGTCAGTCATGATTTTCCCCACCTTTTCACTTTCCAAATTCTTTGTTTCTTCAGAGATTGCCTGATGACTCACTCAGCCTGCTTTTATGTTCTTCGTCCTGCATTTGGTATAACTTGGATACGTGGTTCATACAATATATCAATCATGGTCTTGAATGCATACACTCCCTGAGCATAATATTCAAACTATTTTTTGAGAGAAATAATATTCAAACAATATGGTACACAAAGAATTCAACTTTTCTTTGTGCTAGAGAAGGCTACAAAGATTTTTTCATAAAAAAATCCTTAGCACATCCTCCCACAGGAAAAGCTAAGAGAAATCTGCAAGCAGTATATCAAGAGCTGCAATCAATGAAACAAAAAGAGTGTCAAAATACAAGTTTGTCAATCCGTTTACCTGCATTAAAAGAACATCAAGGTGAACTGTAAAAATGAAACAAAAGAAATGAACCAAAATCTATTGACTGCAAGCTGAAAGAAAAAGCATATTCTTAACACAAGCAATGCATCTAGCAAATTCTGGTCAAATACTTATTCAAGAACTAACGCATTTGATCTTGAGAAAAGATAAGAAAGAATCCTGGTTCCCAGGATCTACAAACAGAACAAGATAGAACAGGTTAAAACATGAGATAGATGACTTTGTGTTAGTTTTTTTAGGATACCGTCATGCACGAAGATGATGAGAAATTCACAACACCATGAATGCATTTGTATGTGTGTGCATGTCCATGTATACTTGCATTACATCTTGGGATATTTGTTCAGGTTCGCAGGTGAAAAAGATGGCAAAATGAAAACTATCTAATCACGGTACCACAGGAAATAGGTCTGAAGGTAGAAGACAATAATGCGCATTAACTAGTATTTGTCATATGCCTCATACATAAGCTTGAATGACATCTACCATTCGTCCGACAAACATCACCTCCTTGATGATACCATATACTGAAGATCTAATAAATAACACTCGACTTATGTCATTTAACTGCGTATCAAACGTAGAAACAATGTTAAAAGTCAGAGTGCACGCATAAAACAACCGAAGTATAAATTATATGAATGGAACTGTTATTTTACCTGGAAGTTCGGTTCATATTGCCGGATTGCATTGCAAAACAAGTCAATAGGCAAGCAATAAGCAAGGGAGTACAAACATATGTTCAAGCTCAAGAAAAAAGAGGAGAAAAAGGAAAAGCAAAGCTGGACTTTAAAAAAAGAAAAAAGAAAAAGAAAAAAGAACGCATTTAATTGTAGGTAATGGCAACATGACCAAATTATATATATATATATATATATATATATATATATATATATATATATATAGCCACTAAAATATAAGACCTAGAGTGTGAACCAGGCATTTATTATTATTATTTTTTTTGCAAATCCAATTATGAAAATGATTCAACATAAGACCATCTGCAAGGAATTGACTTTTGGATCATGCTTTCTCGTAAAAAAGAACGTGTTTTGGGTATCTTGAATTTTGGACCGGCTCCGATCCATGACCCGACCCAAAACTATTTTGGTGACCATACGTACAATGGGATTTCCAATGGGGGTTTAATTGTGGTGCTGTGGATCTGTCTAATTTTGTAATTTTCTTCTTTTGTACCATCTTGGGTTTTATACCCTTCTTTATGTTTATAGCCTCCTCCTTTAGAGAGTTGTGTATGAGAGTTTTGGGTGTATTCGGGATTAAGGTTTTGAAAGCTCTGGATCTCACTTTTGTATTTTCTCGTATTTGTTAGTGGATTTTATGCTCCTCTTTTGCATGTGAACTTAAACCTGGATGCCGAAGTACCTAAATCTCATGTCTTCTAACATGATTTTTGGATGCTTTCATATTTATGAAAATTCATATCTATCAAATTTCAAGCATGAAGAACTCCTACTTATGCATTGCAATAGGATGATTCAAGAGCTGGTCTCTTTATAACCAAGCATGTAGATTACATACCCTTAGATTTAAGGAAAAAAAAAACATGAAAATCTTAGTTCATACTCAAGTTTTTATATTTTGAGTTCTCATGTTCTAGTCTCTCTCTCTCTCTCTCTCTCTCTCTCTCTCTCTCTCTCTCTCTCTATATATATATATATATATATATATATATATATATATATAGGTCGGCTTTGACCCGAACCCTACCCGTATTAAACCCTATGGAGTTAGGGTTAATTTGGTGATAAACAAGGTCTGATTAAAATCCATCTCAGATTCAAGGATCACACTAATAAATGGGTCGGGTATGGTTTATGAAATTTCATACCAGATTCGGCTCTGACAAGAGTTTCGGCTAAGATCCACAATTTTTCAATGTAAAAAGAATAAAAAATAAAAATATTATTTTACAAGGTACAGTTCAGGTCTAGTTCAAGCAATCCTTATAGGGTCCTAGTATGGTTTATCTAATGGTAGGTCCGATTGGACCTGAGTTTAGACCTGATACCGGCATCTTAAGTCAAATCTGGGTTAGGTCTCACCTATATTTGAATCAAACCTGACCCATTGACACCCCTACTATTCTTCAGCAAGTCGTGTCATATGTTTCAATTGGATATTCTATGGAGCTCTGATCAAAGTAATTATTGTCGTGGCAGACAATGGATCAGATGTGTTTGCCGTTTCAGGAGTGTAGGGCCACAACATTCATCTCAACCGTAGATCATTATGGAATTCTTTACAACAACACACAATTGACTCCCCATGGCTGGTTGTCAGCGATTGGAAGGTTACACGTTTCTTATCAAAGAGATGGGGTTCCTCCTCTTACCATTTAGGCTATGATGATTTCAATCGATTCATTGAATCATCAAGCCTTATGAAAGTAGAGGACCCAGCTTGTCATTTCACATGGCACAACAAGCAGATAGGCCAGCCCTTATCGGGCCAACAAATTGGATAGATGCTTCATCAATGACCACCGGCTCTTTCGCTATCCTGAATCGGCCTTATCAGTTCTTCCCAAATCTATCTCATACCATAATGCATTGCTCATTGCAACAAATAATTGTTCTTGCCCCCCCCAGGATGTTATCAAAAGGGCGTGGGGCAATCCAGTGAGTGGTTGTCCCATGTATTGCGCAACATCTAATTTGGTAGTTGTTCATCAAACTCTTGTATATGCTTGTAAAAACCTTCTTACTATTTATCTATGGTGGCACGATGTTCAACTATATCTTTGTTTAAATCAAACTGAGCATGCATCAAATTATCAAAATATAATTAGTAACATTTTTTATAAATTAATCTATTTATCAAACTATAGTTATACAATATACTTACATAAACTGCCTCACACAATACCATATTTTTATCCTCTGAGACTTTTATCTGCGACTTGTGAGTAATGTAGGCCCACTCTCTAACGATGCACAAAAGCCTCCTAGAGAATATGGATGCGTCCTCACCCATGGCTCATTGAGTCTCAGACTTGATAGTTACTAAAGCCTTTCGTTGCTTGATTTATTTCTACTGGGTCATATATTTGTTCTTTCCGTGTTTGCAGTGAGAAGATTTTGTAATTACTAATTTATTATAATAAATAAATATTAATAAGAGTGATAGTAATAAAATTTTAATTATATTAAAGAAATACTGAATTCATATTTATCTGAAGTCGTCATGAACGGCTCTAGAGCTGCAATAGCCTATGGTGTATGAGGGGTCTCTTCTTCCTCCCTTAAGTAATATCCACCTGTGATTTGAAGTCAATCCCGTCTAGGTATTCACCTTGGCTGGCGGGTGGTGAACCGATCCATAAAGAGGGAAAATATACATGTTCTCATCGTGAAGGATTATATGTCGACATCTATTAATTTTATGCGAACAATATTATATCAGACTATAATGTACATAATTAAATCATACATAAATATTCACTATTATACAAGAACAATATTAAATCAAATGAACGACAACAATAAGATCATGAAGTTAAGATAACATACAATTATGAAATATAAACAATGGTTATATACCTTTTTGAACTTATTTTCAAGAGGAAAAAAGAACACAAAAGCACTTACATTACACTTCCTTTGTAACCCTAGATGCTTTATCAACTCTTCAATAGATAAATATTCAATTACACTTATATCAATTTCTGGGTTTAGCTATGAATCCAACCAATTAGGACTTTCTGGCAACATCTGTACGGTAAAATTTTTAAAATAAAACAAAAACAACTACAAATAGATTATGATGATTGACATGTCATCAACTATATCTTTTATTGAACACATTCTACAGTCTTATCTTATATATGGGTCAAGTTGGCCCACACATTAGGTTTAGAATACTCGAATAAATCCAAACAACTGTTGGTCACATCATTGTGGTGTAAGATAGAGGATCTTGGAGTAGATACGACCTTATAAAATTCCAAAAATGAGATGCACTTCAAATATAGCTCGCAATACATGTGATTATGCATTAGTATCATTTTGAGGCAGGGCGTTTAAGGCCCGAAGAAGGTGAAGAGAAGGTACACCTGTTAAATATTACAATTCCTCAGATTTCTACCCATTTTGGAATTACAAAGGTCCCATGATCACATTCCTTGAGTGGCAGGGGCACAACAAAAATAAGAGACATGGATAGTGAGGAATTGTTGGAGCAGCTCCCTGCCTTGCAACAATTACTTTATCATCTCGTTGGTTGTCGGGTACTTTTTACCTTTCATCTTCCATATCTTACTACATCTGTCACAAATGTATAATGCATTCCTATGTAAGATGGGTGCTTCTGCACCACTGAAGCACCCGTGTCAACATGGTGGAGTACAGGTGCAGCACTCGACACAGCTTGTTGTACAGGTCAATAAGCATCAAGTGCGGTCAATCGGCACCCAACCATTGTTTTCCAATTATCAGCACTCTCACACCCAAGGTTTTTGAAATTGCTATGTCGCATTGTTCATACTTTCATTTGCACTGTGTTCTTTCAGTGTCATTCGTTTCTAGACATATGTAGTGGATTCGTAATGGTTTCCAATGCCATCTTTCCAGCCAGAAGGTGTAGCTGTTGGAAATTATGTGATCCAGTATGCCCTATCTCGGGTAAGCAATACTTAATCTCTTCCAGTGTAAAATGTAATTTGGGTAATGCTTGTTTTTTGTTGATATTAAAGTTGTATTGTCTGTATCTTCCTATTTGATGCCCCTCCATAAAATTGATTGAGCGTTATGCTTAAAAATCCACATACTTCTTGAATTTTTCTGATAACCTCAAATAACATTATATCAAGATAGAAATTTTTCTCAAAGAGGAGTGCATTAATAGTGAGAAAGCATGAAGCTATTGTAAAAGTAAAAATGATGTATGCTTGAGATGGTTAAATATTTGGGCAACACTATTTTTGGTCACATAAAGAAGTTGAGAGAGAGAGAGAGAGTGAAAGAGGGGGTACCTGTGTGGCTCACAAAAGTTGGACAGTGTCAGAGGAAGCAAGAAGACACTAGAGTTAGGGCAAAAAGATGAGCAACGAGGAAGAGGCTCGGCAGCAGAAGATCGCAGAGAGAGAGGAGGGAGGCCGATGGTTCGAAGGCATCACTTAGGCCTGAGCAGGGAGGAGGCAAAGAGAGAGAAGTTTTAAAATCCTATTTATAGACTCTATAGCAACAATATTTATGCCGCCGTTATAAAGTATCTATAATGATGACAAAAATATCATTGTTATAGAGTCTACAAGTATAACATATAACTGTGACATGATGTCGCCGTTATAGAGCAAACTCTATAACAATGCCACTGTAATGTCACAATTATGGATCTATAACAGGTATATCGTTAATGACGATATACAAGGTCATCATTATAGAGTAAAGCCTTATAACAATGACATTTATATATCATTGTTATTGATCTTTAACAATGAGATTATCAGTCATTAAATATTATCGTTAAAGTGTTTTAACGATAATATTTAATGCTAAATAATGTCATCGTTAAAGACATCTTTAACGACGATATATAAAGGCATTGTTATAGATATGTTTTTAATGACAACATGTGTGCATGGGCAAGGCATTCATGACGATATCCATTTCGCCGTTATTGATAAACAATAATGGCAAGATTCATGGCCGTAGTAGAGTAATAACGACACAATTTTATATTGCTGCTAGCACTTAGCAAGTAGCTGGCACAAAAAACACATCATTATTGCTTGATCAATAGCAGTGACCACTGATCTTGTAGTTGTTTCCAAATAACTTTTCAGGACAAGTATAAAAGAACAAATTGAAGTCACAAGTATCACTAAGATTTTTACAATCTCATGGCCAGTTTTGCCATATTTTGACAGGCCATCAAATTCTTGAAAATATATATTTTTTGTAATCATGCCCATTTCCAATATATTGTGAAAATATTTGTGACTTGATTGTGATATTATTGCAATTTTATAGTCTTTTAATTAAGTTTTTAATATTTTCAGAAACATTTTTATGATTTTTATTATATTTTAACCATAAATATACCAAGATCTTCTAGATACTTTTAGAGAAACACAAACATTATTGACTTTGGGCATGTCTGTGATGACCTATGATTCTTGGATTTTCTCAAGATCTTGTGATTGTAAATCACAACAGCAACACTTTCTCAAGGTTAGTGAAACATGAGAAAAGTACAAGATGTAATTGTGTGAATCTTGTGAAAGTTGGTCAGGAAATTGACCTTGTGACCAACAACCGTAGCTTCTACTTTCTCAGCTGTAATTGTTCGTCCTAGCTGTGACCAAAGCAAACATGCCCTTTATGGCAAGATTTTCCTTAGCCGAGAAAATCCCCATAAGGAGACTTGTCACTATGGCAAATATGACATATTCTTTATTTTTGGATTAAGATCAAGCTAGTTCCCATTCACAGGGAATAAAAAATTCTCAACCAATCTCTTCCACTTATGTCATGGTATATCCCCTTGAAATCATCATTAGGGCACGCGTCTTTACCTTATCACGATGTGATATGCGATATGACATAAGCTTCTCTATGATGGACATCAATTTCCCAAGCTAAAATTCTGCTTTAGTTTCTAAATATTCCTCACCATTCATGGTCAATTTAGTTAATGTCTGAATCTGGCCTTTTGCACCGTTGTTTGCTTGGCCTTATATTACAACAATCATATTTTTGGTGGCTTAATAGACCTTGTTTCAGCCCCATATTAACGGTCTGGTTGTGTTGGCTGATCCAGCTCAATACCAACCTTGTTTCAATCTCATGAAAGGGAAGACTCTTTCTTGGAAAAGGGCACTTGTTCCTAAAACTCCCGCAAGCTCAGCTTTCCCATAAAAGTTAGTTCACATGGAGGGGAAGCGTGAAAGTAATTTCACATGGAGAGAGAAAGATGTATAAAAAAATGATGTTTGGATGTTTCTTTTATACTCGTGATGAGAAAAAGCTACCAACACATCACGTTTTCATGAGAACTGCATGAAAACGAAGGGGAAGGAATAGACAGGGAATCAATGGACGAGAAGTGCATGTGAGAATGAATTTTAAAATCCACTACTCCATGTAAGTCTAAACGCTTCATATATATATATATATATATATATATATATATATATATATATATATATATATATATATATATATATATATATCCAATATCCATAGACTGATAGACTTGCAATGCAAAATCATCATGGTTGGTGGGACCCACACATTATGAAAATGGAGATCAAGTGACATAATTCCTTCCTTAAGGGGTGTTGGCGTAGTGGGGTGGGAGCCTTTGCTGCTAGACGGACAGTCAAGGTTCGATTTCCATGGGCGTCACCCTCTGTGCAAGCCAACGTGTAGCGTAGGTCTGGGGGCAGGGGTGCTAGCCTCGGAGTTTTATAGTGCCGACACGATGACCATAGGTATGGCAGGCTGAGCCAGCATGACCAGGGACGTAATTCCTATATAGTCCTTTTATATAGTTTTCTAGAGATAGGTTTATGGTTGGAAGTCAATTTTTCTATACCATTTTGGAAGTGGTAAGATGTAAACTATATACTAATTATTTTAAAATGCCTTTCAACTTTAACCAAATGCATCAAGCGAGCTTGGGTTAGGGTTTATCCAAGAATATGATGTAACACCTCGATCTGGGACCTGAGGAGTCCGAGTTCAGTTGGTATTATTTTCCAGAGGAAAATAGTTCAAAGTTCACACAAAGAAAAACGTTGCTATTTTTTTTATTCCCATAATCAACTTTTTCTTTACAATATTCACCATTTATAACAAAAGAAAAGTAATTATATCTTTAATCAATGACAAGGAAATGAAATCTACTAAGTACTCTACTGAAGATGAAGAAGTTGCTCACGTCTTGTTTGTGCTAATATACCTGGAACCTACAGTTGTAATTAAACATGGGGGTGAGTCTACAACCCAGTAATGAATAATTATAAGTAAATAAATATTTAAACTTACAACTGTAGTGGGATCTAAGCCCCTAGTCTTAGTTTAGTTTTTGACATACCACACAAGTTTGTATATTTTAATTACCCCATTAACTTTCTCAAACGCTCTCTCACAACAACTATCACTAAGTCGGCTATACTGGTCATAGTCGTCTATGAGCGTAGCAACCTGCGTAGAACACTCTAATTCTATAATGTTAGCCAGACAATGAACTATACACTCTCAGTGGTCCTCGGACCACCAGGCACTGTAGTGAAACCACCACGGGGACCCTACCTATAGCTTGTCAGGAGGTCAGGGTCTCAATCTCGGTATGGTTCATGTTACATCCTAACCATGATGTTTATCAACCATCCGTGGTCCTCTAGAGTCTCAACCTAGTATGAGTGTAACCCTAAGTTATAACTAAGTTCAACACATTGAACCACATTCTCAAAACTCGTACTTTACTCATTCTTGCATGAGTGATGTCGTAAACTTATCACGATGGATCTCACTCTTTAATCTTATGATGACATTATGACTCACACGATCTCTCACTAAGCATGCAATGATGTAGTGTCTCTATATCATTAAATCATCGGTGACCCACTCTTCATGGTGGCTGCACTCTCGCCGTGAACCGGATAGCCCTTGCTACATGCCGTCACTTTCAGAATTTATAGGGTTATGCATGATGATTTCAATATATCTATTCATATACCATGAATAGAATAAATGTGACTCTAATCTAAACATAATCTCATCATAATGCATATTATTAATAATCACACAAACATGCGATAACAAAATAATCTCTTTCTAACATGCATGACATACCATAACTAACATGTATATGAAATCAACTCATAATGTCAAGTATAAAAATTTTATGCATGTCATGGTCTCACTCAAAAATCACCATGCTAATCATATTCATTTACAACATTACAATAACATGCAACATAAAAATATTTATTTACATCTAAAATTGTTCATAAATCCCTTACCTCAAATGTGAATATTGTGCTCTGGTTGTAATCAAGTCTCAAGTTATTCTAACAGTATGATCTATTCATTAGACAAACATGCTCGCATTAATGCACAAAACCTCTTAAGACTTATTAAAATACTCTCTCCAAATTGACTTATAAAACCTTGCTTTTTATGTCACTGATTTGACAAAAACCAATGAACAATAGATTCCACTCTACAATACAAGTCCAACGCACCAAACCTCACTCAATTCTGAGTTCGAGGTGCAAAGTTAAGTTCATTTTACTGAAATAGATCTCGGGTACCCAAAAGGGTATTTTGGTTATTTCAGATTTATTTACAATTCGAGACTATCTCACAACCTGATCCGGATCCAACCTTGTCTGACTGGATCCATATCTATTACTCATTTGGATCCAGAATAGTCTAACTAGATCTAAAATAGTGTAACTGGATTCATACACTCTGACTGGATCCAGAACAGTCTGATTTAGACCCAATTCTGATATGGATCCAGGAGTGATCCAATCAAATTCAAAATAGTCAGTCTGGATTCATATTTGGTTTGGTCCAGATCAAACTGGATCTAAACTAAGAACCGAGACCCAGTCAGACCGAACCAGTTTGATTCAACTTGGGTTGGTCCAAACTAGCTTGGTTCAGACCGGTGCGATCTGAATCAGTTCAAACTAGAACTGGTTCAATCCAAACCGGTTCAACCAACATTATTATTTTTTTTTGTTCTGTCTTGGTCTGAGTGTGACCCAGACCGAATCGATCTTGACTTTTTTTTTAGTTGACTCGGTCTGGGTGTGACCCAGACTAGAGGGTTCGGTCCTGGTCGCACCCATACCGATCTGGTTCGGTCTGGGTCACACCCGGATCGACCCCGTCCTCTCGATAAAACCCAAAAGCGGAAGGGGCAGAGCCCCTTCCATTTTTGACATTTGTAGAGGTCGATCATTGTTGGCCCTCTTTCTCCTTCCTCCTTGTGACAGAGGGACCGACCATCAGCCGGCCCTCTCTCTCTCTCTTCTATTTTTTTTTGCCTCTGTAAATTACCGGCAACCATGGTTGTCGGCCCTCACTCACTGGAAAAGAAAAGGATGAAGAAGAAGGAGAAGAGGAGGAGGGTGCTCACCTTGCCGTCGTCGTCGCCAGTAAGCTCTCCTCTCTCACTCTCTCTGTCGTTCTTTGTCACTCATTTGAGGTGCGATGGTGGGAGCTGCATGAGGGCTATAAAAGCCCTCACGCAGGTTGAGGATAAGCCTCACCCTCCACGGATTGGGGATGAGGATTATCCTCACCCTCTCTCACAAAAACATGGTTTCCCCAAAAGGAAAACCATCATTTTTTTTCTAATGTTTATCCCCTCTGGCGAGATCGTCGGATGGAGTTACATATGCTGTGTACTTGGCTCTCACAATGCATGTTATTGTGTGTCAAGGAACCAACCTTAAAAGCCAACCCCCTTCATCAGTTTCTAGCAGAACAGACAAAATAAGACTGAAAACATGTTTACCGAAATTGGCCCTCCCTTTTCCATAAAGACCATTGTTGTCCTGTTCCAGAAAAACAGGTCCATCAACCACATGCTCGGATAGTCAGATGGATGAAGTCACTGAATTGAGAGATCAACGGGGTCACAGACCAAGAATCAAACCCACTTTCCTTAACCCAGCCCGACTCGGATAGGGTCTATTTCAGTAATCGGTCTGTGTACATCGACCCAGACCCCGACTGCTCCTTCTAGGTCATTCGCGAGCAGATCTTCAGCAACTCCACCGATGTCTTGGTTGACTTGCCCCCAATGAACAGGTTCGCCGAACAAGACGAGTCTGTACAGAAGGGCATGCCCTAGACGGTGATGAATGGGTTCCTCCCCAAAAATGTTCTGGTCTATAAGACCCTCGTCTCAGAAGTTGTTGTCTTCGACTGGTGGTTTGCATCCATACCTGCATCGATGCAGCCGAACCAGTTGTAAGTGCACTCAGCAATGTCACACGGTGCAACGAGAAATGAGACCAAGAAGTTGGTTGAGGGCTATCCACAATGAACCATCTTTGAATCACTGAACCAAGCTAGGTTTGACTTTGGGATCTACTACCAGTACCCCCTTCAACCCTTCTCTATAGAAACCTTAGGAAATTGAAGTACATACCAAAGTTTCACCAATATGATTTGAGTTTCAAGAAGCATTGTAAAGAGGAGAAGCTACCAAACTATGTGGTGGTTGAGCAGAGATATTTGATTTGAAAATGTTGCCCGAAAATGGTGACCAACCTTCTCATGATGTAGTAGAGGGGCAGAAGTTCGTGAAGGAAGTGCACCAGGCAATTCGAGCAAGCCCCCAGTGGAAAGAAATCCTTTTAGTTATCACCTATGATGAGCATGGTGGGTTATATGTGTTAGAAAAGTTTTAAAATATAAAATCTTGGTGATTTTGGTTACTACCAAAAAGTGCTTTGAAAAAGTTTAGTCTCATATCTAAGAGAGAAAAGTTTTTCAAGTGGTTTAAATAGAGAGTTTGTTATCTATTCTTTACCTTGGTAAGCCTTGAGTCTTTAGGTGGATTGCGGGCGTTGTTGCGCATCGTGCAGCAACGGACACGCCGTTGGTGTGCACGCGTGTGTGCGCAAGGGCGCTTGAGGCACAATGTGGCGTTTTGATGGCGCACTTTGCACTTCGCATGCTCGCAGCAGTGTGAGGTGCAAATGTCCATTTTTCTTTTCGATTTTGGGATATCTGGCCGTTTGAAAGGTTTTAATAGCATTTATATTGAGTTTATGGTGCTTTGTGGTTGTTGGACGATTTTGAAGGCCTTTGATTGACAGTCAAAAGTGGGTGACCGTTCAAGGACCTTTTCATCCTATTTTCAAACTGTCAGGATTATGGCCATTAATCTCATTTATCTCAAAACGTTTTAGGCCTTTCTAACAAGTCTATAAATCTCTTCTTTTTTCGTCTTTTGGATTATCAGAATTTCTGACTCTCCAGTTTTCTCCTTTCTTTCTTCCCGGTTTGGCTTGCAGAGTTCATGGGTGAGAGAGGTCATCTGTTCTTGCGAAGTAGTGACTCTCTTGAGGTTCAAGTCTAGTTGTATCTTGAGAACTCAGTCGTAACAAAACCCTTTTCGCATCTTCGGAATTCCCGAAGTGGGGCGATTGAAGTTCTAAAGATAGCGATCTTAAGAACGTGCATCTAGGCTTGAGATCTCTTTTCCTAAATCCTTTTTATCACAAGGTTGGAATAACACTATGAACATGTTTCCACACCTGTTCGCGGCGTGCCGAGCCCAGATGATATCGTTGGGCCGGAGCCATTCAATTTTCAGTTCAACCGACTTGGAGTTCACGTTCCTACGATCATGACTTGCCGTGGATCGAAAAGGGAACTGGTAGGTTCATGATTTCAACTTTTCTGGTAGCTAGGATTGTCAAGCAAATTGTTGTGCTAGGCAAACCAGGTTGGTGTAACCACCCATACGAGTCATAGCTGGGTCACCCATATTCTATAATTGTATACCTATGTGTATTTTGTCCCTGGATAGTACTCAATCTTTGGTATGCCTAGTATATTAATTAGTTCCTAGCTTACTTTGATTTTGGGTGTCTCATGATAGAGCAATATATGGGCTGGCAGGCCAGCCGTAGCTTGTGATGTGAAAAACTTGTATCTTTTCCTATTTAGTCACAATTTAAGGCGTTTGGGCCATATAAACGTGCCCAAGTTCATGAATTCCATCATATTCACAGAAAGAGTTCATGAATGATTCTGTTTCACACGATATCCAAATGAAGCCTGATGTCAAGGAGAGAGGAAATCATGTCCTTTGTATGTTTGTTTTCCCACTTAGTAAGGTGCGTTTGAGACCATGTAAATATGCCCAAGTTCATGAATTCAGTTATATTCACAAAAATCGTTCATGAGCGTGATTGTGTTTCATACGTTGTCCAAATGAGATCAGCCTAATTAGGGGTATCAACGGGTCGGGTTTACCCAGACCCGACCCATACCAAACCCTATAGGGTCCGGGTATGGTGACAAATAAGAAGACCCTACTAATACACGGGTCTGGACCTGAAGATCCGATTAATACATGAAGCTGAGTATGGTTTGTGAAATTTTATACCAGACCCGGGCCTGACCCGAGTTCCGATTAAGACCTGTAATTTTTCAATTTAAAAATGATAAAAAAATATTATTTTACCGAGTATGGCCAGGATCTGGTTCATGTAGTTCTTATTGGGTCCAGGTATTGTTTCTCTTATGGTGAGTCCGATTAAACCCAGGTCCAGACCCGATACCATACCGAAAAATCAGGGCCAGGTCTGGTTTCACCTGGGTCCGAACCAAATCCGACCCGTTGACACCCCTAAGCCTAGTATGAAGAAGGAAAAGGAAACCATGGGCTGTTCGTATGCTTCTAACTAATTTTTGTTTCAACTTTTACTGTAAAACCAAAAAAGTTTGTTTGAACTACTTTTTTTGGCATTTTCTCGCTTTTTTCTTTCTTGACCCCCTTACTGAAAAAAAATACAAGTTGAAACCTTAGCTTCTTAGGCTTTCCGATCATTCTTAACTTTGGAGTGGCTTACAAGCTATAAGAGCTTCACTGGTTAGCAAATTCAAAGTTTTTTTTTCAAGATCAATAGAAACTGAACTTCTTCTGTTTGGCCCCGTGGACACAAAGGTAAGAAGTAGGGATGGCAGTAGACCGGGATGAAACGGGCCCGCCCTGCCTTACTCTGTTTGGATCGGGGATGGAGGACATGAAATGGGATGGAGGCATGGATGAAAGTTAAAATCAAAACCCGTGCAGGGATAAAGGCGGGGATGGACTTATGCTTTCTTCTATCACGCCCCGTCCCCGATTCTTCTTTAGAGATGGCAGTGGACCCAAAGGAAATGGGGCTCCGCCCCGCCTCAGCCCATTTGAACCGGGGATGGAGGACATAAAACGGGGATAAAGGTTAAAATCAAAACCCCTGCAAGGATGGAGGGTAGGATTTTTGAGACATGAGGGGGTGGAGACCTTAGCCAACCCTAGTAAGAAGATGCTCTCATTATTCTTCTAAAAAATAACGAAAGAGAACTAGTTTATATTTATGAAGGTAATAAACTATGAAAGTCTATGATTTATTTTGATAAGAAAATATATATGTTACGTTCTTTCTCAGAAGCTTGGCTATTAAGAAAAAAGGGGTATTTTCAAACAAGCACCTAAAGTTTGGGCATTAATAAAAAAGAGACTTAAGTTTTGAATTTTTTTAAAAATGGACCTAACAAACATAGTGGTTAATTAAAAAGGCGTAGGAGTTTACTACAGTCAAGTTTGCTGTTAAATGTAATGTGAAATTATGATTTTACCCACAACATCATGCTTTTAAAATTTTACCTTAAAAAGAATGAAGATGTCTTTAAAGGTTAACTAGTAAATTAACTCTCTTAAACAATAAAATATTTTAGGTGCCTTTATAATTTTTTAAAACTTAGGTGAGTTTTTTTATTAACGCCCAAACTTTAGTTGAGTTACTGAAAATCTTCTTATTAAGAATATATTTTATCATAAGTTGGATAGTGTTCCCTGGTTTTGACGTGCCTCCGTGTGCCCTCAATCTAATCTGTCTAATCTATTAATGATCGTATGATAAAAAAAACCTGTAACTTGGATCATATCAACAAGGATTTTTGACGGCATAAAAATCAATGGCTCATGATGCACCAAAATTTCATGACTTAAAAAATCATAATTTTATTTTTAAAAAAATACGAGGCAAATGTGTGAATATTCTTTTTTCTTTTTTTTTGAGAGAGAATAAATAATATTATTAACATAGTAAAATAGGGATACAGATCAAATTAGATAGAGGGGCTCTTACGAGATACCAGGTTCCCTTAGAGCATGTTTGATCGTCCGTACCGCACTTTGTGTGGGACTCGAATGCTAATTTTCCCATGTTTTTTAACAAACGTGGGACGCAGCGGACGCGTGGAACACCGTCCGCCGAGTCTCACTTTTAATGTAATTAACGTTCTACCCTACCCCTGTTACAAAATGAACAGACAGAAGGGGCATGTTTAGCCTAAGAAAAATAACCTCGACGGAGGCGTACTCCCATCCTCTGTTTCTCTCTCACCCCAACTCTCTCCTCTCACCACGACGCTCTCTCCTCTCTCTCACTCTCTCCTCTCACCCCGACGCTCTCTCCCTCTCTCACCTTCGACTCTAGCGGTTCCTCCTGGAACCTCCCTCTCTCACTTTTGACTCTGTCCGGTCCCTCTTGGGAACCTCCCTCTTACCTCTCTTCGACGAACCTCTTTCTCCGGCCATCAAGAGAGGACCTGTTTGTAGGCATACTTTAGGGTTATGAGGGTAGTAGTAGCTGACTGATCAACTGCAACTCTTAGATTTTGATGTTTAGGGTTCGGTGAGACTCCAAGAATATTTTCTTTCTTCTTTTTTCTTTTTTTTGAGGTACAAAAATTAGAGAGAAAGAATTATCATTTGTTTGGTGTTTGCTCTCGTTTAACTCCTACTATAAATAGTTGAAAGAAGAAATGAAACGTGAAGAAAATCGAGTATAGTGTCCGTTGTTACTTTTGCCTTTACTGTTTCTTCTTCTCCTGATCATTAATTGGTAAGATCATTTGGGTATGTGGATGGAGATCTGATCTATCTTTGCAAAGAAGAGAACGATAAAATGGTTACGTTTTGGGATGCACCCACATACCCAGAAAAACAGGGGCCAGCTGGATTTTTGCAAATGTCGAGTAATTTTCCAGCTTATCCTGTTTTCCTGAAAGAAATGTGATAATTGACAGAATCCATAATGCTGACTTGTAGAATTGACTAGCTCAACTCTCAGCTAGCAAAAGTCAGGTCGATCATTCTATATTTCTGTCTTGCCTTGATCCATCCAGCCAGGTCACGAGTTGGATTAGTTCCCAACTATGATGGCTCCATAAGATTAAGAGGACTCAATAAGTTTCTCACAATAATGCTCATTGGATGTAATTTGAATGGTCTGTATTAAAAATAGCTCTCCTTGAGTTGAGCAACATGATTAAAACTCATCTAAGGTGGTGAAAAATCACTGCAATCATGCATTAGCATTACCTTGCAGACAACGCCCTGCGATGTCGCTTAGCTTGATCTATTTGAAATCTAAAAACCTTAACAAAGAGTCACAATTCTACTTGGCTATTGACATTAGAAGGCGAAGGTGAGGTATTTGTAATTTGTGCTGTTTTTTCACCTTGTCTTGAAATGCTAAAAATTTTTAGTGGATGGTTATAATTCTACTTGGCCATTTCATTAGACGACAAAGGTGAGCGATTTGCTACATTGTATGCTGTTCAACCTTGTTGTTTTGTTTGTAAACACATACAATGTTCGGTTTTTTATTAAGGTTTAAGTTATTAACTGTGCTGTCATTGCATTTTTTATCAAGGTTTAAGTTATTAACTATGCTGGCATTGCATTATAAACATGCATATCTCCCTTGGGACAGATAATGCACTATCTTCCTTTGTATTTTTTTGGGTGATAGTATTTGAAGAAAGCATTGAGTCACACTCCTTATAACATATTCATGATTTTGTCATTGAAGTACAGTAGATCATACATGAAAATTCTGAGCTCAGATGAGGAATGTTCTAGAGATAATATAATCATATCAGTTAGACGTGGTCTCATTCATAAACATTGGATAATATGGAAATACTATCATATTCTAGACTGGTATGTGCTGTACTTGTCATATTCTGGAAATACTATCTAGAGTATCTAATTGTGGAAGTTTCCTGCAGATGGAGTGCCTCCTGTTTAGGATAATGTTACCCTTACATATGAAAAGTTTTCTCTTAATAAGACCATTTCTCAAAGCACAAATGATGATACTTCAGTCAATGTCCTTGATAGGATAACTTTAACTCTTGAAAAGATACAAAATCCAAGCACATTAAAAACAGCTTTTGGACCTGCATTGCTTCAAGATGGAGAAGAAAATGTTGGACAAGTGTTGTATCGTCAAGGAATAAAATACCTTATGTGGAACACTTATGATGTCCATTTTTATGCCTTATATGCTCCAGTCATGACCTTTCCAAAACTTGAACTCAGCATCCAAAGAGATTTTGCAACAGCAGTAATGATGAATGATCCTGAAAAAATGCAAACACTAGCTGAGGGTGAGTGGGTTCCCAGAAAGGTTCTTGGTGCTGTACCCCATGATATCGGGCTTCATGACCAGTGGTTTGAAGTAAATGCCTATAATCTCCACAACTCGAATAGGTGGAAGGACTTGAACCCAAAATTTGTGCTCCAAGTTTACAGGGATGTCATTGCAACTGGTGATAAGTCATTTTGCCATGCTGTTTGGCCATCAGTTTACATGGCCATGGCTTACATGGAGCAGTTTGAAAAAGATGGAGATGGGATGATTGAGAATGAAGGTTTTCCTGATCAGACCTATAACGTGTGGTCTGTGACTGGTGTTAGTGCTTATACAGGAGGGCAGCACTTCAGGCTGCTTCTGCAATGTCACATGAGGTTGGTGATAAGATTTCTGAAGGGATTTTCTGGAGTAAATATGAGAAGGCCAAAAAGGTTTATGACGCATTGTGGAATGGTTCTTATTTAAATTATGATCATGGTGGCAATGGTTCAAGCTCATCCATCATGACAGATCAGTTGTCTGGATACGTAGGACCAATTTTTTACTTACAATCTTATGTGTATGTTTGTACTTTGCTTGTATTCTGTTGATATTTGCCTAGGTTACTTACAATAACCTGTTGATATTTTAAAGCTGAAATTCTGTAGCTTGCTAACATGATAATGCAAAATGCAGTTGTTCAAGCAGGGGAAGAGACTGAACTACTGGTTGGCCTGAATAATGGGGGTAATTTTGTTTATCATTCTTCATCTCACTTCTCCTCCATATTCTTTTTGTTGGTTATCATTCGTCTTTTATTTTTGTTTATCTGTTGTTTCTCTCGTTTATGGTCAAATTGATGTCTGTTCTGTTGCAAAAATTACAGGTGAGGCCTTTGAAGGTATGAACACCTCAAATTTTTCAAAATTTTATAAAATTTCCTTTTTTGCCCCTGACCTCTATTTTCTGAATAATTGAGTCAGTTTTGATCAAAATTTCAGTTATTTCTCGGATTCACTGGCATCCAAATCCATTTTCTATATCTGACTCAATTTCGGATCCGAATCTAATTTTAAAATCCAATTATGAGCCTTGTTATCCAATTTTCAAAACGAAATTATAAAAATACCAAAAATAGTTTCTGAATGGCTTAGATAGTCTGTCAGGTATCCATTTGGATTCATTATTCTATATTTCTCAATTCGAGGTCCAAAACTCGAATATTTTCTCAAAACCCTGGATCCAAACCCATTTTCTAAAGAAATTTTCAAAGTTTAATCCTAAATACTCAGAAAACCCCTCTTTTGTAATTTTTTTAAATTTTTACAAAAATAGTTTAGAAATCCCATAATTTTAAAGTTTTTATTTCAAAAATAGAAAAAAATATAGAAAATGCCAAGAAAAGATCAAAAAAACAAAATAGAAAAGAAAATACAAAAAAAAAACATGGTTTAGAAACCCCCCCTCTTTTTGAAAACATTTTTTTAGCTAAAACCACTTTTTTGGAAAATTTTAAGAAAACGGACCACTGTTTGAAAATTTCTGAAAAAGTTGGAGGACCTCCCTTGAAAACTCCAACGGCCATCCGTTGCGAGAAACACTGCAGGAGGGGCGATGGAGGCCATCGCCCTCCACCTTCCCTCTCTCTCTTTATATATATATATATATATATATATAAAAGCACTTCAGCAGTCATCCAATCATCTATCTTCTACCTCGCCATTTGCTTTCTCCTTCACGATCCATCTCTCACCTCCCCATGTGCGCCTCTCAATCCCTCCCTTCTCCTTCCTCTTAGCACTTTTCCTTCTCTGGTTCTCTGAAGGGAATCCTACAGTAGAGCTTCTTCCCCCTTCCGAAGGGATTATTTCAGAGCCTCTGCGGAACATGGTAAGAACCTCTCCCCTTTACTTTCTTTGCTTTACTTTTGATTTTCTGGTTTTTGCCCCATTAAACACACTTCTGGTGGTGTTGAGTTGCCTGTGCAACATCAACCCACCCCTGCTGCTACATCAATGGAATTTTCCAATTCCAACATCTAATTTCCATTTTTGCTTTTTATTTTTTTATTTCTTTTATTTTTTTTTTGTATTTAAGTTTCCTGATTTCTGTTATTGCATTTCTGTTAGTCCTGATCATTAGCGATATTCTTGATTTTATGTTTTCTCTTTTAATCCATGCCCCATTTTCATCTTCGTTATGTATATTATTTGTCACTTATAAATCCGGTTGTTGTGTGGCTCAACATACACAGCATCCAAGAATCTGAAATCTCTTGGTTTCACTGGATGGTTGAGGAGATTCGAACTTCACTTGATAAAAAGCATCGTGGAATTATATTCTATCTTCTTTTGTCCGATTAACTGGTTTCCTGTATTTTTCATTGTAAATTTGAACTTTCCTGTGTGTCTGAGCAGCAGGAATCAGTCCACTGCTATGAACTGTGAGGATCCGATACTTGAGGTTGACCTACTACTTAGCTTAATGCATTAAATTTGTAGGATCGATATGCATACTTGGTTCATTGTAAATTTTCATTTTATTTACTGCAAATTTCTGTTTCACTGGCTACAAAACTTTATCTGCTGTGAATATTTGCTAACTATTATTGTAAAGGGGTCTTTTACCTTACAAAACGAGATCCAGATATATCTACATGATCCACGATTATGGTATCCTTCTCAAGCAAATGGGTCCCAACTCACCCATGTTCAGCCACGCTAAGGTAAGTGATGGCTCTGATGGACAAAAAGCGTGTGATTATAAAAACTCGTGTGCTAGATTTGCAGCCCAGAGCCATAGAATTGGGTCTCCCTCTCAGTTGGCCACGGTAAATATTCCTTCTCTTTCTAAATTCTAATATTTATTTTATTTATTTATTTTTTTTGTTCATCGCCCCATTAAAAGCACTTCTCGTGTTACTGCTTTGCCGATAGCCATGTCAGTCCACCTGCGTTCAAAATCGACGGAATGATTGTATAATTCCAACAAATTTTCTTTCTTCATTTTTGCAAATTATTGAATTTTGTGGTCTGTACATGTTTGAATCAACGCTCCCGTCATCGTTACTGTCTCTCTTTCCAATTTATCCCTTTATATATGTGTACCTTGTGTTCACCAGGTTCAATGGATTATCAACTTTTTTTTATTATTTATTTTATTTTAGTAATTTTCCTCTCTTTTTTCTTTCTTTTCTATTTTGCATTTCCTGCTTACCCGTTGGTTGTTGCATTATGATTCTGATGTTCTGCTAGTTCCTGAGTATGTTGTTTCCCTGGAAATACTGTTTGGGTTGTTGTTTAAACATTATGCATCTATTTTCATTAAACATTGTTTTCATTTCATCATTATGTCGATGATCATCTTTTCCTTTCCCTGTTCCTTCATTGGTTCATTTGCGTCATGTCAACCGCATTGATCATTAGAGCATGACCCATTCGTTTATAACAGCATAATTCATTGGCTTTGCATCTGCGCTGAGCAGTCCATCAGCGTATATACCCCCCTTGTTCCATCCTCTTTCGTTGATATCCCCGTAGGTATATGTTAAATTAAGCCTATGATATCGCAGCATCATTTATCTATGCATCTCTTGTTGATCCAACATTTTATCTAGATCTGGTGTGTAATTTTAGTATCGCTTGCACCAGACTAAGATCCGGTAACATACCCATCTGAATCTACGTGTTTTATCTTTCTGTTATTGTTTCTATGATCCTTCATCTTCAGTTCAATTTTACACTTAGATCGGACCTCTATGTTATGAATAGGTTTTACTGATTTTCATCTGTACATTATTGGCATCCATACCACTTGTTATTTTGCATTTGTTGCCATATATTCTCTGTTTAGCATCCATTTATTTTGTCATGCTATCTGCGTCCCGATTGCTTGTTAGACTTGTTGCTTCTGGGTTGTTAATAGACGTTATGCATATGCCTCTCACATTGATTCAGAAGGTTCTACAAACACATCAAAGATATCTCATATGCAGGAAAGAAAAAGGAAAAGTCCTAATTTCACGGTTTCCAAATTCTTAAATACACCTGCTACTGCCATGCGCTCTTTTCATACAACTCTGGTAAAAGGGCTCACCAGTTCCTAATTGACAGAGAGTCGATTTTGGGGCACTTAGTTCTAATGCTAAGAATCTTGCAATTGCTCTTGCCAAAACTTTTCATAACAGTCTCAACCATTCGGGCTATCTTAGCTCAAGTAACCTTGAAACGTCTCTGTCAGTGAAGTGTCAACATCTAGGAAGGGTCGTGGATGACATGGTAGCCTTGACTTTTGATGGCTAGCAGCGATTATGTTCAAGGTTACAAGTTGGTTGCTATGGACTCTATCTTTCATTATTCATTGTCTCAGTTCAGCTCAGGAAAACACTTTAGAAGGAAGCAACTTGTCTCACAATTCCCGGTTACATTGCAAAGTTGTTGTCGTATGCTTAAATATTTTGTCAAGTCATCTTTATTTTTGCAACCACCATTTATGCATCTACAATAGCTCACATACCTCGCTCACATGTATTGGTGATCCCAATACTGCCATGATCATATGTCATTTATTGTTTTCACAACACATACTATCCACTGTAGCCATACTACAGCATCATACTCTTTATCTTCACACTGCTAATATCATTTCCACCTTACAAATCACACCTCCTTCACCTTGCACCACATATTCCACTGCATTTTTTCTGTTTCACTGTATTCCTGCATCTCTTATACTTAGTTACAAAAAGCATACGTTAGATCATTTCATCATTTACTGCTATAAATTTTTGTAGCATCCTTCATTACCACACATTCACAGCAATACTCTTCACTCATTAATAAGTGTCTTCATTCCCATGGCACATTTCATTCATTTGCTATCATAGTATATAACTCACCTTCACCCAGCACCACTGCTGAAGCATTTACACCATCACTTGGGTATCACCTCACTTGGGTATCACCTTCACTACACAGCTAGGCCACCCATGCTATCACCCACCTGAAACCACCCACAACATACATGTCATTTTTACTTCAGCTTACAGCATATTCCTGTCATCTATTACAATATCATGTGTATCCTATCATATACATTACAATATATGTCTCTTCGTTAAGATAGTATATTATATAGATACCTTGTATATATCGTATTAAAACTCATGTAATAAAAAGTTACCAAGTTTACAGTTAGGATTAATTTCGATCCAATCAATCAGATCCAACTGAGATATTGTTGGAAATGTATAATATGTTTGATCCTGAGGGTGGCTTCTCCGTGTAAATATTAAAAAAAGAAAAAGTAGATCTAATTAATACCACGGGGTCTCATATCATAATTGGATCCACGAGTTTGCTTTAGGATCCAAAAGTAGCTAGTACTCATCAAAACTCAAAAGTAGGGTAAGACGTACAACCCCATGTCCGGCCCGTTTAAATCCCTACTCATTACTAAGGATGCCTAGGCTCCATACTGGTGTGTTAGTCTGTACGTCAATGATTAGGATGATTTAAGGACGCTCATCGTATGGTATAAACTCACCTTTGGCTTTTGGTGCAATGTTGCCATCCGCTTGTGTGGCCGGTACCTATCGTATCGGCAGAAATTCGATATGATACTAGCCTGAATCGGTTATTTTTAAATAAATGTCACTTATAATAATATTGTTTAATGGTCGTAACATGTGTCACGTTATGATTGATACGGAATATTTTTTAATTATTTTTTTAACCGATTCAGAACGATTCACTTGAGAATCCTGACTCACCTGAATCATTGGCCAAACGATTCAGGGCCGATACGGATACTGACAACATTGTTTTGATGTCCTGATAAAGACCACATTCTTTAATTTGCGTTGATACCAAAATTAACTTGTTTGTTATGAATAAATGTGCCAAGTGTTTTTTTTTTTTTGACAGAATACGAATTCAATAATATTTAGGAAAAATAAATATTACAATACTCTGATGAGGTATCATTTGCTGCGGCAGAAAACAGAGAAAATAAAAAACATTGTTGCAGTCCATGGATCACAATTCAGGTAATGCAGAGAAACATACAGTATCTGCAGAAAAACAGGAGAGCATAGCGACAGCCACAGTTAACTCAGTGCCCTTCAAAATTTCGGATGCTGTAAGTGACCACCATCAACCTGAAGAGCAAATCAGCTGGGTCCATGTCCAAGTTTGTACTGCTGTTGTTTGCTGCTGAGATGGCCATGCAGAAAAAACCAGAGACGGGGGGCGAGAGAAGGGGTGAACAACATGAAGAACAGAGAGAAAACAGAAAGCAGAGTACGCAAACAGCATGCTGATTCAGCATTGCCCTCCTTGTTCCACCAACTGCCAGATCCCACAAGCACCAACCCAGCTAACGTCAGAACCTGGTCATTTAAGCATCACTCGTTTATGTAACAGGCCTGCGAGAGATTGTTTCAGTATAATCAACCGAGAGAGCAGAGTGAGCGAGAGATTCAAGTTTTATGTCTTTCCTTGCCTAAAAGTAAAAAGCTACCTAAAAGTTAAGGAGCAAAGCGATTGATTTTAAGTCTTTTAGTTTGGTGGCCTAAGGTCACCACTGATCTATTACTAACAACAATATACCTAAAGCATACATGAGCTCTTTTTTTTCACGAAAAATGCTGAAGCAACACCCAACAACACCATATAAATAGTCACTTGGAGCCCTAACACCTTATTTCAGGGATCGCAGGAGAAGGTTAGATCCCAAGAGATATTTTTATCATCCCATACACATTTAAATAAAAACTGCACCAATGCACATCCCAAAATAGGTGGGCAGCGCTCTCCACAAAGGGATTCAGTAGTTTTCTAGACTTTTGTGTATATTAGAAGTCCTAATAAAGAAGAGAAAAAAATTGATCCATGTGAAATTTCTGAAAATGTGTGCTAGGAGTTTCAACAAATGGATGCAAATGTTTATCATCTCCACTTTGTCCAGTTACACTTCCAGTGTCAGAAGAATTAATAAGGGCAGAAGTCAAAGAAGATGCAAAACTCAGCGAGTTCCAGCAAGAGTTGGTGCAATTGGCAGGCCCAACTGAACGGTGACCATATATAAGGATACTTATCATGATAAGCTAGTAGAGGACATGACTGTTGCAGAAGCTTCTGAATATGTCCATGGTGCGTTCTTAGAAGCTTGCCAGCACTGCCGGAGAAACGGAATGGACGAATCGGAAATCGCCGCCGGCAACTTTCCAAAGAGGCCAAGACCAAAATCATTCATCAACAAAATGTTTGCTCTCCTAGCATGCAACCATTCTTAGTTTGCTTATGTTCTGTTTGAAAGCTTGGGTTTCTCCTTCCTCCATTGGATGATCTGCAGTAATTTGTTCTTTTACCATTGTAGTTATTACACCAAATCATGTTTGTGTATTATAATATTAAAAATTTCCTGTAGAACTCTAGGATGGTGCCACTATGATATGTGTCCTCAAATGAACTAATTAAGTTTTCTAGCCATGGTATCTTATTTTGAATGGGTTATTGAACAATGGTTGTTTCATTTATTGTTCCATTAGTAATACCTCTAGGACTTCATAAATATGAGATTTGGCCTTGGACCGGCTCTTTGTATAGTTGGCTTAGTAGGATGGGTCAGATGAGACCGGTTTTCTATTTTTAGTCGAGGAAACCGCTCCCTAGACGCACTTACGGTCTCTGTCCATGTCAACGTAATACTCTGAGGGCTTGCCCCTCGACCCCAGGGAGTCGCCAAGCTTTTGCTTATAAAGGGGATGATGTCCATGGGATTTGAACCTAGACTGCCCATCAAACGGTCCCACTACAGGACCAAACCCCTGGGGTCTCAAATGAGGCCGGTTTTTCATGATCTCAAATTCATTGTTCAATATGGATTTTCAGATCTGTGACCCGATCTTGGCAAGTTGGGTCAGAAATACATGCATCGCAAATTTGATTCTAAAACATTGGCATTCAAATGCAACGTTAGTGGAATGTAACCCGTTGCAAGAAAGAAGAGTTGTTTTAGTGGGAAAGTTCTCAATGGTTCTTTCTAATGGCTAAATAAATGTGTTTGGATCTTGTGGAACTTAGTGGAATTGGAATCCATTTTCATTAGATTGTGCTAAATCATTTGGGAGCATTTGTTTCACTCTATGAAAGAGACCCTAACTCTTTCACAAGAAAGAGGGGCCTCTTTAATTTTCACCAGAGGTGGAATGAACACCCTTGTGGGATTTAGGTGGTGGGGCCCACTTGTTAAATGTCCGAGAGACCCAGCCCACTTGTTAAATGGCAGAGAGACCCATTTTGCTGTCAAAATTAAAGTTGCACCCCCTCTTTGGGAACGACTTTTCTCCCGTTTTATCTCTTTCGTGGCAATGTAATAAACGCCACTTATCTTGATTCGGCTCATCACGAACTCATTCATTATCAGCTCGTATAGCTTGCGAGCTGCTCATTTAGTTTAAACGAGTAGAGCCCCAAACCAGGGTGGACGGCTGGGTTGAACTCATATGGATAAACAATATAAATGTTCTATGTATGGTATATATTTTATGTGTAATACATAAAGAAAAGAGAAGGATGCAAAGAATATATATATGAGAGAGAGAGAGAGGAATGCATGAAAAAGTAGTTATAAAATATTAATTATTAAGTTTAATATATAAAATATATATTTTTTAAGTGTAATATAAAGAAAATATTTACATTTCATGTATAAAAAACATGAAACTTTTCTACACAAGCAGTTCTTGTTCGGCTTGTCTCCTTCATGGACCAGTAGGGCTTGAAATAGCTAGATCAGCTCGGCTTAACACGAACACGAGCTGAGTCATGAGCTTGACCCACTGTCAAACGAGCTGAGCATTAACAAGCCCTATTCCGTTCATTCGGCTGGTTCACCAGCCCTACCTGAGATGCCCCACAGGTGGAATTCACTTTCCCCTTCTCCCAAACAAACAGTGGAATTGTGGTTCCACAAGCCCACGACACAAAGTACATGACCTTCAAACTTGAGTCCTTCACAAAGGATGCCCTGAGCGGTGTTGTGAGAGGCGTACGCCTCGGTACCTAAAGCGTACGCCTCAGAGGCGAAGCATAAGCAAAAAGTATCAAGGCGTTGTAGTGAGGCGTTTGAGTCTTGAAGTGTACGCTTCACATGGGTGAAGCGTACGCTTCACATGGGTGAAGCGTACGCCTCGCATCGAAGCACGCTTTGCATCTAAGGCGTATGCATCATGTTACTCTTCCCTCTTCGGTGCACGGTAGAGTACCTCGAGATGACGGAGGAGCACAACCACGACAATCTCGTCGCCAAGGCGGAGGCGTTCCTGAGCTAGACGTTGTCAAGACCCTAAGCTCGTGTAAGTGACTCCTGCCGGAAACCGAGGAGCTCGACATCACCAGGTGGTGCATCGAAGCCATAGCGATTAAGGCTGCCACCAACCTGTCCCTCTTCAGATGGCCAGTGGCGGAGGGGGCATCCGACGATCTGGCGAGCCCCAGCAACAATGTCCCCTGGAATGGGATCGAATCCGACCTCCGGCAACGAGGACCGGTGAGGTCCGCTTGGTGGTTACCTCATTCTTATGTAATACAAACCTACTCCATTGAAACCGGTCGCCGACGCCGAAAAATTTTCCAATAAGGCAAGGGTTCTGGAAACGACGATCTCAGAAGTTCCAGAGAAGGTATTACTTGATAAGGTATCCTTCTGCTTCTCGATTTTCTTAGTCGATGAAGGCTCTTGAACTGTTATTGATGCCCCTCTGTTGGCCTGTAGTTCACGGACTCCACTAGCACTGGGGGCATTAGACTATGGTGGGACCTGTGTTTAAATATCCATCGCAGCAACCGAAGCAACTATATTAGAGTCGTCTCCCTATGTAGATTTGGAATCTTGAGGAGTTTAATTGTTCTTCTCAAAATCATTTAGGACCGAAAAACAGTTGGTTCGATTCTCTCTGGGAACCTTTGCTTGATCAATTTTGGGTTTTTGATGCATCTTCGCCTGGGTCCACTCATCCTGGGAGGCAGATTGAGGAGTCCCATCGAAATCAAATTTCTGAGCAGGACAGGTCATCGCCGAGTGGTTCATCAACCCACATTGAGAACAAAACTGTATCTTCTGTTCGTACACTATTTCTTGCTGAAAGAAGCATCCATTGAGAAAAGCTATCTCAATTTGTGGCTTAGCAACAAAGTTCAGTGGAACCGCCACGCAAATTCTGGCGAAGGCACATCTATCCATGGTGCGAGTGTAGGCATCGATGTCCCCTAGAATGGGATCGAATCTGACCTCCGGCACTGAGGACTGGTGAGGTCCGCTTGGTGGTACGACGAGCTCACCGTTCTGGTTTGTATTATATAAGAATGGTTGTGCCTCGAGAGCATCGAGGGGTCATTGGTGTGCTATGCCAAGAAGTTAATCTCGGGCCTCTCGCGGAGAAACCGGGCATTGTCCTCTCACTTTGTTTCCATCGCAATAGAGGACGAGCAGAGGGAGCTCTTGGAGACGGTGGTGAGCCACATGGCGGCGAGGAAGAGTAGCAACCCGACGACAACGACAAGTTAATTATAGGAAAATACTATTTATTTTATATTGTCGTTTATTATTAGTTTTTATTTAAACTTTTTATTATTTTATTAATATTATATATTTTTTTATTTATTTTTTTATTTTGATTAATACTATTTATTTTTTTATTTTGATTAAACTTTTTATTATTTTATTAATATTATATATTTTATTAATACTATTTATTTTTTTATTTTGATTATATTTTTTTTTTATTATTGTCGTTTATTATTATTTTATTAATATTATTAGTTTTTATTTAAACTTTTTATTATTTTTTTTATATTGTCGTTTATTATTAGTTTCTTACGCTTCAATGCCTCAAGGCTTACCCCTCGCTTCATAACAAATTCAACGCCTCGCCTAGCCTCGGCCCGCCCTTAGACCAACTTACAGAAGTTGTGTGGCCCCTACCGTCCTCTTTGTACAACCGTGGGACCCACCATGAACACCACCATCAATGACTCTTTATTAAGGATTTTTTTTCTTACCAGTTTACCGTGAGAAATATACAAAAGATTACAACGTGCCAACTCGTTGTGTCAGCCGTCCATTAAAAATGGTCGACGGTCCGATAACAATAACAAAATCTGAACCTTTTTTTGTTTCATCTCGCAATTTCTTACAAAGGAAGAAAAAAATCTTTACAGATTCCACTGCCTTCCTCCGTTATCATCGTTAACACAAATCGTCTTCCTTGTCACCTGAACTATTTCCGGCCACCTTGCCGGAAGAGCTACCGTTGGAGAATTCCGGCCGACGTGCCTCCACCATCCTTTCACCACCACCACAAGCAGAAGCGGTAAACCTCGCCCTGGAGTGCAACCGCATTAGAATTCTGCTCTCTTCCTCCTTGAACGACAGCCTCCCGCCATGCCGCAGCTCCGAGAACACCGGCATTGTCGTCCCGGCCTCGACGTCAGCATTCAAATTGCGTCGGCAGACCGGGCAGGTGCTGTGCGAAACCAACCAGTTGTCGATGCAGTTCGGGTGGAAGCCGTGGCCGCAAGCCGGAAGCAGCCGGAAGACGTCGTCGTCGTCGAACTCGCAGAGGCAGATGGCGCATTCGAGGCTCGGCGCCCCCGGCCGGATGTCCTTCACAGCAGAATAAGAGAAGATGGGGAAGGAGGCTATGACTTTTGGGTGGAGGCCGACGTCGGAAGGCTCGTCTCCGTTGCTGCCGACGTTGGCAATGCCGGTCTCCTGGGGGGGGTGCGGCGGCAGCGGCGATAGGAAGAACTCAACGGTGAGGCGGCAGAGGTACATGGATATGAAGCCGATGATGAAGAACACGATGAGGGTGAAGGTGATAAACAAGTTGTTGGGTGGGGAGGTGGAGGAGGATGATGAGGAGTTGCTGTGGTGGTGACGATTAAAGAAGGAAGAGGGGGAGGGGGATGATTCCGGCGGGTGGTGGTGGTGGTTGGTCTGGCCGGAATCTGCCGAGGAGACCACGAGGAGGAGGAAAAGGTAGAGCAAGAACGAGGGGGGAGCTCTTCCCGTCATCATCGGGAACGGTTGGGAAAAGAAAGGTTGGGGTGGGAATCAGAATTCCGATAGAGGGTCTGGTTGGGCGTGAAATAGGTCGGAGGTCGTCTGAGTCATCGGGTGGACAGGACGGAGGCAGACTGGAGCGGTTGTCGTTGCTGTGTGGGCAATGGTTGGAAAGGGACGGTTTTGTGGTGAATTCACGGGAATGCCATGCCACTTTATAAAGAGGTCACAAATCTTGAAAAATCCTCAACCGGAAAAAAAAATCTTTCTATAATTTTAAAATTCAGATTTTACCTAAAATATGCAATATATAAATAGATATAATATAAGAGAGTAATGCTCCTACTCTCACATACTAGAATAGGTTGTATTTTCTCAATCAAACCTTATGGATGTACTCAACATAGTTTACTTGATATGAATCATGCTTTTGGATCACGTTCTTTTAACATAAAAATAAGTTTTTTTAAGTTATAAAATTTGGATACATTATGAGCTGTTGATTTTTAAAGGTCTTAAATAAGATACGTGTATAATCACATGATCCAAATCTTGTTTTTCTACTAAATAATGCTTATAACCTATAACCTGCCCCCCCAACACGCATTGTGCATGTTCGGGAGTCCTGACTGAGTACCGTGTGACGCTCAGTCAGGTGTATGGGATCCCCTACACCGCCGTGTACTCTCAGTCGGGGGCCCCGAACATGCACTATAGCTACAGTACGTGTTCAGGGGAGAAGACACAACACCCTCTCCTTAAAACGTGATACTTTCAAAATAGACATGCAATACCACAAAATATCACATTTTATTCGGCATTATATAGGACTCTTCAAAATATTGGCAATATATGTGACATATGATTGAATAATGGAAACGTTATATGAGTTGTATTACAAGGAAGGTGGGTGCTTGTATTTCTGTTGATCTTCTGATTATCATCATTTTCGAGCCTCAATCTGGTTCAATTTATGTGAAGGGGAGATCAAACTTTGGATGAGAAGCAAGAAAAATGCCACTGAATTTAATGTCAAAAGTATTCATTCATTGGTTGAGAACCCATTTATTTTCTGGGTCTTGAAAATAGAAAAATAAAGGGCAGAAACGCAATAAGTTTTAGATGGAAGGGCAACTATTAGTGAGTAAAACGATAAAAGTGGCTTTTTGTCAGTTTTGGACAGTGGAGGGTTAGTTGGTCATTTTTCAAACTGGAAAAAATTTCTCGGAAAAATATTTCCACAGATTACGCTAAATCATGGGCATTATGATTAAGCTTTAAGTAGTTTACTCCACATGGACACGCCCAAAAGGACACGTCATTTTTTGTGCAGTGTCTCACTAAAGATAGTACATAGGAGGATGCGACACGTCGTAAGTTTAAATAACCCTGTGACAACCCTAAACGGTTCACGACGATCCCCACTCCACACTGTCCACCCAGAAAAACCGGGTTGGAGTTAGTGCAGAGCCAACCTGGATCCACTAAAAACCCAACCCCCCAAACGGCGTCAATGCCCAGCCTTATCTGCCTCCAACCTCTTGACTTCTTCCTTTTCATAGCCTCTAGGCAACAACCCCATGGACTCCATCAATGGATGTCAAGGTATCAGATTTAGATCCAATATTTGAATCTGATTAGTCGGATTAGGTTAAGAAAATAGATTGCGATTAATAATTCAGATTTGGAATGCAGTCCTAATTCGATGGATTTTTCAATCCAATAACATATGTAGAATCCGATTAGACTGGATCCAAAGAGTTCAAATTCAGTAATGCCCAGAATTGACCCTAGTTTTTTAAGCTGTTTTTCTTTTTAATAATTCAAGATTCATATCAAATAATCTTTTAATTCAAAAAGTATGCCTTGGTTTCTTCCTCATCCATTGGCCACCATGCTTTAACCATGGTTAATAGTTAATAAATTTACAAATTTACCCATCTTTTTTTATTTTTACTCGAAGACATCGCTCCAGGCTCTCTTACCTAGCGATTTCTTCGAGTTTAAACCAAGAAAATAGTTGCAAGGTTAAAGATGTACTTTTCTTCAAATAGGAAAGCTGGTGTTAGGCAGATCCTCACTGCTTACACAACCATACCGTTGGGATTTGAACTTGCAACGTCCCAACAAAAGGTGACGCCAACTAACTACTCGTACCATGCAAGTGGAGCCCTGTTAGTAAAGATGTTTGTTTTGACGTACACAATACACAGTTTAAAAACTCCTCAGGTCAAACCAGTGACTTGTTGACTCCCTTATTTACTGGGTCAAACCCAGTAAATGACCCAAAAAATGAATAAAATGGCCCAGTCAGCCAAGTTTTAGCATGACTCAGCCGAGTTTTACCATGACCCGGCCAAATCAGCTCATGACTCAGTTGAGTTTATATATATATATATATATATATATATATATATATAATGAAATATAATCTAAAAATTATGTATATTATACATAAAAGATGATTATACATATATTAATAAAATTATACAATAAACATATTATAAAAATATCATATAATATATAATATATTAGTAGTATTCTATAAAATATACATATATTTACATATTTTATATGAAATATAAAGTTAACGTGACCTCGGCCGAGTCCGGGTCAGTCATGGACGAGCCAAATGACTAGTCATTGGGTTTTAAAACTATGATACAGTATTCACAAGCACCACATTCACTTTCACTAGTTATTTAGCATTATTTGTTTCATCAGTCATGACCCATGTCAACCATGATGCTTCTTAAACAAGTTTGTGTGCAGGCCTTGCTAGATCTATCGATTTTAAGCCATAGTGACAAATATCACGATATTTATGAAAATCTTGCGAAAAAAATGTGAGAATTACTTTGAATGTTTTAAACGGCTAAATCTCGTGAGATTTTTTTTGTGACATTTTATCGCGAGAATATTGCGATATTTACTAAATCTCACGATATTATCGCAGTATGTTTGTTACCCTTTTTATTTTACACGATTTCAAAACTCTAAAAAACCTAAGTTTGCAAAAAACACAAATACTCTGTTGAGTCTGTTCTGCTGCAGGGGAAAACAGCCGGCGACTTCAACCGGTTCATTAATTTGTTCCTTCAACTGGTGACTTCAGCCGGCGACTGATCGTGGGTCTTGTTTCGTTCTTCCTTTTGGGGTGGGAGGCGCAGGACTGGGCTGTACCTCCCGAAACAGTTAAAATTATTACTTTTATTTTTGTAAAAGCCGAGCCCTGATTCCATATGAAATAGATTTTTATCCATTTTTTTAGCCCAGTCCTGACTGCAGCAAATAGTTTGATTTGTCCATATGAAATAGATTTTTATTAATAATTGTAGCCATTTTTTTATTTTATCTAAAAAAAAAACAATTTTTTTTTCCTACACCCCTGTTTGCCCCCCCCCCCCCCCCACATGAATCCTAACTACGCCACTGGTCAAGGTTACTGATAGACCCTCATGTAACTAGACTAATACCATTTTTTTTTTTGGGGGGGGGGGGGGGGGGGGTGTTAAATTCTCAGCGTATCAAAGCCTTTGCAACAGGACAAGTCATAATTCTGACAACTGTATGACGAGGTTAGAGATGATACCAAGAATTAGCATTCCCTCCTCCACCCCCATAAAATGAAAGTTGTTCTCTTTTTATGTTTCTTTGTTTTTTCCTTTTACTTTTGCCAAAGCTTTAGCTACTCAGAACAAAGAGGAGAAAACATGTGCCTTTTTGGTGAAACACAACAGTAAAAGTACATAAATTGTTTAATACAGATACATGGTTGAAAAATTAATGCAAATTAACTTACATCTCCGTTTGATGTGTTCTATTAATTGATGCATACATGGTATTAGTCTAGTTACATGAGGGCCTGATGCTTTATTTTATGATTTCTCTTGGGTGCTGATAATCACTTTGGCAAAATGTTATATTTTATGATGTGTCAATTGTGTCATCCCAAAACACATTCTAGGGACCTTTGCAATAAGTACGAATTTGGCTATATAAATGTGCAGTTTTTGATTAAAATATGCAAAATGTTCTATTTTGATACATTTTGCTAAATATTTGATCTATTTTGATGTGTTTTGATGTGTGAATAATTAGTAGCAAGTGAATAATTTTTTGATTTCTTAGTTAGTAGCAAGTGAATAATTTTTTAGTATAAACTTGAATCATTATTATGTGTGTATTTTTATGAATTTATGGTCATTTTGTTTTTGTTTTTGTTTTTGATACTTGATTATTGGTACTTAATGTACGATGATTTAGTGGATACTTGATACTTATTTGAATGGAAGTACATTTGATGTACAAGATTGATACTTATTTGATGCTTGATAGTTTTTAAATATGGTTAGTGGGATTGAAAATAGATTTTATATTTTTTTTCATGTAAAATCTAAGTCACACGGACTCAACTAGGGAGGTGTCGCACCCGAGTCGACACGCCCCGACACGGGTGCCACTTCGGACTCGGCCTAGACTCGGTCAACGAGTCGAGGTCGAGTCCGTCTACATTTTAGACTCGGTTAACTTTGACCGAGTCCAAAAATGTCTATTTGTAGGGTGAAAAAACTAAAAAAATGATTTTTTTTAATATTTTTTATCTAAAAAAATATATAAAAAGAGACTGTTGTGCACAGTCACAGTGTTGTACACAGTGCCTATGCATAGTGTTGTGATGCAGTCACAGACCGTGACTCTGCACAATTACAAACACAGTCACAGACTGTGCTGTGTCTGTGCACTTTTTAAAAAAAAATAAAATTATATATATAGCCGAGTCCCCGTGTCCAAAATTTTTTAAATTGTGCCGCACTCGTGTCGCACCCACACCCATGTGACATAGTGTAAAATTTAGTTAGTTTATTTTATTTGTTTTTTTATTTTTTAGATTTTTAAGAATTTATTTGATTTTTTAATTTATTCCCAAGATTTTGTGAAAAAAAAACTCGAGAAATATTCAAAAAGTTAAAAATCTCCCAAGAAATTCACTGCCGTGAAATTGCCGTTTTAAACTTTTGTCACAATGTTTTAAGCTTGTATATAATAGAACTAAACCAAAACAAGCATAAGAGAGAAGAGAGACAAAACTAATTTAAGTGGTTCGGCCTGGGTGCATACATCCACGGATCAAGCATGTAAAGTTTAGTTTTTCTTCAAGTCTTTACACATTTATAAGTACTTGTCATGCAAGTCCATTCCCTTGAGAGCTGCATTTCCCTTGAGAGATTTTTTTTTTATAATGCCTATCATTTTGAATAATTTTCCTTCTTCTTTCATGTTCTTTCTCTTTTCTTCTTTGATGATACACTTTCTTTTTTGTAGGATATCCTTGGATGCTGGACGATGATTTGAATGCAACTGTCAATGCTGGCAGATGCGTTGATTCAGCCTTGATATATATTTATCCTTCTTTGATCTCATAACATGTCAAGTTGAATCTTTCCTTGATTAGTCTTTGATTCTTGGATTTGGATCTCTTGCCTAATACCCCCCTACAAACTTGGCAGGGGTGTCAACCAGAGGCAAGTCTGGGCCTAAGAGTTTGGAAGGTAGCCTACCTGAGAGGCTTAATGAAGATGTCGGTGACTTGGGCATGTGAGGGAACAAATCTTATGGTGAGCTGCTATTGTGCTACTTTTTTTTTTGACAAATTGATAATCAATCTCAATATGCTTAGATTGATTATGAAAAACATGATTAATAGTCATTTAGAGTGCAGACAAGTTATCACAAAAAATGGTTGGGGGGCTTGTGACATGTTGACATGTTGACATCAAGATCTCTTAAGATATATATAATTCATGTGACTTCAGTCATAGTAGATGCAAGAGCCCTGTATTCTGATTCCGAACCTCACCTAGCAACCATGGGTTGTTTTTTTGCACTCCATGAGATGCAATTACCTTCAATATTATATGCAGTATCTGATAGAAGATTGCCTTGTGGATTAGCAACCTGCCCAATCAACACCAGACTACCCATACAACATGAGGATTGTTTTTCAAAAGGTGGATGTCATAATTAATGGAGCCTTTGATATATCATAAAATCTTTTTGACAAGTTGAAAATAAAATTGAGTTGGTGCATGCATGTGTTTGCACACATAATTCACACTGAAAGATAAATCAGGCCTTGTAAAAGTGAGGTACTTTAAACTTCTTACAATGCTTTGATAAAACACAATGTTCTAGAATGGTTCATCATTTTTTGGAGGTTGTGGTTTTCCAACCATGGGAGTGCCAATAGGACGACAATCTAACACTTTGGCACGCTCGAGGATGTCATCAGCATATGTACATTGATCTAAGAAAATCCCCTCAGAGAATTGTAGGACATGTACCCCAAGAAAATGGTGTATATAACAAAGGTCTTTCATGGCAAATTCTTGGTTTAGCTTTGATATGATTTCATTGAGAAAAAAAATTCAGCTCCCTGTTATTATAATATCATGTAGGTATAAGAGCAAGAATATCCATCCCAAGCTATTTTGACACATAAGCAAGGATGAGTACGAAACACTGCAAAAATTCCCATCGCCAACAGGTAGATACTAAATCTATAGAAAGTCTTGACAGATTGTTTGAGCCAGTATAACGCTCGATTGAACTTGCAAACATAATTGGGTATGTTTTTGCCGGTGGGTTGTTCCATAAATACTTTATCTCCCATAGACCCATGTAAGTAAGCATTCTTTATATCTAACTGCCAAATGTCTCATCCTTGCGCAAGTTGTCTGTTTTATAACGCTAGTCTGAATAACTGTGTAAACCCCTTACCCACTAATCTGGCTTTTAATCTCTCAAAGGCATCATTTTGAATGGGTTGCTGGTGTTGCTCACTGTCATCGTGATCCTGAACAATAAACTGATCATGATCATTCTGCCATAAATCCTGGTTCCTATGCTGATCATCATTAGCAGTTCGGTTCCAATGATCTAAAACTCCACTAGCTGGTTCAGATTGCACACATTGAGTATTCTGATAAAAAACAGCAACATCAGCACTAAAAAACCAATCACCATTAGAGTCTTTCTCATGATTTTACTGATCATTTTGAGAACCCCCTTTGAATGGAAAATTATGCTCATAAAAAATAACATGTTGACTATTGTAAACCTGACCTGTTTCAACATGAAGGCACGAATTTGTTTTTAAAACAACGCGATCTAAAAACCCGTAAATATGAATATTCAGGTTTCTTTTCAAAGTTTTTCAAATGGTGAAACCATTCTCAAAACCGAACATGATAATCTGTTGAGCAGCCAGATAGTTGTATTAAACGACTCAACCTAAAACTTTTTTGGAAAGTAAGCATGAAACATCATAGATAAACCCAACTCTGTTATGCCAGGGTGTTTTCTTTCAACTCGACCATTCTGAACTGGTATTCTGGGGCAAGAAAACTTTTAATGTATCCCATGATCTTTTAAATATTTTTAAAATGAACTCACCACCTCCATCAGATTGAAACATTTTGATATTCTTTTAGAAATTGTTCAAAACCATTTTATGAAATTCATAAAAACAATGCTTGAAATTATTTTTGAATTTCAAGGGGTAAAACCAAACACATCAAGTGCAATCATCCACGAGAATAGCATAGTATCTGAATCCTTAGAAAGTTTGGGAGCTAGTCTCCAAAGATCGCAATGAATCCTATCAAACGGTTCAGCACAAAGTGTTTGAATCATAAAATGGAAGACGTGTGGCCTTGGTCATAGCACAACAAAAATAGATAATTTATTTCTACCACCAACACTAATAAAATAACTTTTAACTAAAAATGACTGATGACAACCATTGATGCCAGATGTCCCTGTCAAGAACATGCTGCCTTGACGAAAAGAAATCTTATTTATTCCCAAGATCAATCATGTAGAGATCCCGCATCTACACCCTGATGTTATCTTCATCACAGTCTCCATGTTCTTTATCAATTCACACATTAAAGGTTGGTCCTATATCAATTAGCCAATAGAAACCAAGTTTCATTTGATTTTGGGAACAAGTAAAATATTATAGTTAAAACTTACCCTTTCCAGTTTAGGTCATTAGTAGTAGAGCCTATGTGGGTAATGTCTAATTTCTCTCCATTACCCACCATTAATCACTCAAAGCCATGATATTCATTGAGCTTTTTGAGTTTACCTGAGTCAACAGTCACATGAGAGCTCGCTCTAGTGTTGGAAAACCAAGCATGTCTTGGTTATCTGAGACTGACATAGCTGCTAACGATTGAGAGATGTCTTTGGCCTGGTTGGGTTTGAAACAGATTTGGAAAATAATGTTTTTGCCCTGTTGTTCAGGTTTTTGCTTATTTTCTTGACCCGGCTGATTATTATGAGCATTTTTATTTTGATTGGGGCCACCATGGTCTCGTTGCGCTTGGTAGAACTATTGTTGTCACACCTTAGTGAAACAACAACCCTCAGATGTGAACTAGTTGTGAAAGTTGTCCCTCCTATTGTTGCTCTTTCTTTGATGTTGAACAAGGAATGTCATATTTTGATTTGTGGCATTATCATTTTTTTTATTCTGCATACTCTTTATGGTCACACAATTTTGAAGAAGGGGAATCAATTGTAAGGTTAATGTTCAAACATTGGGTAAAATACCTGAGTAGTGGATTCAAGGTAGTAACTAACTTTTAAGAAAGTGAGAATATGATAGAAGTTTGTGGATAGTAATTTCTTGTTTTGAGGATAATAGTAGTGGTAAGAGTTAGAGAACATGGGTATAGTGCTCCTAGTTTTATGAGATTTGGGTTATTTTTTTCTCTATAAATAGAGTTAATATAATTGTTTTTAGTGTGTGAAATGAAAGAGGTTGATTTCAAATAAAGCTACTGTAGTAGCAGTTTTTCATTGTAAGTGAGATCAACTATTGTAACTAATTATTTTTTTTCTAACAATTGTGGTATCAGAGCCAGGTTGCGATTTAAGTGGGCATCGTATTTGTGAAGAGGGTTCTATGTGTGGGCTGAAACTGGAGTGAGAAACACAAGGTATATTCTTGTGAAAAATCGGTATGGTGACTAACTCTAATATTCTCAGTTTATTGTAGTTTTTGGTGTCAATTTTTAATGGTGAAAATTATGAGTTTTGGAGTATTAAAATGAAAACCTCTTTCATCTCACAAGATCTCTGGGATTTGATAGAAAATAGTTACGTAGAAAATGAATATTTCAATAAAGAGAATGAAGGTAAAGAATGTCACAAAAACGAATGTGAAAGCCTTGCTAGTATTGCAGCAAGCAGTGGTGGACACCATTTTTCTTAGAATTGCTAATGCCACAATGTCCAAGGAGGCATGGACCATTCTCAAGCAAGAGTTTCATGGTGATAGCAAGATCACAACGGTAAAGCTACAAACCTTGCACAGACAATTTGAAACATTCTTAATGAAGGGAGGTGAGTCGGTTCAAAATTTCTTTTCAAGGCTTTCAATTGTGAATCAAATGAGAATTTTTGGTGAACTTATTTCTATTCAGAAAGTTGTTAAAAAGTTTTAAGATGTTTACCCTCTAAGTATGATCATGTTGTCACTGCAATAGAGGAATCCAAGGACCTTTAAGTTTATACACTTAATGAGTTAATGAGTTTTCTTTTAGCACATGAGCAACGTATGAACAGGTTATCCGAAATCATATTGGAGTAGGTTTTTTCTTCTAAAGTTGAAGTCAAAGAAAATAGTGAGCTCAAGAATGATGAACAAGGTCGTGCAAGTGGGGGTTTTTGTGGCAGCTATCTTGGTTGAGGAAGAGGATGAAGAAGGTCCAATATGAATTATCAAAAATATGACAATGGTGTAAAGGTAATCTGAATTACAAAGGAAGGCAATGCTATTTTTGCAAAAAATTTGGATACATTGAGATAAATTGTTTTGAAAAAGCTAAACAACAAGCAAACATTATAGAAGAAGACAATTTTTTTTCTTACTTGTATAGAATCTAATATGAGTAAGAGTAATATGTGGTTTTTGGATAGTGGGTGTAGTAACCATATGATAGGGAAAAAAAGTTATTTTCAATATATTGAAGTTGAAGGTTGACTTGGAGACAATAATCAAGTTCAAGTTGATGGCAAAGGAACAGTGGTAATGAAAACAAAGTTAGGTACTAAAAAATTAATTCATGAAGTGTATTATATTTCTGGTTTGGCACAAAATTTGCTTAGTGTAGGGCAGTTGATTCATAATGGTTGCACTCTTTTGTTTGATAATAATGCGTGTTGATGCAACTTTTTGAGAAAGTATTTTTAAAAGATGTTTTTCAGTAAAATTCGCTTGTGTAAACCGTGCATCAAGTTTTAAATTAGTGGTGAAGTCTGGGTCGAACACAGAAAACGTAAAAAAAAAAACTTTTGTACCCCACACAGAATAATCTTTATTGCCTTAAATAAAAAGTGTTACCCTCTCCGGAGGGCTCAAAAATAAAAAGGCCTTATTACAAACTAATTTAAAGTAAATGGCCCTCTGGCCCTAAAAAAAAGTAAAAAATAAGAAAAATAAAAATCTGCTACAGTTGAACCTTCAGGCTTAAAGGTCCCTTTCTCAAGGGCACATCCCGGAGGGGATCTTTGGAGGGCTCTTCACATACGAAAACTACCATGCAAAACACAAAAACACGAAAACAAAACAAAAGTAGAGAATTATTTTCTAAAGCTAATGTTAATTATACTAAGGAAAGAAACATGAGTCAAAACAAACTAGATTTAACAAACTAACTTATAACAATTAACAAGTTCTAACTAAATGCCAAACAAACTTAAAACAAATTCTAACTAAATGGAATATTATCTTAACAAACTAACTTCCAGCAATAAGTTAAATCAACTTGATTAACTAATGCTATTAGGAAATATATAGATTCTAAACTACGACAATCAATAATTAAACTAACTGCAACTATATGGAATTTAATAACTACTATCTAAAGTAAACCACATAAAATAAAACACAAGTACTGCAGTCTAAAAAAAACTTTTAATCAACGTCAATCACACTGGTCAGTGATTTGCGTTGAATCACATGAAACGCCGACTCTATTCTAAACTAAATTTTTTTTTTTGATAAAACACGACTATGCTGCTGGTCACGCTGGCTGGAAAAATTGAGGATTGGCGTCAATCATGCTGGTGAGTGGTTTAAGTTAATACTAAAAATGGCATAGCATTAAAAGTTGTCCTGGTCTGTACGGGTTATGTGTGCAATCTGCTGAACTTCCAAAGTGTTATTTTCAGTGTATAGAGGTTGTTCTAGCAGACTGCATATTGCTAAAATTAATCGAAAAAAAAATATCTACCACTCGATGATCAATCAAGAAGATGTTGAATCCCAAAAAAATATTGTTCAGCGTGGATTGGTGATGAACAAGTAACCACAAATCCATGCTAATCTGTACGATCAAGAAGCCACCATAGTTTATACTGTCAATCTTATCAAAATGAATCAGATTGATAACGTGTTATGCAGTGGCACATTGATGTTCACGTCCAAATTCAAGAAAATAGCCACGCACAAACGTCTACACAAATTTGCATGATTAAAAGAATCACGCAGATCATATCTTGTTGTTTGACGTTTCTATGCTATGCGTGATCCAGCTAAACAATGAAACGAAACTACAACGAATGATCTACGAACTAGCTATTGCAGAAAATCAAATTTTATTCTACTCTAAATAAAGCAATCAAGCAAGAACCGATTTGTGCTAGATAACTAAAAAGTATTTTATGTATTTAATGAATCAAAAATAAATCTACCTAGATGCAAAGATGGGGGAGAAGAAGCAAACCTCGCAGCTGCTTCCGATGGAAGGGTTGAGAAGAAGAAGTGGTCGCTCTCGTGGTTAAATACGCACTCCAACAACAGGGTAAGAAGCACCGGCGATAGCAAAGATCAGAAGAACGATGAAAATCAATGAAGAAGAAAGGAAGAAACGGGAAAGAGGTGGTGATCGAACGAAAAGAGAGAGAGACAAAGAGAGGAAAAGAGAGAGAAGAGGTTGGCATTTTTTCCAAAGGGAGGACGCCGACCCCTCTCTAAAAAATTTTATTTATAATCTAAACCTAGGTCAAAACATATTTTTTTCTAAAAACTCCTTTTAATTTTTCAAAATTCTAAAAACTACTCTTCTAAAAACGTGTTTTCAAAAATTAGAATTCCTAAAAGAATTAAAATGCTAATGAAAACTCCTAACAGACTTAAACTACTCCAAAACACGCAGGTAGAGTCTAATATGTGCATTTTTTTCTCTTTTTAAATTAAACAAACATAGTAAAAATCGTTGATAAGAATGGGTATTTATTCCATTTTTGTGATGGATCATGCATAAAAATGTGAAATTACAATGAATAAATTATGCATAATCACATATGAGATTAAAAAGTTTGTGCAGTTTATTGATAAAGTTCATATAGTTCAAAATATGATGTTTTCTCTTGAAATTTCTTGTTTTGATAAGTATGCATTGGCAGCCAATGTTGATGAGCAGTCGGTTCTTTGGTATCTAAGATATGGGCACTTGCATTTTAATGGGTTAAAATTATTAAGCCAAAGGAATATGGTATCTGGATTACCTTTCATTAGTTCCCCAAAGAATGTTTGTGAATGATGTGTTTATGAAAAACATCAACCATTTTTAATTGGAAAAAAGCATGGAGAGCTAGAAGGCTATTGGAATTAGTACATGCTGACATTTGTGGCCCAATGAGAACCATGTCAATGAATAATAATAAGTATTTTTTGTTATTCATTGATGATTTTACTAGAATGAGTTTGGTATATTTTCTTTCTAAAAAATCAAAAGCTATTGAAAAGTTTAAAGAATTCAAGATTTTTGTTGAAAAAAAGTAGATATGCCATAAAAGTCCTTCGTACAGATAGAGGTGGTGAATTTTTGTCTGACAGTTTTGGTCTCTCTTGTAAACAAAATTGCATTCATAGGCAATTAACTGTGAGAAAGACCCCTTAGCATAATGGAGTCACGGAGTGGAAAAATAGAACAGTGGAATTCAAAAGCAAAATGATGCAAGAATTTGAGATAACTGATTTGGGGCAATTGCACTATTTTCTTAGTCTTTAAGTACGGCAAACTAATAATGAAATTTTTATGTCACAAGAAAAGTATGCAATGGATTTGCTCAAGAAGTTCAACATGGCAAATTGCAAAGGATACTCGAATCCAATGAATGCCTATGAGAAATTGACAATGAATGATGAAACTATGAAGGCGAATGAAACTTACTTCAGAAGTATGATTGGAGGATTGATGTATTTGTCACATACCATGCCAGACATTATGTTTCCTGTGAGTTTGGTATCTAGATTCATGTAATATCCGACAGTGCATCATTTGGGAGCAGCAAAATGGATACTTCATTACATTAAGGACACATCCAATTATAGAATTTGGTTCAAACCAATCACTAACTTTAAATTGCTTGGTTTTATTGACAGTGACTGGGCAGGTTCGGTGTATGATCGAAAGAGCACAAGCGAATTCGTGTTTGGACTTGGATCGGGAGTAATATCATGGTGTTCTAAAAAGCAAAGCTCCACGGCCTTATCTTCAGTCAAAGTTGAATACATTGCAGCAACTGTAGTAACTTGTCAAGCTATTTGGATGAGGCACATCCTTGAAGATTTGTATCATGGCCAATATCAAGCAACATAAATTTTTTGTGATAACAAGGCCACTACTTCAATGACAAAAAATCCAGTATATCATGGTAGGACAAAGCATATTGAACTTAAGCATCATTACATTTGACAAATTGTAGCAAATGCAGAAGTTGTGCTCAAGCATTGTTCCATAAATAATCAAGTTGCAGATGGATTTACAAAAGCTCTTTCTTTTCAAAAGTTTGTTAAGTCCAAATCTTCATTAGGTGTGTTTGGGTTTTCACATCAAAGGGGGAGAATTGTAAGGTTATTGTTTAAACATTAGGTAAATACTTAAGTAGTGGATTCAAGGTAGTAGCTAACTTTTAGGAAAGTAGAAATATGGTGGAAGTTTGTGGATGGTGGTTCCTTGTTTTGAGGATAATAAGAGTAGTGGTAGGAGTTAAAGAACATGGGTTTAGTGCTCTTGATTTTATGAGATTTCAGTTATTTCTTTTCTTTATAAATAGAGTCAATGTAATTATTTTTAGTGTGTGAAATGAAAGAGGTTATTTTCAATTAAAGTTAACTGTAGTAACAATTTTTCATTGTATGTGAGATCAACTATTGTAACCAGTTGTTTTTTTTTCTAACATCAACTTCTTGTAGGTAGGAATGTGAGACTTTAACATTGTAGTGACAAATGACCCGTATCCTTGTTTGAGGCCATTAGCAAAAAGAAAACCTTCACACGATCCTCCACTGGTTTTCCTATGGCATCAAGTTCATCACATGCACTTTTGAAAGCATTGATATAGTCAGTAATGGATTGGTTTCTCTTCCTGTGTATCTACAATTTTTGGAGCATAACACACTCGCTCTTGGGAATCAAGAGCGAAAGCCTCTTCAAGCGCAACCCAGAATTGCGTTGTAGTGTTGAGACCAACGATGAATCTGAGAGCTTCAGCTTCCTCAGACAGCATTCTGGTGATCCATCCATAGAGAAGCCTCTCGGATTTACTCCAGGTGGTAAAATCGAGATTCTCATTTTGAGCACCATCACCGCTGGCGACATATTGATCTAGAATGGGAGATCTTCCTTCAATAAAGCCTTGCAAGTCTTTGCTCTCCATGATGATAGGGACCTAAGTACGCCAAAACATGCAATTTGTATTCGATAACTTGATCGCTATGAAGTTTACAACATTTAATGTTGCAAGATACGGGTACTTGGATGGTGGATTCTAACTTGTTGAGGCAACCATGGTAGAACAAGTAATAGAGAAGATAGAAAAAAACTATTTTACGTGGTTCGAACTGGATGCCTACATCCACAAATCAATCATGTAAAGCTTATTTTTCCTTCAAAGTCTTTACACATATATACCACCAGAGGGATCGCCCGTGTGGCCAGTGGGATGGTTGCGAGGGTGCTGAGATGAAGGCACCGGATCAAACCTCGTTGGTGCATGAGTATATTTGTAGCTTTCAGAGGTGGGCCAATAAAGAAAGGTGATCTTGGGGCCCTATAGATCTCAAATTTTGAAAACCAAAAAGAGTGTTTATTCAAAAAAAAAAAAAAACAGGGATCATTCGCACTAGGGGCTCATAATCTTCAATGCGGGCTTCAGCTTGCAAGTGATGAGGGTCCTATAAAAAATAGCGAGCTTAATGGTGTGGGCCACCACCAAAGCTCGAGAAAAATAACGAAACACAAACAATATATGAAAATTAGTGAGATCCACACTTATAAATGAATGAAATAAACACAAAAGAAAATTGAATATCACCTTGGGCTTAGGTAGCCCTTTATTACAACAGTAATGAGCATGATATAACTTGGGCAGCACTCCAGCTAGGCGTGGGTTCAAGAAAGTAGATGAAATAGGGGATCTGAGTTGCTAGGGTATTAGGTCTAGATGAGTAAAGATTTCTGCAAGGTATGGGTGCTTCTAGATCTCATATGTCAAATCCGAAAATGGAAAGACTTTAACCTGTATTTATAGATTTTTTGATGAATTTCGATACAATTTTCTACATATATGAGATTCGGGCATCCAGATTCATCTAAAAGATGAGATGGCAGGATCCGATTGACCAAAGTCTGGAAAGTCTTTTTTTATTGGTTAAGGGTTTATATATTAGCCTAAGATCTTAGAGAGTTTTTTAGGTCTTTGGTAATTTAGGTGGGTTCATTGAATTCTATCTCATAAGTTTATGAGTCAGGGATAAAGACTTCAAGGGGCTTATCTTTATATGGCGTGCTTTTTTAGATCAAATGAACCATTAATGACACATAATGCTAACGGCACATACTGCTAACGATAATCAAGGTCCCTTAATGATAATTCATGTATCATTAGGAAATGTTGACGGCATATCATGAATTTAGCTGGCTACTGACGATAATTTGTGTGTCGTTAGTAAGGTGTTGAGAACCCCATCATGGTTCAGGTCAACTGCTAATGATAATTCATGTGTTGTTAGTAGTTGTCAACTTGTTTTGAATATAACTTTGGATTCTAGTATCATATCATCTTGATTTTTTGCTTATTTGAAAGCTAAGATCCTCTAGTTTAATTTATCTTTTGAAAAAAAACTTGAAGCAAAGGCCAAAAATAAAATTAAAGTTAAGCTTACTTTGAAATATGCAAAAAATATGAGATCTTAGTTGTATGAAATAACTGGTTCAAATTTGGGGTGTCTAGGCCCCACCGGAGATTTTTCTCTCTTCAGCAAGGGTTCCTTGTCACAAAAAAAAAAAGTCTTTACACATATATAAATACTTGCCATTAAAGTCCAATCCCTTGAGAGAGACGTTTTTACAATGCTTATCATTTTGAATAACTTTCCTTCTTCCATCTTCTTACTCTTTTCTTCTTTGATGATGATAACCTTTCTCTTTTGCAGGATATCTTGAATGTAGGATGATGTGCTGGCTGAGTTGGCAACAACTGTTAATGCTGGCAAATGCATTGATTCAGCCTTGTTATTTATCCTTCTTTGATCTCATAACATGTCAAGCTGATCCTTTTGTTGAGTCTTTGATTCTTGGATTTGGATCTCTTTCTTAATAGGAACTAGGGGTAGATACCGGATCGGCTGCCGAAAGATAATTTACTGACTGACCCAAAATGGGTGAGGTTTGGGTTGCCTATGCATCACAAAGCCCCGAAAAGCTGTGTGCCTAACCTATAGGAAAAAAACATTTTAATGGAGGACCTGTACCTGATAAGGGTCAAGCTCGGTTTTTGGCAGGTCAGGTCGGGCTGGGTCAATGTCCACCCCAAAGTGCAAGCCTTAGAAGTTTGCAAATTTAGATAGTATATTGCCAAAGTTGCATATTGAATTTAGTAGGCATATATGATGCTAATGATATCTAATGCAAAAGTCTCCAAAGCAGTCCTTTTGAAATGAACTATAGGGAAGTCCGGATCGGGTGCAATATGATTGCACAAAAATTTGTGCATTAAGCACCCGATCGCCCTCCATTAGGTCTTGTGTCACACCTGACAGGCTCTGTCCTCAAGATGGAGGGTGATCAGGTGCTTAATGCTCAAATATTTGTGCAATCATATTGCACCTGATCTTTTCACAACTAGAGCGTGCAATATATGTACAGGGAATCAATTGGATGGGTTCAAAGTGTTCCAACAAAAGATTCCATGAGTACAAGGTTTTGTCCTTGGCTGCCTTCATGGTGTAGGAGGCTTTATGGAATGAACAAATCCTATAAATAGTGTTCGCCAGTTCTGCTTTTGGTGAAATTGTGCTGACAAATCTAATGAAAAGGAAAGACTAGGTTCATCAATACAAACAATATTTCATAGTCTCTACTTTTTAGAGAGAAAGAGATGCAAACCAGTCAGAGTTCCGCTCTGGGCCTGAACCGGAACCAACCCAATTGTTGAGTCCATATAATATATATTTGAGACTTAGAGAGAGAGAGATCAGTCAAAGCTTCAACCAGATCCGGGTCGAAAACAAATAAACAGATACAGATAGCACGGTTTAGAAGCAAGTATAACCAGACCATCATTTTACCTTTTCCACCTAACAATCTACAGATTTCACCCATTTGCAGAAGAACAAATGCCAGAGAGACGGCCCATAACCAGATTTGGGGCTCCATTGTAAGATCCTAGTTGGACCTACATATAAAACCGAACCCACACTTCAAAACAAATCCGTTTCTGGGTCAAGCATATTGACCCAACCCAAAGCCCCAGGGAATATTTTGGTTAACCATAAGAAAATGGCATGCTTTTGAATTATAAGATTTTTTTCTTAAGAATTTGAATGATAAGAATAATGGATATGCTTTGGAAAGTAACCTTTTTTATACCATTTTTTATTATAAAAATCAATAATATGAGACAAGTGAAACAAAAATTACATAATTTTCTTTCTTTGTATTACAAAATGCACATTGCACGGCTTTGGGGCAACCATGTTCCATGTATCTGAACAATCAAAGGAGAGAATCTGAATTGAAGCCTTCACTTGACCGCAGCGGCCCACAATCATATTTTGTGTGCTCCAGCAAAGGTTCCAGCTTCACCAGCTTAGGAATGACTACGTTGTTCCTAATGGCACACACCACTTGGTTCTCCCATTGCAACAGCGAGCCGACGAGGTTGGCACGTACCGTTAACGGGAACACGCGCCACCATCTTTCTCTTGTGTATGCTGCCAGAGCTTCATTAACATGATCAGAACCTGAATCACCACTCTTGAGGGCGTTTGCTAGCTTCCTTGCTAGCACAACTGCATCCTCTAATGCACAGCATGCACCTTGGCCCAGATTGGGTGTCATTGGATGCCATGCATCTCCAGCCAGCACCACACCATCTGATGAAGCCTGTGGGCTGATCAACGGCCACAGCCACCTGTCAGCTAGCGGCGTCTTGACAATTGTATCTTCAGGAGTTCTCTCTATCACATCCAACACCTCTCTAGGCCAGCTCTTAACTAGATCTAAAGCTCCCTTCTTTAACAAGTGTGGATCATTAACCCTTGGGCCTGTTGACGTCAACATGCACAGGATACATGCAGCAGCAAAAGCATCAATAGAACCATCAGAATACACACATTGAAATCAATTAGTCCAATACTGTAAAAATTTCAGGCAGTAAGACGGCAAATTCTGATTGCTCAACAAGACTACAAGCCAAGTGGATCCATAGAACATATGGACTCTGTGGTTTGTCTCACTACAAGTACAAACATAATTCCAGTCATTCTATTATTTGATCTTCCCTTGATTAATTTTTTTAACTTTTTCTAAACTAGTCATGACCTATGTCTCAAGGATACTCCAATTTACTCTTGTTATGTGTTGCCTTTATGCTATTCTAAATGGGAAACTAAACATAAGTAGCATGTTTCCCTGTTCTTTTGTTGTGTCCAATGATAGGTCATGACTCTGTAGAGACACTGGTTCAATGCAAACTAGTCATGAACAAATCTAGCGTAAGTCACAGCTTTTCCAACACTGGTAGTGGGACTAGAAAGATGCAAATCAATTAGGCAAGAAGTTGACCTGGTGATGGATTGTTGAAGCAGATGAACCAGTAGACCTTAGTGGGTGACAGTGGAACATAACCGGCACGTAAGCCCCTACCATAGATGTAGTGCACCATTGGCTTAAATGGCTGCCCATTGGGATAGATCCCAAGCCCACGATATGCGGACTGCCCAACATATGAAGGGCTTGAGAATCCCATCCATTTTGCCACGGATGACCGTGCTCCATCACATCCAATTAGCACCTGCAGAAACAGAACAATTATTGCAGATAATAGTTCAAAGTTCAAACATCTCCTGGAAGCTCCATTAATTAGCATGAATGTATAATTCCAGTGGCATTAGTATCATTTTTAGATTATATAAGCACATTCAACAAGGGGAATCGTGTCTGTGCATTTAACAAGGGGAATTGAGCTCAGTATCAAAGAAAACCACTGAGAACCTTTTCTTTGTGTTCAATTCAAGCAACAACATGCCAATGAAATTGAATTTCTTGTATCAGGACATATGTGCTGTAAAACTCATTATCTAAAGACTCCAAACTATGTTGAGGCAGTTCCAGCGTGATTCATTTTATAAGCTTCCCTTATCGCTTGAAAATCTAATCATTCACTTCTATGATAAGGAAGATGGCTAGCCCAAGATTTGCTACATTCATGTTCAAGGATAATCAGACTAAGTAACATCCATGCTCACTATCTAAAGTATTTGTGCTGTGGATGCTAGGTAAGACCTAGCGACATCCAAAATTTCCATCATGGAGCTGCCCATATTGTGATATTCATCTCTTAGATGATCAAACTGAGGACTTTGGCAGCATGCACGGCTATAGGAAATAAACAGGACAACTTGAAATAATAGCACAGGGGCTAAACCAAGACCTTCCAGTAGCAGTGAAGATGAGAAATGGACTAACCTTTGTAATTAATCTTGTGCCGTCGTCAAGCTCAAGTGAAGTTTCACCTGTATCAGATTTGCCAATAGCTTGTAACCGTGATGTATAACATATAGCATCTGATGGCAACTGACTTGCCATGGATTCCAACAAAGCCCTTCTTTCCACACCACGGACTTCTAGGCTGTCGATATATGATCTCACGATGTGTCAGTAAACTATCAGGGAAAATACTTTCAAATTGTGGAAGATTTAATATTACCCAAGATTCTGGAAGTCGAATTTTTTTAGCTCTCTGCCCTCCTCTGATTTGATAACGATCCTGCAAATGCCTGATTCCATCAAACAGTTTAGAAAAAAAACAACATACAAAATGATTAACATTGTTTTTACTTTTCAAAGGTGGTCAACAGTTCATCAACACTCATATAATTACGTATCAGTAATATTTATCACAATTCATAAAATTGTCATACATCACAGCCTAAAATGGCAATTATGCATGGACATCTATGACTAGATGAACTTATGCAGCTTTGCACTACATTCTGATTTTAGTTATGGATAAAAGTTCAGATTAGAAACATCATAAGCTTAAAAGACTGAAAAGGAATCACTATTTGTTGAACCGTTGGAGAAATAACGTGAAAATACATGGTAAATTAATCACATGGTGATGGTGTTGCCCAATGTCTGTTGGACAGCTAAACAAACATGAAGTTTAAATCACACATACAAAAGCATACTCATTACTAAACCACACTCAAGAAATTGAATAAATAAATTGATAATACAAGCTAAAATTCAAATCAAGTGATGATAGTGTTGACTAAAGCTTGTGGAACAGTTAAACCAGTTAAAGAAGAGCCAGGCATTCTTGATGCTTGAAATGTGCACATAAGATACGAAAGAATAACAGAAAATGCCCATTGTTCCACCACAATCAAACCTCTCAAATCTCGATTCATCTCAAGTATACCACTCTCTAAGTATCATAATTTGCACAAGTCATTTCCTCTCTTAATTCTCACTCATAAAGTGGTACGCGAAAAATCTCAAATCTGAATAATTAAAAAGAAGATATCAGCAAAAAAGAGAAAAAAAAACACTGGGAAGAAATTCTAAAAAAGAGAGGTCCTTGGCTCGTTACCCCTGAATCTCGGAGAACTGGCTTCTTAGATCATCTGCAACACCCAATTCATCCAAAACCCTCCATGCATTCTTGAAGAGGGTCAAGGAAGTCCCACCAATCCTAAGAGATTCACCCTGCTCCAAAACCAAAGATCTGATACCCAGTCTGCAAAATCCCAAGATGAATCAGCACCCATTTCAATTCCTCTTTCAAAGGCTATCACCAAAATGAAAGGACCAACTTGTTCTCCAGAGTAACAACACAAAAGAGCAAAGAGTAGCAGAATAAATAAAGAAATCCCAAATTACAAATATGAACAAAAAAACAATTTTCATTGAATGGTCAACACTAAATCTGAGGAAAAACACCTGCCCACATGCTTGAAAGCAATCAATACACACATAAGTAGGAAAGAATCCATTATACTGACCCCCCCAAACAACAAATGGAAAACCCAACTCGCTTCTAGTAATCCACCAAAAATATAACAAGCACACACAATGAGAGAGAGAGAGACCTCTGCAGGGAGAGGGCAATAGCAAGACCAGCAATTCCAGCTCCCACAATGACAACACTCTCCTTCCTAGCCTGTTGGCAGGACACCACCACCTTCACCAGATTCGAGTTTTTCCTAAAATATCTGGAAAAAACTCTGCTCTGACCCCTGCTAGGCGAGCGAAGGGTTTGAAGTGAAGGCGTAAACGATGAAGGATTCACGAGAGAAGCTGCCATTCTAGCTCCTGCTGGTTTACAGAGCGCATTGATTCGTGAAATAGCGACCGCCAAAGAAGCATGGAGGGTCATTGAATGAACAAGTGGCACGAGAAGAGCCTCATCGGTAGCGATAGCCGCCACAAACTTTTGTTCAGAGTTTCAGGGAACGAGGACTCATCGTAGCCGTCCAGATGCATCAATTGGACGGCTAGGATCGACACAGGATCTTTTTTTTTTTTTTTGACCTATGGCAACAAACGTTTACAACAGCAGTTATCACGAGATTTCCAAATTTTCTTAGTGGCTATTTTCAAATTCCTATCTTGGAACTGTCATATTTATCCCATATTATCAAGAGATTTTCCTGTATATCCATTGTATATAAATATCACCTCATATTTAATAAAGTCAAAAATCAATTCTAATGTAAATATGCTTCTACGCGGTATCATAGTAGAACCCTATCGTACGTTCAAACGAGCATGTGTGATGGTCGGCTGAAGATCCTCATCGTACGTTCTGCACCACCATTGTCTCTGTTGCATTTCAGACTGTGGGCATCTCTTGCAAACTTTCCTGTTGGTCAATTTTTTTTGCTCTGTTGGACTACCGTAAGATATTGTCCCTACTCTGTCGGTCCTCATCACTCCGTAAAAATCTTTTGAGTCTTCTGTTGTAACACTCTGATCTGGGACCTCGGAAATCTGAGTTCGGTTGGTATTATTTCTCAAAGAAAAAGATTTCAAAGTTCACACAAAGAAAACGTGGCTAAATTTTTTTTTTTTATTCTCATAATCAACTTTTTTTTTATAATGTTCATCATTCATAATAAAAAAAAAGCAATTACATCTTTATTCAATGACAAAGAAATGAAATCTACCAAGTACTCTGCTGATGACGAATAAGTTGCTCACATTCTGTTTGCGTTAACATGCATGGAACCTACAGTTGTAATTAAATATTGGGGTTGAGTCTACAACCCAGTAAGTAATAATTATAAGCAAATAAACATTTAAACTTACAACTGTAATGAGCTCTAAGCCCCTAGTCTTAGTTTAGTTTTTGACACACCACACAAGTTGGTATATTTTAATTACCCTCATTAATTTTCTCAACACTCTCTCAAAACAACTATCACTAGGTCGGTTATACCAGTCATAGTCGTCTATGAGCGTAGCAACCCCGTAGAACACCACAATTCTACATGTTGGTCAGACGATGAACCATACACTCTCAGTGGTCTCCAGACCACCAGGCACTGCAGTGAACCACCACGAAAACTCTACCGGTAGCTAGCATGGTTCATGCTACATCCTAACCATTATGATTATCAACCATCCATGATCCTCTAGAATCCTAAAACCAGTGTGAGTGTAATCCTAAGTCATGTCTAAGTTCAACACATTGAACCACATTCTCAAACTCATAATTCACTTGTTCCCTCACGAGTAATGTCATGAACGGATCACAACGAATCATATTCTTAAATCTCATGATGACCTTAGAACTCACACGCATCTCGCACTAAGCACGCAATGATGTAGTGTCTCTACATCGTTAAATCATCGACAGTCCACTCTCCATGATGGTTGTACTTTGGCCGCGAACCAGGTAGCCTTTACCACAGGTCGCCACTTTCGGGATTTAAAGAGTCTGCATGCTGATCTCAAAATATTCATTCATACAACATGAATAGAATAAAAAGGACTTTAATCTAAACATAATCTCATCACAATGCATGATATTAATAATCACATAGACATGTGTTCACAAATCAATTCTCTTTCTAACATGCATGACAAATCACAACTAACATGCATATCATAATAACATGTATAAAAATTCAACTCAGAATGTCAAGAATGAAAATTTTATGCATGTCATGATCTCACTCATTCACAATATTATAATAACATGCAACATAGAAAATTATTTATTTATGTCTAAAATTACTTATAATAACTCCGCCTGTGTAGTTATACACTGCCGGTCCCAAGCCCGGATAAAGGAGGAGGGTTGCGGTAGGCCTGTGACAGCCAGCATAAAAACTTTGTCATATCCTATGAAAATGAACCAATATGAGAATTTCGTTGGGGCGTTCCCTACTGAGCGACACGCTGTACTCTCTAGGCCCGGAGGCAGTGATAAATGTGCAAGGGTTGCTAGGTCGTCGCCCAGAAGCGACGCGTCACACCGGCGCCCGGGTGTGGTGTCAAATAGGCAAGGGTTCCCTCACTTTGTTGGACGGGTGGGGGTAAAGAAGTTAGTCCAAGACCATAAAATTAGGTTAGCCACTTGGAACATAGGGTCTTTAACTGGTAAGTTGGTAGAGTTAGTAGATGTTATGTGTAGGAGAAAGATTGATATTTTATGTCTTCAAGAGACCAAATGGGTAGGTGAGAAAGCTAAAGTGATAGAACCTTGGGGATATAAGATTTGGTATACAGGAATAAATAGGAATAGGAATGGAGTAGGGATTGTTATGAGTCGTCAGTTTATAGATAATGTAGTTGAGGTCCGTAGGAAGGGTGATAGAATTTTACTTATTAAATTAGTATTAGGTACGGATATTATTAATATTATTAGTGTTTATGCACCTCAAGTAGGTTTAGATGATTCCTTTAAGCATCAATTTTGGGAAGATTTAGATGGAGTAGTACAAGAGACATCTTATGGAGAAAAACTTTTCATCGGCGGTGACCTTAATGGACATGTAGGCATTAGTAGGGATGGATTTGAGAATATCCATGGAGGCTATGGTATAGGAGAAAGAAATGAAAGTGGAGAAAGGATGTCCAAACCACCGTAAACTATCGTGGTATAAAACTCATGAGTCATACTATGAAACTTTGGGAGAGGGTGATTGAGTCTAGGTTGAGGAAGGTTGTCATGATATCGGAGAATCAATTTGGTTTTATGCCTGGAAGATCAACTATGGAAGCTATACATCTTCTTAGACAACTTATTGAAAGAGATAGAGAGATGAACAAAGATTTGCATATGGTTTTTATTGATTTAGAGAAGGCATACGATAGAGTACCTAGGGACGTTCTCTGGTGGACAATGATGAAGAAAGGTGTTTCTCTCAAGTACATTAGTATAATTAAAGATATGTATGAAGGAGTAGTAACCAATGTCCGCACTTGTGGAGGGGTGACAACCAATTTCCCGATAACGGTTGGGTTACATCAAGGATCTGCTTTAAGCCCTTTCCTATTTGCAATAGTGATGGATGAGCTTACGAGATCAATTCAAGAAAATGTACCGTGGTGTATGTTGTTTGCTGATGATATTGTTTTGATTGATGAGTCTAGAGCTGGGGTTAATGCTAAGTTAGAATTATGGAGACAGACATTGGAAGCTAGAGGTTTTAAGTTGAGTAAGAGTAAGACTGAATATATGGAATGTCGGTTTAGTAAGCAACGAAGTAGTGATGGGAGTGTAGTGAAGCTTGGTGAGCAAGATATACCGGTGAATGATTATTTCAAATATTTGGGATCCATCATTCAAAAGTATGGAGAAATTGATGGAGATGTAAATCATAGAATAAAGGTTGGGTGGATGAAATGGAAAAGTGCTACTGGAGTGCTGTGCGATCGTAGAATGCCATTGCGGTTGAAGGGAAAGTTTTATAGGACGACTATTAGACCCGCTTTACTATATGGTACGGAATGTTGGGCTGCCAAGAGACATCATATTCAAAAAATGAGTGTAGCTGAGATGCGGATGCTTAGATGGATGTGTGGAAATACAATAAAAGATAAGATTCGGAACGAAGAGATACGTAAGAAGGTAGGTGTTGCACCCATTGAAAATAAGATGCGAGAGAATCGTTTACGGTGGTTTGGACATATTCGGCGAAGGCCTAATGATGCTCCAGTTAGAAGGATGGAGAAATGGGAAAATATATTAGTTAAAAGAGGTCGGGGTAGGCCTAGGAAGACTTGGATGGAGATGATAGGAAAGGATATGAATGCTTTGAACCTCACCGAGGACATGGCGTTGGATAGAAATGATTGGAGGAAAAGGATTCATGTGGAAGACCCAAAATGAATTTCTTTTTTTGGTTCATATCGCTGACCCCAATTGTTTTGGGATGAAGGCGTAGTAGTAGTAGTAGTATGTCTAAAATTACTTATAATATCCCTTACCTCAAGTGCAAACAATGTGCTTTCACCGCAATCGAGTTTCAAGAAGCTCTAACAGTGTGATTTGGTCCTGAACCGGTTTGGTTTGGACCGATTCGATCTGAGTTGACCCGATCTGAACCTGGTTCAGTATGAACTGGCTCGGTCTGAACTGGTTCGACTTTTTTTTTTTTGGTCGGTCTTGGTCTGAGTGCGACCCAGACCAAACCCGATTTGGTCTCGGTCGCACTCAAGCTGAACCAACTCTTTTTTTTATATATGATTCAGTCTAGGCACAACCTAGACCGACCCAGTTCGGTCTAGGTCGCACCCAGACTGAATGGGTCCAAGCCCTATAAAACAAAGAGTGAAAGGGGCAGAGCTCCTTATGTTTTCTTAGATGTAGAGGGGCCGGCCCTCTCCCTCCTTGCTCTTGTGACAGAGGGACCGGCCGACCCTCTCTCTCTCTCTCTCTCTCTCTCTCTCTCTCTCTCTCTCTCTCTCTCTCGTAATCCCTCTATTTTTTTTTCGTTTAACAGAAGCTCGCCGGCAGCCATGGCTCTCAGCCCCGCTATTTTTTAGAATGAAAAGAGAAATGAAGAAGAAGAAGGGGAGAAGCCTTACCTCATCGCCCACGGAGAATCGATAGCCCTCAACCTTTTTTTCTTCTCTCCCTCGCTCTCTGCCGCTTCCTCTCTCCCTCTGTCGTTTGCTTGATGCAAGGTAGAGGGGGCTACATGAGGGCTTTTATAGCCCTCACGCAGGATGAGGATAAGCTTCACCCCTCCCGCAGATTGTGGGGGTGAGGTTTATCCTCACCCCCTTCGGTCTACCGAAGAGGCAATTCCCCCAAATGGGGAACCGTCTCTTTTTTTTTAACGCTCATCCCCTCCGACGAAATCGACGGAGGGGGGTTTACATGGATGGTATACCAATTGGATATTAACAATGCCTTTTTGCATGAAGATCTTCATGAAGATGTGTATATGGACTTACCATCGGGATACAACTATCAGGGAGAGCATCATCATGTATGAAAATTAAATAAATCTATTTATGGATTAAAACAATTTTCCAAAAATTGGTTTAATAAACTCATATCTACACTCAAAGAAGCTAGATTCATGTAGGCATCATTCGACTATACTCTTTTTACCAAAAAAACAGACTCAAAATTTGTAGTCATTTTAATTTATGTAGATGACATCATTATGGCAGGAAATGACAGCTACACCATATATTGAATCAATCACTTCTTGAATTCTCGATTTCAGCTTAAAGACATGGGTTAATTAAAATACTTTTTAGAAATTGAAGTGTCTAGAACACCATCAGGATTTTTTCTAAGCCAAAAGAAATATGTACTTGATTTATTATCTGATGCAGGTCTCATGGATGCAAAACCGGTTGATTTTCTGATGGATCAAAAGTTAAAGTTAAATGTGCAAGATGGAGAACTCATTCAAGAGCCTACATGTTACAGGAGACCGGTAGGACACCTAATATATTTGACAGTGATTCCACCAGATATTGTCTAATTTATTGAGCCAATTTATGCAAGAGTTCAGAGTGCCACATTACAATGTTGTTGTTCGGGTTTTAAGGTACTTAAAATCGTCTCCCGATCATGGAATTATGTTGGTCGTCAAAAGTGAACTTAAACTATTAGCCTGCTGTGACTCCGATTGATTTAGTTGTCTGATGACTCGAAGATCCATAACTAGTTACCTCACTATGTTAGGAACCAATCCCATTTCATGAAAAAGTAAGAAACAAACCATTGTTTCAAGATCTTATGCTGAAGCGGAATACCGATCCATGGCAACGGCAATGTGTGAGTTAGTTTGGTTGAAGGCACTTCTAGCCAATTTTGGAATTATCCACAAAGGCCCAATGATATTGTACTATGACAATCAATCGACAATACATATCACTGCAAACCTGATGTTTCACGAGCGAACCAAACATATCAAATTAGATTGTCATCTTGTTTGTGAAAAAGTGCAATCAGGTGTCATATGTACAAAGTATATTCTTACAAAGTTACAACTTACAGACGTTCTCTCAAAGGCTCTTGAACGAGATCAATTTCAAATTCTCATAAGCAAGCTCGGCGTCACAGATCTTCACTCCTGAGCTTGAGGGGGAGTGTCAAAGAGATAAGGATCTCATATGATGAGATAAGGGTCTTCCCAGATCACGCATAATATGAGATCAAACATAATCAAATTCCTATCTTATAAGTTGTTGTAATTATCGTATTTATCTCCTATTATACATCGATTGTATATAAATATCACCTCATATTCAATAAAGTCAAAAATCAATTTTCATGTGAATCTGCTTCCACGGGAGTCTGAAGATAAAACAATATGCAGAAAAATAAATAAATATTTTTTTCATATATTCTGCTAGAGTCTAATTCTGCGATATATTCATTTTTTTTATATTTACACAAAGAAACCCCCTTAGGATCAAAGACCTAGTCACACTGGCTCTGCTTACCGTACTTACGATCATGTCTTAGCAACCTAAAACTCCGTGGACTTATCCTTTGCTCTCAAGGAGTCACCTAGGGGCGACAGCCATAAGATTTGAACCTACACCGCCTGGCTAGTGACCTGCACCCAAACCCCTTTGGGGAGAAATATTCATTTCAATTACAGTCTTGCAATATTTTCAGAATGTAGTGAAACTCTTTGAAGGTGAGCCACGTAAGGCAGGGTGGTCTTGGGCTCCATCCGAGATTTTCCTGGCTGGAGAGTGGGTCGGTTTAGTGGCCCGGTTATCGGTGAGGGTTCCTCATCATTAAAAAAAAAAAAAAATTGCTGAAAACTGCACTTTTACAATATTTTTCAACAGTATCACTATATTTGCCAATCTAGCCATCCAACCGATACATCTCAATGGCTAAGACTAGTCCACATTCCAGGTGGGAATGTGGACTAATAGTAGCCGTTGGTTGGATGGCTAGGATATGTCTTATGATCTGTGTTTATTCCATGAACATCGTGTTGGTACGGCTGTTACTTGTTAGCATGAAAGGGTGGGCTGGACTTCTGGATTTCATCAGGGTCTCATAACTATTTCCTAGACCCGGAGGACAACCGAAACAAGAGCCTGTTTCTAAGCAATCTGCAAAGGGCCAAATACTAAATGGATTTGTTGGATTTACAACCAGCAACTGAGTAGCCCTATCAAAGTCTTGGGAAAACCAGCTGCTGCTACGTCTGGGCCTATAATGGACCCTACTCTCCGAAACAAAACACTAAGCAGGCCTATATGCAACTCCAGTAGATCTAGGGATGTAAATGGTCAGAATTCAGGTTGGATATCCAACAGAATCTGAAACCATTTAGTTGGACTCCGTGGCTAAAATAGGATCCAATTAATACAGGATTCGTTATCAAGTTTTGCATTCAAATCTGAGAAAAATTCAAACAATCTGAAACCAAATACACGTAAATGTCAGATTTTAAGCAAGTTGGACCCAAATTTGGTCTTGACTGATCCCCATTTAACTCCAAATCTGATTATGCTAGATTTGATTTAGTCGGACTCGGTAATGGCTATATCTAACCCGAGTCTGACCCGTTTACATCCCTAAGTAGATCGAGGAACATCCATCTTTGGAATCAACACTCATGTACACCATCGTTTTCTTTCCTCATTGTTTTCAGTAAATCGATACACATATCATATGCCATAAAAATGGATCCAAGAAAGAACCACCCAAACTTTGTACTCTCAGCTGTCTTGCTGGGTTGCTTACTGTTGAGAGAGAAGCATTGATGTAGTGATATTTAAGAACAATGTTGTCAGTATTCGGAATCGAACCTGTATCGTTTGGCCAACGATTCAGGTGAATCAGCCGATGCTGATTCTCAATTGAATCGTTCTGAATCTGCCAAAAAATAATTAAAAAGGTTACATGTCAATCAGAACGTGACACGTGTTAAAGCCATGAAAATAATATTAAAAAATAATTAAGTTATTTTTTACATTTATTAAATAGCCAAATCAGGTCAGTATCGTATCGATTTTCTGGCGATACGATACATATCGGCCGATTCAGGCCGATGCTCACTGATACTGACAACACTGTTTAAGAGGATTTGGAAGGTCCATAGACAGCACAGTTTTCGTTCTTAACATGTCCTCAAAATGAAATTGTTCCATTGACAATGCAACAAGTATCAAGTGTGATTCGACCATACAACAACTACAACTACAACTACGCCTTCATCCCAAAACAATTGGAGTTGGCGATATGAACCAAAAAAGAAAATCATTCTGGGTCTTCCACATGAATCCTTCTCCTCTAATCATTTCTATCAAATGCCATGTCCTCGGTGAGGTTTAAAGCATTCATATCCTTTCCTATCATCTACATCCAAGTCTTCTTAAGCCTACCCCGACCTCTTTTAACTAATATATTTTCTCATTTCTCCATCATTCTAACTGGAGCATCATTAGGCCTTCGCCGAATATGTCTAAACCACCGTAAATGATTCTCTATCATCTTATTTTCAATGGATGCAACGCCTACCTTCTTACATATCTTCTCGTTTCGAATCTTATCTTTTATTATATTTTCACACATCCATCTAAGCATACGCATCTCAGCTACACTCATTTTTTGAATATGATGTCTCTTGGCAGCCCAACATTTCGTACCATATAGTAAAGCGGGCCTAATTGACTTTCCCTTCAATCGCAATGGCATTCTACGATCGCACAACACTCCAGTTGCACTTTTTCATTTCATCCACCAAACCTTTATCCTATGATTTACATCTCCATCAATTTCTCCATACCTTTGAATGATAGATCTCAAATATTTGAAACAATCATCCATTGGTATTTCTTGCTCACCAAGCTTCACTACACTCTCATCATTACTTCCTTGCTTACTAAACCGACATTCCATGTATTTTGTCTTACTCTTACTCAACTTAAAACCTCTTGCTTCCAATGTCTGTCTCCATAATTCTAACTTAGCATTAACCCCAGCTCTAGACTCATCAATCAAAACAATATCATCAGCAAACAACATACACCACGGCACATTTTCTTGAATTGATCTCGTAAGCTCATCCATCACTATAGCAAATAGGAAAGGGCTTAAAGCAGATCCTTGATGTAACCCAACCGTTATAGGAAAATTGTGATTCTACCATGCTGACAGTAAATGCCAATATATCATACTTGAGAGAAGCAGACAACATTGTCAAACAGATAATTACAGTGATTACTTGTAACGAGCAAATGGCCGAAAACTAAATAACTTTGAACCAGTCAACAACTAGTAACCACAAGTGTAACAAAATGATTGCCCAAAGACTTCCTCCAGAAAAACTAAAGCCCATTGTAGAGAGATATTGGGCATAACTCATCTCTCAATTGAAAAACGAAAAATTCATTTTTCCATTGATATGTACACTAGCATAACCAATTTGCATAGACAGAAACATAACCTTCTCCACAACAATGACAAAATTAGGACAGCCAGGTCGGTTTCCAAACAAGAAACAGGCTGGAGATAAATATGACACTCATTGGTTAGGACAAAAAATTATGTACAGTATACTAATTATTCGGAAAGATAAAAGAAAAAATGAATGCAAGAGGCATACATAATATGATAAGAATCTCATCGGAAAATGAAATCACATTGTTGAACAAATATAGGAAAACAAAAGAAGCTGTAAATGGGCCAGTGTGTTCTTGGTCTTCACCTCAAACAGAACAAAAAAATGGAAAAGGAAAGACTGCATGTGTCATTAGCGTGGGGAGACAGGAAGCTTAGAGTGTTCCATGTCATGAATCAGATCTGGGTTTCTGAAACCAATAACGAACTTGGCCAGGCCTTCGAGATAGACTGCTGCTTGATAAACGTCTGTTGCACCCATGATCTCTGTCAGGATGCTCCTCCTCTGTCTGTTAGCATCAATGAAAATGCTGGTCAGTTCCTCCACACTCTCAGTAACAGTATCCTTAACCGCATCCCACACAGTCTCTTCTCTATCTCTGGTGCAGCTGTTTGTCATCCACTCGTTCCCCATGCATCCAACAAAGTTGATCTGCACATCCCTCAACCGTGCCATGATTGCTGGAATCATGAGCCGCAGTCCCCGATCAATCTGTTCCATGCGATCGAAGAGGACTGGTGAAGGATGAATCCATGCAAATGCGAAAGGTTGCTTTTTGTGGCCGTTTCGGGTGAAATTGCTGATGCAGCTGACAGTATCATGAATCATGTTGTTGCTGTTGTTGTAGGAGACAAATACATGGAGGAGGTTAGAAAAGATGGCAGGGTGCCAACTTCCGAGCCAGAGGAATGGCTTCTCAAGGGAATTATGCCATTCAGGGCAGAGAAGCTGAGTGACATCCTGCTGTGCAGCATGGTCAAGAGCATTGAAGTAGGCCTGAAAATGCTGGTGAAGCATTTGGACATGTGTTGAGAGAGCTTCAGCTGGTGATGATGCCATTGCCTTGAAGTGAGTGTGAGTAACTGGTGCCTCGGAGTTGAGAAGTTCAATGGCAGAGGCCATAGCCTGCTGCAGCAGGGGAAGAAGGGCTTTGAGGTCCTGAAGCCATTCCAAGTAGAACTCCTTGAAAGCACGCGAGGTTTTCTTCCTACCATGACCTGCTCATTTCAAATGCAGATAACATCATGTTGTATCTCAAAGTATAGAATGGGAACAGATCAAATAAAATGACATATGATAGGCTTCTACCATATGCCATTAGAAAATGATCTGCCCCTTCAAAGCTGCAGATTACTTTGTTAAAACTCCTTAGGTATACAGCTGGCATCATTTAAAGGGTGAAGTTATTTTTTCCAGTGGCAATTGACAGGATTCTATCATATGCCATACGGTAGGTGGTCTAAAACCAGTTAAAATGGCAAGTCATGTACAATTGGCACACAGACTATATCACAAGGACACAGGAAAAGGAATGTGGGACACCATATCTCGCGTAGTTTTACATTATGAACAGAATATAAAAGGGCTTGACACGAGAGTGAATTCGAGTATCCCTGTGACAGCTCACAGAACTTTGGTGCAGTAGTGCAGTACATTGGCATCTATAAATCAGCAAAAAGACCCACTTGACAAAGCCACTTCTGGGTTCATGAAATTAGAATGAGCTGCTTGAGCCTAATACCAAGTCATACATGCAATTTTATACATCAGACTTACGGGACTAAGTCGAATTAAATCAAGTGTCAAAGTCCTGAGTCTGTTTGATTGTTGTAACAACACTAGTTCAGTGCATCAAACACCAGACACAGTCTCTGTTAAATGCAGAATAAAATACCTGATTTCATCATTTTTTGCACTCAAGGGTTTACTCTTGCAACTGGATATCAGACACCTTGGTTTCCCTTACAGGCTCCTTGCCGGCTAGTGGGCACCTAAAAGAAACTCAACTAATAGGTGAAGAAGAGATATCTTTGCTGCCACTGTAGGACTTTTCACCATACAAGAAGTGGTTCACTTTTCAAACAAGAAAAACTCTGCATTAGAGATAACAACAGTTAAATTCGTGAAAGAGGGTAGTAAAGCAAATAAGTCTATAAAAATGTCAAAATCTGTCGAGAACAATTAGAAAACAAGTTTGGAACCAAACTTAAACAATCAGAAAACAAACTAAAACTTTCAAATGAAGATAGCAAATTCCCCCTGTCAAAGCCACTGCACTCAGTTTGCTAATGAATTATGTGACTTTCAAATTTCTGTTAATGCCATTGTGTGCATTTTACTATTGACTTAGGGAGGTCTACTATTTCTTATTTCAACAGATAATTAATGTATAATCTCCAAAATATAAAGAAAAGATCCACAATAAACATTTTAATATTTCGAATATAAGCAAAGTAGAAACCAAAAAATAGAATAATCTACCAAAGAAGAGGACCATGTAAAGAGATGCCTCTTAGAAAGGGAAAGCATTAACTATGGGAGTTCCATATGAGAAAGAGGGTAAACCATTTTTCAACTTAAAACTCAAACAAATGAATCCATATTGGAATAAAAAATGATGAAGAAATCTTGGAGTTAGAACATGCAAAATTTACCCATCTGCTTCTCAAACACATTTTCAATACCCAATTTTATATATATATATATATATATATATATATATATATATATATATATATATATATATATATATATATGGGAACATGCAAAGTGGGCACGGTGCTAAATGAAACGTGCTATTGGATTTCTGGTGTTTTTTTCAAAATTCCAACCCCAGCATGATTGATTACGGTCAGAGTTTCTAAAAAAGAACACCAGAAATACAATAGCATGTTTCATTTAGCACCGTGCCCATTTAGTAGTCTCTCTCTCTCTCTCTCTCTCTCTCTCTCTCTCTCTCTCTCTCTCTCTCTCTCTCTCTATATATATATATATATATATATATATATATATATATATATATATATATATATATATATATATATATATATATATATATATATATATATATATTCCCAGCAATTATATATGCAACTATTGGTCAAGATACATAGCAATTACTTACAGAGCAAATTCTTTTAGAACCCAATTGACTCAAATATGAAAAAATCAAACAAATAGTAAACTGTTTGATACATAAAAAGGGGAACCATTCGATGCAAACGATAAGACCACCATGTGAACAACAGATAGAAAAATGAACCACAGAGAATCCAATAAGACGTCCATTTTAACAATGCAATTACCATAACCAAATTTCTAGGATTTTCTACAAATCTCAAAATATATCCAGAAAAATCGAAAAACTAAGCAAATGAAAAGCGCAAGAAGATCGTCTTTCAAATAAAGAAAAAAAGAAAAGCACATGAAGATACAAAGATAAATAAAGAAAAAAATCACTAAGGAAACTAACCGCGGGTGCACAAAGAAGAAGAAGAAAGAAAGGGGAGGGCACGGCTGCACAGAGAAGAAAAAAGAAAGAAAGAATGAACGAGAGAAAGAAGGAGAGAGAGAGATAGTCTCGCCAGAAAACGTCGCCGCGGCCGCAAGTGTTGCCGGAAAACGTCGCCGAGCCGGAAGTGTCGCCTGAAGCCTCGTCGCGCGGGAAGCGGAGAGGGGTCTATAGAGAAGGATTTTGAACTTTTGAGAGTGGTCGGTGGGAATGGGAGTGCCAATTCTGGGGCCAACCTCCTCTTTTTAACTTCCTTTTTTATCAAATGGGTACGGGCTGGATCTAGTTAGATCCAAATCTAGATCCCAAATGTAAAATGACTAAGATTTAGATTCCAGTCAGATCTGATATGGTAGGGTTAGATCCGGGTCCGAAATATATTTGGTAGTACTGGATCAGGTGAAAACCAATAAAAACAAAATCTTTCACAGGTAAAAATGGAGTGGATCGGATTTTAATCCAGATTTGAAATATATCTGACTTAACTGATTTGAATTATATCAGAATCTGAAAAGAATCTAATTTAGTGAATTTTAATCCATTCTGAATCCATATTTGAATCTCATTATCATCCAAAGTCCAAACCCATAAATTATATCAGTGTCGCGGCCCTATTTCTTCAATTGGCCAATGTGGCATGACGGTCCTTCCTTACCACCGCAAGCCTTCGGGTCGCTCATTTTCAACTAATTTGTCATGGGCATAGAATGCTTAGCAAACCCGTAATGTGCCAAACTGCCAAATCGGGACAGCCTAACGGCCAAAGGCCATGTACCAACACTTTTCCATGTGTTGAATCATTTTTATTGGCCCAGTGCACCACCTCGTGCGCAGCTGCCTCGCGGAAGCTGATCAAGCATATTTTCAAATGCGTATTCTATATAGTCCATATCACTTAGTGCATAGCCGTCCCATACCAGTTATCACTGCTGAAAAGGCACAAACTTGCCTTAACCTTATGTGTCATGTAGCGTATTGCGACTTCATGCGTATATCACAGCAAAACCTCACCATCGAAGGAACAAGACCTTTCGGCCCCCAGTCCAAAGACCAGATGATGATTGAACACCATTGCAAAGAGCACCACCCAAACTTATTCATCGGTGTCTAGGCATTCTCTCGTCTATCCCCGCCATACTTGATTGGAATAACCTAATGTGATCCCTGTAAGAATTAGCCCTAACCCACACGCACCCCTTGTGCGTCCAACCGCTACGCATGGAAAACATTCATACAAGTCGAGAGGTCCTTAACCAAATCTTCAAAGGCAACATCCTATGATTCGCTGACACTACTTAATTAAACAATGCTCTACGTCTATGCCGCCACACAGTGATGCACTAACGATGATATTGTTGCCAATCACATGCCATGCTACCACCACACGTCACCGATCAAGCTAATGCACACTGTGCTTTCCTACACTAGATGCATTTTTCACTCAGTAGAGCTCTGCACCGCACCTGTCCCATTATGAATAATCGGTATAGGATATTCTCCCCCACCCAAACCATTGTCGTCATCGACAATGCTGGTGCAGGTAAGAAAATAGTCTCAACTAATATGTCAGTTTCTCTTTGTACTTATCTTTAGTTTACTTCTTTTTTCTTCAGTCTACTCAACTTGTTCTGGTTTTCATCCACCATTGTTGCAACCCTTAACGCGCTAAGTCTCATTCCTTAACGCATCTTTGATCACTTAGACAACGGTCTTCTGCTTTATCAACATTGAGTATTCTCTGCTCGTGATACCCCAATGCAGTCTCATGCACAAGTAGGTTATCCTCGCCCGCACAACAAACTTCTCATCTTCATGCTCATGGTTGGGGTGCCTTCCAACCCCAGCAAGGACAATTCGAAGTCCTTCGTGGTCTTTGTAGAGAAAAATGATCACCAACGCATATTGCAGGGACATCAACTCCCTTAAGACACCAACTTACGGTTTTCCAACGGTCCAAACTAGTTCGCAGGTGGGGGACTCCTACTTGCATATCACCCCAAAGCAGTCTTTAAAAGTGTCTTCCTGGACACTCGTCCTTAGAAGAGCACCTTGACCCAATGTTGCAACTCACATCTAGAGTCAACACACTGTAACTCTCTCTTAGAATCAGCAAAACGTTCTCGCAGGAACCAAACCGATAAGCCACGAACAACAACTTTTTTGTACACGCAATCCACAGAGGAACTGCCAAGTTAAGGAAACAAAATAATGAGTATTCTGCTCAAGATGGGCACTCTGCTGACTCACAATCTTGGGAGAGAATATAGAAATTTAGTTGAGTCTCACATACCCAAAAGTGCAAATCCATCCAGCCGAATCCAACGTGCATTCTCTGTATGCACAAGGCAAACGTTACGCTCCACCTGCGAGTCTAATGCATAACTGGTAAGAATCTTTGGCTTATCTATATTTTCTTATCCAACTGAACAACAACCTTACACTTTTGCATATCATTGACAAGATGACCCATACCAACCTGCCAACATCTTACTTTTGTACTCAGTCAACCACACTTTAGCTGCACAAAATTACGTAACCAAGATAAACCATCATTGTTATCTTTAATGTCGTACACAATGAACAACAAGGGCTCCGTAAATCTTTTTGCTATGATACCACTTATCACGGGTCTATTTCTTCAATAGGTCAGTGTGGCGCGACGGTCCTTCCTTACTGCCGCAAGCCTTCTAGTCGCTCACTTGCAACTAATTTGTCATGGGTATAGAATGTTTTGCAAACCCGCAACATGCCAAACTGCCTAATCTGGCCAGCCTAACTACCAAAGACCGTGTACCAACACTTTTTCATGTGTTGAATCATTTTTATTGGCCCTGTGCACCACCTTGTGTGCAGCTGCCTAGCGAAAGCTGATTAAGCGCATTTTTAAATGCATATTCTATATAGTTCATGCCACTTAGTGCATAGTTGTCTCATACCAACTATCACTTCTGAAAAGGACATAGACTTGCCTTAGCCTAGTGTGTCATGGAGCGTATTGCGACTCCATGCGCACGCCATAGCGAAACCTTGTCACTGAAGGAACAAGACCTTGCAGCCCCCAGTCCAATGACCAGTTGATGATTAAACACCATAGTGAAGAGCACCACCCAAACTCATTCGCCGGTGCCTAGACATTCTCTCACCTAGCCCTGAGTCGCCATACTTGGTTGGAATCACCTAATATGATCCCTAGGGAATTATCCCTAACCCACATGCACCACTGTGTGTTCAACCGCTACGCATGAGAAACATTTCTGCAAGCCGAGAGGTCCTTAACCAAATCTTCAAAGGCAACATTCTCTGATATGCTGACACTGCTTAATAAAACAATACTTTACGTTTGTGCCGCCACACAATGATATACTAATGACAATATTGTTGCCTATCACGTGCCATGCTACTACTATGCGTCACCGATCAAGCCAACGCACACCATGTGTTCCTACACTCGATGCATTTTCCACTCAGTAGAGCTCTGCACTACAACAATCCCACTCTGAAGGATCGATCTGGGATAATCAAATTTCCTTTAAAAATGATATTAAAATATTGCCTACAGTTGCCAGTGTCCATGTCCACGTGTCGAAGTGTGTTGGGTCGTGGCACGCTATGTGTCATAAGGGTGTTAATGGGTCAGGTTTGACCTAGACTGACTCATACCAAACCCTATAGGGTCAGCATTTAGTGATAAATAAGAAAGCATGATTAGAATCCAGGCGAGACCTGAAGGGTTCAATTAATATATTGAGCCGGGAATGGTTTGTGAAATTTTATACTAGACCCGGGTCTGAACCGAGTTCCAGTTAAGATCTATAAGTTTTCAATGTAAAAATGATAAAAATAAATAAATTATTTTATCGAGTAGGTTCTAGGTCTGGTTCATGTAATCTTTATAGGATCCAAGCATGGTTTCTCTTATGGCAGGTTTGATTAGACCTAAATATGGACCTGGTACCATCATCTCAAATCAGATTTTGGTCTGGTTCCACCTGAGTTTGAAACAAGCCCGATCCTGTGACACCTTAAACATAAGGCATTGCCTTTTATAGGACCCACAAAAATTCCTGAACCATTCATGTTTTAGAGAGTGGCATATAGGGTAAAGAGAATGAACAATTTAAAACAAAGAATTAGGTTGTCGTTGTCATTCATCACATGGATGAACGATATCCCTGACCTAATGTGCGCTCTTTAAAAATTAGGAGATTGTCTTATCTTGTAAAATACATTTCTTAAAATATACTTTTAGTAAAATGGTAGGTCTCAGGTATGAATCCAATGGGGCTTGTCTATATCGAGTTTAGGTTAGGGATGGCAGTGGACCGGGGGAAAACGGGGCCATGCCCCGCCTCGCCCCGTTTGGACCGGGGATGAAGGACATGAAACGGGGATGGAGGCAGAGATGAAGGTTAAAATCAAAACCCATGCAGGAATGAACTTACGCTTTCTCTTGCTCCGCCTCGTCCCCAATCATTCTAAGGGATGGCAATGAACCGAGGGGAAATGGGGCCCACCCCACCTCGCCCCCGTTTGGACCGGGAATGAAGGACATTAAATGGGGATGGAGGCGGGGTGGAGGTTAAAATCCAAACCCATGCAAGGATAAAGGCAGGGATAGAGGTCCAGATTTTGAGACGGGGTGGGGGTGGAGACCTTGTCCCCCGCCCCCGCCTCGATCCATCGCCATCCCTAGTTCAGGTAGGTTCATATATTGGTTGATGCTACACCAACCTCACAGTTTCCTCAAAAAGGAAAATCTTCTAGTAAACCATCAACCTATTATTGTTACCATATATCAAATGTGGGTTGAAGAATTAGGAAAGACAAAAAATTTCAGCATTACTGATGTTAAACAATAGAAAATATAAACTCACCTAAAAAATGAATACAAGTTTAGAGAGAAAACTATGAACTCATTTAAATCATGGTAGGTAAAAAAAAATCTGATACATCGATTTGATGGCAAGTTTTTTTAGACTTCACCGTGTTTTTTAATTGAGAATAAAGTCATAATAAATTTAAATTGTCACTGTATTGGCATAACTTAGTTGATAGATTGTGGGCCCACCTATGACCTCACATGAAAAATGAATTAAACAAATAGAGTATGTTATTAAACATGCAAAAATAACTTGAGAACCATGCAATTCTTTAACAAAATAATTGATTTATATAAATATTTAGTTAAAATAACTGATTTATGCCAAATATTAAAAAAACAATTGTTTCAACCATTAAAGAAGTATTGAAACAATAGTCACCAAAAAATAATCACTAAAAATTTGTTGTCAGGAAAAACATGGTGGAGCAAAAGAGGTTGGGGACTACAAATAAACCCTAAAATGTGAATCATCATTTTTTAAATGATGAAGTATCATATTTAATGCTTATATAGGCAATCACAAAAATATGAAGAGATTCATATTTGTCTTAAAAAAAATTGTGAATCTCATGTTCAATGTGTATGTGTGAATATACAAAAAGTCTCCAAATAAGGTACAAGATCTACATATACAAGAATTTGTAAATGTCATACATATTTGTGAAGCTCCTTAAAGAGCATTTACTATTGTGAGGTTTGCAAGTTACATTTTCTCGAAGACCGTACTATATTTCCGAATGTTGTATTCTATTTGCAGAGGTCTCATAAGAGTGTGAAAGTTTAGGACATTCACAACAGTTATTTGTAAATATCATACACATTTGCAGATCACCTTTAAGAGTATTTACTTAAGTGAGGTTTGCATGTTATGTTATATTTGCAAAGGTTGTACTGTATTTATGAATTTAGAATCTTCTTTTTATTGAAAGATTGCGAACTTCCTATAAGGTACATATATATCATGCCAACCTCAGTGGTTTTGCATGTTTGAAGGAAAAAAAGTGTCTTAAAAAAGTCAACCATCAGCAATTTTAGATATGCAAAAGATTTTATTAAATTTTTAGGTATTTCGAGAATCACAAAAAAGGATAATAAGGTCATTTTCTGTTTATTATGCATATTTCAAGCCTAATCTTGATCCAAACTGAGAGAGCCTAATATCTCTCATTCACCTAAAAGCTCATATTTTGTACGTTTAATTTGAGTTATGATTATATAATCATCAACGGCAACATGTCATTCCTCATCTACAACACCATGTATATAAATTAATCTACACTAGGATGGTATGGGTCCAACACACATGGGATCCATTGAGGAACCATGCTCTCAAAGAGCGCAACCCTTGCCCTGTGCACGTGACACTAACCTCCACCTCCCCTACACACACACACACACACACACACACACACACACACACACATATATATATATATATATATATATATATATATATATATATATATATATTGGTTACTAATGAAGGTAAGAAACTAATGAGTAGAAACCCCTCTTTTCTCCAAAAAAAAATATATTTTTTAGATCAAATGTTTTCGATGTGATCTACATGGTTTGTTTAGGGCATGTTTGGAAGCGAAAAAGATATAGTAAAAGTAATACAAAATAGAAAATTAGCACGGATTTTTCAACCCTTTCAAACAAGCAAGACTTTTTCGCTGAGAAAGTTTTTTTAAAAAGTATACTTTTTATAGGAAACAATCCTCCATAAGGGTAGAGGAATGTTTCCTACCAAGAAAAAATTTGTTTTTACACTCTCCAACACCCATCTCACCATCACCACCACCACCCACCACCCACTATCTTACCTCATCACCACCACCCACCACCATCCTCCTCCTCTCCCTTATTTTTTTATGTGTTTTTTACTCTGTTTTCTCATGCTACACAAACAAGTGAAAAAACTTTCTTTTGGAAAATTTCTCATATCAAAAACTCTTATAGGCAAAACTTTCTTTTCCTATCATAGATTTTCTCTCTTCAAAATGTGCCCTTAGTATGAAACTTGTTTTGAATCATGTGACTATGACATGTAATTAGATTTTTAGAGGGGTCAAAAAATCAACAACCCATAATGTACCAAAATTTCATAACTCAAAAGGTCACATTTTTACATCAGAAATCATGATTCAAGGTTTGATCCTTACCAAACAAACCATGTTGAACATATCTATGTGGTTAGATTGAGTCGATACAACTTGCACCTATGATTTTTAGCGCATTAGTTTTTACCTTCATTAGTAGCATATATATATATATATAAAGAGAGAGAGAGAGTGAGTTGCTTAATGTGACATGTGTTAAACATAAACGCATACATGTTGAGCATTCATGGCGAGTGCGCGATAGATATACAACACACATTGATGCAAAAAAGTAGTTTTAGCAGTACTTCAAAAGCGCAGCTAAAGCTCCCAACAGAAAAAACTAGCTTTAGCGGTGCTTCAAAAGTACCACTAAAAATTCTTTTACACAAGTCAAACGCTGGAGCGTCCATCACACTCGGAGCTTTAGGTGCTTGAAAAGCACTGCTAAAGCTTGTTTTTACACAGAAAATGTGTCTGTTCGGCACACAACGCAGCTACCACTTTTCCTATATATATAATTATGTACAGAGAAATGAAAACATACCAGATAGAAAATGTACCAACCCTACCCACGAAATTATGACCTTGCATATGTGTTCAACTTAATTGATTTATTAGAAATTGATACTTTGGATCATGCATTTTGGATGGAAACAAATGGTATTTGAAGCCTCAAAAATTTATGAAAATTGTAGACTGTTGATTTTAGAACCTTATAAAAACCTATTCATGCATTGAAATCAAATGATACAAGTGTCTATTTCTAGTAAATCAATCATGCTGATCATATTTGTAAGGTCGGAATTTCAAAAAAATGCCAAAAATTGATGGCCCCAAGCCAATCGAGTAGCTTTCCACTATCCATATATATCAAATAACTTATCAACTTCTTTTTTATTTATTTTACTTTTTATATTTTTTGGTTCAAGGGACCCCATTGATGTGATCTACATGTTTTTAGTGAGAACCAACTTTTGAATCACTGGAATCTGACCAGTGCACAAGATTTTCTGGCGACACAAAAATCAATGGTTGTAAATGCACCAATTTTTCTCTACTCAAAAAAACATATTTTTTCACCCAAAACCATCTTCCAAGCATCATTTCCCACTAATTTGAGCATGTTGAATACATTTGCATGGTTAGATTGAGTCAAAACAACTTGCGTTATGTGATTCCAACTAGATTAAACTTATAATTAGGGGTGAGCATCCGGTTGGGCCGGGCTGACCTGATAATGAGCTAGTAAAGGCCCGACAGGCATGAAAGATATGTCCACCTGCTGAAAACTGACCCAACACTATTCAGGTTTAGCTCCGTAGCGACGGCTGGTGAGGTGTTGAGTGAGGCACTGGGTGAGGGTAACCTATGACAAGGTTAGGGGTTTTTGCTGAGAGAGAGAGACTTACATGAAGATCGACCGACGAGGCGCAAAAGGGTTAGGGCGTAGGGTTTTTCACTTTTTCATTTTCTTTTTAGACCCATGAGAACTTGACTCAGGCCAAGCCCTATGCCCGAGCTTGACCTGATTAGTTATCAGGTTGGGCCGGCCCTGACTTTAATCAGGTACGACCTTTAGTGTCTAGTCCAAATCGGCCTAGGACTCGATTGGCTGCAGGTTGCCCTACCCGATGTCCAGCACTACCTACAATCGATTACATTAAATATAAACTTTATATATATATATATATATATATATAGGGTTAATATTGGCTACTAATGAAGGTACAAAACTAATGAACTAGAAATCATAGGTGCAAGTCGACTTGTTTGCTAAGGATCAAGCTTTGGATCATGCTTTTTATGTAAAAATGTGATCTTTTGAGTTATGAAATTTTGGCATATTGTGGGCCATTGATTTTTGGACCGATTTAAAAACCTAATTACTTATCATAATTACATGACGTAAAACAGGTTTCTTACTAAACAAACCATGTAGATCACATTCATAATCTACCAACAATTAGAAAAATTGAAGAAAAAAGTGATTTTTACTCATTAGTTTTGTACCTTCATTAGTAGCCAATATTTAGCCATATATATTGAGAGAGTGAGTGAAGATTGTGCTCCCCTTTTATTCGATATGTCGTGTTAGGACCATCTAAAAATTATAGTTATAGATGTTTTATGCTAAATCTAAACCATTAGATGTGTTTATTATTGCCTATTTATTAAGAAGCAAATTTTGTTTTGAATTACACCAAAGGGGTTTGGCATAGTGGGATGAGACCTAGGCAGGTGGTCTAAGTTCAAATCCCATGGGCATCATCTCTTGCGCAAGCCGAAGCATGGTGAATCATTGAGAGCAAGGGGTGAGCCCACAAAATTTTATGTTGCCAAGACAACGACCGAAAGTATGGCATCACGACTAGGTTTCTGATCTTTGGGGTGGTTTCTTCACGTAAAAATAAAAAAAAAAAACTTTGTTTTGAATTGATTTGATGTAAAAATATGAATATTTTAGTACAATAGACCAACCATTGATTTTTGTTACCTCTTTAAAATAGCATCTGACTATAAAGATACTTAATCAGAAATATATTTTTATTAAATAAACAATGATAAACACATCTAATGGTTAAGATCTAGAATAAAACACCTAAAACTATGATTTTTTGGACGATCCTAATGTGATGGGGGCAACACCTTGCTGTATGGCCCACCCCGGTTAAAAAATCTTCTTCCATCCCTTTTGTCCTTTAATGGTGTGTTTGAATTGCAGACAGCCCTGGACAGGACAGTGCTTCCTGTCCACAGACCTTCCAGGGCATGCTGTCCACACACAATTAAAAAAAAACTTTGTTTTGAAATTTTTTTTCTTGTCTGTTCTTGCCCTTCAGCCACTGTTTCATGTGTGTGTGTGTGTGTGGTGGGGGTGGGGGGGGGGGGGGGGGGGGCACGGAACAGCAGCAGATGCTGTTTCTGCATCGGCAAGATGCACCAAATCAGCGTCTGTGCACCCCACGTTTGCATGGACACGGGCCCATGCTCAGTGCATCCGGCAGACGGGGATTCAAACGCCCCCCTAAGGAGCGTGTTTCTTTGGCCCTAAGGTACATCAGGTATCGTGGCACTAACCTACTTGCGATTACTTTTTGTTGTTGCAGGTACAATCGCAAAAAATATAAAGCCCCAGTTTATCAGCCATGAAAATTTTGAGACATTTCCAAAATTTTCATTTCCTTTAGTTTTGTGGAAAACCTCCATAAAAATATTTTGCAAAATTTTAAAACATACAAAGAATAAAAATTAGAAAATGTGCCAACAAAACCAAATGAAAAATTCTCACAAGATTTTGCCAATAAACGTGTATATCACGATATATTTACAGAACATGACCAATTTACCATTGTTTTTAACATTTTCCATAGGCCATATTTTAAAATATCACTATACTTGTCACAGTAGTGAAGTTGTCTGGTAGGAGTAGTTACGTCACCTTGTATCGGGACGTTGCAAGTTCAAAACCTAGGAGCAGTTACGTCACCTTATATCAGGACGTTGCAAGTTCAAAACCCAATCTAAAAAGTTCAAACCATACTTACCTACCATCAACTAACCAGTACAGGACGATTACTTCCCATAAATAACTGCATTTAATTAATTGATTGCTGACTGCTCCCGAAACAGTTAATATTTTTTTTTTAAAGCCCAGTCCTAGCCCAGCCCTGATTCCATATGAAATAGATTTTTATCCATTTTTTAGCCCAGCCCTGACTGCAGCAAATAGTTTGATTTGTCCATATGAAATAGATTTTTATTAATAATTGTAGCCATTTTTTTATTTTATCTAAATTTTTTTTGAGATAAAATAAAAAAATGGCTACAATTATTAATAAAAATCTATTTCATATGGACAAATCAAACTATTTGCTGCAGTCAGGGCTGGGCTAAAAAATGGATAAAAATCTAATTCATATGGAATCAGGGCTGGGCTAGGACTGGGCTTTTAAAAAAATTAACTGTTTCGGGAGGCAGGACTGGGCTACAGCCCAGTCCTCCCCCCCTAGCTACGCCTCTGCTCCCAACATAGAATACTACTTGTTTAATACACGAGGTCATGGTTTTTGGAAGAGATCTCGGTTCTAGACATCAATAAATATCAGTCATGATCGTATTGACGAAAATTAATAGGCCATGGACAAGAATTGGTTTGCTATATCATCTTGCATTCATTTTTCACTAATTATGTGGGTCTACCAAGTCTTTCTATTAGGTGTATCCAACCTATCCTTCATTGCATATTCCTGTACACCTCTTGCATCAATAAATTAGGCCCATGAACACCAACTAGCACTCAGAATCTGCTTAACTTGCAGCCATAACCCCTTCTATATCCAACACCATGGCAGGAAATCTATGCATGCAAGCCGTACAAACCATCACGCCGACTAAGGCGACTGAGCCCGGGCTCAGGCACCCAATCAAGGTCAGTGAGCGGTGTCGACGAGAGATGTTCTCAGAGCATCTCAGCATCATCTTTTATTACAAACAAATGTGTGAGGAAGACAAGGAGGGATTGATTGTGGGAGGTTGGATCAAGGAGTCTCTCGCCACGGCATTGCCGGAGTTTCCGGTGCTTGCGGGTCGGATTGACGGCGAGGACCACTGGGCTATCAAGTGCAATGATGCCGGAGTTAGGCTTGTGTATGCACAAGCAAACAGCAAGCTGAAGGACTGGCTGGAGGGTGTGGCTGAGGACAAGACTATGGAAACACAACTTGCTTATTGGAAGGATGTGGACCATGATCTCCCTCGGAATTCTCCATTGTGTTATGTTCAGGTACTCAATTGTTTAAATTTAGAGAGGCAGTGCTTGTTCATTATTTCATGGACATAAAAATGGCCTCCTGTTGGCTTAATTATCATATTATCGTGTCATTTTACTTTATAGATACTGTCATCTCAATGTATCGCACCATACGATATGATATTTACAACACTGATAAAAGGCATTAGATTTGATTTATAGTTGTATACATTTATTGCAACCATCAAGCCTGATTTTTCTCAGTATGTGTTGAGATATAAGCAATTGTGCTTTAATGTTTGATCTTTGGTTTCTTTTTCAGGTGACCAATTTTCAAGGAGAAGAATTCTCAATTGGGATTAGTTGCAGCCTCCTCATTGCCGATCCCTTAGTCCTAACAAACTTCATCAAAATTTGGTCAGAGCATCACCTAAAACTAGCATCAGTGAATAATCATCCCCTGAAACTTCCATTGTTTTATCGGCCTAACTCGAGAAAGACCATCGTCTCCAACTCGCTTAACGCCGCATGCGATTATTCCAATGAGACCATTGTCTTCAAGCTCTCAGATGCAAACATGAATATATTAACTAAGGTCTTGCACGGAGGTAGTGGCCCTGCTGATCTTGAAGTGGTTCTTGGTTCTCTATGCCATGATAAAGCTAAACAAATATTTGCAAGTGAGGCATCATCGGTGTTTTCATTAGTCAGCTCTGATAGTACGGGAATTAATAAGAATGTCAAAATGGGCCTAACTGCTGAGGATTTTATAGATTTCCCTTTATTTAATGATAAAGAACATGGTGATTTTATTGGAGGATTGACAGCTGCAAATTGGGATGCTCTAGGCCCTTTTGAAATAGATTTTCAGGGAAATAACAAGCCAGTTCATGTTTCATATCTCATAGAGCCCTTTCATGGCGAAGGGATTGTTATCATCATGGGTGATAGAGATGACGGCTCTTCTCATAGATTCATTAGTGTCACTCTTCCAAAGAACAAGATTTAGATTCCTGTTAGATCTGAATAGACTTGATTGGTTGGTCTCTGAGTTATTTGAATGAGGTTCTTCTTTGCTTTCCTTGGCAAGATTGTTACTTCATAGATATGACAAAGTGTGCATTTGCATCTTTTTATGTTCATGTATTATCCACATTTGTAATGTGAGATAGTTGAGCAAAAATGTTATTTTGTTGTGAATAGAAGGAAAGCTTGGCCCTGATTATTGGAAATGACCATGTTACATGATGACCTGCACTGTTTGTAACACCCCAATCTAGGACCTCAGGAGTTCGAGTTTGATTGATATTACTTCTTAGAGGAAAATTATACAGAGTTTATATAGATAAAATATGGTTAATTTTTTTTCATTATCTTTCAATAACTCACTTTTTTTATATAGTTCATCATTTATAACAAAAGAGAGTAACAATTACATAGATATTCAATGACAAGAAAGTAAAAACTACCAAGTGCTCTACCGAAGAATCAGTCGATTAAGTCTTGTTAGTGCTAGTGTACCTGTCACCTACAATTATAATTAAACAGGAGATGAGTCTACAACCCAATAAGAAATAATTATAAGTAAATAAACATTTAAACTTATAATTGTAGTGGGCTCTAAGCTCCTAATCTGTGTTTAGTTTTCGACACATCGCACAAGTTTGTATGTTTTAATTACCCCCTATTCACTCTCTTAAACACGTTGTCACACCAAACTAATTCTAGGTCGGTTATACCAATCCTAGTCGTCTATGGGCGTAACAACCCGCGTATAACACCTCAATTCTACGTGTTGGCCAGACAATGAACCATACACTCTCAATGGTCCCCAGACCACTGGGCACTACAATGAAACAAAAAGAGAACCCCGTCAGGGAGGTCAGACTCAATCTCGATCTTGATATGGTTCATGCTACATCTTAACCATGCTGGTTCTCAATCATCCATGATCGTCTAGAGTCCCCAAACATTGTGTGAGTGTAACCCTAAGTCATAGGCTAATTTCAACACATAGACCCATATTCTTAAACTCGTATTTCACTCATTCTCTCACGAGTGATATCGTGAAATGATCATGATAGATCTCATTCTTTAATCTCAAGATGACATTATAACTCACATTTATCTCATAATAAGCATGCAACGATATAGGGTCTCCATATTATTAAATCACTGATGACCTACTCTTCATGGTGGTTGCACTCTGGTCGCAAACCAGGTAGCCCTTATCACAGCTCGCCACTTTTAGAATTTAAGAGGTTATGCATGTTAATCTCAATATATCCATTCATACAACATGAATAGAATAAAATGAGACTCAAGTCTAAACACAATCTCATCACAATACATGTCATAAGCAGTTTATCACATAGATATGCTATCACAAAAGAATCTTTCTAATATGCATGACATACAACAACTAACATGTATTTCATAATGAACATGTGTATGCAATCATCTCATATTATCGTGCATGGTCAATTTATGCATATCATTTTCATACTTAAAACTATCATGTTAATTCACAACAATAACATGAAATATAAAAATGTTTATTCACATCTAAAATTACTTATAATATCTCTTACCTCGAGTGTGAATATTGTTCTCTTATCGCAATCGAGTTTCAAGATGCTTTAACAGTATGATCTGGTCATTACATAAATATATTTATATTAATGCACAAAACTTCTTATATTTTAACAAAATTACCAAAATACTCCTCTTGAATTGACTCATGAGACTTGATTTTTTTATCCCTGATTTGACTAAAACCAATATACATATAGATTTGTCTCTGCGATATGAGTCCAACGCACCAAATTTCACTTAATTCTAAGTTCGGAGTGCAAAGTTATGCCTATTTTACCAAAATAGATTTTGGATACTCATAAGGGTATTTTGGTCATTTTATAATTATTTTCATAATTTGAAAATAACTTACAACGAGATCCAGATCCATTTCTGATCTGTATCCTAAACTGTCTAACTGGATCCTGACCCCTTACTGATCTGGATCGAGAATATCTTGATTGAATCCAGATCCAATTTTGATCTAGATCCAAAACTAATCCAATCAGAACCAGTTCTAATTTAGATCCAGAATTGATCTAAACCAGATCCAGTTCTATTTTGGATCCAAAAAAGTCAGTTTGTATCTAGACCCATATATCTCTAGATCCAGTTTTATTTGGATCTGTTCAGACTAACTAGATCAGACTGTATCCAAATTTGGTCTGGTCTAGATCCAATCAAAATGGATCTGAGACTCTGTCAGACCGAACCAATTTGGTCTGACTTGGTTTGATCCAAACTAGTTTGGTTCAGTCCGAACCACTCAACCATAATCAGTTTGGTCTGAACCGGTTTGACCAATACTTTTTTTTTAAGAACCATGTAGTTTGGTCTAGGTGCGACCCGGACCGACATGGTTCGGTCTTGGTCGCACCCAGGCTGAACCAGCCCCTTGTTTATATTTTTTTTAAGTTGGCCTGGTCTAGGTCACGCCTAGATCGACCTAGTTCGGTATGGATCACACCCAGACCGAGCCGATCCCCTTCTTTAAACCCTAACAGAAGGCAAAAGGGGCATCATCCCTTTCGTCTTCCCCTTCTTCTCAAACAGAGAGGGGTCGGCCATTAGAGCCCACCCTCTCTATCCTTCTCTGTGGCAGAGGGGCTGGCCATCGACGTCGGTCAGCCGACTGACCCCCTCTCGCTCTCGTAATCCTCTATTTTTTTATTTTTCTTCTTTTTACAGCTTCACTGGCAGCCATGGTTGTCAGCCCCCACTTTGCTTAGAATAAAAAGAAAAAATGAAGAAGAAGATGGAGATAGAGAAGAAGATTACCTCGTCGTCGTCGACCAGATTCCGGTAAGCCCTCAACTTTTTTTTTCTTGATTTCTCTCTCCCTCACTCTCTATCGCTATGTCTCTCCCTCTGTCACTCGCTTAATGTGTGGTGGAGGGGAAGGGACTGCGTGAGGGCTTTTATAGCCCCCACACACGGTGAGGGGGATGAGGATAAACCTCATCCCCTCCCGCAGATTATGGGGGAGAGGTTTATCCTCACCCCTTTCGATTTATCGAGAAGGCGATTCCCCCAAATGGGGATCTGTCTTCTATTTTTTTTTTTACGGTTATCTTCTCCGATGATTTTGTCGAAGGAGTTTAAATTGTTAGTTAGAATTGGTTGGAACTCCACAACTACCATGGTTAGTTAGAATTGGTTGGAACTCCACACTACCAATGATTTTGAAGTTTGGTGGTAAACATGCATTTGGCATGATGCTGAAAATCAAAATAGGTCTCTTTAAAAGTTGCTACTTACTACCACCAACTCTTTTGACAATTGAAAATTGTTTTTCAGCTAAACCATATTTCTGAAAAGATGATTTTACTCTAAAAAGGTGTGATCTCTATTAAACAAACTATGTTGAATACATCCCATGGTGTGAGATTGAGTAAGAGATCAGGTTGGCTGACTCGAGTGAACAGTTAAGCTATATTTGTTTTACACCTCATAAGTGAGAGAATGATTATTGGCCTTACCTATTCTGATCATATGATCACAGGATCAGTTTCTATCTTTAACACATGCCAGCTGATACACTACCACATCTCATGGGTTGTACTATCTGGCAATACCAGCCATTATCTCCACCACCTAGGCCAGAGATCTCTGCATCACATAATGCTGACAATTACTGCACCACAGCATCACATGTGCTGCGCCATCTGCTCAATCCCACATCTCATGGAGCGTCTTATTCTACTTTCTGTTTTTTATAGATTTCTTGTTGTATTTTGTTTTATTTGTTGTCAATATCCTGAAATTTTTTCTTTCTTTTTTTTTTGTAATATTTTTAAATACCACAGATTCCTTATTAAATGACATCATAATTTTTTTGAGCTATCTCTTGTTGCACATGGTATCAGAGCAGTAAGGGCGATCTCGACTTCTTTTTCATCTTTCTACCATGCCTGATCAAGCTCAAACAACCCATCCTATTCTGGTCCTCATCAGGATTCATCCTCTAAAACACGAGCTAATGCTTTGTCCCCATACTTGCTGCATTACTCTGACAACCCTGGAACTGTGCTTGTTACCTCTCTACTTACGATTGATAATTACTCGACTTGGCGGTGTGCTATGCGGATGGTCTTGAGTTCCAAACACAAATTTGTGTTCATCGATGGTTCTCTTCCAAATCCAGTGAGTTCATCAACCGATTTTCAATCTTGGTGTTAATGCAATGACATGGTCTTGTTTTGGCTTCTCAATGCCCTTTCTAAAGACATTGTCAATAGTGTCATCTATACAGACACAACTCAGGATATTTGGGTCAATTTAGAAGAACAATTTTCTCAAGAAAATGTTACTTGAATTTACCAATTAAAGAAGCTTATGTTCGACCATTGCCAAGAGCAAAATTCACTCACCACTTATTTCACCACCATCAAAACACTTTGAGATGAACTCAGTTCATATTCTTTTCTTTCCACATGCATGTGTGGTGCATTCAAAGACTTTAATACCTGTCTTGAGCGAAAAAAAGTATACCAATTCCTCATGTGGCTGAATGAGACATTTGCCGCAATTTGAAGTCACATTTCGACTATTAAACCCCTTCCAAATATCAACAAAGTTTACTCCATGATTCTTCAAGAAGAAACACAATGACTTTTTATGCCTCTTAGTAGTGGCGCTACTGATAATTTAGCACTTTTAGCTAAGTTTCATCAATATCGTTCGACTGCCAACCACTTTTCCACTAAGAATAATAAGCCTCGTCCAAAGTTTGATTAATGTGGGCTATTAGGACACATCAAAAGTTGTTATTCACTTCATGGCTATCCACCCTATCACCCAAAGGCCAACTCTAACATGAAACATTCAAATCATGGATCAGCCAACGCAGCCTCCCAACAGGAGTCTATGCCCACTCCTAATGTGCCTAAATCCAAATCTACCTATATTCTTTCACAGTTTATGGAAGACCAACTTGCTTCTTGGCTTAATGCTGATGCTAAACCTGCCTCCACCAACTTGGCAAGTAACTCATCCTTTCATTCACATTTTCCCTGGGTCATTGACATGAAAGCTTCCCATCACATGACACCCTATATTCACCTTCTTTCCAATGTTATTGGTTTGCCTAAACAATGCCCTATTAGTCTCCTTAATGGTGAAAGAATCCTTGCTACTCATATGAGAAATGTTAACCTTTATTCTGCTCTTATTCTTGTTGATGTTTTATATGTCCCTAATTTTCACTATAATCTTTTATCTGCCCCTAAGTTAGCATCTTTTGTTCCTTTCATTGCTACTTTCTTTTCCTCTTTTTGTCTCTTTCAGGACCCTTTGAAGAGGACGATGATTGGAGTGGGTAGGCTACGTGATGGCCTTTATCATCTCATCCTTCCCAACACTCATCATGCTTTGACAGTTTTAACATCAAATAAAGGCATTATTTGGCATATGTGATTGGGCCATCCCTCACGTGACCAAAGTTCTTTATTAAATAAATTTGTTTCAGATTTTGCTTTTGATCATAACCATGTTTGTGATGTTTGTCACCACGCTAAGCAAACACAGCTTCCATTTCCAACTAGTTTAAGTCGACATGCTCACCCCTTTGATCTTGCCCATTGTGACACTTGGGGCTCTTATACTACGCCATCTCATTCGGGTGCTCATTTTTTCCTTGCCATTGTCGATGATTTTTCTTGTTACTCTTGGGTCTTTTTAATGAGATACAAATCTGAAACATTTTATTGCATTCAATGCTTTTGTGCCTTAGTTCACAATCTTTTTCAATCTTCAGTTAAACACATCTGAAGTGACCATGGCACTAAATTTACTTCTTGTTGTTTCCAAAATTTTCTTCATCAAAATGACATTGATCATAAAAAATCGTGTGTCAAAACGCCCCAACAAAATGGGCATGTTGAACGTAAGCACCAACATCTCTTAGAAGTGGCTAGGGCTTTACACTTTCAATCTCATCTTCTGCCATCTTTTTGGGGAGAGTGCATTATCACCTCCACTTACTTGATCAATCGCCTTCCCTCTAAGCTTTTGAACAATAAAACACCTTATGAATTACTTTTTGAAAATAAACCTCAGTATCATCATTTACGGGTGTTTGGTTGCCTATGTTTTACTAAAAATCTCAATGCACATCAAAATAAATTCTCCTCTCAAACCAAATGTTGCTTATTTGTTGGCTATCCATGTGACCAAAAAGGATATCAACTTTTTTATCTTGAGACAAAACAATCATTTACTAGTCACGCCGTAATATTTTATGAAAAAGTTTTCCCTTTCCAAGATCACGTTGAAAAAGATGACATATCCATTGTCATGCCCCTCCCATTACTTGACATTGATGATGATTCAGATCCACCAACTTTTATGATTCAGTTCCCAATCCAACACCCAATACACCACCATACAATGAATCGGATCCATCCAATTCATAACCTAATTCCATCATAATTCAAATCGTTATACAAATGCATCATTCCCAATGACCTAGATCCACACCATCTTACCTTAAGGATTATGTCTATTCGGCTCTCACGCCTGAATCACATAGTCTATCCCCGGCTCCAAAACCTGCTTCTTCCAAGTGTCGATACCCCAATGGAGATTTTCAACATTTTCATTCATATTCTCCATCCCATGTTGCTTTCCTCTCATCTCTTCTTTCTGACAAAGAGCCTAGACATTTTGGCGAGGCAGTGAAACATCCGTATTGGCTCTAGGCAATGTCAAGTGAAATCCATGCTTTGGAAGATAACCGCACTTGGTCTATAGTTACATTACCTTCTGACAAACACCCTATTGGTTGCCATTGGGTGTATAAGGTTAAACATCGAGTAGATGGATCCATTGAGCGCTACAAGGCGTGACTTGTGGCAAAAGGGTACACACAAATTGAAGGGTTCGACTATCATGAAACATTTGCACTAGTAGCAAAACTAATCATTGTTCGGTGCTTACTTTCTTTAGGAACTATGAAGGGTTGGTTCCTCTATCAGCTTGATGTAAGCAATGCATTCTTACACAGTGATTTGCATGAGGAGGTCTACATGTGGATTCCTCCTGGTTTTTGAGTTAAAGGGGAGAATAAAGTATGTCAAATTCATAAATCTATTTATGGATTGAAGCAATCCTCAAGAAACTGGTTCATGAAGCTTACTTCTGCTCTTAAGGATGCTCAATTCATTCAATCTCGAGTTGACTACACTTTATTTATGCAGCAAAAATTCAACAACTTCATTCGTATTCTAATCTATGTTGACGACATTATTATCGCTGGCGATAATGACTTGAAGATTACCAAAATTAAGAATTTTCTTCATACACGGTTTCATCTTAAAGACTTAGGTGAACTTAAGTATTTTCTTGGTATCGAGGTGACACGTGTTCCTTCTGTCATTTTTCTCAGTCAGTAGAAATATATTCTGGATATTTTGTCTGATGACGGCGTTCTTGGGGCTAAGCCCATAGAATTCCTTATGGATCAGAAATGTCGACTTAGACTAGATGATGGAAATCCATTATCAGTTCCAACTCCATGTCGCCGTTTAGTCAGGAGACTTATTTATTTAACTATGACACACCCAAATATTGTGTATTTAGTTCAACTATTGAGTCAATTTATGCAAGCCCCACAGACTTCACATCAAGACGCAGCCTTCAGAGTCCTTTGATATTTGAAGTCTTCGTCAAATAAAGGGATTTTTATGCATTCATGTAACACTTTACAATTGTCAGCTTATTGTGATTCGGACTGGGCTACTTGCCCCACAACCCATCGTTCAGTTACTAGATACCTCACATTCCTAGGTCAGAATCTCATTTCATGGTGATCTAAAAAGCAAAATATGGTATCCAGATCTTCTGTTGAGTTTGAATATCGAGCTATGGCAATAGCTACTTGTGAGTTAATTTGGTTACGTGCATTATTACAAGATCTTGGTTTCTCTCATTCACAACCAATGAAGCTACATTATGACAACCAATCGGCACTTCACATCAGTGTGAATGCTATTTTTCATGAACACACTAAACATAGTGAGGTGGATTGCCATTTTATTCGTGAAAAATTACAAACAGGCCTTATCTCAACACATCACATCTCTACCAAAACTCAGCTTGCTGATGTGTTTACTAAGCCACTTGAGAGGGACTGATTTCACGAGCTTATTTCCAAGTTGGGCATCATGCAACTGCTGACTCTAACTTGAGGGAGAGTATTGGCCTTACCTATCTTGATCATATCACATGATCATTTTTTATCTTTAACACCTGCTAGTGAATACACCACTGCATCTCATGGGTTGTGCCATCTGGCAATACCAACCATTATCTCCACCACCTAAGCAAGATATCTCTGCATCACATGCACTGTGCCATCTGCTCAATCCTACATCTCATGGAGCGTCTCATTCTACTTTCTGTTTTTTATAGATTTTTTGTTGTATTTTGTTTTATTTGATGTTGTCAATAACTTATATTTTTTCTTTCTTTTTTTCTTGTAATATTTTTAAATACCACAGATTTCTTATTGAATGGCATCACAATTTTTTTGAGCTATCTCTTGCTTCACAATGATTCTCATTGGCACCATTCTCTCACATCAAAATAAATGTGAGAGAATGAGGCTTGAAAAGATGACTCATTTAACTTGTTCAAATGATTCATTTTCTCAATGGTGTGCAATGGAGGGTGATCAGATGCAGCTGCATATCAAAACTGTGCAATCACATTTTACCTGATCTTCCCTCGCATATATCCAATCATGTCCCAAATGTGACTTAGAATTTACATGATTCTGGATCAGAATACAAAGATCTTGGTCTGTACATGCATCATCTGTATGCGAATGTGTGTGTGTGGCCTGGTTTTGGCTAGGGGATGTTAGCATAAAATGGATCAGGAAGCGCCACTTACATAAAGTGAATATGGATAATCCAGATGAAGCTTTGGTGGATGTGGATTATCGTCCTTCTCCTCAGTCAATCGATACCCTCGATGAGCCCAGGTTGTCGGATCGAAATGTGAGCAAAACCCTTGAACTCCAGAGAGAATGAGAAAGTGATAATATGTATGTTGCTCTTATCACACTACCATGGGTGTCCTATTTATAGTGGAAGATCTATATAGGTTATGATTAACACATTGATGGACAAGTACATGACTTCTTCATATTCACATAATTGTCCTACAACCATAACCCTCATGATCTGAACAACCCTTTGATGTTCCTGGGTCAATACATGTCACATCGGGTTGGATCCAATCTAAAAAACCAACATTCTCCCATTTGACCCATTGACACAAAAAAGCACAAGATTGAGGTTCTTTACTGCTCTCTCGATGCAATTTGCATGTGGGTTGACATGCTATACTGAATCATAAGAACAAGAACAAATCATACGAGTCATGAAGATGAATATCTCTATATGAGATGTCATATTTCTATGTACTACAATATCATTCATTTTAAGTGTTTAGCATGTTAAGAGTACCTTTATGAACAAGCTAGTCTCTGACCCATTCTTTTGGTCCTTTTAATATTGTTATTCTACTATTCTTTCTTCACAAACGAAAGACACTTTATACATAATAAACAATATACAAAACCACAGAGAATCAATATAGTTTCATAAATGTGATTATATAAAACCATAATGTATTGTCATACATCACAAGCAATCAAATAGACACATCCTCATTCCATGTTGGGAATTCAATTCTGATACTAGCCCTTTAGTAAGAGAATCTTTAATCATTTTTTTGTTCTAATTGTATCAATACACACTACATTATTATTTATTCTTTCTTTAACAACAAAGTACTTTAATTTCATGTATCTACACGAAGTGGAGCTCTTGTTGTCATTAGATAATGACACAACAACTTCATTATTACAAAAGATCTTTAGTGGCCTCTTAATATAATCAACAATACCAAGACTCATAATAAAGTTTCTAATCCATATGGCATGAGATGAAGTCTCGTATAGAGCAATAAATTTTGCATATATGTTGTGAGTTGCACTTATAGACTACTTTTCGCTTCTCTATAGGACAACACCACCTACTAACAGGAAGACGTATCCTGTATTAGACATTCTACTATCAAGAAATCCTCCTAAATTTGCATTTGAGTATCCAACAACCTCAAGGTGGTCTACCTTTCTATAGGTCAACATATAGTCCTTTGTTCCTTGCAAGTAGTGCATGACATTTTTTGCAGCCTTTCAATGTGTAATGTCTGGATTAGATTAATATCTACCATGCATCCCAATAGCAAATGTGATGTCAGGTTATGTGCAGGTTTGTGCATATTGCAAACTCTCAATTGTCGAAGCAAACAAGATGCTTGCCATCTGAACATTTTCAATATCATCCTCAGGATAGTCCTTTATGCTCAACTTATCCCTTTACTATGAGTGTTGAACCTGGAGAGCAATTCCTCATCTCATATCTTTTAAGAACTTTAAAAATATAGGATTTCTAAGAGAGATCGTGTAGACCCTTAGTTCTATTATAATGAATCCAGATTCCAAGGACATAAGCAGCATCACCCATGTCTATATCAAAATGAGAGAAAATAAATTATTTTGTTTAACATAGTAAACCTAAATCATTAGTTGTAAGAAGAATATCATCATCATATATAACCAAGATTATGAACTTACTCCTACTAGCCTTAAGGTATATACATTGATCACTAACATTTTCAATGAATCCAAAATTCAAAATCACCTGATTAAACTTTTTATACCATTGGCAAGAGACTTGTTTAAGTCCATAGATTGATTTCTTCAATTTGCAAACTAAATTGTTCGAGTCATCTACATTGAAACTATGAGGTTTTTGCACATATACCTCCTCTTCTAGATCTCCATTCATGAAAGTTGGTTTTATATCCATTTGATGTAGCTCTAAATTAAAATAAGCTATAAGGGCCATGATTATTCTCAACGATTCTTTAGTTAAGACAAGAAAAATTATTTCATTATAATAAATAGCCTTCATCTTACTAAATCCCTTTACAACAAACCTAGCCTTATACCTCTTTGCTCACCCTTTAGAGTCTGTTTTGGCCTTAAAAACTTTGTTACAACCTACAGGTTTGACTCTATCAGGTCGATGCACTAGATCTTACACTTGGTTTTTTGATATAGAGTCAAATACTTCTTTTATAGCATTGATCCAATGTATCGATCTATCACTATCAATTACTTCTGCAAATGTTAAGGGATCATCATCAATATCTATAAAATTGCTGGGCTTTTGTAAATACACTACATAATCAAGATAAATAACAAAATTTTTGATCCTCGTGAACCTTTATATAGGTGCTACTGGTGGTTCAAATTGAACTTGTGCATCCTGTTGATATTGTATATCTTCATAAACAACTTTTCTACTTGGAATTGATGTTCATTGACTTGATTTTCTCTAACATCAACCAAAGGGACAATGATCAAGAAAACTAGGTTTTTTTCTTTTGCAAGTAGAGAAACTAAATAGTGCAATTCCTTAAATACAAGACTTTGAGATGCATCTATCCCAATAGAACTATTTTGAAGAAATCATATTTTATTTATTTCACTATTTGTAGTATATGAGATGGACAATAAAACCTAAAACCCTTTGATTTTTTTAGATAACCAATGAAAAATCCACTCGTCATAGGATCAAAAGCTTTTATATGTGAGTTATACAATTTAGCTTCAGTCGAACATCTTCATGTGCATATATATGATAAGAAATGTTAGCTTCACCCCATAAGGTCAATGAAAGGTTTTATTGATTTAACATCACTCAAACCATTTTCTTAAGCGTATGGTTTCTCCTTTCAGCTATACCATTCTGGTAGGCACTAGCAGACATGGTGTATTGAGGCACAATGCCTTCTTCCTTTAGAAATCATGGTAATGGCCCTTTTTTTTGTCCTATTTTAGTGAAACGATCATAATATTCTCCACCTCTAACAAACTGGATCACTTTTATAATTTTACCAGTTTGTTTCTCTACTACTTTCTTGAAGTCCTTAAATACCCGAAAGACTTTAAAATTTTCAAATAGTAAGTAGAGATATATATACCGTGAGTAATCGTCTATAAAGGTGACCGTATTTTTCACTAGTATAACATGATGAAAATGACATGCAAACATCTGTATGTACAATCTCTAATTTTTCATTATTGCATTTGGCATCTTTCTTATATGTGTTTCACTGCTTAGCCTTTATGCAATCAACACATGGTTTCATATCCGTGAAGTTAAGGGATCTAAGAATTCCTTCTTTCACAAGTCTTTGGACTCTCGCTTTCGATATATATCCTAACCTTTGATACCAAAGCAAATATGATTTATCATCTTTTAAAATACATTTATTGGCAATCATCGTATTCTCAACAGAAGAAGTTTCTTAGATATGGAGTTTGGTTTTCAAACGATACAAACCATCACATACATATACAGAATTAACAGAAATATAATTTTTAACAATAATAAGCTCGAAGTTTTCAAAATTGAAAGCAAAATCAAACTTATCTAGTTTTAAAATTAAAATAAGGTTTTGACTGTAAGATAAAATATAAAATGTATCAACCAAATCCAAAATGAATCCAAAGTCCAAAAAAACTATGCAAATTTCAACGTTCTTCACATGTGAACACATCATGTTTTTTAAAAAGATGTTTCTTTCATGCTCCGTTGATTTCCTTTTGTTCAAAAATATCTGCATGACACTAGAATCAATTTACTAGATATTCAATGGAACATAGATTAAATTGCACTCATGAGAGATGAATATGCTTCATGCATTTCACCTTCTTCTTACAAAAAAGTACTTTATAGAAGAACCACTAGTTTGAGATTTGATATTCGATTGAGAGTTAAAACTCTCCTCAAGGGTTTTTTTCTTTCTTTTCTTCTTAAAGAAACCCTTTTTTGCCCTAGGCATATATTTTGTCTGATGAGAAGTCATATGTGCACTTTGCACCTTCTCACCCTTCAATCTTTCTTCCTCTTCAACACACTTAGTTAAAAAAGTCATTAAAGAACTACCCATCATTATATGTGTTGCAAGAGATTTTGAAAGGTCTGTATTTTATTGGCAATGAGGTCAGAATCAAATGAAATATGAAGGAGTCAGAAATGGCAAACTTTATGTCATTCAATTGAGATGCAATATTTCTCATTTCTAAAATGTGTTGTTGAATGTGACAACCGGCTATTTGAGCGCTCCCACTTCTCAGAGGTAACCTTCTGATCGGTTGTACTTTGCTCTGTTAGAGCAGGAGGTTTGCCAATTCTTAAAGCCAAATCTAGTTTCATATATCCCAAAGTGAACAACATAATTTCTTTCAAATCAAAAAAATTGATCAATCTAGAATAGGAATATTTCTAGAATCATCAATGATCATGGGACCTGATATTGCAAGAATGAAAGAAAAACCAAATAAATGTTTATACAAGATTCATATCAAAAAATCAAACATGACACCTTTTATTATTTACCTTTTCTAAGGCAAGCATAATAGGGTCATTATCGTTCCACTTTAGTGAAAACAATAATACTCAGAGTTGCTTCACCTCTTCAATTATCAAAAAATTGACTTCAATTGATGAAACTAGTAGACCATGTAACCAGAGGCAATTCGGCAGGGCATGAACATGCTTAATGGGCTGGTGTACACACCTACTATTACACCCTATGTGAATTTGAAACACAATGACCTGCCTTTGGATATAATCATTATTTCATAAATTCACACACAAACATAATATCGAATATCAATCTCAATATGGTTAAAATAACCCTCAATCAACATAACTCAGACAATTGGGTGATTTTAAGAGTGAGTTGCTCAATATCTTTTACCATAAGTATATGCAAAGTATGCCACAACAGATATCTAGTGAACACATTCATAATCTCATGCTTAAATAATCATGGACAACTTAAAACAACATGAAGTACACAAAACATTATGCTAAAGTCAACAAAAAGTATCAGAGTTATGAGAAAGACATATATTTACAAGTAATATTCGAGATTGTGTCTGAAAATAACCTGAATAGATCCTTAAATACCTTTAACTGGTTATTTAAACCTCTAAACTGATTTGGAAAACCCCTGAACCGGTCCCAAAAAGCATGAATTGGTCTAAAGAAGCACTGAACCAGACCTGGAAACCTCTGAATTGGTTTCCAGGATGCCTAAATTAGTCCCAAGAAGGACCAATTAAGTTCTAAAATTGGTTCTGTTCTAGGATGAGCTAACAATAATCAGTTTTGGACCTGATCTAACTCATAGTTCCTGACCCGGTTCACCAAAATGGACCCCGAACCTAGGTCGAATCCAAGGATCCAAACCCGGTCCACACAGAACCGAGCTTGCAGATCAAGTTTTGGATCAGGTCAAGGCTCGATCCACCCGACACCCTATTATGGGTCAGGGTCCTGGACTGGGTCACAATGAGTCGAGGACAGACTCGGTCCACCCAAAACCCTAAAAATGGGTCCGGGACCAAGACTGAATCCTACCAGATCGGACACACACCCAGTCCACCCGAAACCCCATAATAGGTCCAATTCCAGGACCAGGTTCAACCAGATCGGGCAAAGATTCGATCTACTTGAAACCTCGAAGCAGGGTACGGGTTTTGGGAACTTCGATATTGAGTTCAAGTCCTGGACCAGATCCATCAGGTTTGAGCTCAGACCTAATCGACCCGAAAACCTGCTAATGGGTATGAGCTCGGACCAGGTCCAATCGGGTCGGGTTTTTACTATAGCTACAGTGCAACAGTGAAATCCGACTCCTCACCTCTCATTTTACGTTGTTTTTTAGGGTTTCACCCATAGTTTGAAAACTCATCGGGTCAACCCGGTGACTCGGCCCATATCATTCAAGTATTGGGTAAAAAACCAGAACAACTCGCCCAAGTACAAAACTCAGCCAAGTCATGGACTGACTGACTTGGCCAAGTCAATCGAGTTTCAGCATGACTCGGCCAAGTTTGCCTATGACTCAACCGAGTCATGCATATATATACATATATGATATACTTTATATATAATTACATATATTATATTAAATATAATAGAAATATTATGTATATTACATATAAAAATATAGTTATCATGCATTAATAATATTATACATTAAAATATTATAGAAATATCATATAATGCATATTATATATAATATATTGATAACATACAATAAAATATACGTAGTATATATATATTTTATATAAAATATAAACTTAACATGAGTCACCGAGTTGACCCGGCTGAGTCATGAGTCACTCAATGACGAGCCGAGTGATGAGTCACTGGGTTTTAAAACCATGGTTTCTAACCCCTTTCTCCTGCATCCACCTAGGGATAGAAGTGGACCAGGACAGGGATGGGGGACAATGTCTCCACCCCTACCCTGTCTCAAAATCCTGCCCTCCATCCCCACTTCCATCCCTGTGTCATGTCCTCCATCCTCGGTCCAAACCTGGAGGGGCCTGGTTTCCCCTTGGTCCATTGCCATCCCTAAAGAAGGATGGGGGATGGGGCGGGGTGGGGAAAAATGTAAGTTCATCCTCGCACGGATTTTGATTTTAACCTCCATCCCCATTTCATGTCCTCCATCCTTGGTCCAAACGGGGCAAGGTGGGGTGGGGCTCCATTTTCCCCCGGTCCACTGCCATCCCTACATCTACCGCCAATAGTCCCCACTGGTGGCTAGGCTGCCTCCGACAGCCAAGAGTTGTCTGAGTCGCCTGCCGACGACTGTAGTGGTGAGAGTCGAAACATAAAAAAAATGAAATGGGAGGGGGGGGGGGGGGGCTCCTCTGCCTCCACCGCGTGCAACCACCACCGATAGCAATGGTCGGCCTCCAACAGCTAGTCGTCGACGTCTGCAGCTAGCCTTCAGCGATGACAATTGGCCTGTTGTGGTCGACTATGATTATTTACAACCACAGTTGCCAGTTGCCAGTAGCCCCTGCAGCCATCGACGACAGCTGACCTCAGGCGGCCAACCGCTGCCTGTCACGGCAGGGCCTGATCCGGCCACCTGGAGGCTGCAGCTCCCGACTGATGGGGGCGTGGTGCTCCAGATACCCGGTTTTTGGTGACCTACCTTGCCAGCGACGAGTATTGCCATCCTCCATGGGGCACGGACAACTGTTGCTGACCCGCAGGCGGTGGGTCGCCGGTCAACACCTCCCCCCTCACTGCCAACTTTCCAAAACTAAACAGGGGTCTAGTGAGGGAGAAGAGAAAGCGCCGATAATATTTTTCGGCAAGCATCACATGAATGCCAACACACTCATACCCTGAACACATGCAAAAGAAGTGCAATGTGAGCCCATAACCTAATATTAGCATAAAATGGATCGGAAAGGGCTACTTAATGGAAGCGGCCATGGATGATCTAGACGAAGCTTTGGTAGAGATGGGTTGTTAGCGTTCTCCACAGCCAATCGATGCCCTCGATGACCCCAGCTCATAAGGTCAAAAGGTGAGCAAGACCCTTGAACCTCAGAGAAAATGAGAAAGTTGCTCTCATCAAACTATTATGAGTGTCCTATTTATAGTGAGAGATCGATATAGGTTATGATCACCACATTGATGGACAATGTGATCTCTTCATATTCACATAACTGTTCTACAACCATAACCCCCATGATCTGAACATCCCTTTGATGTTCTCCAGTCAATACGGGGTAAATCGAGTTGGATCCAATCCAAAAAACCATCAGGGGACCCATATACGAAGTTGGATTGGACCCGGTATGGATATCCACCATATTTGCACCCTAACTATCCATAGCTCGATTCCGAAGAGAGATAATGGACATTGACATCCCTTTTCAAAAATCAAGCCTCCCCGAAGTCTTGTGTATCCAGCCCTAAGTTCAGGACAAGGTAGGAATTTCAAATTTTGGTTGGAATAGCATGTGACAAACATCGGTGATATTTTGAACATATTATGAAAAAATGCGATATTTTGGTTTTGTTTTAAACAACCCAAGTATTGCAATACTGTAAAAAAATCATATATTTCCAAAAATTTCACAAATTTATTATTTAGACCATACACATATCAGCATAAGATCATTAAAATATCAGTTATTTTATTTTTTTGCATATTATAGAAAATCCCATTATTTATTTTTGCCAAGATATTGCCAATAAAAGCAAGAGAAAAGAAAACAAACTTAAAATATCGCCGATATTTTTACGGCCAATAAGTTGACGATTGGAGAGTTTATCACCATGATGAAGAGTATGCGATTGACGTAACGGATGGTCCGGTTAAACCAGAGTCAACCGGTACGGTATGTCCGAGACGAATAACGAACCGGTTATACCGCACGGTCTTCTGCAAACGTCTTCAACGTCTTTGTTAGGTACTTAGGTAGGTGAGTGAGAAGTGTTGTTTTGCCTCATTCTCCTGGTTTTGTAAAACAATGGGGATCGTTTCAGACATTAAATAGCTGCTGCCTCATCCTCCTGGTTTTGTTTCCATTAGTATCATAGTCGCAAGAGGTTGTCCAGCAAAGAGGAAAATAGGCAAAATAAATACCATTTTCTGCCTTCAATGGAGGGTTCGAGAGGGTTGGTGATGGAGAATCCATTCACTTTCAAAGTGGGGCAGGTCTTCACAGGCTTCGGCGTTGGCTGTGGGATCGGTATTGGAGTGGGACGCCCCATAAATTTAGGTACCCATCTCACCATTCTCTTCCTTTTTGGTCATTACCCACAAAGTATTTTTGGGGGAGAAGAATGTGGAAGTGAAGCACCATCTATTTGTTTTGCATGGTTGTGGATGTGTTTAAGACGTACAAGAGCGAAAATTTGAATGTTGGTAGCTTCTTCACTGGGAAGCATATTGAAAACCAACATGAATATAGGAATATTTCTCTTGCTGGGTTTTTACCTGTATTCCGAATTTATTGGATATTTGATTGATTGTGTATACGATAGTGACATTGACAAGTAGTTTTGTTGCTTAGAGGCGTTGTTAAAAGCTATAGAACAGCTTCACAGCCACACACACACATGCACATAAAGAGAGATAGAATTGAACATTTGATTGCACTATTTTTAGGTACATAAGTATAATCTTATGTTCTTATGTTTGTGGAGTTACTGATGGGTTAATAGGATTCCAGTAGAAGTGATGGCCTTTCCATAATCTTCTTTCAAGAATATGAATATCTATGAGGAGTTTCTACATCTATTCTCTCCTTCTAGCCAAGTCATGAAATCTTGAGAAATTGACATCTCAAGTACAATGTGAACATTGGGAAATTCCATAGATCTCAATTGCATATTTATATCAGGTGCAGTTCCAATGCTGAGCCAAGTAATGAGCGCCACCAGGGGTGCGACGGATGCTGTTTCCGGCATTGGAGTTCATGTGAATAGCTCTGTAAGAGTCATTTTTTCCATTCCTTTTGTGATTTGCGGTTGTCCTTTTGTTTGTTTATTTCTTAAAAATTCATGTCTGAATGCTTATTACCTTTTCCCATCCTTGTTATTCAGTTAAGAATGTTAGGGCTGAAGAGCATTGAAGCTGGTGTGGGATGTGGGGTTGGCATTGGTCATGGTTTTGGTGTTGGTATGTTTCCCCAAGAAAACTCTAGCATTTATGCTTTAATGGTGCTCCCTTAATAAACTTTGTTCTCTTGATCTAAGAACATGATTCATATTGCTGATAAATATAATCATTGACAATTCATGAAGGTGTAAAGGTTCAACTATTTCCTGAGAATATGTATTTTTCTGATGTAGTGGACATGCATTTGTGAGTTAGGAAGAGTGAAATATTAGAAAAGATGAAATTTGGGAGCAATTTTTTTTGTGTGAATGATATTCAGAATTACTTAGGGAATGCAGCAGCATAAATTAGAGCTAACCTCTAACTTGGTTGTTTACACTCTCTTATTGTTGTTATCATTTTTCTTGGCTTTATTATGAGACAGATGGTACCTTTCTTTTCCTTTATGATTTGAAAGTTTTTATGATCTGTTATTTAACTGGTTTCACCTAAGTAGCACCAGCAGAAGCCAGAGCTATTTCAGTCAGTATGTTTCTCTGCTTCAAATGACTTTTGGTCCATGTGTATATTTGGGAGACATGTCTTTCTTGATACGGTAATTGCTGAATTTATGTTCTGATGTCTTCTAATTTAGTTTTCCTTTTCCTTTTTATTGTTAGGCAATATTTTGGATCATGATTTTTGCACTTATAAACTATAAAAAAAACTTGGATATTCTTGGCAAGAACAGCATAGAGATGGGCCTACTTTGCTCTGTACTGTAAATTTACCTTGGCATCAACTGGTTTGGATGCTAGTGCTGCTAAACACATCTTGACTAGTCTGAATTGGAGTCATTCCATCTTCCTATTGGCATGCATAAAATCAAGTAGTATCATTCCATCTAATTTGTCAAGACCGAGAGTGGCTTCGGGTGAACTAACCCTCTGTCAAGATAAGGGCATTGTAAATAAGCATAGTGATTAGTAGGTCTGGTAAACAAGCTGAGCATGCCTTGTATGAGATTTCGTATGTGTGGTTCAGCTTTCACAGGAAACAAGAAAAGACAGGGAGAGGGAGATGCACAATGGCTGGGGCGGCGCATGATAGCTCGACCTCCAAGCCCTAAGCCTTATAAAAAGAGCAGATATACAATGAGACAATGTTACAGAAGTATTACAAGAATGCCATTAATGAAACAGTATTGTGCATGTGTTTTATTTAACGTGCGTATGGATCTGGATCCAGATCCATACACATACTATATTTTAACACCCTCCCTCAAGTTGTACGTGATTTTGGAGCATGTACAACTTGCTCTTCAATAGCCAAAATTGACGTCCTGTTAACCCCTTGGTAAACAAGTCTGCCACTTGATCTTCTGTTCGAACATGACGTAGTTCTATCTCCTTTATCTCGATTTTTTGCCGTATAAAATGTTGATCAATCTCAATGTGCTTCGTTCTGCTATGCTGGATAGGATTATATGCAATGTTTATTGCGCTTTGATTGTCACATAGAAGAAATAATCGAATAATTGTCTCCCCAAGATCACTCAATAAGTGTCTAATCCATGTAGCTTCTGCCGTGCCTGTAGCCATCGACCTGTATTCAGCCTCTGTACTTGATCGTGCCACTGCCTTTTGTTTTCTGCTGCTCCAGGACACTAAATTGTGTCCAATATATAACACAATATCCAGAGACAAATTGTCTCTCATCTGGATTCCTTGCCCAATCTGCGTTTGTATAAGTGATGAGTTCATGCCCTCTATGCAGGTTATCGTTCTTGCGACAAACAAGTCTGACTCCTATAGTTCCTTTTAAATAGCGCAGAATGCGCTTCACAGTTTCCATATGAGCTTCTGTTGGAGCATGCATAAACTGGGATACCTGATTGACAACATAAACTATATCAGGTCTGGTAAAGGTCAAGTACTGTAACATCCCCACGAGGCTTCGATACGTTGTAGGGTTGACACAAAGATGGCCATCTTCAGAGCTTAGCCTTTGATGTAATAGACTAGGAGTGCTGACTGGTTTGCAATTCGTCATCCCGGCTCTTTCTAGAAGATCAAGAGTGTATTTTTGTTGCATGAGTGTCAATGTGTCTTGTTGTCTGTCAACTTCCACACCAAGAAAGTACCTTAACTCCCCTAAATCTTTCATCTTGAAAGTTTTCATTAAAAACTGCTTCACGTCTTGCACATGATTATCTGAACTCCCAGTGATCACAATGTCATCAACATATATAAGAAGAAGTATAACAATGTCTGTCTTTTGGTAAATAAAGAGCGAGTGATCCAGAGTGCATCTTCTAAAACCATAGCTTTGAATTTGCATAGAGAAACTTTCAAACCAAGAACGGAATGCCTGTTTCAACCCATACAGAGATTTCCTTAGTTTGCACACCCAAGCAGTAGGATCCTTCTCGGCATAACCAGGAGGTTGCTCCATATACACCTCCTCCTTTAAAGTTTCATGCAAGAATGCATTTTTAACATCCATCTGGCTAATCCTCCATCCTCGGTCGACTGCTAGGGATATGATGACACGAATTGTACCCATTTTGACTACCAGACTAAAAGTTTCATCGTAGTCTTCACCATATTGTTGTGTGAATCCCCGAGCAACAAGTCACGCCTTATATCTGTCAATACTTCCTTCAGGCTTATACTTTGTTTTATAAGCCCATTTTGAGCCAACTACATTCTTTCCTTCTGGCCGAGGTACTATTTCCCAAGTCTGGCACTCATGAAGTGCTTCCATTTCTTCATTCATAGCTTCAGTCCAATGACGGGATTGAAGAGATTGATTAAAACAAGTGGGTTCATCATGTTTTGTGAGCTAAGACATAAACAACTGGAAATCAAGGGAAAAGGTCTCATAACTCACCCATCGTTGAATAGGATGCCTAATGCGTGACATTCTTTGAGCCGGATCATTGGCGATGCTTTTCACATTCCTCGACTCTGTATTTTTGTCCCGTCTAGTATATATCTGTCCAGAGAAGCGTTCTACTGGAGTTGGCTCAACTGGAGATGATTCAACATGCATTTGTGAGTCATTCAACTCCCTACTCAAGTCGAAGGAAGGACAATTCACCTGACATGTTTCTCCTGTATTAGCAAAAAGATCTGTGCTCATCCATGGATCATATACCTCTACTTCTCAAGATGACAACTCTTCAGAGTCATTGACCTGAAAATTTTGTTCATCAAAAACAACATTTCTAAAGGTCCTAATACGTTTTGTAGTAGGGTCATAGCATCAATAGCCTTTGTATTCATCCACATACCCAACAAATCTTTACTTAACGGCCTTGTTCTGAAACTTATTTCGCAGAGATGAATCAATATGTACATAACATACACAACCAAAAACATGTAGCTCATCATAAGAGGGATGTTGCCCAAATAAAATATAATAGGGAGATTTCTGATCCAGAAGTGTCATACGAAGACGATTTATGACATGAACAAATGTGTGAAAAAATTATGTCCAGAGACTAACAGGCACATTGCTATCATGTAACATGTTCATCGCACTCTCGACAATATGCCTGTGTTTCCTCTCCGCAACCCCATTTTGGTGAGGAGTATGAGGGCAAGAAACCTGTCGACTTATTCCTTTATCCTGAAGAAAGGCAATAAACTCGTTCGATGAATACTCTCCTCCACCATCACATTGTAAATGCACAATATCACAAGAAAACTTTGTTTTGACCATCAAATGAAATTCCTGAAATATTTGGAAAACTTTATGCTTATATTTCAAGAAATATATCCAAGTATAACGGGAATAAGAATCAATAAAGATAACAACTAACGACTACTAGAAAGAAAAGGAATAGGTGTGGGTCCCCAAACATCGGAACAAATAATCTCAAATGGCTTTGAAGCCCTTTTATTAATAATATGAAACGGAAGAACATGGCTTTTACAGAGTTCGCATGAGGAACATTTATTATTATTATAAAAAAATGAACATAAACTAGACTCTGGAAGAAGACCAACAGATACAAGATTTTCAACGAAACCCGACTACAATGTCCCAAACGACTATGCCAAATATCTGGCTTATTACAATGAGATGAATTAAAAATTTCCAATGAAGGAAAAAACAAAGACTCTGAAGGCGAAGACACTGAAGAATGCTTGGACGACTTCAACTGGAGGACTGAGACTGAAGGCGAAGACACTGAAGGAATCTCCTTGAAGACGTACATGTTTCCTTGTCGCTCCCCCTTAGCGAACGTCTCCTTCGTTCGTAGATCCTTAAGATAAACAGAAGAGGTAGTAAATTCGACGAAAGAATTCATATCGTCAACAAGTTTAGCTACAGAAACAATGTTCTTTTTAATATTAAGAGCAAAAAGGACATTGGACAATTGAAGTGAGGACTTTGACATAGGGATATGTGCACTGTCCGTATTGTTAAAATGTAAAACTGTACATATATGTATATATAATAATATTATATATATATATATATATACATTTTTCATTTCTTTCTTTTCTGTAATTTTTTTTCCTTTATTTTTATTTTTTGTCTTTATGTCATCTAGTTCAGTTTGAACTAGAATGACTATTGCTAGTCAAGTCCTGTCCAGACTTGACTAGCAATAGAGCTGTTGGACTGACACAGTCCAACAGCTCTTAATAGAGTTGTTGGACTGACACATTCCAACAGCTCTAAATAGAGCTGTTGGACTGTGCCCAACAGCTCTATTGAGTCCTTTTTCAGCTGTGTATATAAAGGGGTGCAGCCCCTCTTGTATTTTACTCCAATGCTTCTTAAGCAATTGGTTTTTCATATCAATAAAGAATACATTTTTATTTTTATTTTGTTTCCAGTTATACCCTTTTTAAGGGTTATGCTTTAGTGTCATTCTTGACACTTGCTCTTGTTAATCTAAGCTCGTGTTTCGAAGATCCCCATTTCATTTCATGGTATCAGAGCCGCAGAAGTACTAAATCTTGAGGAAAAGCTGCCTCGATTTCCGTGCCCATTTGCAAAAGTGTTCACCACTTGAAGAGAAGTGTTTTATCACTTCATTGGAGAAGATTTCACATCTTGTTGTATTGTTTTTTTTTCTTTCTTTTTCATTTTCCTTCTTGTTTCTCTTCTATCCCTATTCTTTCTCTCCTTGTAGTCGATGGATGACAATGATAAAGTCACCATCATGCCTATGAAACTAAGCGATACGAACTATGTAACATGGGCTTCAATAATGAAGCACCATATATGGGGAAAAGGCTTATGGGGGATTGTGGATGGTTCCGATTCGGAACCTAAGCTATCTCTTACTAAAAAGGAGGGAGATAAAGAGGTCCCTCTATCGGAAGAAGAGAAAATCAAGGCTATTGCCTCATACGAGAAGAAATGGAAAGAATGGAGAATATCTCATGCGAAGATAATGTCATGGCTTATCAATAGCATTGACATTAAAAAATGCTCAAGTCTTGCCAAATTTGATCATGCCGATAAGGCATGGGAATACCTTAAGAATATATATTCCCTTAAAGATATTGCACACGTGTGCAACCTCCAACAAAAAGTTCGAATGATGACACAAGGAGACAAAACTATTCGTGAATATTACAATGGGTTGTCCGAACTTTGGGAAGAACTTTCCCTTTTAGAACCAAAGTGGCATTGTGCCGAAGACATAGAGCTTCGTCAGAAACAACTCGATGCTGAACATTTTTACCAGTTTATCACTGGATTAAGGCCGGAATTTGAAACCACTAAATCGGCCCTACTTCACCGGGGAAAAATTCCTTCTATTGTTGAAACTATTGAAGAGTTAACAATGGAAGAAAATCGTCTCCGGAAAGGTTCTTTAAAAATTGAAGATGATTTCGTTTTAGCCGTGTCTAGACCAGGGAATCATGTTCGATCATATAGGCCTCCTCACTTTAACCGACAAAATGGTGACTATGATAAGAAGAAAGTTATTTGTCATCATTGTCATGAACTGGGACACTACAGACCACAATGTCCCAAACTTAAGGAGCTGAGAGAAAAAAGAGCTGCAATTGCTGGATCGGAGCCTAAAGATCAGGATGCACCAGTTTCCCTGGCCCAACTAATGGAGATTCTTCAGCCTCTCATCAAAGGTGCCTCTTCCTCATCTGAAGCTTCAACCGGCGCAGCAGCCTCATCTTTTTCTGATCTAGGTAAAATTTCTTGGCTTCTTGACTCTGGTGCATCTTTTCATATGACCCCAAATAATCAAAGTCTATCCAAATGTGTTAAAAATAAAACAAGTGTGTCAAAGGTCTTTACTGCTGATGGGACTTCTCTTGAAATAGAAGGAATAGGAAATTTTGAAAAAATTTATAAAACAAAATTTTTTTTTATTCCAGAAATTAGACATGTTCCCAAATTAAATTTAAATCTTTTATCTGTATCTCAAATTTTTGATTATGGGTGTAATATTTCTTTTTCTTCTCATGGTTGTTGGGTACAGGATCGCCAGTCAGGCAAGCTGATTGGGGAAGGCCATAGAGAAGGAGGACTTTATTACATGGATTTTTTGGAAATGCCGAAGAAAGCTTTTTGTTATAATATTCAAAAAATAGAGTTGAAACTGTGGCATAAGAGACTTGGTCATCCACATATAGCCAAAATCCAACATTTTCCAAATCTAGGGAAATTTTGTAACTCTGAATCATTTGATTGTAAAGATTGTATTCTCGGCAAAATGAAAAGATTACCATTTCAGAACAGAACCTTTTTCTCTTCAAGACCACTTGAATTAATACACTCGGATGTTTGGGGTCCTGCACCAGTAATTTCTAAAGGAGGATTTGTTTACTATGTTATTTTTGTCGATGATTTCTCCCGACATACGTGGATGTACTTTCTCAAACATAAGTCTGAAGTATTTTCATACTTTCAAACTTTTCATAATATGGTTAAAAACAAGTTTCAAAATGATATTACTATTTTTCGCACAGATTCAGGGGGAGAGTTTTTATCCACAGATTTTCAAAATTATCTTAAATTGCATGGCATCACACATCAAAGATCTTGTCCTTATACACCTCAACAAAATGGACTGGCAAAACGAAAACATCGCCATATTATAGAAACCACTAGGACTTTATTAATAGCAAATCAAGTCCCGAAAGACTTTTGGGCAGAAGCTGCCTTAACTGCCACCTATCTCATTAATAGGATGCCATCTTCTTCGTTACAAAATATCACTCTCATTGAAAAACTTATGAACATTTCTCCAGATTACTCTAGACTAAGAATATTTGGGTGCAAATGTTTCATATTTACTGACAAAAATGATAAACTTTCCCCTCGTGCGATTCCCTGTGCTTTTTTAGGATATGCTGAAAACCAGAAAGGTTATAGATGTTTTGACTTCAAAAATAATAAACTATATGTGTCTAGAAATGTTTCCTTTCTTGAAAAGGAGAGCTTCTTTGATTTTAGAAAATTAAAAGACGTCACTGAGTACTCCTTTTTGCTAGATCTAACATCAACATCTGATGAATATGACCTTGACTGTAACTTTGATGATGATCAAAGAATTATTGATCTTAATGTTGAAAATGAAGAAGTTCATAGAGATACTAGTATTCAATATTCCAGGCGACAAGAGTCTAATCCTCCATGTGCACTTGAGAAATATTCTAACATTCCAACTAGACAATCAACCCGAATCTCGAGGCCTCCAGGAAAGTTTGTATCATACGAGTCTTTCTCACCCACATATAGGGCAGTTATTGCATTAATTCACTCATATGAAGAACCATCCACATATTTTCAAGCAAAAAATGATATCAAATGGATAGAAGCCATGAAAGCTGAATTAGATGCACTTGAAAAAGCTTCTACATGGAATATTCAAGATCTTCCTCCAGGGAAGAAAACTATAGGATGTCGATGGGTTTATAAAATTAAAACCAAGAGTGATGGTACTCTTGAAAGATATAAAGCCCGTTTAGTAGCCAAAGGTTATGCCCAAGAATATGGGATTGATTATGAAGAAACCTTTGCTCCGGTGGCTCGTATGACTACTGTCCGAACCTTAATTGCCTTAGCTTCTATAAAAAAATGGTCTATTTTTCAAATGGATGTCAAAAATGCTTTTTTAAATGGAAAGCTAGTTGAAGAAGTATATATGGAACCCCCTCCTGGTCTAAGTATTCCTAAGGGTAAAGTCCTTCGCTTAGAAAAAGCTCTTTATGGATTTAAACAAGCACCAAAAGCTTGGTATGATAGGTTTAGTCGTGTTATGATTGATATTGGTTTTCAATTCTGTTTAACTGACACAGCTTTGTTTATTAAGAATTCTGATGCAGGGATCATTGTGCTTCTTCTCTATGTGGATGATATGATCATCACCGGAAGCGATAAACAGGGAGTTGAAACAATCAAAACACTTCTTAAATCTCATTTTGAAATGACTGATTTGGGCTTGTTGAGATATTTTTTAGGCATTGAAGTTGCTTATTCTCCTAGAGGATATTTATTATCTCAGACTAAATTTGCTTTTGATATTGTTTTCAGGTCTGGTATTACTGATGATAAGAAAGTCGACACTCCAGAAGTTGTTAATGTTAAAATGAAGATTGATGATGGAGAACTTCTTGCAGACCCTACTCCTTACAGACAGCTTGTCGGGGCACTTTCCTATCTATCCATTACCAGACCAGATATAGCACATGTTGTTCATACAGCAAGTCAATTTCAACATGCTCCTACCTCTGTTCATATGGGAGCAGTCATGCGTATTATCAGATACATCAAGTCCTCTCTTTCACGAGGACTTTTCTTATCTTCCTCCTCTTCTCTTGATTTAATTGCATATACTGATGCTGATTGGGGAGGTGATCCCAATAACAGACACTCAACCACTGGCTTTTGTGTCTTTTTAGGGGAATCATTAATCTCGTGGAGGTGTAAAAAGCAGCAGAAGGTATCTCTCTCATCCACCGAAGCTGAATACAGAGCCATGACAACCACGACCATGAAAGTAGTTTGGCTCCGACGACTGCTTGCTGACATGGGAGTTGAAGCAACAAAAGCTTCACAAATGTGTTGTGACAACAAAAGTGCGATCTACATTGCCAGTAACAGAACATTCCACGAACGCACCAAACACATCGAAATGGATTGTCACTACGTCAGAGAGGAATATCTACACGGGATAATTGATCTGCCATATGTCACTTCAGAATATCAGTTAGCAGACTTCTTTACAAAGCCTCTCGCTGCTCCCCGATTTCACTTTCTCTTAGACAAACTTTCGCTCATTGTACCGTAAGTTTGAGGGGTAGTGTTAAAATGTAAAACTGTACATATATGTATATATAATAATATTATATTATTATATATATATATATAAATACATTTTTCATTTCTTTCTTTTCTGTAATTTTTTTCCTTTATTTTTATTTTTTGTCTTTATGTCATCTAGTTCAGTTTGAACTAGAATGACTATTGCTAGTCAAGTCCTGTCCAGACTTGACTAGCAATAGAGCTGTTGGACTGACACAGTCCAACAGCTAATAGAGCTGTTGGACTGTGCCCAACAGCTCTATTGAGTCCTCTTTCAGCTGTGTATATAAAGGGGTGCAGCCCCTCTTGTATTTTACTCCAATGCTTCTTAAGCAATTGGTTTTTCATATCAATAAAGAATACATTTTTATTTTTATTTTGTTTCCGGTTATACCCTTTTTAAGGGTTATGCTTTAGTGTCATTCTTGACACTTGCTCTTGTTAATCTAAGCTTGTGTTTCGAAGATCCCCATTTCATTTCAAGTATGACTAATGGAGTGATAAGTTTCATCTCCTGTAACTATACTACCTTTTTCAAAATAAGGCAATAAGTGAGATAACTTACTCGCATTACCCGTAACATGGGTGGCAGCACCAGAATCAACATACCACTCGCCTTGTTCATTTTGCTTGATCATCATCTGTGACAATGCTGATAACAAAAGTTGTTGCACATCTGTAGATGGCGCTTTCGTGTCCACAGTAGTAGCTGACTTATTTTCAATTTTGTTTATTTTTCCTCTATTCTGTAGATTAAACCAACAATCAGCTTTCATATGTCCTCTTTTGTTACATAAGAAACAAGTGGGCACTCTCCTCTGATTCTTTGTATTAAAAGCACCTGAAATATTAGGTGTAGGCAAGATACCATGTCCTCCCTGCCCAAAACGTTTGCGGCCTCTGCCTCCTTGATGCCCTCCATTTCCTCATCCAAAACCTACAGAAGTGTCCATGGCCAAAACTGAATGAGAACGAGCTGATTCATTTTCTTCTGCCCTTTGTTTCATAATCTTCTCATGCTGGAGAAGTTTCGCTTGAAGATCGTCAAATGTGGACAAGTGAGGAAGGCATGACAAAGTTGTGGTAAACATGTCAAAATCAGGGCCCAACCCATTAAGGAGTTGTTGAACTTTATCTTTATCTGCAATAGCACTTCCAATAACCGCCAATTGGTCAATAATACTCTTCAAGCGGCCTATGTATTCCATGACTGTCATGGAGCCTTTCTTCAAACTTTGAAACTCATTTTTTAAGTACATAACTCGGGCTTCTGATATCTGAGAGTATGTCTGAGACAACTTACTCCACAGATCCGCCACAGTGCAATTATCTGAAAGAGTAACCAACACTTATTGAGAGAGTGTTGACGTAATATAAGCAACCAAAGACTGATCCCGCTTCCTCCAAGCTGTATACTCTGGATTCTTAATAGAAATGGTTATTCTGTCACCCTTCTCATCCTTGGTTTCCTGCAAAATAAGCTGTAGTGGTATAGGAACTAAACCATCCAGATGTTTATCGAGATCCTGACTCCGTATAAAATGAAGTATTTGCCTCTTCCAGGTCAAAAAATTAGAATGAGTAAGTTTTTCTGTAACGAGCTGACTCAAGAAATTTGCAGAGGGACCGGATGACGAGGAGTAATCCATATCAATGGGACAACGGATAAGCAAACAAGACGAATGAAAACAAACAAACAGATTTGAGATCACTTAATCAATCAGTAAAACTTCAATAAGGCATGTACCTGTGCTACCAATATCGTGAAAGAAAATTCTTTTTTTTTTGCAGATTCAGAATCGAGATTATAAACTATTATAATCTGCCTATAGGCGTTGCACAGAGAACACTAAAACAACAATAAAAAAAAGGAAAACTTCTGGAATCAAAGAGATTGTTTGCAATCAAAGAGGAGACTGCAGTCGGTTTGTTTGCAATCAAGGAGGAGACTGCAATCAAAGATGAATCAAACAGACTCCAATCAGAGAGGAGAACACTTAGAAGTGATGGCTGCAATCAGAGAAGTGTTTTATTAGAAGTGATGGCTGCAGTCGTTGATGTCGAGGAAAGAAAGACAAACGTTAATGGTGAAATGGCTGCAACAGTCGTTAATGATGAAGAAGATAGACAGACGATGATGATAATAAGTACTATGAAGGAGAAGGATGAACGAGAATCAGAAAAAGAACGAGTAGCAGAAGTTAAAAAGGGGAAAAATGAAGAATAAAAGAAGAGATGTATCAAAACCTGTTTCTTCAGATCTCGCTGAACACGCCTCTGATAGGATTCCGCAGTCATCGAAGAAAAGGGATCTAGTAGAAGACCATAGGAAAGGTTTATTCGTTATCTTCTACTTGATTTGACACCGATGAAGAGACACATCGAAACATTGCTCTGGCTAGTTTATGTTCCTTGAGCGAGCTCTCTCAAATCATCATCAAGACGTCGTGTGCCGCACTCAAAATTTCTAACAAAACTCTGCGTCATGAATAACCTTAATCTATTCCCATCTCTCAAGGCCTTATGCGGCCAACTACCACCTATCATGACTCACTTAAGGCGTCATACTTTCTCAGAAAAGCCCACCCTTCCATAGAAGGTCCAAAACATGATCAAGATTTAGAATCAATAAAGATCTGACATACACATCTGAGTTGGGCATATAATCATGCTAAAACAGAAAGCCAAAACTATAGATTCATAACTGGCTATATCAATCAATATCAAAAGATCGCCACGACTCACCATAACTTTTCATGAAAATCAAAATCCACAAGTTTCCCACCGGACCTCCTGATCTGGGAAACATACGACCTCACAAAGAATCACCGCCCTAGATGGTATACCTGGTCTTGGACAGTACACTTATAGTTCACTGTCTTCGCGGCTACCCGCTCTTGGCCAGTGTATATCCTCACAAAGATTCTACCGCTTTAGCCGAATTACTAGATCTTGGTCATACATACCTTCACAGAGAATCCTTGAGGAACCTGATCCTCAACGAATGCCATAATCAATGTAAATCATCGCTATACACGCATCGACACAAATGACCGCTCACAGGGTCGATAGTCACTAATATAATTAACAAGATCCACGCCAGATCACCTGGTCTGGGAAATGTACGACCTCACGAAGAATTACCGCCCTAGATGGTATACCTGGTCTTGGACTATACACTTCCTCACAGGAGTTTACCGTCTTTGCGTCTACCCGCTCTTGGACAGTGCACATCCTCACAGAGATTTACCACTCTAGTTGGGTCACCTGATCTTGGTCATACACACTCTCGCAGATAATCCATTGAAGATCAGATCCTCAATAGGTACCATACACAGTGATACATGCATTAATACAATCGACTGCTCAGAACACTTGACCGCTCTCAGGGTCAGAAGCCACCAATATGGGCATAAGCATAATTACCAGCAATATGCATCGTATCACGTCTTATGGCAGAACAAAACACAAAATCACGTGTTCATCCAACAAGGTTCCACAAACCATAATCATATATCAAATTTAAACACATATCGCATGTTCTGGACATTTCTTATCATGTGGCATAGCAATCACATCATATAGAAGATTTACACTACGCAACTCATCATTGCCACAAGAAACATTGCATCCTCAAATAGGACCTCAAAGCATGCGTAATCAAAGCATGAATTCTATACACAGAAACACGCAGATAACATATTATGAATCAACTTAACTTCAACTTACGTAATTCCTACGTATAATAAATTTACATAAGATTTAAGTTATATATGCATGTAAGACAAATCAGATCATTGCACTATTGTATGCTTTCACAATTCTTACCTCAAAGCATATCGCATCTGACCCTTCAGCGTGAAACACACGCACATATCTACAAGACATTTCAGTCCAATATTCATGATATTCATCAATCATGCTATACAGGTATAAAAGATTCATACAACCAATCAAAATGCAACCCTCTGCCACAACTATGTAGGTGTGATGTATCATCAAAATCTAATTATTTGTAGTCGTGAGGTGTCATTCATCTAAATGATCTAAATTAATGATTTGTAAGCATATAAGTCATCTACCTAAAAGTTAACTATTCGTAGGTGTAACAAGTCAACTACCCAAAAACTAATCAGTTATAGGCGTGACATGTCATTTACCTACATAAGCATTATAATCATTAAGATCCCAGAGACACCAAAGTCATACATAATTTCATCGATAAGCTTTTACTTAACAAAAATACGTAACAAAAGACACAAAAAGTTTTAAACTAAGACTATCAAAGTATCTATTCAATGTTTTCTATGTGTTTTGTCATAGGAGAGTAGACATAGGTTACTTCTTGAGTTGTTCTTGTTGCTGTTGCTGAGGAGCTTGTGGTGTATTGCGCACTTACTGGAGGTCATCGACCTTCTTCTTGCGGCAATCATGGATAAAGTGGCCCATTTTGCCACAATAAAAACAACCACCATAGTCTCGGGGACATGACTGTCCATGATGAACACGATCGCATCTCAAACATTTTGGGTTTAACGGTCGTTGAGACTCATTTCCTCCACCTTGTTTCTGTCTTTTAGCAGGTCGACGCTTATTATCAGCACTATCTTCGGTAGACTTTTTATCGTGACGTTGATTAAAATGACATTCTTCAGCAGAATGACACACCTTTCTGCAAAAATTACAATCATCAGGGTTCCAAAGGCACATTGGATCGGACAAAACATGAGAGTTAACACCTTGCTCTAGATTGGTGCTCGTGCAAACCAACCTATCAACCTTATGATCCAACTTCTGGACCATCGCTTGGAGCTGCTCAACTGCTTCGGTTAATGCATCTATAGATTTCATCAATTCATTGAACGACATCTAAGCAAAAACACATTCTTTAATTAAAATAAATGCAGAATAATTTAAGGGAAATAATACTCACAGAGCGATGTAGATGCTGGATGATCAAGGGTTACCGCTTTCCCTGTTGCTCTGATACCAAAAGTTGTAACGCCCCAAAATCGTGGACTTGAAACCTTTTATGAAAAGGTTGAAAGCTTTGAAATCGATTATTTATCAGAGTTCGAAACTGGAGTTCAGCGAAAAATCATGTTTAAAATAGCAAGTCCCTAGACTTTGGGCGCATTACAACACAAATGCAATCTTTACCTTATAAACCGATTTGCAACTCGAATACATATTTTATTGAAATGAAAAGAAAAACCACGTTTTGGTAACACAGTTTTAGTCATCCAGAGTTCTAATCAGAATAAATACTTTCAAATAAACTTTATATCACATTTACCAAAAGGGTCTCTAGGAGCGCAACGTCAGGAAAGGGGTCTCGCCTTGAACGCATCACGACATCGTGTCATTGCAAGCTGTATAACCTGTTCACCACCTGCCCATGAAATGGGTCAGTCCCACAACAAACTAGTAGGGGTGTAAAAGACAAGAAAGAACAAAGGCTAAAAATAAGCAAGATAATCGCTAGATCAAGCAGGAAAAGCAAGACTAGCAGATCTAACAAAAGTATGTGGAGTAAGCAAAACTCTAGTCAAGCAAATAGCTAAATACAAGAATAGTAAGGATCATAGTGTTAAACAAGCTACTATAGCGATCCCACAGATTCTAAAGGTGAAGAGTAACTAACTCTATCCAACAGTCAAACAAGCAATTGAATAAGACAAGCCTTTATAGCAATGCGTACACTACATAAGCAAGTGGTTATACTAATCATAAAGTATAAGCCATTGCATCATAAATAATTCATAAGCTATGTCACAGGGATTCGGCTAGCAGGGTGCCGCACCCGCGTCGACGCGACTCGACGCGGGTGCGGATGCGGTCAACCCGATTCTGGGTGCGTTGACCGCACCCAGGATCATTTAGGTCCATGGGCTGCGAATTTTTAAAAAAAAAAATTCTGCTGACAGACTCTGTCAGGGCTGAAATGGGCTGCGATTTTTTTTTTTTTTTAAATTCTGCTGACAGCAGCTGTCTGTCAGGTCTGCGATTTTTTTTTTAAAAAAAAATCTGCTGACAGCAGAAAGGGAACCCCCGACCCCCTTTTATATATATATATATATATTTATATTTATATATTTTACATTTTTGCCCCTGCCGCACCCCCGCACCCCCGCACCCGGGTTTTTTGTTGTTGCCGAATCCCCGCACCCGCACCCGCACCCGCACCCGCACCCGCACCCATGTGACATAGTTCATAAGCTACTCATGATAAGAAATCATACGGTAGCAGTTATATCACAATATGTAACGACTAGCATAATGCTAGTGTTATAAGCAATTGACTAGTAATGAGAAGCTAGTTATTACCTAGCAAAGAACTGCGTAAGCAGCTTAACCAACTAGGGTAACGCCTCAACAGGCATGCATAGCTCAACGAGTAACGTACCGAACTACCGAGCTCACAAGCAAGCAAGCAATTCACGTCACAACACACATATCTTAATATCATGTATGTGAATTATATCTTGTCTCATTATGAGCAGGCCATTGTGGGTACGCACAAGGCAAAAACGTAGAAATAATCGAGATCGATTCGGGGGTCCATTATGCTATGTATTTTATTATACCCCGAATGACTGAGTCCACTTCCTAAGGGGACGACCAGTGACAAAGAGAGTAAATCTCCAAAGGCAAACAAAGGCCCGTGGATGCGCATCCGAATTTCTGCAGAAGTGACCTGAAGTATTTTCCCTAACCTTCGATGACTGGGGAAGTCGGATCTTTGCCCGTGATTGCTATTAATGATTGTCCATCAGAGTTTTGTACCATCCATCATCTCTCTTGATGAACCATCCCGAATGAGCACGACGGGGGGTTTCTTAACCGCTGTCCCATTCTACATGCTCTGGTCTTTCAACTCAATCAAGCATCTTGCCTATGAAGGTGCATGATTATCAATTATCATTTATATGAATTACATGCGTCATTGCGCGTTCGAGGCAACCACACACCTCTCATCCTACTCACCGCAATACGTAATGTACCTGTTCAAAAGTACAACCATGATGAGAGGGGTAAAGATCTCTCGCAGGAAATCCCAATACATCTGCTTTACAGAAGTCCACAGTGAACTCATTTCAGTTCTAACTTATCGTGTTGGGGTCCGTTAGATAATCGCAAGCATTCTACCTATTAGGCGAATATCAATATAATAGGATTTAGCTTAACGTGTCAATACACGTTTAGAGGTTACTACCGACCTCTCGTCCTGCTCTTCGTAGTCCAAACATATCGTACGTGACTAAGGATACAACTGCAAGAGGAGGAACATGGATTCTTCGTAAGAAATCCAACAACAATACCTTCACGAAGGAAGGAAGGCGCTACTATCTTGGTTGGACCAGAAAGCCTAGAACTAGGTCTCGCATCAGAAGTGATGTAGCACCGATCTAGCGATGGTGCAAGTACCTCAATAGGATTCCCGCCCTACTCGTGCACAAGCTTCTAGACAAGGTTATCTGAGTCATATCGAATAGGCGAACTGAGGTTGTAACACACCTTTTCCAAATACATCGATTTGGGAGATCCAGCCGCTATCTCTGCTTTACAAAGCTATACATCTTTGAAAATAGGTTTGCACCTAAGACCATCATCTTTAGAGAACCGGAGTGCATAAGTGTGTGTCGTGGCTTTTAAGACAAGTGAAATGATATACACTATACACTCGAAACTGCACTCAAGGAGTGCAAGCTGACAAGGGGAAAACCTGTGCACATACTAATACAATGACAAATCAAGGGGCAAGACTCGATGTGCGAAGCTGCACCTCGAGCGCAAAACGCACAAGCCACACACGAGGTATGAAATCATACATCGACCATCGAACACACAAGCAGACAACTATGTAAGCAACTCACGAGATATGAGATCCTATATTGACTAAGTCAGTGTAAAGGATGACTCACGAGGCATGGAGTTGCACCTCGATTAAATGATAAGCGTAAGCAAGTAAAAGAGCATACGACAAAGATAAGAATACATACACGAAGTGCAGTAGCAAAGTAAGGATGAACACATGCAAAAAGTAAGTGTAACAGAAGTACGGCGGCAACAAGAAAATAAGGTACGAAGAGCAAAAGCAAATAGTAAGGCCATGACGCATAAAGCGCGGGGCAATAAAGGTAAATGTAAAAAGCAAAGTGTGAGAACGTAAAAGAGGACCAGGATTGCATCCTGAAAAAAAAGACATACATATGCAAGTAAATGTCATGGCGCAAAGCGCGGGGCAACAGAAAGGTAAAGTACAAAAAAGTAGAGAGAACAAGGATCGCAAAATCACGTCCTTGAGTTAAAAGACATGAAATGTAAGGACATGAATTAAAAGCCTGGGCACATATAGCGCGGCGGCAACATAAATGAAAGTGCGAGAAAGTAAAGAGGACAAGGATCGCGAAACCGCGTCCTTGAAGGTAAAGACATACGTATATATATATATATATTATACGTATATATATATCATCCTCTTTTAGTTATCTTTTCTTATTTTAGCATTTATCCGTTCATTGTTCTTTTTCGCAAGAATCACCTACCTTGAGGGGTTACGGATCCCCGTACTCCAACGGCGTAGGTAAGCACGAGCTCGAGCCACAAGGGCGAAGCTAGATCCACCGTTCAACCTGCGATGCTTAGAACATTAGTGTATGCCATAATATAAACGAGAAGCGGGTCCGATAAGACCTGCAGTGGTACCGGACCCCAAACACGAGAGTAGGTAGGGAGCTCAGCTCCATGCAGAAGAGGGACAAAGGCAGCAAGGCTTCCTGCCTGCAGGAGGAGGATGCAGGAACTCTGCATCCTGCAGACAAAGGTGCCAGAGGTAGGGGCCTCAGCCCTACCTAGCAACAGCAGCAGAGGCAAGGAGCAGGAGCTCCCTGTCTGCCAGAACAGAGAAAGACAGGAGAGGGAGCAGAGGCTCTCTGCCACACCTGCCATAACAAGACAGGGGGGAACACGAAACAGGCAGGGGCTCTGCCCCTGCCGGTAGCAAGAACAAGGCAAGGGGCCAAAGCCCCTTGTCGGAGAACAACCGAGGTGCAAGGGGCTTTGCCCCCTGCCCGAAAACAGGAAAGCAGGGGGGCTTCACCCCCTGCTGGGAAACCAAAGGAGGCAAGGGGGCCTCGCCCCCTGTCGGCAAAGCGCAAGAGAGCACGGGGAGCTTTGCCCCCTACCGGGAAACATAAAAGCAGGGGGAGCCTCGCCCCCTGCCAGAAAACACAAAAGGGACAGGGGGAGAGGAACCCCCTATCGACAAGACAAATGGAAGGGGGAAGGAGTCCCCTGCCGACAAAGCGAATGGCAGAGGGACGGAGCCCCCTACCGGCACAACAAGGAGGGCAGGGGGAAAGTGGAGCCCCCCTGCCGACCTAGCAAGGACAGAGGGCTCAGTCCCCCTATCGACCGACTCCAAAAGGAAGGCAAGGGGGGTTGGTTAACCCCCTGCCGACAAGAGGCGACGACAGAGGGCTCAGCCCCCCTGTCGATCAACCCCTCACAAAGGAGAAAAAAAAGGGAGAAGGGGTTTTTACCTCAGGAGACCATGACAACGGGGGAGTCCAAAAACGACTCAGCCGAAGGCGATGGTGGTGACAGGACCTCCTTCAACAGGAAAGAAGGGACGAAGGGAGGAGAGGAGGCTCTCGGGGTCACCGGTGCGCACCCTCAGACTAGCAGAGGGAGCCCCGATGTCAGGGGCTCCTCTGTCGAACCGAAGAAGCAAGAGGACGGGGGTAACAGGGTCGTTGGAGTGTCTGCCAGACACAGGGAGGAGGAGGCCGAACGGGGTTGGTTGTCGGTAGCTCCGATCACCGGCGGCAGCACAGGATGCTTGCAAGTGGCGATAGGTCAGGAAAGGCGTCGAGGACAGGGGGTCGGTGACGACGGGGAACTCAGGCGGCGAGAGTCGAAAACTCCGACGTCGGGGGCTCTGGCGCAACCGACGGTCGGACAAGAGGTCGGCGGCACGATCGCCGGCTGCTCTGGTCGCTGGTGGCCACAGAGGAAGGGGAGGAAGTGATGCGTTGCTGGAGCTCGGAGGTTGTCGTCGGCATCCCGCGACACAGGGAACGAAAGGGGGTCAGCAAAGGTGGGGGGTCACCGGAGCTTGGAGGTTGCCTTCAGCGTCGGTCGTTGGCTGTCGAAGGTCGCCGACGGTTGTTGTCGATGTCTGCAGCAGCCGGGACAAAGGCGGTGGCCGGCGACGAGACGCCGACGTCGATGGCTGCAGGGAGGGACGAGAGGAGAAAGGGAGAGGAGAGAGAGAAGGGGCGAGGGTTTCTACCCCTCGCCAGAGGCGCCTGCGTCTTTTAAAAGACACAGGTTCTCAAGGCTTCGAGAACCCGGATCTGGGTTAGGCTTGGGTCTGGTTCGGACCCGGATCCGGGCCCGACACAATGGACCAAACCCCGACATGTGTCCGACACGTCCAGGGCACGGGTCTGACACATGTATGACACATTTTTTTTTTCAAGGCTTTACAAAATCTCTCTTGGATAGGGACTGCCAGGTTGGGCCTCTCCCAGAATTCAAAATTGCCTCCTCTATAAAAGGCTCATGTAAACCATGATTTGTGGCTATCGGAATAAGAATCACTTTTTGAGAGTTCTTTTTACCTTTCTTGGCCTACTTGCTTAGTAGGATTAGGTCTTCTTCCTTGGAAGAAGACTTGACTTATCAAGGGAATCCCATCTCAACCAACATTTGCCTTATCCCTTTTCTCTCTTCCTCTCACACTTACCTAATCCCATGCCCCACTCTCTCTATCTCTCTTGCCTCTTCCATTCACACCTTTCCCTCTCACGGCATTCCTTCCCTCCTCAACCCTCATGAGTCCTTAACTCCCCTCTCTCTCTCTCTCTTCATCATCATCTCCTTCACACAAACCCATTGCCACCACCACCCATACCCTGTGATCTTCCCTGGTCACCACCATCAATCCAGCACACTCTGGTTCAAGTTTAGCAGCCCACATCAGGTAGCTAACATACATGGTAAAAAATAAATTCACCAGAAGTGGAGATAAGAGAACTTCATAAATTCTTTGGTTATAAATTGTATTCTACATCTTAATATTGTATGATGATCAAATATGTAGAGTCAGATCTGAATGGTAGGCTTGTAAATGTGAATCATTTTCACAAGGATTGTACAAAGAGATTGTATCACTATTCCTCCAAACTTTCCAATTATATGCAGCTAATAAGATGAGTAATTGATGAGTACTAATTATGCTGCTTTCATATACCTTTAACACAATCATGCATCCGAGTTGCAGGCATTGCTTTGAAGCCTGGAGTGATCAATCAAATTCAATCTCATGTTGGGGTATGTCAATGCTCTCTCTTCTTCCATAGTGATTTTTATCATTTTTCTGTCAGTTTGTCTAAAATATTTTGATTTTTTGCTAGCAAGTGATGGCAAAGATGATGAAGAATTTAGGAGGTGTTCCTGGATTTTTGAATCTAGGAGGTGTTCCTGGATTTTCGAATCTAGGAGGTATTCCTGGATTTTCTACCAGTCAAAGTCTTACTTCACAATCATTGCAGAGCAGTTTAAGTTGCGTAGATGATACCTTCAAAAGAAGTGGTGAAACTTCAAGTGGAAATATCCTGCAGATGGTTGCTAAAGCTGCAGAAAGTGGACCACAGAGTTTGCTTGGAGAAAGAGGAACTCTATCAGAAGCTTCTCTTGGCAATCACTCTGAAAAAGTCATCGGCAGTGTTTTAGATAATTCACTTTTCCAGGATGAGAAGGCAATGCAGCTCAATGAATTGGTAGGTATGACTAATACAAGTTACCGAGGTTTCAGCTGCATATGTGTACATGTATTATATAGTCTCCTGTACAAATGTTTTTTATAACATCATGGAGACACTTCTTTATGAATCTGTTTTCCTTTTATGTATGTTTGCCCATTTAATGCCTTCATTTTATTCCAAATGAATTAGCACCCTTGTTTCTGTAATCTAGTTAATTTCCTTATGCAAAAAATTACAATGTCCGCTTATTTCTTTTCACTGAGGCATTGTGAAGACCCTGTGCAAGCAAATAGATTGTTTTCTTCAGAATGTTTCTTGTCTTAGGTCCATTTATTTTAGTAATCAAAGTTACATCATAGATCTTGGAGGAGATTGTGAAAATTTACGTGGCTTTTCTGTTAACTTGTGTGATAATTCACGTTTCATTTAAAAGGGAAGCAACATTTTTACTCATTCCGATTCCATAGCTTGAAGTGCTGGTTATCTGAAGCGAGCATTCGGCGTCTCTTACAGTTTTGAGGAGAAAAACTCTGTGATTGTAAAACATAAAAGCATTTAGTGTAGGACATAAAATTATCTTTTAGCTAAATCAGTTACTTTTCTATATGATAGCTGAGCGTGGATAGCCCCTAAAGGGATTGGAACCCGAGGCCCTTGTTAAGATAGCGTGGCACTAGCAGACATTTGACCCCTTAGGCTAGATGAGATAGAAGATGGAGTCTGATTTATTTATGTGCTACTACTTTGGATGCTCCTGTATGTCATTATGCCAGTTCTATATCGGTAGTGCTATATGATGTGCTTTTTCTCTTGGTGTACCTCATCTTTCTCCACCCGAATCACCATCTTACTATCAGTCTTTGGCTTTGGGAATTGGGCCTAAATTTGAGTGAAACTGATGGTTAGATTAATGTGGCAAGGTGAAAGAGTCTCTATGACTAACTCTTTTGGTGAAGCTCAGAAACTTATAGCCTGTCATCAATATCCTAGTGACTTTGGGAATTAATAATGTGCATTTTCTGGTATAATTAACATATATTATATGTCACAGCAAAATAGATGGCTGACACTCAGCATGGGAGCACAGGTTACAGGCCACCACACCCATAATTCCCGTCTTGATTACCGTTCATTTTTAAGATTGCAAGGTTTTAGTTCATTTTTGAATTTCGGAAAAGGGGGTGGGAGTGGAGGTTGGCCTAGTCTTCGTCTGCGAGAACTTTTCTTGCTGTCTAGGATATTGTAAGTGCTATACTTGGAAGTTGGAACCAAGGTTGTTCTTTCACTTGCTGAGTGTGTCACCTTTTTCAGCCAGTCTTTGTTGTTGTATGAAATAGCATTAACTCAAAATATCTGAATTTTCTGTATTTCATATTCCGTGACCCAGTCTTATTGTTTATACTGCCTTTGTGGAATGTTCTCACTTTCAGTATTCTGTACCTTTCAGGCCAGTAAGTTGCAGTCAGAGAACAATGTTATTCAAGTGGTAAGTTCATACGAAGCCTTCCATTGCTGTTTACTGTATAAACTATGAACCTAAATCTAAGTGCATTTGTTTGAATGCGTCTTTGCATGAGCACATACAACCTCATTTAAGTCCTCACGTGATGCATGTACTAACATGCAGCTGTGCTGTCAAATCCAAGTTTATCCTCTGTAAGCATGCAGCGTTTGCATTGATTTCCCTTGGATAGCTTGCATTAATGTCGCTACCAGTTTATCCTTGAAAGTTTTGTGTGCATCGAGCACGATTGGATGTAGTGTGCTTGTTTTTTTGTTGTTTTGGAGGCTGCAATCCTCTTGTGCATTAGTTAGTAGCCATGCAAAGGGTTGCTAGAGCTAGTGCAAATATTCAAGTTGCCACATTCTTTTTACAACGCATGTGGATGCATCTCTACTAGGTCTTTGGTGATTTTTGGGTTTGTTAGCATGTATGTTGTTTTAGGACACACTCTCTCTCAAAATATATTGCATAAGTTTATTTCAGTTATTGAAGCACCAAACAGTCATGGAAGAACTTACTGAGGAGAATGAGAAGCTACGCCAAGTTTTGATCCGAGAACTGAAGGTGTCACCAGAAAAGTTTCACGCAAGCAGTGATAGGGGAGTGAAACTTGACGCCACCTGTGCCGACTGCTTTGAATGCCGGAGACGACAGAGGAAATCCAGCAGATGACACGAGTCTGCAACATCAATCTGAGATTCTGTTTCCTTTGCCAAGTTCAGTATAAGAGCAACAATCAAAGCCTTCAGCCAATCGTTCTTGTTTTTTCACACAAAAAAATTGGTATTGAGTCAATGTATTTCTGTATTTCCCCTTATTCAACAATGGGTTTCAAGGGTCGGATATCTTGGAAATGCATTTTAGGAAAGATCACTAAGACAATGTTCATATAGAAAATGGCCTATCTGGATTCTATTCTGTTATGGTTTCCAAGGATCAATAATATCTTGGTAATGCAGCAGAAAGATTGCTGAGCCACCGTTTGTTTATACAATTCTGCTATAATTTTCAAGGATCAAGCAGGATCTTGGTAATTCAGTATAAGAAAGATTGCCGAGCCAATGTTGTTCATATGGTAAATGTAGATTCAATTCTGCCATGGTTTTCAAGGATCATCAGTATCTTGGTAATGAGTATAAGATTGCTGAGCTAACGTTGTTCGTATAGAAAATGGCATATACAGATTCAATTCTTGGTTTTCAAGGATCAATAATATCTTACCGTGGGGGTCGCCCGCATGGCCAGCAAGGTGCTATGATGAAGGCACCGGATCAAACCCTGCTGGTGCATGGGTGTGTCCGTAGCTTTCAGAGGTAGGCCACATAAGGCAGGGTGGTCGTGAGGCCCCACCGGGTGTTTTCCTTTCTTCAGCGAGGGTTCCTCATCATAAAAAAAAGTACTGCATTATTAGAAATATTGCTGAGCCAATATTTTTCATATAAAGAATGGCGTAGTGGATTTTCATGCATAATATGGGCAATCCAGCAGGAAAATAACAACATATAAAATATTAAAAATATAACAAATGAAAGCATAAATATATAAAAAATTTAGGTTTTTATTGTATAAATACGGTTATACTCAAAGATAAAGACTGCAAAAGTTAACTAGGATCTTCATGATATGGAAACTATAGAGATGCGATGAGAAGGGATCCAACAGGATGCTAATTTTTGGAAACAATAAGGAATCCGACCATTTTTTCCTTTATTCCTCCTATACGTTTGCTTGTCAAAGAAAATTCTAAAAACTCAAAATGATGAGAATTGTTTTTATGTTTTTGAGGGGGAGGGGGGCGGGACCCACACAACTCATATAAGTCCGGGCCACATATTTTGAAAATATCATGATTTTTATGACCACACACATTCAGAAGCCAATATAATCTTGGAAAACATCATGATATTTTCAAAATATTGCTTAGTTTTAGTAAATAGCTGATAAGTTAGGCAGCTTTTTGTTAATTACTCCAATAAAATAACAAAATTAAAAGCTGATTAAGCTATTTCCCATGTAACATTCAAAATCTTATAATCATGTTAATAACTGTTTATTACATAGTAAAAAAAACTGCCGATAATCACAATATTTTTATAAACCAGAAAAATCCTGATAAAACCACGATATTTTCTGACTATTGCCTGTTTTCAAAACCTGCTGATATTATCACCTTTTTTTTAATGTTAAATTATTCTATATGTATTTACATGTTCTTTTAAGTTTTTAAAACACTTTATATTCCGACATTTTCCCAATATTTTCCTGAGAAAACATAAAACTTTAATTTATTGCAAACTTTTTCCCTTGCTGAGAAATATCCGGATAATGAGACTGACATTTTTCATGACTAGACTATGGATCCAATAATGGGCCCATGTTTAACCGAGTCCAGCCCATTGATGTCCTGGATCCGGTTACTGTCTATGTCGGGCTCCCAAACCTCTGGTTTGAATCCGAACTCCAGCAGATGAGTTCCTATTAGTTTGGATTTGGATATCTACCTGCACCAAAGCCTTGCTCACTCTGTTTAGTGGTTCACATCTACAGATATGAGTAGATCCGACCTGTTTACATCTCATTACACATATGGACTAGGAACCACTTACAGTTGACATTGAATAAAGCACGTATCCAGGAAAACCGGATTCGAACTGGCCAGACCCAAATTGGAGTATCCAAGAACAATGTTGTCAAAATTGGTATCGGCCTGAATTCAGAATCGGCCGGTTCAAACTCTGAACCAAAATCGAGCTGAATCAACCAATTTTTAAACCAGCAGATGAAACGTGCCAGCAAAATATTAAAATAGAATTAAAAATATTAAAAAATATTTTAAACTTTTTAAAAAACATTAAAAATATTAAACTACCAAAAAAAGTTAGGCTTTATTCATTAAAAAAAAAATCGGTCTTCGTATCGTATTTCTCAAAATTTGGAGAACTCGTGTCACTCCTCGAGTCTACACGAATCTATGTGATATGATTTTCGCCCTCACTGTCACCCGCACCTTTTTTAGTATTAATTGCACGCTGACATTGGACACGACACGAATGAAGCGTGGTTACGCCTCCCCGTTGCTCCTATTTCTGAGGTTAAAATTATTACCAATTTATTATTTATTAATTTTTTTTTTGCAGAAAATAGAAAAAAAGAAAAGAAAAACTGAGTTCTTGTTTTTAGGGTTCTACGTGTACGGAGCCTCCGTGAATTCCGACGAGGATGACTGAACGCGGGGCTCCTCTTCCACATATGTAAACGGCGTCTTCTTCTCCATCATTGTAAGGCCTTTTCTTTTTTTTCCCCAAATTTTCTGTTTTTTTTGGGTTTTTTTTCGTGAACGATCGGCGATTTCCCGTTCAAACGAGCTATCGAATCCGAAAAATGGTGTTCTGAAAGAAAATCTCGAAATGGGTTCTGGGTTTTTGCGCAATACTCCGGCCATGGGGAGCCAGATGGTCTCTGTTTATCCTGAAGAGCTTAGCTTCCCCTGTGAGTCTTGATCTTCAAAGTTTTCTTTTTTCCTTTTCTTTCTTGAATTGTACGCACAAGTCTGAAGATTTGTGGAGTTGATTTGCTGCGTTTTTTGTGAGATTTGGAAATCTCTAGTGTTTGGTCATTATATTTGCTTTTTTGAGGTAGATCTACGTGTGCTTGGGAAAGAAGTGCCGTTTTTTTGAGGTTTAATTACGGCTCATGTGTTTATGAGCTAGATTTATGTTTTTTTTTTCCTCTAAAGCTAACTAATTTAGGTTTTGCTTTGACAAATGGATCGATCGATTGTGTGTTTGTGGGAATAGATAGGGTTTAGTGAAACATGCAGAGGGATAAGTTTGACTGTTGAGCGTTTTTGGCAAATGGATCGATTGCATGTTTGTGAGCGCCATTGGCTGTATGTTTTGTGAAGGTCTTGGTGGAAGATTTAGGATTCAGTGGCACAATTTTGTCTTATAAGCTGAAATTTCAAAGGCCTTGAAGAAAAAATATAGCAATTTCAGAGTTTAATTGAGTCATGTGGATCAGTGGGCTTGGCTTGTTATGGGTTTTCTGTTTTCTAAAATGATCTGGTGTAAGATGTGGATTTTCTTTGCTTCGTTGAGTTTGTGTTTGTGAGATTAGGTGAGCTTTTTGTGTCATGTGTTCGGATACAAGTGTAATTTCTTCTGTATTTGTTAAAACGCAGCAGTTTCAGGATTTAGCTGCTTCCAGATTTGTTTGCTTGAATGATCATGAATTTGGTGAAAATTTTGACATGGTCTTGATGTAATATTTGGAGTAAATCATTAAGGCCTCGATTTCCAAGTTTGATTTATTATTCATTTATGATTGGAGGAGAAGGATTCATGTGGAAGACACAGAATGATTTTCTTTGTTGGTTCATATCGCCGACCCCAATTGTTTTGGGATGAAGGCGTAGTTGTTGTTTGTTGTATAATGTTAGTCTTGTGTGAACTCTTGGGAGATCTAGGGTTCAGTTCTTGGTGTGTATTCATTGTTGACAAATGTGCTAACTAACTGAAGTCTGTGAAGCTCAAATAGTTCTCCAAAATTTATTTCATTTTATTCTGTTCATGTGTTAAAATTTGGATGTTTTCATCTAATGCATGAATAGTTGATACGTTCATCGCTGACTATAAGCTTAATCTCTGAATGGACGTTGACAGTTGAGCTCGACAAGCAAAGCTATTGCAATCTCAAACTAGTGAACAACAGTGAACATCATGTTGCTTTTAAGGTATTGCAATAGTTCTGTGGGTGAAGTATATCATGTCCTTTATTATTTGCATTTTATCTGAATGATCAAAGTTTCCTTATGTGCCACATCCTGCTGCACACATCCATGATATATAAGAAATATGCTAATATTTTTGTGAAGTTGTAGAATGTCAATAAAAACTGAAATGTGGTATTTAAAAAGATCACATGTTTTGTCACAATATTCAAAGCATCACATTTTTTGTATATTTACTTACACATAAATACCTATATACATTCCTATACATGTGTGTGTGTGTGCTGGAGGGAGGAGAGAGACAGGGTGTGTGTAACCAACACGAAAGGTATGCATATCCTTAAATCTTTTTTCTAGTGGCTTGAGTCTGACTTGTACTGGTAACTGGCATAAATGGGATTTCTGTAAATCTGCAAGCTGCTTAAAGAGAACTTTATGAGAAGCTGTGTTTCCCATGCAAGTTAACAAAAGTGCCATAGAGGCTACTTGCCAATTCAAGGCATGCATAGGAAAGGAATGTAGGTGGCAACCACTAACTGGATACCATCATACCAGATGTTTTCACATAGTTGGAAGCTTCTAACATGGAGTGAAACATGGGAAATTGCATATTTTCCCACCTACAATGAAATTGTAAGCTAACCTTGTCATGTTATCATTCTTCAGCCCATGAGCACCCACTAGTTGTTTATGATAGTTGCCCTTTTGCTTATTGTGCATAATGGTTGTACTTTAATTAATGTCATAGCTGCACTGCCTTCTGACAGATCAAGACCACTGCACCAAGGAAGTACTTTGTGCGGCCAAATACTGGCAGTATACAACCATGGGATTCAATTGTAATTTTAGGTATTGAATTGGCTTGTTGGAATTGTGATTTTCCTTCTTGTAATCAGGTTTTTAATATTTCATATTGTTTTTTATCACTTTTTCTTTTTGCTTGTGCTTCTGAATTTGAAGTTACCCTTCAAGCACAACGAGAATATCCACCTGACATGCAATGCAAAGATAAATTTCTTGTGCAGAGTGCCATTGTGCCTCTTAACATAGACCCAGATGAGATCCCCCCTGAGACAGTATGTTGTGTTCTTTGATCAAGTTTTTTTATTCTCTGTCATTTTTTGTTTGTTATTGCTGCATGTCATCATGATTGAGTTCTTTTTCTACTTTACTATAGTTCAACAAAGACGGTGAAAGAAAAGTAGAAGAATGCAAGCTCAGGGTTGTTTATACTGGTCAATCTACATCTAATGGTCCAAGAAGCTTAGAAGATCATATATTATTTCATTCGTCAATGTTAAGGAGCTCAAAGCATACTGCTGATAGCAACTCTGTGAGACCTTCTATTCAACTTATTTTCTCTTCAACCAGGGGATACATAGAACCCCTTGCTTTTATTTTATTGTCACTTTAGATAGAACCCCTTGCTCTTATCTTTTATCAGTTTCTTTGTATTTTTGATAGATCTCACAACCTTCTGTTGGTTTTTCCTCTTTTTTTCCTTTTTTTTTTTGCAGATGCACAGTGTTGGAAGTTCTGAGGAGGTGACTGTAACTCTTGCTTACCTTCCTTTTCTTCTTGTACAGATAGCTGTTACTAGAGGATTATTATACATTTAATTACTAGTTTGACTTGATGTTTAAAGCTAGCATATATTGTTCGATGTGATTCCCAGTGTTTGAAAATATAGATGGATCTATTAAAAGTCTGTGTTTGATTTGAAGGTGATTTTCTTAAGTATCATTTTTCTATGCCAATTCATCTGGTTAACTTCAGGCACATGCCTTTAAAAAAAAACTTCAGGTACATGAAAAATAAAACTCTTGCTCAATGCTGCACTGGTCAAGCATTGTAATATATGTGGATAAACATCAGAGTCTTTATTTACATGTAAGAAATTGTGAAGCTGAGAGTTTACCTCTGTGCATCACTCACTGAGTCACTGCTCATATCATGAGAATCTCTGTATTTAAGTCCAGGTGCTTTAAAACCAGTTTGATGACTATCCAAAAGGATTGTCAACATTTGTTGGCTGGATGTTGATCCATCTCTGAGCCTAAGTTCTTCAATCCATACGTAGGTATTTGGCTTACTCAAATGGAACAATCAGAAAGAAATATCAGTCCTATTCATGTAGATCCTACTTTATATAATGTTTTAGTTGAAAAAAAATAATTTTGCATATGATTGGCATGGATGTAGAGTTATAGACCTGAGTTTAGTTAAATTTAATTTATTATATATCTGTGGCTGCTTCACATTTTGATCAAGCCCACACATTTAGTCCGAGATTGTCAATCAGTTCATGATCTGACCATTGACAACTCTATTGTGTATAATTCATCCAAGTCATTTATCCATTTAGTCATTTATAGATCTCATCATGACTTGATGATCAGAATAAACTTCAAAAAATATCCTATAGTCCTGTTTTCAGAATCACTCCTTCCTATTCGCCAGCTAATGTTTGACCATTTCCTCTATACCCTAACTCCAGTATTGCCATTTTTTTTGGTCATTTTATACCTTTATTCAAAGGTTCCTTTGTTCATCCTATTCAAACCCTACCATGTATGAAATCTAACCTTTTCAAAGCCAAGAAAAATTAGGATATAGTGATCAAGTTCAATGCTTGTCGTCATTCTTTTAGCTATCAAGGTCTGGTCCTGTAGCTATTGCTGAACTTTGATAATAGTTACTCCATAACTTTATATTTGAACAGGATTTAGAGAAGGATACCATTAGTGCATTTTGTGATAAATCTACAAACCATGTGGTTGACTGTTAGAACTTAGAAGGTGTCGGCATGTTTTAACCATACAAAACATTGAAACTAGTCTTAAGAATTGTACTCTTGGATCTGACATATTTGATGCATGTAGATATAATATTTCATCTTGATTTTCTTCATGATAGATCTTTCCTTTTCTAATTACCATGTAATGTTTCTGCTGTTGCAGAGCCAGGCTATGTTGCACTTAAGGGAGGAAAGGGATGCTGCTCTCAAACAACATAAACGCTTGCAGCTAGAGCTGGTATACAACACAGATCTATGTTTCTCCTGTTTTTTCTATTTTTTTCTCATTATCTGCTATAGACATGATATCAAATTCCATCATACCATCCACGTTGTATTTGCATTTTGAATGGTATTTGAATTTATGCTTGGCTCTGTAATGTACTTGATTTTTGTCTGTGATGATTTATTTCAGGAGATGTTGAAGAAAAGTCAAATCCAGAAAACAAATGCACTTTTCTCATTAAAGTTCACAGTCATTGTTGGCGTTGTGGGTATTTTAATTGGGTACATATTAAGCCTCCAATGGTCCCTATCTTCTAGGGCAAAAGTCCAAGCTTTACTATGAATTTTCTCGAGTTTGTAAGCCCACCTAAATGAAATGGGGGATCTTTCTCCTCTTTTCCTATCTATGTATCTTTCTTTTGCTACTATGTTTCCAAGCTCTCCCATTTCTCAGTTTTTTTTTTCTTTCTTGTGAGAAGAATTATAAATTTTTTATTAAATGTAAATTCTTGTTGTATCTGATTGATTAAACTTGGTTCAGTTTGTATAATCTGAACACCGAATAATTTGTATTATGCAAAATATTACAGCTCGTCGTAAAAGTTAATCGTGAAAGTTTATTATGGTGCATCTCCTGATGAGGGTTCTCTGCTTTTCTTCCATTTCCTCTTAAAAACTGGGCTGCCTCGGACTGGAGAATTGTGGGTCTGGTCAAAAGTGCACAAATTCAACAAATATATAAGCTGGTTATCTTCAATAGATTATTTGAAAATTGAAAATTTCTACCATTATCTAGAAAAACAAAGGAAATAAAAAGAAATAGAATTAACTGGAAATTGTCTCATAGTTCAACTCTGAATAAACTCTTAGATTTTTCATCATTTTATAGATGAGAATTCCTAATCACAATCCTTTTGCTCTGCTGTTGCATCACCAGTTCAGTCAAATCCTTCAAAGTCTTCTGCTTTGTAGTGGGATGAATAATATTATGTTCGAGGCAACCTGATGACTGTTGGCACGTGAATGACTGCTAGAACCAATCTCTTGTCTGAATCTGTTTCTGAATCGAATTGGACGAGAAATAGCCAGAACCAAATCCAATTCAATCATTTTGAATCAATCTACTGAAAAGATGGATTTTTTTTTTTTTGTAAATTCAACACAGCAAAGAAAAAAACCAAGTGTAAAGTGATTCGGCACCAACCTATACAGCCAAACCAGAGCTGAATCGGTTGATTTTGCAAGGGGGCCTGAAAAAGGAATATGGCGAAGGAGAAGGAAGGTCCCACTGCGACACCGGTGCCTCGCGTCGCCGGAGCTTGCAGCAGAGAGGGAGAAGCTCGGAGGGGGGCACCGCGGGTTCACCGAAGGGAGGCCGGCGGCACAGTCTCCGGTGGCTGCAGAGCACAGGGGAGGAGAGCCGGCGAATGGGGTCGCCGGTGACAGATGGGGAACGCCGGAACGGAGGGGCAGAGCACAGAGGAGAGAGAAAAAGTGGCGAGGGTTTTACCCCTCGCCCCCTTTCGGCAGGCTCTAGACTCATCGAGAGCCCGGGTCTCGAGTCGACTCGGTTTCACGAGTCCCGAGTCGACTCGGTTTCAAATTCTATCGCCCACGCCCACCCCTGGCTCCGCCACTGCAGGGCCTGAATAGGCCCCCGCATTGAATTGAAATAAGCCCGATTCGATTTGAATAATCCAAGTTCCATTGTTGTTGACAACATTGGTTAGAACAGTTTTCTAAGAGATCGTTTGTTTCATGCTGTAGAAACAGAATTCAGCGGAAGCCAAAAATCGCCACAAAGCCCGCCCTTAGTCAGAAAATGCTTCCCGAGGGAGTGAGGAGCGACGTGGGTTTCCGTTGAAACCTTTTGTTTCGGGTGGTGTTCATTTCAATCCAGGAAGGAAAGAGTGCCACTTTCATGAGAAAGGGAACTTTCCCATGAAAGTGAGCGTGAAACAAACATGGAAGTGCATTATCCAGCTAATGGACACCGCGAACAACTCTATGTATTGTCCTAACCAACGGCTAGAATTAGTCCACATTCTAACCAGGATGTGGACTGATCCTAGCAGTCCAGATGCAGCAGTTGGATGGTTAGGTGAGATTCATGCTCACCTTGGTAAAAGCCCGTTTTCAGCTCTTAGTCGTTTAATGAATCAGGTTTTCCATTAGTTGAAAGTCGTTTATCGAACAAGCTCTAGCCTCTAGCTCAAGCCCACATCTAGGTTCACTAGGAGCATCAGAACCATCATATATATACCTTAATTTATTCGGATGAAAAATAGACAAACTGTGATTAATCAGCAATCCAATAATTTAATTGTGATTGGTCGGTAAACAAAACTTAAGATTTTGTAGTATTTTTAAAGTAATATTTTTTTTATAGTGGTTTGTTTTGTAAATTCTAGGTTAGGAAAATTATAGGCATTGAAAAATATTCGAGACCTTTTTTTTCTTCTGATTCTATATATCATGACGTTAAACGAAAATTGACATTAGGAGTTCACTTAACTAGACGTCTGAGATATTTAAATAAAGAAACATTATAAAACTTAAAGCCCATGAAACTGAAAAAAAATAATTTAAATAACTAAAATAATACAATTATAATAACGATTGTAAATATAATTATAATAACCATATTTTTCTGTAAAAACTTATCTTGGACCTCTCCTTCGGTTATAACCTTTGCATCACCTATTCCAAAATATCACCAAAATATCAATAAAGATCTTGTGTTGGAATATTCGGGGACTGAATTGCCCCACCAAACGTCTTTTCCTGGCAAGTTGGATCCGTCAAGAAAAGCCCGATCTTATTGCTCTTTGTGAAACGAAGATGGCAGATATCTCGAGCTCCGTCATCTCCGAAATCTGGCGTGGTGCAGATTCCTTCTTCAAACCTGCGACTCAATATGCGGGAGGCATCCTCATCCTCGGGAAGCATTCTCTAGCCTTACAACAGGTGGACGAAGGTACGTTTTCCATATCCATCACTCTTCCCTTACCTACTCAGTCTATTCCAGCTGTGGTCACTATGGTGTATGGTCCCCACCGTCAAAGCCGTCGGGAGGAGTTTTGGTTGGACTTAAATAGGGTTATTGCTTCATTCGGGGATCAGCATATTATCATGGGAGATTTCAACTGCCTTATGTCTCCTATCGATTCTAGCTTTCCGGTTAATTTCTCGGCTTCAATGAGGGGCTTTCAAAATTTTATTCAGATGAACCGGTTGTACCACGTTCCCCATGTTGGTGAAGCTTTCTCGTGGTCCAATCGACGATCTACACCGTGCTTCCGTCTGCTAGACAGGGTGCTCGTTTCGTCAGAGCTGCTGAGTTCTATTAATGACATCTCTTGTTGTCTTCTGCCACCATCTGTCTCAGACCATAGTCAAATGGTTATCCGATGGGGTCAAGGCTTCACCGGCGTTAGATCCTTTAGATTTGAGCAATGGTGGCTTAAGGAGGCGGGCTTCGAGTCGTTAGTCCATCAATCTTGGAGTAGACCTTGCTTTGCAGTCCGGGCAGCTACAAGATGCATGGTTAAGCTTTTTCGTCTATCCCGCGATATCAAATCTTGGCTCATCTCCAATAGAATAAGTAAATTCCAAAATCTGGGGGATTGGGAGCGAGAGCTGGCATCTATCAATCAGTCTCTCTTGGATACGTCATATATGAATGCATCAGATATTGAATGTCTCAATGCTAGATCGGCCGAGCTGACTCTTCTAGTGCAATCGTGGCGTCTAAAGGATGAAATTCGTTGGAAGCAGCGGTCAAGGGTAAATTGGCTTAAAGCGGGTGACGGAAATACAAGGTTCTTTCATTCTTTAGCATCTCACAGGCATCGAAGACATGCGATTCACACTCTGAATATCAATGGTGTCTCCTTTTCGGGCGATCAGGTGCTCAATGCTGTCTCCAACTATTTTTCTAACTTGTATTCCTGCAACCAAGCTGTAGGTGGCAATATGGGTTCAACTTTATTCTTGTCCATGGATCGAGCGCTAGCCAACTCGATTCAGGGGTTGTTCTCCGAAGAAGAAATCGTCTCGGCGGTGCGGGAGTCGTCTGGGTGGAAAGCTTCGGGATTTGATGGGTATCCTGTGGATTTCTTTCGCATATTCTGGCAATGCGTTAAGAGTGACATTCTTAGTGTCTTCGCCGAGTTTCATCGAAATGGCCGATTGCCGGTTCATTCTCACCTAGCAATTGTGTCGCTTATTCCTAAGGAGGAAGCCGCATCGGATATCTCGCGGTTTAGACCTATATCAGTGTTAGGGAGTTTATATCGCATTATCGCCAAGGTCTTAGCTAACAGGATGCGGTCAATTGCCCCTAGGATTTTCTCAGAGGCTCAGTTCGCCTTCATTCCTAACAGAAGACTTCAACATTCCTTCATTTTGGCCACAGAAGTGTTGCACTCTCTCAAGATCAGCGGGGGGGCCTTTTTCACTCTGAAGCTTGACTTTCATAAAGCCTACGACTCGGTTCATTGGCCGTTCCTCTTCAACATGTTGGCAAACTTGGGCTTCGGTAGGCGTTTCTCTAGCTGGGTGCATGAGCTGGTAACCAATGCTCAATCACAGTTTCAGATCAATGGGGTCAAGGGAAAACAGTTCAAACTTGGTCGTGGTCTTCGGCAAGGATGTCCTCTGTCTCCGTTACTCTTTAACGTTGTCTCTGAAGGCCTGGTGGTCTTGGTTAAGAGGGCAGTGGAGGGTGATCTAATTGAATCTCTCGGTATTCAAGAGTGTCGTAGTCAGATCCTGACATACGCTGATGACATAATTATCTTCGGAAGGGCCTCCATCCAACAAATGTTAAGATTCAAGCTTGTCCTTCTTTTTTTCCAATCGATGTCAGGTCTATCCTTGAACTACGAGAAGTGTTGTCTTTCCATGGTCAACGCCCCTGCTTCAATGTTGGACTTGGGCCAGCGGATATTCGGATGCTCGGTTTCGAATAACTCTTTCTCTTATCTGGGCCTGCCGCTTCAAATCAGTCGTGTATCAACGGCAGCCTGGAGCACCACTATCCAAAGGGTTCAGGAAAAAATTTTGGGCTGGCAAGCGTCCTACCTTTCTATCGCAGGTAGACTAACTCTCATTAAGCACGTTCTTTCTACTATGCCAGAATATTTTATGTCTATGTTCCTGATGCCCATGGGGGTTAGTAAGAAGATAACTCAGGTAGTGACGCACTTCCTGTGGTCTGGGCGGGGTCCAAAAAACAAGCGCCACCTAATAGGGTGGGACACTCTTCGACTACCCCAAAATAGGGGGGGTTTGGGAATCAAGGACCCCCGACTGAGGAGTATGATTCTTGTCGTGAAGCAGAGTTGGCTTGCACACCAACCTGGGTCTCCGTGTGCAAGCGTGCTTCTAGCTAAATACGGTGGTGTGGAATCATTGGTGGGGGTCACAAGCATGCGTCAGCGATCTATGTCAAAGCTTCGGCGATCATGGATCCAAGCATGGTCTGCAGTTCTGTCTCATAATGGCAATGTTGAATCACAGTCTCCGTTCTTTGGTCGTAACCTTGCTCCGAACGGATTTTTTCGTTCTAAAGAAGGCTACCTCGCTCTCCTTCCGTCGGGGGTGGACCGGTTTCCGACGAACCTGATCTGGGGCAAGGGTCCCACTCCGAGATCATGTTTCCTGGCTTGGCTAATCTTACACAATCGGGTGCAGACTGACAACTTCCTCAAATCCATCGGATTTCATCTGCCGAGTAAATGTGTGTTGTGTGAGGCGGCTGAAGAATCTGACTTTCACCTTTTTTGGGAGTGCTCTGTTTTTCAAAACATCTTTAAGGTGACTTGGAATAAGCCAGGGGTCAGCGTGCGTCAGGAATCGTTCGCCAATGATTTGTTGTGGGGTCCTCAACCAGTTCGTCATTGCAACAAATGGCGTATTATTTGGCGAACTTGGCTTCTCTCGTCATGGTGGGTCGTATGGATGACTCGCAACAACGCTATTTTTCGGCATATTCCGGCAGTGTTCAACAACATGGTGAACCTTATTTTGGCGGACGTATACGCCATTCTCCGCATCAACATCCCTGATCTGCAACACCATCTGCCTCCAGGGACCATTCATGATCCTGGGTGATGCTCGTCGCCTAACTGTATTTGCTTCTTGTTTTTTCTTCATTCTCTACTTGCATCTCTCCTTTTCTTTTTTTCCTTTTTTGGGGCTCCTTGGCATGTCTTGGGCCCGTGTTTGGTTTCTCGGTAGGTTCAATGTTGGTTGAACCTGTTTTCGTTTCGTAATGTTGATGGTTATAGTTCGTCTCTCTCTCTCTCTCTCTCTCTCTCTCTCTTCTGAACAAAATTAATGATTAATTATTGTTATTTACTAGTGATAAAACCACCCATTGTTTTCATAGAAAATGATGATTGAGACCCGATCCATCTCTCTTTGCTGAATTGATTATGAACAAATCTTATATAGATGTAATTAACGAATTTAGCCATCATAAAAAGGGGATATTAGAAACTTAAATTTATATAAAATTTTATAATGCAACTCAAAATTATACTCGTCCATGATAGTAGACTTTGCATCTTATAAAAAATCCTAAACATAACTATAGATCTCTAATGAGAGACAGTAGAATGATAGACGGTGAACATGAGACGATTACAACTAATAAAAGAGACGGTTGGGCCTAGGTGGCTCGGTTTTGGCTAGGGCTGTCAATGGGTCGGATCTGAGGTCGGGTACCTAACTGACCCAGATCCGTAATTTTGGATTTGGTTGAAAAAATGAAGGTTCGGATAAAAGAGTAGCTAGCTTTGCGTTGTTGAATCTAATCCACAGGGGTCCAGATCCAGATATAAGCAGCTGATAAGGGACTCGGTGTGGTATCCAATCTGGTGAAAGGACAACCAACTAAGGTATCCAATCGGAACAAGTGCAAAGTGATTTAGGATTAGTGATTCCAATCCACTCGGGTCCAGATCCGGGTATGTTCAGCTGACAAGGGACTCCATGTGGGTGTTTAATTGTAGAATATATTTCAGTTATTTAGTGATGGTGATACTCGAACTCTCAACGCCTGGGATGTGAAAGATGATTTAGCCCACCACACCAAGTATTCTTCAAACAGCATATATATATATATATATATATATATATATATATATATATATATATATATATAGAGAGAGAGAGAGAGAGAGAGAGAGAGAGAGAGAGAGAGACAGATTATCTTGCTCCCTTTTTCGTTAGGTCACTTTTAGCAGGACTCCAAAAATCGTAGTTTCAGGTTTTTTATGTTCGTTCTAAACTGTTATATGTGTTTATGGTTGTTTACTCCATAGAAAACATGCGTTCTTGAAGCATTTTATACCTAAATGTGTATTTTAAAGAGGTAAAAACAATCAATGGTTGATGTTATACTAAAATATTCACATTTTTACATCAATTCAATTTAAAATACAACTTGTTTCTTAATAAATAAGCAATGATAAACACATTTTACGGTTTAGATCGAGCATAAAATACCTAAAACTATGATTTTTTTATAAGGGTATGAAACGGTGATGGAGGCGGGGACGAAGGTTAAAATCCATTCCCATTCGGGGATAGAGGCGCCGGGGATGGACGTACCCTTTTCTCCACCCCGCCCCTGCCACTTTTCCCCGCCTCATCGCCTCATCCCCGTTTGAACCGGGGATGGAGGACATGAAACGGGGATGAAGGCGGGGTTGGAGGTTAAAATCCATCCCCACCGGGGATGTAGGCGGGGATGGAGGTTCTAATCTTGAGGTGCGGCGGGGGTGGAGACCTTGTCCCCCGCACCGCCCCACTGCCATCCCTACCTAATGGTGACCAAACGAAGAAAAGAGGATGATAATCCACTTTTTCATTATATATATCAGAACTTCAAATACCAACACGCCAACCAACCCGACATCGATCCAGCCAGCTGCTAAGCTAACCTCAATCCGGATTTGGGATCTTCGAAAAACTATGTAGTTGGATATGGTTTTCTATGACTGATCCGACAAATATCCGAACCCCAAACCAGAACTTGTTTATTAATTATATAGGCAGGTTCATGTAAGACAAGGTGGTCGTGGGCCCCAGCTAGGGTTTTCTTCGCTTCGGAGAGGGATCCTCATCATAATTTTTTTTTATATAAGCAGGTTAAGGTTGACTCAAACTCGACCCTGATCAAACTCATTGACAGCCTTATTTTGGCTCACCAGTGCCTTGATTCTTGACAAATTGAAACAATTATTCGAGGAACCAAGGTAGCTTAGTCAAATGGATTTTGGGTCATGTTTAGAAGGCCCATTGCAAACTAATTTGGATTTCTATATACGTTTTGAAAGCCTGCCCACTAGGGGTGTCAACGGTCGGGTAAACCCGGACCAAACCCTGTAAGGTCTAGGTATGGTGACAAATAAGAAGACCCGAGTCCGGACCAGAAGGCCCGATTAATACATGAACCCGGGTAGAGTTTGTGATATTTTATACCGGACCTCGGCCCGACTCGAGTTTCAATTAAGACCCATAAATTTTCAATGTAAAAATGATAAAAAATATTATTTTATCAGGTCTGGTTCATGTAGTTCTTATCGTTTTATTTTTTCAACTTATTTAATAATTTAATTATTTATTTTGTTATTTTTCGTTTTCCTGTTGGGAAAGCAGGTTTTCCCTCATATACCTTAAGGCTGCTCGGTTTGGGAATCTTGCATTGAGATGGAAACAGCATTCCCTTGTGAAATGGTGTTTAAATGTACTCTTCGGTCGCCAACTTCATTCGGGATGTTGTGCTTTTGGCGACACCACTGTTCTCAAAAAGCAGAGAGCATGAGGGCTAGGGGTGTCAACGGTTTGGGTTTGGGTTTGGTTCAGGCGGAACTAGACTTAGACCAGATTTTTGGGTATGGTAACGGGTTTCAACCTGAGTCTAATTGGATCCACTATAAGAAAAATCATACCTAGACCCGATAAGAACTACATGAACCAAACCCAGACTGTACCCGGTAAAACCATCTTTTTTTTTTATCATTTTTACATTGAAAATTTCCGGGTCTTAATCGAAACTCAGGTCAGGTCCGGGTCTGGTATAAAATTTCACAAACTATACCCGGGTCCATTTATTAATCAGACTTTCCGGTCCGAACCTGATCTTCTTATTTATCACAATACCTGGACCCTATAGAGTTTGGTTCCGAGTAAACCTAGCCCGTTGACACTCCTAACGAAGGCGCTTGGGGAAACCACAACACACCTCACATCCAACCTCTGATTGGTAAAACCCTTGAGGTCTTTCTTGCTTATTATACCCAGCTTCAACTTTGTGGCAAGGCCGGTGGGTTTGGAACTTGTGATGTCCTGCCAACTTGGTGACATTCACAAGTCGCCCTACCAGAAGAGCGGAGCACTTGTGGACTTCAATGATCCCAATTTTGGCAACACAGATATCAACACAGACTGGGACTTGCTGGCCCAACCCGGATCATTTCATCAATTCGGTCATCTTGGAGAGAGAGAAAGAGAGATGGGAATGAGAGGAGGAGCTATGATAACTGACCCCTAAATAAAGAGTAACCAAAGATATCCATCCACGTCATCATCATTCATGATAATGCAAATACAAAGCCATATTCCTTTCTTTGGTCTTCTTTCAAGTAAAACTATGATTTACTTTTTGTTATAACATTAGATTGAGGTGAAGACTCTCTCTCTCTCTCTCTCTCTCTCTCTCTCTCTCTCTCTCTCTCTCTCCTGTGTGTTTTGTTTGCCGGTTTCAACGTCTGTTGAACCTGTAGTAATGTTGATATCTTTGATTCGGTTCTCTCTCTCTCTCTCTCCAACCATCTGTGTACCATGAATTTGCATCTTCAGGTTTGCTTTTGATCCTCAATAGACAAATTCTGTTCCTCATTATCCTTGTGAATATTTTATCTGCTGTTCTTTCCTTCTAATCTTTGATCCAATGGCTAGAAGCACCCCATAAAGCATGCCATCCTCTAGTTTCCATCCCAATGCCTCAAACAAATTCTGGGTTCCAGGTTTCATTTTATAAATGATCTTGAGCTAATGTCTGAAAAACAAATGAAACTTATATCTCATCATACATGACTTTTGAGGGTGCACCTTTGTTACCATGTTGAAAAATTGAATTCATGATCTCCTCTCTTATCATAATTAACCCAAAAAATTGTGTTTAATCCTAAATATTTCCAACATGCTAACTTATGTATTTTATGACTAAAACAGGTGAAAATCCGCCATTGTTTATGTGGACCTGCATTAAGCTGTAGTTAATCTGTCTTCACCACTAATTTTTCGTGATTCTAACAATGGCAAGAAAACTGCATGGCCATAAGAATAAGACATTTGAGGTGAAGGAGCAGAGTCCAGGCTGCATGTGGAATCTTTTCCATCTGTTCCATTTCCACAATCACCACCACCATGTGAGGAGAATGCTCTCGGAAGCAAAGCACGTTAAAGGTACACCATTATCAGCACCATTCACCTACCTGATTCATATGACCATTGTTTTAAAATTTTTAATAGTTTTTTCTAACTGTCTAATAGTATTTTCATGAAAAAGCTGATCAAAAAGGTAGTTTATCGATTGAAAAAAATCATGTTCTAGTTTCCCCTTTTCGGAAAAAATTTCGAATTTGCTAGTCGAACCTCGCATCCCGTGTCTGCGTATCTTTGTGACTTAGCCTCATATACTGACTTCTGCAACTGCTTGTCATTTCATTGCTTGTAGGTGCTAAAGTCTTGAAAACAAGAGGGAGTTGGCGTTCAAGTTCCACCAAAAGTAATGATGCCCTGCATATGGGTACAGCAGTTGATGATGATTCTGTAAGTATCACGTCAGAAGATTCATGCTAAACCAAATATCAATGTTTTCTTACTTGAATTATGTCCTAAGAGACAAAATATGTTGGTTCACCCAACCATATGCTTCAGCGATTCTTGTTTATTTGAGTTAAGAATGAACTCTAGATGCTTTACGCATACTACCCATGTTGGCAGAAAATGTTATTGCATTGAAAAACTGATGAAACTGTCTACCATATCTAATTAGGTCGCTTAGTTAAAGAAATAGAAACAAATAAAGCAAGCGCAGCATCGTCAATGAAATTAGTTCAGCTGCATTGAGAGAAGAAGAGAGCATGGGTAATTATACAAATGGAAGAATCTGGAATGCAAGATGAAATCAGTTATTTTAGATGAAGATACTTGAATGGAAAACAAAACGTACCAAAAGCGTCATAGTTGATTCTAATGAAAAGAGAGTTAACGTAGGTGTTTGGCATGCTTTCTCAACCTATTGACACCCACGATAAGCCCAGACCATGAGGTCGAAAGGTGAGCAGGACCGTAAACCCAAATGAGAGAGAAAGAGCTCCTTAGTTGCAATCATAAAGTAACCATGCCTCACTTTATATAGTGGGGGTTACATGCATGACATTCATGTATATGAACCCTTCATATGTCATATTGAATGTGCTCTCCCCAATAATGTCCTTCATTAAGTGTATCTTGTGTCAAATCGGGTCACTCATGGTTGGACCCGATCTGAAATTTTCAACACTCTCCCACTTAACCTATTACTTAATCTATTGACACAAAAAGACACATAATCGAGGTTCTTTACCATTATCTCAATTCAATTTTCATATGGCTTCACATGCTATCCGGTATTACAAGATGAATCATATGAGTCATGCAGATTAATACCTCTATATGAAATGTCATATTTTCATGCACTACAATATTATTTATTTTTAGTGTTTTAACATGTTAAGATTATATTTATGAATAGGTTGGTATTTAACCCATTCTATTGGTTTTTTAATATTGTTATTTTCTCTACCCAAATGCGAAATTCTTTATATAGAATTAACAATAAACAAAGCTATAGAAAATTAATTTAGCTTCATAAATGTGATCACATATAACTATAATGTATTGTCATACATCAAAAGAAATCAAACAGACCCATCCCAATTACATGTTAAGAATATAATCATGATGATAGCCCTTTAGTAAGAGAATCCATAGTCATTTTCTTCGTATCAATGTATCAATAAACACTAAATGATTCTGTCTTTTCTTTAACAACAAAGTACTTTAACTCCATATTTTGACATGAAGTTGAACTCTTGTTTTTATTCGAGAATGACACAACTACTTCATTATCACAAAAGATCTTTAGTGGTTTCTCAATATAGTCCAAAATTTTAAGACCTATAATGAAGTTTCTTATTCAAATGACCTAAGATGAAGTCTCGTATAGAGCAATACATTATGCCTCCATGATATAAGTTACAATTGTAGACTATTTTTCTCTTCTCCATAAGACGATACCACCTACCAATAGGAATATATATTTAGTAGTGGACTTTTTACTTTCAAGACATCCTTCTAAGCCCACATCAAAGTATCCAATGATCTCTAGGTAGTCAACATTTCTGTAAGTCGACATATAGTCATTCATTCATTGCAAATAATGTAAGACCTTCTTCGGTCTTTTAGTGTGCAATGTCTAGATTAAACTAATATCAACCAAGCATTTCCACAACAAACACTATATTTGGTCGTGTGCAGATTCGTGCATATTGCAAACTCCCAACCGTCGAAGTATACAAGACAATTATCATCTTGAGGACAATCATTTAGGCTCAACTTATCTTCTTTCACTATGGGTACTGATCCAAAAGAACAATTCTTAATCCCATATATTTTAAGAACCTTAAGGATATAGGTTTTTTAAGAAAAACCAATGATACCCTTAGTTTTATCACGACGGATCTCAATTTCAAGGACATATGTGGCCTCACCCATGTCGTTCATGTCAAAATGAGATGAAAAAAAATCTTTTGTCTCATGTAGCATACTCAAATCATTAGTTGTAAGAAGAATATCATCAACATATAAAACTAGAATTATAAATTTACTCCTACTAGCCTTAAGATATATGCACTAATTAATAATGTTTTCAGTGAATTCAAAGTTCAAAATTACTTGATTGATTTTTTTATACCACTGGCGGGAGGCTTGTTTAAGTGCATAAATTGATTTTTTCAATTTGCAAACTAAATTATTCAAGTAATCTACACTAAAACTAGGAGGTTGTTGTATATATACCTCCTCTTTCAGATCTTCATTCAGGAAAACCGTTTTCACATCCATTTGATGTAGCTCTAAATTAAAATAAGCTACGAGGGTCATGATTATTTGCAAGGATTCCTTAGTTGAAATATGAGAAAAAGTCTCATTATAATCAATGTTTTTCATCTATGTGAAACCCTTTGCAATGAGCATAGCTTTGTACCTCTCTACTTGCCCTTTGGAGTCTGTTTTGATCTTAAAGACCCATTTACCACCAACGAGCCTTATTCCGTTAGGTCGAGGTACTATATTACACACTTGGTTCTTTGCCATAGAGTTAAGCTTTTCTTTCATGGCCTTAATCTAATGTGTCAATCTTTTACTTTCAATGACTTCTACAAAGGTAAAAAGACCATCATCAATGTCTATAAAATCATTAGACTCTTATAAATACACCACATAGTTTAGATGAATTGTAGATTTTTTGGCTCTCGCATACCTCCGTACAGGTGCTACAGGTGGTTTAGAATGAACCTCTGACTCATGTTGTTGTTGTATATTCTCATCAACAACTTGTTCTACTTGAGATTAATGTTGATTGACCGTATTTTCTCTAGTATTATCTAAATGGATAATAATAAAAAAAACTAGGCACTTTTCTTTCGTAGGTATGGAACCTGAATCCTATATTTCCTTAAATTTGAAACTTTGAGATGCATCTATCTCAATAGAACTTTTTTCAAAAATTCTTGCTTTATCTGTTTCTATTATTTGTAGTGTATGAGATGAACAATGGAACCTAAAGCCCTTTGATATTTCTTGATAACCAATAAAAAATTTATTGGTTGTTCTAGGATCAAATACTTTTATATATCGATTATATAATTTAGCTTCAGTTGGACATCCTCATATGTGCATATATAACAAAGAAAGTTTTCTACAAGTCCATATCTCATAAGGAGTCTTTTGGACAACCTTTATAGAAACCTTATTCAATATGTGCATTGTTATCTTAAGAGCTTCACCCTACAAGGTTAAGAGAAGGTTTGAGTGATTCAACATCGCTCAAACCATTTTTTTAAGCATACAATTTCTTCTTTCAGCTACATTGCTCTGGTAAGCACTACCAGGCATGGTGTATTGAGGTACAATTTCTTTCTCTTTTAGAAATCATGCTAATGGCTCTTCTTTTTGTCTCATCTTAGTGAAATAACCATAATATTCTCCACCACTATCAGACCTAACCACTTTAATAAATTCACCGGTCTATTTTTATACTTCTTTCTTGAAGTCCTTGAAAATATAAATGACTTCATATTTTTTCAAATAATAAGTAGAGATACATATACCATGAGTAATCATCTATAAATGTGACAAAATATTTTTCACTTGCATAACATAGAGAAAAAGGCCCGCAAACATCTGCATGTATAATTTTTAATTTTTCATTATTGTGTTGAACATCTTTTTTATATGTGTTGGACTGCTTAGCCTTTATGCAGTCAACACATGATTCAGTATTCATGAAATCAAGGGATCCAAGAATTCCTTCTTTCACAAGTATTTGGACTCTCTTTTGAGATATGTTCTAACCTTCAATGACAAAGCAAATAGAATTGATCATCCTATAAGACACATTTATTGTCAATCATTGTGTTCTGAATATAGTAAGATTCTTAGATTTGGAATTTGATTTTCAAATGATACAAACCATCACACACATATACAAAACCTACAGGAATAAAATTTTTAACAATAATAAACTTGGACTTTTCAAATTTAAAAGCAAAACCAAATTTATCAAGTTTTAAAATAGAAATGAGGTTTTGACTATAGGATAAAACATAAAATATATCAACCAAATCCAAAATAAATCTTAACTTTAATACAACTCTATAGGTCTCAACGTTCTTGACATGCGAATACGTCTTATTTCCTAAGAAGATATTTTTTTATGCTTCATTGGTTCCCTTTTGTTTAGAAATACCTGCAAAGAGTTGACAATATGCATCATGACATAAGAATCAATCCACCAACTATACAATGAAAATGAATTAAATTGCACTCATGAGAATTGAATGACTCATTATCTCTATTCTCGAGTCATTTTTTTATGCTTTAAGCAATCCATCTTCTTATGTTTCTTCTTCTTGTAGAAGAAACACTTTATAGAAGAACCTCTTGCTTGAGATTTGGCTTTCTCTTGAAAGTTGAAACTCTTTTCAGAGGTTTTCTTCTTGAAGGAAATCGTCTTTGCTCCCGACCTATATTTTTTCTGATGAGAAGTCATATGTGTGCTTGGTACCTTCTCACCCTTCAATGTTTCTTCTTATTCAACACACTTGGTCAAGATGTCATTAAAGAACCACTCATCATTATGTATATTATAAGAAAGCTTGAAGGACCCGTATTCAATAGGCAATGAGGTCAAAATCAGATGGACTAGAAAAAAAATTAGAATTATAAACTTTATGTCATTCAACTCAGATACAATGTTTCTCATTTTCAAGATATGTTGTCGGATGTGACTATCACCAGAATATTTTATAAACACCAACTTAGACATCAAGGTACTGACCTTAACCTTATTAGAACTAGCGAACTGAGCTTCAATGGATCCAAAGAATTTCTCCATTGTCCTGTAGCAAGAGATGGCACCTCAAATATTTTTAGTCACTCTTAATTATAAAAGCAACATGCTAAGTTTATTCAACCGCTTCCACTTCTTAAATGTAGCTTTCTATTTGGTTGTACAATGTTATGTAAGAGTGGGATGTTCATCAATCCTAAGAGCCAAATCTAGGTTCATGTAACCCAAAGTGAATAACACTATATCTTTTCAATCTGAAAAATTGAATATGTCTAAGATGAAGATAAAAATTGAATATGTTTAAGATGAAGATATTACTAGAACTGTCAATGATCAAAGAACCTAGTACTACAAGAACAAAAAGCAAAGTCCTTATAAATGCTCAAATGAGACTCATGTTGAAAAGATAAAAATTGAGACAATTTATTATCGGCCTTTTCTGAGACAAACATAATTAAGTCATTATCGTTTTACATTTGTGGAAACGATAATACTCAGAGTTGCTTCGTCTCATTAATTCTCAAGGAATTGATTTCAATTTGTGAAATTAACAGATCATGTAACCATGAAGCAATTCAACATTATACTTTTGAGTACGAACATTCTTCATGAGCTGATATGCACATCTACTATTATACTCTATGTGAATTTGAAGCACAATGACCCATATTTTGATAGAATTATTGTTTTATAAAGTCACACACAATCATAATACTGAATCTTAGTACGGTCCAAATAATTTTTATTTAATACAACTCAAATCACTTTGGTGATTTCATAAGTCAGTTAATCGAGATCTTTTATCTCAAACATATTCATATTATGGAGCAAGACCATGCACACAAGATAATGCATGTATATTCATGACAAAATATATATTATATAATAAAAAATATAAATTCATGATTCAACTCATGCATAAATATAATTTTGATGAAAACACATCGCATATGTCATGAATTTAGTCATAATCCATACTTAAATATTATGGATAACTTAAAATAATATAAACTGCATGCATAAGTCATGCAAAAACCATGCTTTCATGATAATAAATATACATAAAGCATGAAAAAATGACAAAAATATGCTTTTGTAGTTAATACCTGGGGTCTCCATGCTAAAATCGACCAAAAAGTACTCTGAATCGGTCTAAAATAGCCCAAAATCGGTCAACCAAGACCCAAAACCGGTCTCAAAACAATTGAACCAATCTGAAACATATACTAAAGCCTATAAACTCCTAAAACCGAATGAGAAAACCCATGTTCCTTCACCGATTTATGAAAATAAGAACTCTACATGCTGGAACCAATGAAAATCGATAGGAACCGACCAAAAAGGGGTCTCAATCGTTGTTGAAACACCATGTATTGGTTACAACACTGGTTCAACCTCTTGAAGGGTTTAAACAGCCTGTGGACCCTATTTCAGATCTGATTCGATCTGGTTCGAGTCCAGATTCATTCGAAAAATGGATATTGGGTTGGATCTCATGATTCAAACCTGATTCAGATCCAAACTTGGTACTAACTGAATTCCAAGTTGGATCTGAATCCTGGATCTAGTCCGAATCGAGTCAGACCTAAACAGGTTTGGATTGGGTTTAGACCCAGACCCAAAGAGGTCCAATTCTGATCGGGTCCCCGAGATCAGGTTCATACCCGATCCACCAGGTCCTTAACGGATCGGGTCTGCCCCGAGTTGGGCGCAGATTAAATTCACCCAGAACCGAGGATCTAGGTCTGGATCGGGTCCCCCCGGGACAAGCGCAGACCTGATCTACCCGAAATAGAGAAACTGTTCTAGGTTCGGATCGGCCACCCTAACAAACAGATTTTTTTTTTGTTGCGGGTGACCTCCGTCGGCTGTCGCCGATGGCGACGGTCGGTCGATGGCGACCAGCCGTCGTCCGATGGTGACTACAGCGATGGAGGGCAGCCCGATAGGGAACATTGTTCCATGTGGCCTGCGCCCGTCGAAAGAACCACCACCGTCTGCGGCCTTCGGTGGCCAATCTTGGATGACGCCAGCAACGGCCAACCGTCGCCGCCCTAGGCCGACCGCCGGCGGCTGCAGCGGTGGAGGTCTGTTTTAAAAACAAAATGGGGTCCCCCTCCCCTCTGCTACTATTGCTCCTCCATCCGGTGACATCCAGCCTCCACCGCCGGTCGTCGCCAGCGGCGATCAGCCCTGGCTAGCCACCGGCGTCGGCTGGCCACCAGTGGCCGGCCCTCGACGTCAGGGTTGTCCACAGTGCCGGCAAACCCCATCGAGGGCGTTCCTTAAAGGGGCATAAAAAAATGGTTGAAGCAGGGATTCCGACGACCCTCATCGCCAACGACAACCATTGTCGCCTCTCGGGGGGAGGCAACAACAATTGACGGCCCGCAGACGGTGGTGTGCCGACCATCTCCTTCCTCGTCACCGTTTGACATCTTAAAGATCGAACGGGAGTCCGACGAGAAAAAAGGAAAACTGATGAAAAAAAATTCGGCGCACACCAACGCACCCACACGCGCAGCGGCTGCGAGGAGTATGGACCCATAACCCAATATTTGCGCAAACTAAAATGGAAAACAAAAACATAGTAGAAGCCGCCATAGTTGATTCGGACGAAGGGAGCGTTGATGCAGGTGCTTGGCGTTCTTCTCAGTATATCGATGCCCACGATGAGCCTAGGCCGTCAGGTGAGTAAGACCCAAACAAGAGATAGAGAGCTCCTTGGTTGCACTCATCAAGCAACCATGTCTATCTTTATATAGTGAGAGGATAGCGGGGATTACATACATGGCATTATATACGTGAACCCTTCACATGCCATATTGAATGTGATCCTTTCATATTCACATCACCCCCTCCCCACTAATGTTCTTCATTAAGCCTACCTTGTGTCAAACAGGGTCACTCGCTACCCGTTCCAAAATGTCGAACATGAATCAGTATGACTTATGAGAATCAACACGAAAATATATATTAGAAAGATGATGGTACCTTGTGGCCAAGCATCACCTGGCAGCTAATTTTACAGAAATTTACTAAAATATATACGAGAAAGAAGTGCATGGAACGGGCTTGATGTTAAATTTGATGTCTGAATATGCAGCATGCCCAGGTTGATGAAAAGAACAGTGCAAAAACCCCATCAGACAAAACTTACGGCAGCAGACTAATGAAAATACTCATAGCTGAAGAAATGTACAGGGAATGTGACAGAGGCTCACATCCAGCGACACATTTTGATTCATTGTGTGATTCCGAACTTGGAGAACTTACCATTGACAATGCTAGTTCAACATTTAGCCACCACTTATCACAAGACATGGATACTAATGCGGGATCAGGCACAAATTCTTCATCAGATCATGGGGATTGCAATAACCAATGTAAAAGCTATGATGTCGCGAATTCCGGTGGCTACTCAAGACAAGGTGAGCTTGATGAACTTGGAAAACAATTACTTGAGAAACATGCCCAGCTTCAGGAAAAACTGGATGAAGCAAAGGAAGCCCTTTTGCACCATAATTTTGTTGATGCCAAGGAGCTTGCAAGAGATATGGTATTGCACCAGTCAAAAGAATTCCTGGATGCACTGGAGATATGTAATACCGACAGAGAACTATTTCTGAAATTTCTGCAGAACCCAAACTCTGCTCCATTAAAACACAGTCATGACAGGCAGCATTCTCATGAAGATGTAGCTTACTCTTCATCACCAACGACAAGTGCTCATTCTTCTCCCAAAAAACATGCCAAGGAATCCAAACACAAGAGAAAAGGGATGAAGTTGTTCACAAGATACGGGAAAAGTCCACTGGATGGAGATTCACGACTAGAATTACAACCTACTTACTCATCAAAAGAGGAGAAGAGGATAGAAAAAACATCTAATCCACCAACTAGTGTAACTGTCCCCAGCCATGGAACTCTTGGGAGTGATGCAGATCTAGATCCTTCACTGACTCCACAAAACGAATTCAAGAGTAGGCCAGAGAGTGGAAAATTTGCTAATCGTTTGCGAGATATAAAACAAAGGCTGAAGCACGCCATCAAAGAGAACAGAAAGGAGCAAAGACACATTTCTATGGATGGCATCCTTCATAAAGTCCCATACGGCAGTAAGGATATCAGGAGGGAGGTAGTGGATCAGTATGGAGGACATGCAAGAAAAAGTTTTGAGAGTTGCCTAAGTCCATTAAGCAGTGGAAAACATCTTCTCAACCACACTGAAATTAGTTCACTTGTTGCTGAAAGTGATGTTAAATATCACCCGACATCCGATACTAACTCGAACGAGGATAAAGAATCAACCCCGAAAATTTTTGGAACAGATCGGTCTTCTGAGGAGCCAGTTACTTCATCAGAAATCCCTTGTGAGGGCAAGAGCGGAACAGAAAGCTGCAATGAAGGAAAACAACATGCAGATACCATTGATACAATAACTTCTGAAGATCCAGAACTAAATACAGCAACTGATGACAATACAGAAAAGGATAGCACCGAAAATCCCCTTATGCATTTACCACAAAGTAGTGACACACAGCATCATGAATTTGAAGTTTTGCCTGCAACACCTACCAATGCAGAAACAGAGCAGCGAAGCCCAGATCCCACTCTGGATTGTCATTCTGAAGAAGATATTTCACATCCAATGAGAGTTGCTTCGAGTGCAAATACATTTCCATATCCAAAAGGTAACTCATCTACTATGTCACATAGATACTCCATTTTGGCTCCCACATGGTGTTCCTTTATATATACTAGTATTGAAAACTTCATAAAAATGGCTGTATCCCCATCTATGCAGCTGTATCTATGTGGCAGCTCATCTATAATGCCTATTCTTTGTCCTTCATATATTTTTCCCTCATCCCTAGCCTTTGAATTATAGTCAATAGTTCCCTCATTCCAGGTATATTGCCAACACTGACATGCAACGAGTTCGACGACCAGAACCCTGTTGATCCACAAATAGATCCATGCAGTGAAGAAAATCCTGATGATGTACTTATCAGATCTGACATTCAGACTAACCAACTTTCAGTTGAGACTGCCAACTTTGTTAATTTCCATATTCAAGACAATGAAGAAGACAAGGCTGATTTTGCGTACGTGATGGATGTGCTCAAGGCCTCTGGACTTAGGGGTGATGAATCCCCCACACAATGGCATTCTCGAGACCAGCCAATGGATCCTCTATTGTTCAATGAAGTGGAGTGCTCACCTGCAGGTAGCATTGCAGGGGGTGATATGATTACATGTTGCAACCACCAACTACTGTTCGACTGCGTTAACGAAGCATTAATGGAAATCTATGAAAGATCATTCAAACAATACCCCTGGCTTTCTTCCTTGACATCAATTGCTCGGCCAATGCCTGTGGGAAATTACATCCTTGATGAGGTATGGGCTGAAATCAGTTGGCAGCTTGAATCACAATCACAGTTGGATCTGTCAGTCGAGCATTTAGTGTCAAGGGATCTTGCTAAGAGCAACGGTTGGATGGATACGCGAGCAGAAACAGAGAATGTAGTGATTGAGCTGGAATCACTAATTACAAATGATTTGTTGGATGATATTCTATATCAGATTCTTATCTAATTCACTCTACAAAAAATCATTATGTTTATTCACATGTTTTCACAGAAGGTGATTTGGTTTAAACTTTAAACAATTCCTATCTGATTGTACACGACACAATACGCACATATAAACAGCATTAAGGGACTACTGGTCCATTTTGTACACAAATACATTGACAGATTTGTAATTATGCATTGTATATAGCAACACTAAATCAATGATTACATGAGTATTGTGGCCTTTCTGTATTTCATCAGAGCACAATTTATTAGTTGGTAATCAAATATCTGAATTTTGCATGGCTGACTAAGAACGTAATGTTTCATGCCAATTCAAGAAAACTTATATCCGGTTTGAATGTAATATAGTGGGCGTATAGAAACTATAGGATTCAAATTCGAAAAAATCAATGTGATTCTAACCTGAGATCCAATAAAATAGGATCCATTTTAAAATATTTGTCTCAATATAATATTTTTTGTGGTTTTAACATTTCCCTCAAAAGAATGAACTTTTTGAAAAGATCACAGAAAAATGTTTCATTTCCTTTTTGGTTTCCAAAGCTTTATTAAGAGAAACGTAAACGGGGTTTTGCTAACTATGGTATGACCCAATGTATCCAAGAAGTAAACGCAGGAGAACTTGGATTTGGATTTGAGATAGAAACCTGAATAGGGTCCAAATTCACCTTATGATTGGGTTTGACAATACAAAGTTTTGATTTGGCTAAACTTAGGTGAAGAATGCCTTTTTCTCCAACAAATAAGTTTGGTTCGATCACATGAGATTCACTTCCTCATACACTTTAGAAAGTGAATCGCATTTGTTTTTTTTTGCAAAAGAAACCAAACGTACAAAGTACCCTCATGAGAAAGTGAATCTCATTGAAAATGAGTTTTAGAAAGTGAATCTCATTTGTGTGAGAACTAGAATCTCATGAGACCTCATGAGATTCAAGTTCTCATGAGATTTAGAAAGTGAATCTCATTTGCACAGCATCCTTTTTCTTCTTAGGTTTTTTCCAAGGAATCCGAAAAATAAAAGTGTTAAAAATCTAGCAGAAAATTTATCTCATAGATAACCATTTTAAGCCTACTGTCATTTTGAGTTCAAGTTGGACATTTTAAACCATTGTCACTTTTGAGTTCAAGTGTCATCTTGCTCGCCAGCAAGGGCTCAGATCACCTGGCAGGGGTGACTTGTTAATGTCACCAAGTTGACGAGACGTCACAAGTTCAAAACCCATGAGAAAACTAGAGGCCTGCCAATGTGCGATCAGCGAAATCCCAGACAAACCAAAAAAGCAAACATCAAACATGACTCTTACATGCTTGCAACCCACTAAAGATCGAGATCGACTCATGCATTACAATATCTTGAGCATAAGGAACCAAAAAGTTGAGCAAGTTGCATGAGTTTCCAAGACAAACAACTAACAAAAGGAAGAATTAATAAGAATCAAGATGATATCCCTATTGCTGTGATCACCATTTCCAATTTGTCATCCTACTGTTTACTGAACGTCATTCCTATGTGTCTTGCACTACAGTGTGAGTCCATCGAAAAGAGTTGGTCTCGAACACACGGACCCGACCCGCTGAAAACTTGATGAACAGACTGGTCTTAAACCTGAGGTCTCTCCCATCTCATAAGTTGATGAATCACCTGATCTTGAGTCGGATCCGATTCCAAACGACATCGATGACTGGCTGATGTTGTTGTCCATGCCCAAGCTAAGAAAACTGTCACCATGGCTAGGATTCCATCGCTCCAAAGTTGATTCCACAACCCTGCAATCGATTTCAATAGTTAGTTCAGTGAGGGTTTCTGGATCTGACTGCATATTCAATAACCAAAAAGATCCGAATCCATTCCCAACTTGGGTCCATATATATGTAGCGACTGGTTGAATTCAGTTATACCTGGTGCTAAACCCATACTACCCAACTCCATCATACGATGGTTTGGATGGATCAGATCCAAACTTGACTAAGGTGGGTCCAGCCTGCATCCAACCAGGCCCTACACAGCTAAAACAGTGTGTTGAGTTTCCCCTGATCCAACAAGGCCCACCTGTGACCAAGCTGGTTTAAAACCATTTTCCTCTTTTCTGGTCAAACTAGCTAGGGTAAGGATGAGAATTGCCTTAATTAAGCAGATGATATTTTTTGTGAACCCTATCGTGATGTGGATCTGGATCTTATCCAGACAAGTCTGGCTCTCCATATACACAAAACCTCACACCTACACTATGTTATGTGCATACTGAATACAAGCCAAGTCATACCATTATGAATCTAGATTGAGATCCATATGAGTTCAGATGATCTGAGCCCATATCCAGAGACCCTGATCACCTTCATGGATCTTTATATGGATTTAGATGTAATGAGACTCGTACCACATGCTAGTATAAGCAACCCAAGAACAACCAAAACAAAATAGAACAAGAATTGCCTTACCCTGTATCACATCCGCGGTCCAATATCTCCACCTGATTTAGAGCATCTTTCATGGTGGCCATCCTCATCTCACACTCTCTCTCTTGCTGCTCTGGTTCCTTGATCTTTTTGTAAGGACTGATCCATTTTCCAAATAGCCTGATGGACCCTGGGGGAGGTATAGCAACAACCGGTTCGGGTTCTTCCATGACAATGGGTTTCAGATTCGGCCCAACAACTTGAACGATGAATTCAGAGTCGGTAGCGCCACGGAAGAATCGAAGGACATTCTTCACTTTGAGATTGTTATCAACTACAAAACTGTGCCATTTCTTCAGAACATGCACATTCGCTTTCTTCCAGTGGACAAACTTGAACTCCCAGGTTCCTACTTGAGGAACTATGATCCGGACCATGGATCCGATGCAGGGGAAGTGAGCTATTGCACTTTTGTGTATGATCAGCCTGTTGTGATGCTTGGATACATCTGAATTGGTGACTACCTTCTCAAAGAGAAAGCCATCGGCCACAGCAAGTGGGCTTGAAGATCTGCCTGTCATGGACCGTGGTGGTTCATGATACAGGCCCAGACCCAATGTCCAATCCAAACATTGTTCCCTGTATAACAAGCAAGAGAACGAATTAAAAAAAGTTCACCCTCAACGACTTGAGAAAGAAGATTCAGAGAACATCTAAAAGCAGTAAGCGGGTTTGACCAGGTGTAGCAAAAGTTGACCATGCATGGTTACATGAATTGTTAGATCCGGATGAAGCAATGGATCAGACCGGGTCTCTCTTTCCTTTCTTGTTCCCCGTCTCACCCAAAACCAACAGCACAGATGCACCCTTATCGAATTTGGGCTGAGACCGAGTGCTGTCTGGTTTGAGTTGGGTGGACCCTGTTGGAACCCATCTGGATGGGTTGGATCTTATTGCAATTTCTTTTTTCTTTTACACCAGAACCAAGTAGGGGCTGGTAAACGAGCCGGACTCGAGCTCGGCTCATCCCTTAATGAGACGAGGCTAACACTAGCTGGCTCATGTAAAAAACACTCCATATTATTTATACATGGAATATATATTTATGTATTACACTTAATATATACATATATAATGTATATATTTTTCATTCATCCTTTTCTTTTTTATATATATTTTATGCATTCTCCTTTTAATATGTTACACTTGAAATATATATTATACATAAATATATATATTTTATTTATAAGCACTCTCTCGAGCCAAGCACTCTGTGTTTGGGCTCGACTCATTTAAGCTAAAATGAGCAGCTCATGGCTTGGTGTCAGCTATATGAACGGATCATAAACGAGTTCGTGATGAGCCAAACCGAGCCTAGTCACAAGCTACTCGGTTCATTTACCAGCCCTAGATCCAAGCCCATCCTGTTTTACTGATCGGGTTAGGTTTTTGCCTGGTTCAGGCTACTAAGGTAAGGACGGGTAGTGGCCATCACGTGTCCTCAGCCAGCTCCCTCAGGAGTATGGATGTAAACGGTTTGGATTCAGATCATCAGATGTAGCCAATAACAGATTCGATTAATGGGATGTTGCCTAAACAGGTTCTAATTCGGATAATAAAAATCTCGTATCAAATCTGCATTTTTACATGTAATCAGATACGGATATCCATCAAATTCAGATATTTTTCCGATTTGATAGTAAAAAACCAAAACTATATCTGCATCCAATTATAATCGGATAGAGTTTAGGCTTACTAAATCTGACTAAACGAAAGATGGATTCAGTCCGATATTTGATAAAATCCGATCCATTAACATCTCTGCTCAGGATGTGTTGGGAACAGGTGGGCTCCACGACGAGTGGCGCCACCTCATTGGCCCGAGTACGTTCGAGTGATCGATCTGCTCTCAATCTCGTAAACCAATGATACAAGAGGCTCGCTTCCCGCTTACGGGAGAGGAAGTCATTTCATAGGAAAGGGCATACACTTCAAGAAACCGTGCATGCCCTTTCCCGTGAGAAAGAGCTTTCCCAGTCACCACCCTCCCCTTTGAGGGAGGCCTTTTTTAGCAAGAAAAAGCTACTCCTGGAAAACGAAGGTCCCATCAATCACCGTGTCACTTGCGTTGCGCCGATCGTTTTCTTGAGGGGAGTGCTTTCTTTCACATCCCATTGGAAAAACACCCCCCGTTTCCCGTGGGAAACGGGCATCAAAGATAGACTAAGCCTCAGAAACCTGGCCTTTTTGGATAACCAAAATCAACAAAAACGCAAGCCAGAAGTCTTAACTTGGCAAAGCGAACACATGAATCTGATGAAATTCCTACGAATCATAGATAAAGAGAAACCATGAACGAATAATACCTGGCCCTCTTGCACCCTCGTTTCTCTTGACCACCCTTGCTCTTCCCCATTGTTACTGAACCCACCTGCAGCTTCTCTTGTTGGGTTGGGCCCTTCTGATTTGATCTCACTTGCTCAATCCTTCGTCTCAGTGAAGCATGGAACGCCCTTCCCTTTTTTAATTTATGGAAAGCCACTAGTCCAAACCAAGTAGTAGAGTTTCCTTCACTGATCACTTATTTGGCAAGTGGGTATGAAGAGACCTATCAGTTATGGGGATCTAATCACATTAATATATACTTGTTCTCAAAACGGAGATCAGTCTCAAACGACTTCAAGGACCGATGTGATAAGATTTGGAGCCAGACCCAACCCGGATATTGATTAGTTACAATGTAACTATTTTTTGGTGTAGGGTGACAAATATCCAAATCAGCCCTGTTGGACCTTGACTCGGTGTGAGAAAATAAAAACATTCACACTTGTTCTCAACTGCTGGACGGGGTGGTTTTGGAGTCTCAAACGACTCCAAGGACCGATGTGATAAGATTGGAGCCGTACCATATATTGTTTAGTTACCATATAACTCTTTTTTGGTGTAGGGTGACAAGTATCCAGATCCACGTTGGACCTTGACTTGGTGTGAGAAAATAGAATGTGGGAACGTGAGCTAGTTGGTTGGGGTGTCTAATATGGCAAGTTGGGGGTTTCCAATCGCGTGCAACATTGTAATACTTTACCAACGGGGGGCTCAGCTTGTCTGGCAGGAGCAGTTAGTACACGTCACCATGTGTTGGGACGTTGCAAGTTCGAACCCCAATAGTATGATTGTATAACTGGTAGGGGTCTGCCTAACTTCAGCTAAAAAACATTGCTACACTTTACAAACCACTCTTGCTTGGGTTAGAAGGTTAAGGCAAGAGAGCACCAACAGCCCAGATGCACCCAAGGGTTGACATCATTCTGGCCCAGGACCCAACCCTTGTCGAATTTGGGCTGAGCCCGAGTGCTATATGGTTTGAGTTTCGTGGGCCCTCTTGGAACCCATCTGGGCTAGCTTGGGTTGGACCTTATTGCAAATTTTGTTCTTTTAAACCAGACCCAAGCCCAGCCCGGTTTATTGATCGGGCTAGGTTTTTGCCTGAATCTTATTGGGTTCAGGTTGCTCATAAGGATGGTGGACATCATGTGACATGTGCTGCCTCCTTCAGTAGGGATGTGAATGGTTCGGATTCAAATCAGATGTGCCCAATACCAGTTTCGACTAATAGGATCTGGTATTCGACTAATAGGAAGTTGCCTAAACAGATTTGGATTCGGATAGTGAAAATCTCATACCAAATTCCCTTTTTTTTTTTACATGTAATCGAATTCTGATATCCATCAAATTCTGAGAATTATCTAATTTGATAGTAATACACAAAACCATATCGTCATCCAATTATAATCAGATATAGTTTTGGCTTACCAAATCTGACTAAATGAAGCCAGATTGGGCCTGATATCAGATAAAATCCAATCCCTACTCAGGAGAGTTGTCAGTAACCGTCCTTTCAGGAGGTTTGGTCCCAAGAAACGAGAGAGGATCACAGTAACACTGTCAGAGGCGTGTTCATCTTAAAAAATGAACGACAGGTACCCATCAGAACTATGGGGTGTCAACGGATCGGGTTTGGTTCGGATTCAGGTAGAACCAGACCTGGTCCTAATTTTTGGACATGGTATCGGGTCCAAACTTGGGTCTAATTGTACCCACCATAAGAGAAACCATACCCAGACCCGATAAGAACTACATGAACCAGACCCGGGCCATACCTTGTAAAACAGTATTTTTTATCATTTTTATATTGAAAAATTGCAGGTCTTAATGACACTCGGGTCAGGCCCGGGTCTGGTATAAAATTTCACAAACCAATCATACAAGAGGATCACTGATTCACTTTAGGCTTATGGGGTCGGAAAAGTCTGCGGTGCCCTTCCACGTGAGAAAGGGCTTCCCCACCCTCCCCCATTTCGGGGAGGCCTTGTTTAGTAAGAAAAGGCTACTTCCTAGTTAAAAACGCAGGGCCCATGACCGTTGCGCTGACGGTTTTTTTGAGGGGAGTGCTTCTTTCACATCTCATTGGAAAAAACACATGTTTCCCGTGAGAAACGTGTGTTTTTCCTGTGAAACGGGCATCAAAGGCTCGGAATCATAGATTAAAAGAAACCATGAAAGAATATACCTGGCCCTCTTGGACTTCCCATCGTCTGAACCCTTTTAATTTATGGGAAGTCTGGTCTGAGTAGTAGAGTTTCCTTCAATTATCACTTCTTTGGCAAGTGGGTATGAAGTGTGCCCTATCAGTTAATCACATTCATACTTGTTCTCAACTGCTGAATGGGGTGGTCTTAGATCAGTTTCAAACAACTTCAACGACCGATCGATGTGGTAAGATTTGGAGCCAGACCCAACCCGGATATTGTTTAGTTACAATGTAACTCTTTTTGGTGTATAAGGGTGACAAGTATCGAAAGCCCTGTTGGACCTTGATTTTGGGCTATCCAGTAGGAACCAGACTCAATTGTAGACCGTTTTTCCTTCTATCATTCTCCGTTCTCACGAATGGGTCATGTCATTGCTCAATACATCTATGAGGTCCGTTTGGATCAAATCAACCTGCAATTGTGATTTCTAGAGCCAACATGACATGGTACCATGACCAAATATCATCCCTCTTATGCCGTGTGGTGCGTATCGACCTGAATCGCATCGCCAGAAAATCGATATGATACTCACCTGAATCGGTTATTTTTTAATAAATGTAAAAAACAGCTTAAAATTAATTTTTAATATGTTTTTAATAATATTTTAATGGCTTTAACATGTGTCACGTTCTGATTGACACATAATATATTTTTAATTATTTTTTGGCCGATTCAGAATGATTCACTTGAGAATCGGTATCGGCCGAAGTCGCGGCTAAACGATGCAGGTCCGATTCCGATTCTGACAACATTGGTCTGGAGTGTTCAGTATTATTGTGCTACTGCCATAATTCCTAACTTGGTAGGATTGCTAGCTTGATTTTTAGTTTCTATCAGCAGTCACACACCATTGCTAAAGCTTGTTGTTGATGGCTATACAAAGTTTCACTCACATGATAATAATATCACAAAGTCTGACCTGGTCTAATGTGTTGGTATATCATTTACTAGGACTAGGCTGCACGAGTTGGCTTTCCAAACTGGGTTGGACCCAGCAAGCTAGGGTTAGGCAAGCCCACCCTCACAGCAATCCAGCTGTGGTGTGGCCCGACTTAATTCTACAGTCAAGCGTTAGTGGAACTCAACCAAACATATTTGACTGGTAGGAGCTGTCAGTGCACGTCTCCGTGTAGTGTGCAGGTTCAAAACCCAGTGGTAAGTTGAATAATAACTGGTGGAGGTCTGCCAAATCCATGAAAAATGAAAAAATTATCAATCAACAATAGGTAATATTTATACCCTTCTCTAGAAGAAGAAGGTGTGGGCCCCCACAAATCTGCATGAATAACCTCAAATGAAAAATTAGCAGAAAACTCTATTTTTTCAAATGGGAGTTTATGGATCTTATTTACAATGCAACTAGAGCATAGACCATATCACCTATATCTTGTTTTTCACGTGAAATCAATTTATTTTGTTGAATAAAATATAAACTTTTAAAATTAATATGTTTCAAACGACAGTGCCAGTCATTATTTAAAAAATTTCGAGAACCAGAAGCATAATTGATTTCTGCACAGGCAACTCCACGATTTTTTGTTTTATTGGGCACAAACCTATGCCAAGGGTATAGTTCTCTACCTAGTCATCTTAGGAGAATAGTTTTATTCTTCTGATCCTTCATACAAAACTCATCAAAATTGAACTCAAAGGCACAATTATTATGTCTGCTAAACTTAGCAACTGATAAGAGATTTTTTATTATATCAGGAACATACATAACACCCAAAAGGTCAAACTGATTCAGAGAAACATTACCTATCTTTGCAACTAGGAGGTTTGCACCATTGCCAACTTTCGCACCATCCTGGCCATGATATTCTATCTTGTTGGACATGCCCTGGTCATTTAAACTCATATGATATGGTTATCGCATTTGGGTACCACGTATCATCCTGCATGTTGCTTAAAGTCATGGATGCAAACACCTTCAGAATATCGTAGCATGTTTGTGTTCTGTGATTCCTTCTTCCACAGAATTGATACACTACCTGTGTGTCTCTACCATCTCGCTAAGAAGGCCTATGTTGTCCCTGATTTTCTCCTTGGACTTTCATTTAAATATCCTTGAAAAGAAGGGCCAAAACAATCAACCCTTGTTTCATGACCTCTTTGGGAAAAGAAGGTAGTGGTAGATGACTCAGCTTGCTAAGGAGGTTTGGGATTCAATATCTAAAGCCTTTTTTCTTTCTGCAGTAGAAGATTAAATAGTTCACTAAACCTTGGCAAGTTGTTGATAAATGAGGTGGTAACAGTAGTAACAAAACTCTCATATTCACTGGATAAACCATTAAGAGTGTAATGAGTTAAATCCCCATTAGACACAAGTTAAACTTAACATGATTCAAATATTCAATCATGTTTTTGTCCTCTTTTTATATTTTGGAGGTCATGCTTTAACGGAATAATACAAAGACTTGAGTGGGACGTATATGATTGTTCCAAAGCAATCCATGTGTCAGGAGCAATGCGAATTCTAATGATTTGCCCAAAAAAAAAATTAGTAACCATAGCTTTGATCCAACTTAATGCATGTTGATCTACTCGTTTTCAAAAAATATACTTATGATTGATTTTGAGTTGCTCACCTTCAGTCATGTATTGTCAAGGTGTAGGGTGCGATCCATCTACAAACTTGATGAGATACTTTGATAACAAGTAGTTGTTTTGATCAAGCTTGATAGACACAAGAGAGGAGAAAGTGTTCTATTAAATGGCAGAATTTTGCAGCAGAGAAGAGGAAGAGTTTGACATCATTTGCTTCTTGGAGGGAGAGACACAAACTATTACACCGGATCCGATGGAGGCAAAGGCTCTGATACTATGTAAAAGCTAAAACAAGATTTTGGATCTACTCAACCTACGTCCACTTTAATTTTGAGTTTTTATTTTCTTTTTCTTTAGGCTTTCACGCCCTCATGAGAGTTGAGGCCCTCCCTTTTTTATTAACATACAAAGGAATACAACTTGGCATAGGTCTCTTCATAATCAGATAGGCTCAATTACAAGTAACCTCTTCTTTGTTACTAATATTGTTTCTTTTATGAGTTGGAAAAAAAAGAAAGAAAAAGAGAATATGAGGGTAATGTTTTCTAAACTAAATCTCAGCCCATATGACGTAGAAGATTGGGTTATAAGTAAATTATTGTGTGAGAAGTAGAAGATTGAAATAACTACTTGTTTATGTTGAGTCAATATCATGACTTTGACTCTTTCAAAAGGCATTAAAATTGAGTTCTTTTTCATTATATATGGATGGTTGACTAAATTTTAATTTTATATGTGGTTCCTTCCTCTAAAAGAAAATTAATAATAATAAATTTCTACCAACCTTCAACGCAGTTGTCCAGCCTAGCTTTGAGAAAATGTCAATGCAAGACCTAACGAAGTAATGGACCCAAACATTGGACAGAGCAAGGTCTGATTTTGATGTATTTAGTCCAGCCTGAAAGCGGGCCATTTTGGCTGTGTCCCTAGTGAGACGAGCGGGCACGCTGGCATAGACACCCAGACGTATGACATTATTTTAATATTTTAATAATATTTTAATTTTATTTCAATAAAGTCTTTTTAATGTTACAATAATCAAAAACTATTTTTATTTATTCAAAATAAAACATTCTGTGTGCTAGTATCTCGGTTTCTAAAAATGTTTCGAACTTTCGAGTTTTTGAGGTTTTATATCACGAACCTATTTAGTATATTTATATATAGAGAGAAGTAATACATTTAAATAATTTATAAAATATCATTATTAACTCATTGATGTCATCTTAAATCATGTAAAAATAAGATATTTTAAAAAATAATTGATTTTTTAACTGGGTTAATGTTTGTTACAATAGCAAATCTTGAAAATTATTGATGTGTGTATATATATAGTAATGGGTCCGTGCTATATATATATATATATATATATATATAGAGAGAGAGAGAGAGAGAGAGAGAGAGAGAGAGAGGTAATACATTTAAATAATTTTATAGAATATCATTATTAACTCATTGATGTCATCTTAAATCATGTAAAAACAAGATATTTTTTTAACTGGGTTAATGGAAAAACATGCCTAACTCAGATAGGATATTCAGTCATATCCAACCCATTTGCATCCCTACAATGAACCCTGGGTCTAGGGATGTAAATGGTTCTAATTCAGATAGGATGTTGGCTAAATAGATTGGATGGTGAAAAACTCACACCACGTCCCCTTTTCTATATGATATCCCTTAAATTCAAATATTTATCAGACTTGGTGACGAAAAATCAAAATCATATTGGGATAAAATCCGATTCATTGGCATCCCTATCCGATACGCATCGGGTCCAGAAAAGAGCCAACCCGTTGACTGAACATGTCAAATGGAGGGGCGAAGCTTCCTGGAAATTATGTAGGGCATCTGAACTCTAATTGTACAGCACAAAGGCTTAGCCAGGAAGGGAAGTGACTTTCCTGGAATCGAACCGTTGAATTGCATAAAGGAAAATACCAAGAAGACAGAAATTGACGTGTATGGGGGGCTCACTTTCTTAAAATGACAGTTATGTCCCCATACCGAACAAATTAAAAAAAAAAACGTTACCAACGTAGCCCCTCAATTACAATGAAATTACACGAAAAATGCCATCTGGCAAAAATGGATCCAGCCTACGAGATGAGCATGTAAAAAAGCGTGGAGAGTAAAAAACCACATCCAGTCAGATCAATGTGATCCAACTCCAATTGGGACTGGATGGTGATGCCTCTTAACAAATCCAAATCCAAACCCAAACCCAATCCCAATTCTCACATGAAATAACCAACTAGGTCGGGATCTTATTCAATAGTTGGATATCCCAATTAAATATCTAATCGAATTTGCAAGGGCTACCACATACCAAATATCTATTTCAATGGATATGCATGAATTGGATATCCAAACTAAACCTATAGACTGGTATTCGGCCTTGATATAGTCCAAAGCGGATTATATCACAAACTTTTGATATTGGGATTGTTCCACAGTGGAAGGTCCTGCAATATGTTAAAATTTTGTTTTTCTGGGAAATGTGGACGATAATATTGGCTTGTGTAAAGTTTTTAAAAAAAAATCTGTAAATGAAAAATTAAATATTAAAAATGAAGCACATATGATCAGATAAATTCAACTCAAATCCGGGTCACACCCCAAACTGATGCAAATAAGTGTAGGTTCGGCACTGGGCTCATCCACAGTCCAAACTAGACCCCATTTCATTGATGCGCCAATGGTTAAGAGAACCATGCAGTGGTGCAAACAGATAGGATGTAGTCAGATATCCAATCCAAATCTGATATGTTATATACTAATCCACACTTGCATTGGGATCGGATTTGAATTTACTAAATTTAATCATTTCTGAGTTCCGATGAGATATGAATCAGTATGTTAGGTCGAATCAACCCAATTGCATTCTTTTACATGTAAAGAGCCTGTTCAATCCTTTTTATTTTTTATTTTTTATTTTTTATTTTTTACCAGATCCAGTATCACCACATAGATCTGGATTGAACCCTACTTCATTGGATCGGGTTCACTTTCAAACTCAGATTTGGATCTACTTCTTGCATCTTTGGATTTACATTCGGATCTGGCATGAGCTGGCCGATATCCGATCTGTTAACACCCCAAGAAGTGGATGGTAATATAGTAATTTTCTTCTCTCGTAAGGGCAGTCTCCCTACCGGCACATTTTCTAACCCATCAAAAGAAAATTGATAAAAGGGTACAAAAGTAAAAGCACTCATCCAAAGCTCCGATAAATAAATCGGAGCGGCCTGTTCATCAATAATCCGATCGATCGAGTCGTTGAAGAAGAAAAAAGGAGAAAAACGAAACAAAAATGTCGGCGTTCGCTTCCTTCTTTCCAGCGGGATCCTCCGGCTCGCTGAAGAATCTCCGGCAGATATCTCCGGCCGTGCAGGGCCATCTGAAGCGGGTAAGATCTGATGAATCGCTGGAATCTCTTTCCGTTTCCTTTCCTTCTTTCTTTTTCTGTTTTCTCATCTCCGGCGAGAATTCTGGCACTGATTTTGCGTTCCTTTCTTCTTCTTGTGTGGTTTGGGGCTGTTCATCGATAGGTGTACTTCTCGCTATGTTGTGCGTTGATGGCGTCGGCTGTGGGGGTTTACCTGCACCTCCTCTGGAACGTCGGAGGCCTCTTGACGTTCCTGGGCTGCACGGGAAGCATAATCTGGCTCCTGTCAACTCCTCCCTACCCTTTGGAAGAGGTATTCCTGGGGTTCCTTCTCTTTCTCCTGCGTTTTTGTTCCCGATCTGCGCATTTCTTTAGTCTATCTTTTGGGTGCAGAATTCGTGTTGCTAGGGTTTTTTATTTGGCGTTATTGTTGGTGTAATTGAAGGGCCGTAACTTTTTTCGTTCCTTTTTCTTGCCGTTCTTTGATTGGTTTGTTTTCTCAATTAGGGTTTTGCATATTGAAGGATTGAACCAGTTACTCTTTCCGTAATTAAGGTTTTTCGGTAATTGTTTCTTGTTTGGAGGGGAACCTTGGGGAAAATGGTGTCATTTTTTTGGGCTTCCAAAAACTGCAAGATTTTCCCTTTTTTGTCATTTTCTTTTATTCGTGCTTAAGGGGTTTTCCCTTTTTTCTTTCAAGTACAATTGTAAATTTGGGATTGATGTCATATTCTACATGATTTGTTCACCAATGAAGCAAGGAATCGTTTTTGCTTTAACGTGGAAATTGGGGCAAGTGTTTGTTGCGTTTGTGGATATATCGAATTATCTTCATTTGTGCGAATCTTTTTTGGTATTGGGATATTCTTTAAACGCGTCTTCGTCCCCTGTTTACTCTTTCTGTTTAATGATGATGATGATGATTCTTTTCTATTCATGAACTATGTTGTTTTCTGGTTGTTTGTCATCTGCGCACAAAGTGATTTGGTCATTTCAATTTGTTTTGCAGAGAAAGCGACTTGGGCTTTTTATGGTTGCTGCCATATGTCAAGGTGCCACATTGGGTCCCCTTATTGACTTGGTTATTCGTGTTGATCCAAGGTAAGAGTTATAACCTTTATTCTTGTTGTTGTTCGTTCCCGTTTTGTATGCATATCACGTGCTAAATGATCTTCTCATAAAAGAGATTATGAGCAATCTTCCACATGTCTTGATAATGTATTTGGTAAATGGTAATATCCTTATAAAAGAAGTTACAACGGTATATCATGCTGTGTTTGCTTTCGACCTTGACCATGCTCAATAAATTGTTACTTTGGCTTTGATACATTCCCATCCAATGCTCTTACGCTGTCTAGTGATCGTGTTTTACAATGCACTTCAGTTGAATCTGCATGCTGGAGTTGTTATTTTAATTTATTTGCAGTGTCAGTGTTTAGAGTATCTTGTGTGATAGTTTTGGTAACTTTTATGTGTGATTTTGTAAGATTTCTTAAGTATGTGTCGGAGTAAATTATGCTGCTCCAACTTTCGCTGGGTCGCTTCCGTGTTTGATTTAGGCGGTTTCTTTCAGTCCATTGTCAATGTGCTTCAAAATTCATGTTAACTAGTGTATTGCTGGCAATAGTTTTCTTGGTTTTACTGGCTATCAAATGTGTCACTTATTCCCCTTTGATATCATACCATGTGATATATAATGTGCCGGTTCAAAGGGATGATTTTTCGTGAATGATATTCTGGAAGTTGGAAAGCTTTAGCGGAATTTTAGAAGTGTGAATATAGACCAATGTTTCTGAAATTTATAAGTAGGTTTGGAATAAAATAATGCATGGATATTGGTATTGTATACTTCTTTGCCTCTGCATGGTGATGCTTAATATTGTTAAAACAGATTACTTGCGTGCTCACAGACAAAACTAGGAGTCTACAATGATGTTATCAACTATGCGGCATAAGGACAATAAAAAGGAACATGCAATCTATGTGCAGAATTTGTGTTTGCTTTCTCCTGTTGAGAATGGAGAAGCACCAATTTGCATAAAGTCCATTTTCTTTTCATTTATTAACTCGTATTTATGTTTCAGTGGATTGGTTTTGGTACTTCATTGTGCATGCTTTTGTGTGTTTTCCAGTGCGGTATTTGTTTAAACTGTTCTTTTTTTTTTTCTAAAGAGTTCTGGTGCTCTAAGTGGTTTAGATTTTACATCACGTCATATCAGTTGGTGAGCATGAATCATGTCCTGATAACTAGATGTATAGGTCTTCTCCTAAACTTGTAGGATTTCTTACCTCACAGGAGAAGCTAATGACAGCTTTTCTTATTAAATTCCGTGTTTGAGTTGTGGTGGTGTTGAAATCCTATTCTACTGATGAAAGTTCAAACTGTTTGTACTTTTATCATATGATTTTAGTTGTCTTCAAGCTTTGGTTGTTGAGAATCCCATAACTGATCAATTTTGCTGTTAAGTTTGAAGTCACTAACGTTGCTTTAGAATTCACTTGCTTGCTCATGGCTTTGCAATAGTGGGAGTGTGTTAGTAGTATATGTGGCACTTCTGAAGTTTCCAATACCATGACTGCTAATTTTTCTTTTCGGACTTTGGTAACTGCAGCATTCTAGTGAGTGCATTTGTGGGGACTTCCTTGGCCTTTGCGTGTTTCTCGGGGGCAGCAATCCTTGCAAGAAGGCGGGAGTACCTCTACCTGGGGGGCCTACTCTCATCTGGTATCTCAATTCTCTTCTGGTTGCAGTTTGCTTCCTCAATCTTTGGCGGCTCTACAGCCATCTTCAAGTTTGAGGTATGTATGCATTACAAGAGCATGATGCCTGATTACAAGTTATAACGTGAATCCCACTTTGGAAAAGCATTAGTACACCGGCTTCTTTTTCTTTCTTTCTTGTTTTTCTTTTCTTTTTTTCAAGAACAAATGCCATATTCTGGCTTGAAGCTAACCGAACCTCTAGATATTATATATCTCGTGCATTGACTCGACCTGCTGCGCTTTTTCGTTCTTGATAGCTCTATTTCGGGCTGCTCGTCTTCTTGGGCTACATGGTGGTTGATACACAAAAGATCATTGAGAGGGCCCACCTTGGTGATATGGACTACGTGAAGCACTCGCTGGACCTTTTCACTGACTTCGTCGCTGTGTTCGTTCGCATGGTCATCATCATGGTAAGCCAATTGGCAACCAAATAAGTGACTTCAGTGTTTTTTAACTTGTTAATTCTGGATTTTGATAACATAACTGTTGAATGCTGGTTTTCTGGTCTCTTTTGTGTCATGCAGACAAAGAATCCACCCGAAAGATCCGAGAAGGAGAAAAAGAAACGGAGATACTGAAACTGCAAATAAATCTAGTCCGTGTGTGTGTGTGTTCAGGCGTGTCTTGAATTTCTTTTTCTGCAGTTGTAACCTGTCTTTAATTTCCTTGGAACCATGGTTGTTTCGGAACAAAAAAAAAATGGAAATTTTGTACATCTTGAGCGGCCCTTGTTAGTCGTTTGGATGAGCAAATGTTTTCTTAAGATATTGATTTTTTTTTTTGCTATTTTATTTTCTCTAACTGCTTATTTAACCAGTCAAATTGATGTAAGTTTTTTCATAGTTTAGGAAGATCTATGTTGATCACCGTGGCTTGTTATGAAGTAAAAATTTGAAAATCAAGCTGGGTTAGGCGGACCGCTATGGCACATTATAGTGAAGAACAAATGAATGCTATACAAGGATGATCCGTCAATATATCAAGCTGTTTAGTGGCAAGTTAGAGAGTTTAAGTCTTTGTTCTTTGCAAATTTCTAGTGTAATGAGCGAACGAATGTAGCAATGCGCGAGATGTATCCAAAAGCTTCTCTTGTACTAATTCTTGAAGCTGTAAGCTGCAACCTCAAGAGATAAGGAGAATAATCTTCGTAACAGGTTCCGATCTACTTTTCAATGTAAAGAATAAAACTGTGAAGGTGGGTTATGTATCAAAATGTATTGTGAGCTTAGATACATCACATTTTCATAGTAGGAAAAGGTGGAAGAAATGCTCGATGAGATCGGAAACCTCACAAAACATGGAATACTAAAACCGTGTAATTGTATTACACCACCTCTCCTCTCTCTTCGTTCATAAAACAGTTATTTTGTGTGCATTGAAATCGTTAAAAAATTAGCATCGTTTATAATCAATCTTAATATAAAAAAAATCATTAAAAAATGGAAGCCTGTAAAAAAATGAAGAAAAAATGGAAGAAATGAGGGAGAAGGTAAAATAATCAATATTAACAATATCAACATGACAAACACAAACAACAAAAGAGAAGCTGCTCAAAAAAGAAAAGGGCCCCGTCTCCACTCCCTCCAAAGCACCCAAAAACACAGAGAGAGAGATGATGTTGGTGCTCCACTTGGGACCCCCTCCTACAGTCTGCCGCCTCTCCCACCCCTTCACCTCCAACCCTCTCCTCCCCCTCATCCTCCTCAGACACCGCCCCTCAGCCCCAACCACTCTCAGAATCCCCAAGTCTATCACCACCACCACCACCACCACCATCGCCATGAATTGGCTGGGGAGCCCAAGGGCCTCCTCCGCGGTCGAGGAGGCGGCGGCGCTGGCTCAGAGTGCCGACGATGACATCCCGGCGCCCGGCCGGCAGTTCGCTCAGTTCGGCGCCGGATGCTTCTGGGGCGTGGAGCTCTCCTTCCAGAGGGTCCCCGGCGTCACCGCCACGGAGGTCGGGTACAGCCAGGGAAACCTGCACAACCCAACCTACAACGACGTCTGCTCCGGCATGACCAACCACTCCGAGGTCGTCCGGGTTCAGTACGACCCCAAGGACTGCAGCTACGAGGCGCTGCTCGATGTCTTCTGGGCTCGCCACGACCCCACCATCCTCAATCGCCAGGTACCCTCGTTCCCCTGCCCTCTTTTTCTCTTTCTGTGTGCTCTATTTCGGGGGAAATTTCGTCGCGGTTTGTCGTTCGTGCGTTGAATGCGGGAATTTGGTTGTTGCAATTGTATTATCTGTGTTTGGTTTCATTGGGGATTGATCTAGCGCTTCTGATGCTCATGTTGAATGCGGAAATTTAGTTGTTAGAATTGTATTATACGTGTGTGGTCTGATTAGGGAAAGGGAATTCTTTACTTTAGTGCTGATTTATTTTTCAAGAGATTTTGAAGCTGCTGGAGAGGAATTTGGGTTTTGTTGTTAATTTGATTGTATTTCTAGAGTTACTTGCTGTATATTACGGGTTTATTAGTTTGGAAAATTAGGTAGCTATGGTGGATCGGTTTATACTCCAGTTGGGTCTCTAGAATTTACTTTTCTTTTCAATAGCTTCGTTTTTCTTTTTCTCCTTTTGAGAATATATCAGGCATGGTAATTGATTTGTAACATTATGTTAGTAGTGGTGGCTTGGATTCTAATCAGAGGTATTTGTTGTGATTCAAGCGGTATAGTCCTGATGGTGTTCAAAATTACTTAAATGCATTATGAAGCTAACTTGTTTGGTTGTCTTTGCCGTGGTTGGATGGGATGATGCCAAAACATACATCCTGTAGCTAAATTTGCTTTCTTTTCGATGACCAAGATACTTTAGCTTAGAGGGCTAATTTTCATTATGGCTAATAAGATAAAAGTCTATGTGCAATCTAAACAGCTTTTCACCTGTTTCCACCATGCAAATGTAGAGACATGGCATGTGGCAAATGGGTTATGCTGGTGTTTGTACATGAAATACTAACTGCTCCTGAATTTTCAGGTGATTGCACGATGTTGCCTAAAATTGGGCTTATAGTGATTAATGAAAGTGAGTCATGGCTGAAGTTTTGATTTGAAATGAGTGGCATGCGAGACAAAGTTTATTCTTTGGGTATAGGCTTTCTTTTTTTGTTATATGGAAATTTTGCGTGGTCATATTGTTTGAAAATTTGTAATGGTGATTGTAGTCAAGGACCATGGCAGTCAAAGATGTTAGGTTGACAGCATGGATATAATAGCTGTGGGGCTGGGTTTTATAGATCTTTCAATATGAAAATCTTGAATAAATTTCAAATAAAAATATGTTGAAAAGCTTGGCAAGTAATTTTGAAAATCTGAAGATAGGTGTATTGGCCATTTTTTAAATCAAAGAAAAAGTATTTGAATCTTTTGAGGAAAGAGTGACATGTCTGCAAGAGTTCTTAAACTGTACATTAGTGCAATGTGAATATGTCTATTAGTTGTTTTTGCGTATTTGAACTTGGGAAGGCCTCACCATAGTTGGCAAACCCGCGACTCGGACTCGGATCGCTCTACCCCTGACTCGTGGGTCAGCTGGTCGACTCGGTAACTCGGACGGGTTAAGACCTAAATTTTTTTTTAGTGTTTTTTTCATAATACTTTAAATATTAAATATAACACTATGTTTTCTGCAATGCTAATGCAAATAATCAAACTCCAAACAACAAATTCACTAAATCAAAGCATCAAAGAACAAAACTACAAAATATCTGGGCCACACAGACAGAGGGTCTTTGCACGCCACACAGAGACAGAGGGCCTCGGCTCTCCTCACACACACACACTGGTCACCGGCAACCGCTGGTGTCACCGACAAAAAGAGATGCTAGGGTTCATCTGGACTCCATAGCTGGAAAACAGAGTGGAAGAAGGGTCTCGAAAAAGGTTTTTATACCTTAAAACCAGTTCGTCTCGAAACGAACCGGTATGAATCCAGGTTTGATTCGGTGAATCGGGTCGGAACTGGTTGGTATAGTCTCAGTCTTGAATTGTCCAATTTAGGACTGACTCGGCGAGTTGCCGAGTCCATGGTGATTCAGGCGATTCCTAACCGATTCACGCTTGAACTTGGCTAAAACAGGTTTTGGGTGAATCGGTGGCTCAATTAATGGGCGATCCGATCTGACTTGGGAAATTCCTGAGTCGGATCGCCGGGTTTGCCAACTATGGGCCCCACCAAGATGCAGAAAATGTCTTTTGAAAAAACTAATAAAATGGCTGGTTTTGGGGTGAATCGGTGGCCCAATTAATGGGCGATCCGATCCGACTTGGGAAATTCCTGAGTTGGATCGCCGGGTTTGCCAACTATGGGCCCCGTCAGGATGCAGAAAATATTTTTTGAAAAGACTAATAAAATGGCTGGTTTTGGAAATAAAAAAGTACTCCAAAACTTTTGCATGGGGTTGGGTGTTCTAGGACAGATCGAGTGTGTTAGGTAAGAGGGAAATAAATCTGTATTAGTTTTCCTCTAAAATACACATAACTAGTGCATCTGCTATTCAACTGTGGTTGGATATTTAATTCATATAGGTTAGTGTAATTTCCTAGCAACCACAAGCTTTTTGATATCTCCTAGCATTTATGGATACCCTAAGTCATTTCTTTACTTCTTTCAATTTTCTGTATGTCTTGTTAAATTTCTGGATCTCCATCAACATTTTCTGTATATCTCGTACCATTCCTGGAGCAAATATAGATGTCCTTTGCCCTCTGGATATTATGGTTTATTCATTCAGATGTGTAAATAAGTTTAATCTTCTAGGTATTTTAGTTGTAGAGATGATGAATATATTTGTAAATGAGTTTTTACTTATTCTCAATGGAAACATCAATTCGTGGTTTGATTTAGTTGTGTTTTTGTTACCAAACAATTTATTTATTTATTTCTACTCTTATGCTATTAATTTCAATGTTCTGGCCCATATGTTTCTAACCATAACCAGTGTGTACTTGCCAACTTTATACTGTTGGGAAGTATACGAGCTAATTCATTGCTCTAGGCCATGGTCCTGAAGATACTTCTGCGAGTGTTTTGAGATGTATTTACTTCCATAAATAGAGCTCACAGTTTTCAATATGCACCAATTGGTTCTATGCTAGAAGATGTATGTCTAACTTTATCCGAGGATTTCATCAAATAATCACTGGTCGACCTAAATGAAGTGCACTTCTGTGCAACAATTGCCAAGTTCAAAAGGTGTGTGCATCTATGAGATTGACTAGGAGGGAGGAAGTCCGTTACTGTTTGGACATTGACAAATGTCACACTATGTACAAGAAACTAGCTGTGTGCATATGACCCAAGTGCATGCTTTAATGTAAGGTGCACAATGAGAGAGATAAATGGCATTCACCATAGACCATTTTTTTGTGATTTATGCATGACTTTGACTACAAGAATGATGTGGTAACAACTGCCCAAGTATTAACTTAAACTACAGAAAAACGTTAGCTATGCTTCACAAGGCGAGACCACCAAGTTGACACTAATAGAAACCTGACCAATCTTGATCTGCTTGAGTTGGAGACAGAAGCACAATGGATGTCACACCTGATTGACCTTAGTCTAGTTCCTTTAGTCATATTCTAGTTCCAGAGAGCAATGAAAAAACTTTTATCCTACAATCTGAGTTAGAAGAATAAGGGATAATAAATGGGTGATCATGTCTTATTCCACATCATGAAAGTTCTTCTAGCAATGACCCAGTTGCATTTCCCTTTTAAGTGTAATTTGCATATGGAAAATTCATTGTTGAGATTGGATCGTTTTCAGGGTAATGATGTGGGTACACAGTACCGGTCTGGAATATACTTCTACACTCAGGAGCAGGAAAAAGCGGCTCGAGAGTCAATGGAGCGACAGCAGAACCTACTGAGCAGAAAGATTGTTACTGAGATCTTGCGGGCGAAGAAATTCTACAGAGGAGAGGAGTACCATCAGCAGTACCTTGCTAAAGGTGGCCGCTTTGGTTTTAAGCAGTCTGCAGAGAAGAGCTGCAATGACCCCATCCGTTGTTATGGTTGAGTGAGAAACCTTTCATGCAAACTCTTTCTCTGTTATATGTTTATAAATCAGTTAAAAAAAGCAATCTGTTTAGCTATACTTTGATGTGCACTGCTTATTTAAGATACATTGAATGTACAGGAAATTAATCATGTAGCGCGTGGCCATTTATTTAAGATTGAAATATGGATAGCTTTTATGAGCACCTTTAATTAAGGATGATATGGTTTTCGCGATATTTCATCATGTGGATATCCTTGATATATTTTAGAAAAATTGTTTTTTTTTTCTCTTGACCAAATTTCAGCAAAAACTTAAAAGAAAGAAGGTTTTTTTCTGTTGATAGGTAGCTTATGGATGTGGGTCTCACTCAAGGGCGGAACCAGGAATTTAAGGTAGGGAAGCTAGGGTGGGCAAAAATGCATAGGAAAAGGAAAAATAATTTCTATGACAATAAACTATACTAGAAAATGCAAAAAAATTGATGAACTATAGAGTGTCATATTCATAATTAGGGAACTTGGTTGAAACTAAACAGGTTTTAGTAATAAATAAAATTATTTAATTTCGATCTTGAAGTGCATTCAGCAAACATGGCGAAGGAACATAAATAACTTACAAATAAATAGCCAATTAATTAGTTAATTTTTAAAAAAATATGCAAAGGACATTATAAATATTTTATAAATAATTAAAAAAGTACAAATCACTCAATACGAAAATGAATATCAAACATATTTAATAAATTTTGTCTTTCACCAATTTATTTTTATCATAAGGTCAATAAATGAATGTACCTAGAATAAAAGTAATAATCATTCATCATTAATTACACTATAAAAAAATTATTAATGTGCATTTGTATATTAACATAGTTAAATAAAACTTATTTAATTATTTTTCTAATCAAATCACTAACCAACCAAAGTTTTTCAAATAACTTCTAAAAAATCGTATACTAATAATTACTAACAAGTAACAAGTATTTAATAAGTGAATAAGAACTAAATTAATTGAAAGAAATACATGCTAATTGAAAAGAAAAACAAATACAAAATAAAATAAACCAAAATTTTCATCTATGCTAATTGAAACAAAAAAACCCTAAAATTCTAAGTTCTAACCAAAGTCAAGTATTCATTATTCATTCTAAATGCTATTTAAAAAAAACACAAAAAAAATTAAAACCTAATTAAATATTCATGTTATTTTAAAAACTAAACAAAGACCTTGATCCTAGCAAACATCATTCACACTTTTCATACATAAACTAATTCAAACAAAAAATAACAAAACCTTCAAAATTTTAACTAAAATCAAGCATGTGGTTCATGTATAATGTTTATTAAAAAAATACACAAATAATTAAGTAATATCCATCTCAATAAAAACCTAAATGCTAATTAGAAAAAAAACATGAAAAACTTTAAACCCTAGTTATTGCACAGGCCCATTGTCATCGGCCACTGTTTGGAGGCAACCTTCTATTGTCCGGCACACTCTACTATCGCAGTGTGCACAAGGCAAGGTTCTCTCTCTCCTGCTCAGGTTGGTGCCCTATGTTCGGCCATCATTCGATTGACAATCTCTTCGATAAGATTTTTTTCACATGCCCTTTTTTAGGATTAGGGTTTTTGGTAATTTTTTAAATTAATATTTAATTAGTATTTTTATTATGATTTTTTTTCAATTAACATATGAAATTATGATTGTTGTTTGTTAAGATTATGATTTGAAAAATGATCATATTGTTCTTGCAAAATGACATATTTTTTGAAATGTCCCACAATTTGCATTATCCTCCTCGTGCCCACAATCGCGAATGCCCCACTTTTTTAGGATATTTTTACCCTTAGCACTAGAGGTTCACACCTTACCATGTGAAAGGGTAAGGGTTGTCGGCCTCTTTTGGGTCGAGCATGAGAACCTTGCCCACATACCATGACCCATACACCCTTGGGGGATTTTTTGCCCACCCTCCCCACAACATGACTCGGCCCCTCGTCTCACCCTTAAACAACCTAAAATAGGCATCACCACTCATTGCTCGGGGAATGCCATCGTAGCTAAACATTGGATGTGGCATACGCTCGTCCTGCATCCAAGAACAATGTTTTACCATTCCACCATGGGGTACCCCTGACATCCCTCATTTTCTCAACCCCCTCCTCCCTTCCTGCCTTGCCCTCACCTCTCCTCCACCCCAACCACTCTCAGCGATGAGTTTTTCGGCTCCATCTTCGGCAACAACATCTCTCAGATCCAGCAATGACTATCTCCCCCTGGCTGTGGTGCCGGCGACGGCTACGGCGTTCCTCTCTCTCTCTCTCTCTCTTTTCTTCCCCTTTTTCGTTCCTCTCTTTCTTTTTTCATCTTCTTCTTCTTTAGGGCTTTTCAAATTAGGTTTAAATTAAGCTTTTTGAATTAGGGTTTCTAATTAGGGCTTTTCAATTTATGGTTTGAATTAAGGCTTTTCTTTTATTTTAATTTTATGGTTTGAATTACATATAAAAATAAGAAAAAAAATTATTAGGGCTTTGAATCAATTTTTTTTATTAGAGCTTTTTATATTTATTTTGATTAGGCTTTTTTTTATTTTTTTATAAAGGTTTGAATTGAGGCTTTTTATATTTAATTTTATGGTTTATTGATGGCTTCTTTGATTTTATGATTTGTTTTTCTTGTAGTTTGCTGTTTTATGGTTTATTTATGATTTATTTTTTTGCAGTTTAAGTTTTTATGGTTTATTTTTTTTCTTTAATTTTATAGTTTATTTTATGGTTTCTTATTTTATGATTTATTTTTCTTGTAGCTTGTTCCGTCCAAAGACAAGTACAGTTGTTCCTGTTCTGGACAGAACATGTGTTATGTCTGTTCTGTCCAAGCCTGGACAAGATGTCAAACAGGCCCTAAGTGCACTCCTGAGCGCCAACTGAAACTAAATTGGGGTTGATGGAGCTTTGGCTTTGACAGTTGAGTGAGTCCCTAGTTCAAACTAAAATTAGAATATGTTCATGATCCATGTCATTGAAAACAATGGGATCGAAAGATATACTTGGTAAACCAGTTCATTTTTTGTTGCATTCTGAACCTTTGTTGAACCAGTTCATTTATTGTTTTGTAGAGTTTATAAACAGCTTAGGGTGCATTTTAATGATTGGACCCTCAATCTGGAGATGCATGCATTTTTGGCACTGAAATATGAATCTCAGGTTCTCAGTTTTAGGAGATTGAGATTTGAAATTGGGTGTATGATTCAAGGGAGACCCTTTTCGTTGAGTATAAAAGGGCCTCCCCTCCTATATTAAGCTCAATCTTAAAAACTGAAAGGGTGCCCTCCTCCCAAGAACAGGGGAGGACAGGACAGTGTGGACAGCTTTGAAAACAAAAGGAGCAAAAAAGAAGAAGAAAAGTCCTTGTCCAGAGCTATCTGCAGACAGGATAGGACACTGTGTCCTTGTCCTCCCCTGTCCGTGAATCAAACACCCAAAACAAATTAACTTGAATAATCTATGGTGTCCATATAAACCTTTTGAAATGGAGGAAAAGAGCAATGACATTAGTAGTGCAAAAATAAGTTTTGACAATTGATATACAGACAAGCAAATGATGCATTCACAGTCCTTGGGACTCTTCTGTGTGAATAATAATTGAAGAGGGTAGCCAAAAGAAATGCAGTGTTTGTCTATTTGTTCCCCTCCATAAAGACCTAAGAATTACAGATGCTCCCTCTCATGGAGGTCTTATAATTATTGATGAACGGATTCTTTCTTCATCCAGTTTAGCAGAAAATCTTCCTGGCTACAAATTGGTTTAAATTGAAAAGGAAAAAGGAGGTTTAGTTGCCAACCCTGACCCAAGTCCAGCTTGATAAGACCAGATCTGGACTTACCCAGCAACTCTCACACTGAGACTTAGGGTAGGATCAAAATCACAGTTTGATCCATACCCTCAATTTAACAAAGTCATGTCGGATCCGGATCTAAGCAAGGGACCCTGAGATTGGAGATAAATCCGAACCTGCACAGATCCATCCTTGTTACATGTACATAGAGGTGCAGATGGATCCGATACAGGTTACATCATGCCAGACTGAAATGAAATTTTAAATGCAAGTAGTAGATCCAAATCTGAGTCCAGACCTGAATCAGATCCCATAAGGTAGGGTTGAATCCTGATCCGAAAATATGTGGCAATACAGATTGAAAACAAACTCTTTACATGTAAATAATGTAATTGGATCGGATTTTGCTCCAAATACACAATAGATCCTGCCCAGTTTTTAATCCGAATATGATCTGAGTCCAAAAAAAATCTGATTTTAGCAAATCTGTATGTGATCTAAAGGCACAATCAGATCTTACCTTAAGGATCTGAACCCAGAAATAATGTCAGATTTGGATCAAGTATTTAACTGTATCCGATCCGTTTGAACCCGTGCATGTATACCAGGACCATAAACTTAAAAATGTCCATCTTCAACACGTTCCCAATATCTAAAAAGTTATGTGTCTGTTGACATGGATAACATTTGAAAGGGCAAGGCCAAGTAACAACTTACCCATATCTAGGGATGTTAATGGGTCAGAGGCCGGGTTGGACATATTCAGATGTGGCTTATATACTCGGACTTAGAGTCGGATAAAGAAAAACTTTACTGAACCCGTATCCAATCACCTATCCTAATGGGATCCAAATTTGCATGTAAATGGAGTCAATAGTTGGTTATACAGACTTGGATTCCGATTCAGATGCAAGGAACCAACTGAACATATATTTGGGTGACTTGTTTACTTCCCAAACCAGATCCTTCAGAGAATTTGCTTATGGATCCAACGTTTACGTGTAAAGTGGTCTAACAGGGACTTTCGGGTCAGATCCACACTGTAACCGAGTAAGGCATAGTAAAGCTTGGACAGTGCCAGCGCACACCTGGACCCTGATCTGCATCAGAGATAAGGGTGTCAACGGGTTGGACCTTCTCCAGACCTTGGTGGGTCCAGACCAATGTCTAACTTTGAGGTGCTGGTACTAGGTCCAGATGCAGATCCGACCGGACCTACCATAGGAAAACCTATCCCCGGGTTCAATAAAGATTACATATACCAAACCCAGTTCATGCCAGTAAAATACATATATGTTTTTTACATTGAAAAATTAGGATCTTCATCAGAATTGAGGTCGGAACCAGGTCTGGTATGAAATTTTATACCATACCCACTCTTTATACTAATTGGACCCTATGGGTCCCACCGAAATTTTTACTCAAACCTTATTATTTATTACCAAATCCGAACTCCATTGGATCAACTTCAGATTAAGTTATACCCTATTTGGTTTTTCTTAAAATGAGGAACCCTAATGGGCCCACCCGTCTGCGAGGTAAACCCTGAGTGGGGTCACTGACATCCAAGCCCATACATAACCCACCAGTTAAAGGCATTCACACACCTAGTGAAAATTGAACCTGGGATGAAGAGGTCAGCGCCTTCTCCCAAGACCAGCGACCCGGGCAGGTGTAAGAGAGCAGATCAGGTGATCTGCCATATCACTTTAAGAAAAGTGTTTCGCATCTTCACCGTCCACAAATTTCATAAAGACCGTGGGGTCGTCATAGTGGAATGAAGCTAGGGGTGGCAATCGGGTCGGGTTGGCGGGTCAGCATACCTCAACCCAAACCCAACCCGTTTATTAAACGGGTCGGCTGTGGAAAACACGAACCCGACCCGGCGGGTTGGCGGGTTAGCATACCTCAACCCAAACCTGACCCGTTTATTAAACGGGTCGGCTGTGGCAAATACGAACCCGGCCCGTTTATTAAATAGGTAACCCGACACAACCCGCCAACCCGTTTAATAAACAGGTTGGGTCAGGTAAACGGGTTGGCGGGTTGACCCGCCCGCCTAACCCGTTTATTAAACGGGTCATCTGGGTTGGCGGGTTGACATACCCCTAACACGAACCCGACCCGTTTAATAAACGGGTTAGGTGGGTCAACCTGTTTATTAAACGGGTTAGTTTAAGCCAAACCCGAACCCGCCTAAGAGGCGGGTTGGCGGGTCGTGTCGTTTTGCCACCCCTAAATGAAGCAATGGGTGGTGAAGATGTCAAATCACTTTCTTAAAATAATATAAAAATGATTGCCCATGCAACCATGCAAACCAATTTGAGTGAATGGGGAACAAACTAAAAAAGTAGACAACCTTTCTTCTCTAAGTGCCCATCACAAAAGTTTGCTTTTCAAAAAGGAGAAAACTCCCTCTATCATTAAATCTTTCAAGGCAACTCTCTCTCTCTCTCTCTCATGTGAAAGCTGTAAATCAGGTTATACCTTTACATTACATACTTGATTTAGGGGTAGAAATTAATAAAAACTAAGGAAAAGCAGGTTTGATTTTTGTTTTTCTTAAAACATCAGCAATAAGGGATTAGGTAGGGAGCCTTTTCAATGAAGCCTTAAAAACTAATTAATTGGCAAGCAAGGGTTACCCACATCACCAATATATATATATATATATAGTTAGACAGACCCCTACCAGATATCTCTTAAGCCCCATGTGGGGGCGGGATTCGAACTTGGTCCTTCAACTTGGCATAGGACCCTGCTTACCACATGAGATACCACCTTGGTGGTACCAACATACGATACTTATACATTTGGTTCCATGGTTTTTTCATGTCAATTGTATGGTTCGCACATTGTTTTTTAATCGGATTTGAGAACTGAGGATCTCATTCTACTGTACCAATCAGGCCAAAGAACCGTTTGTTTCCTCATCAAATGTGTATCTCAGATCCACAAAAAAGTGAAGGGCTGAGATATGTCAGTTGAGTACCTTGAATCTAAATGCGGGTCTCACACCACCTCAGATCTCTAATATTGAAGGCTGTCAAACGCACCCTCAAAGATTTGTTCATTGGTAGAGCCAATCCAGATGCTAGTAGGAACCTGTGTAACTTGAATAGGGAGCGAAATAGACAGCAATATCCAACCAAAATCTCAAACCAGATTCAGGTTCATGTACAGCAAAGTCCAATGTAATCTTATCCTCTAGATATCTCATCATCACTTTTCGCATGGTGAATACCACCATCTGCATTGTTACTCTTATCCATGGATATGTTTATTTATTCCTCCCAAAGGTTGAATTCTTCCACTTGGCTCTAGATGGTGTAATGTGAAGGCATGAAAAAGACATGACTTTTTTTCACATCTAAAAAGAAAAAGCTTTTCATTTTTATTAAGGGTACGTTTGGTTTGATCAGGTGAGATTCACTTTTTCATACTCTTTCACAACTTTAGAGAGTAATCACATTTGAATGGTACCTAAAAAAATAATTAATTAAATATAAAATTATTATAATACAGAAATTCAAAAGTAAGCGTTATAAAAAGTGAGTTAGATACATAACTTAAAATCTCTTTTGAACAATATTTTTTCACTTTTCAAAAAACAACCAAATGTATCGCCCAGGCTCTATCAGGAAAAACTCCCTATTATTGACCCCCATATTGACAGGCCCGGGTTTGACAAAACCCTTGAGGTCCCCACTTCCCACTCAATACACCCAGCTTGGATCTTGTGGCAAAAGTTGCTCTCAGGGAATTTAGAACCATGATGATTTCATGGCAGGTGACCAACCACGATCGCCCCTATCTTAGAAGGTGGTGTCCTTGTGGGCCATGCATGCAAACGTAATTCCATGATTTCATTGATTGAACACATCTTTCCAAAGGGAATCATGGACAACACATGAAGCATCCCATGTGACCTCCCTTCCCTTTCATCCAACTCATGACATGTCTGTTCCAAGAAGGGACACAACGTCCAATATTATTCATGCTGTTAACAAGAAGTAGGGCTCACTATATTCCATGGAGAAAAGAGGTTAATATCGTGTACCATATAATAAGATTGGCAAAGGCAGACTAAATACTACAAATATTGCATAGTTAACCAACGGGGCTCAGCTTGTGTGGCAGGACCAGTTAGTGCAAGTCACCTTGTGTTGGGACGTTGCAAGTTCGAATCTCCATGATATACGGTTGTATAACTGGTAGGGCCTAGGGGTCTGCCGAACATCAGCTTTCTCTTTAAAAAAAAAAAAAAAAAAATCTCATAGTTAATATATAGCCTTTTGTTTGGTAAACTATCATCACAAACTTGGGCTTGTCATGCTCATTATCAAGGCCAGTCGTACTTCAACATTTATTGCTTTTTATAATAATAAAAAAAGAAAAACAAAACAAATCAATTGCGCACCTCAGTGGGCTATCCCATCCTATCTTTTTTTTTTTGAAAGAGACCCATCCTATCCATATTCAACTTGTCCTTTCTTTTAGCTACAGTTTCGAATTTTTGAATAAACAAACAATCTGCTTTAAATTATTTGAAAAAGTATTCTTTTTTAATTAGGTTACTTCAAACTTCCTTTTGACAAGCTCATTTCTTTTGTTTTGTTTTTTATTTTTCTTCTAACCAAATAAATTAGCTGTGTTGGGTGGATTGGTAAAGCCTCAGGAGGGTCTCTGGCTCAACTCCCCACTTAGGGTTATTCCTTATAAATTTAGCTTAATATAGATAATAATAATTCAAATATTCATCTAATCCACGTGTGTATTAAGCTGAAATATGTGAACTAGAGTGTGTGAATGAGATTTCATGTTCTTTGTTTTTTTAAGTTCACCACATGGAGATGATCTAGATGCTTGGTTTTATAGAGTTTGGATCATCCCATTAGTATGCATAAGCAGGATCTCTTAAGCCTTGAAAATTAATTCCAAATTTTTATAGATAATCAATCATTCAAAAATCATGTCTTTTATTGAAAAAACATGTTCTAACAAACAATTCTTAGCAAAGACACATTTACAGACGTGCTTTAAACCAACATTAGACCATATGGCAATTAACTATGTGTATGACCCTACGTCCTACCATGAGACTACACATCCTGTCCATATATAAAAAACGATGCTGATGGCCAAAAGTTTGGTTAGAAAATTGGGGGGAAGGAACAACCCCACCCCAAAAGTCATACTGTTCTTGCTTCCACATGGGGGCACCCTACAACACCAACTTAATAAGTTTCTGTAATTACTGTTACAGCTACTATCATCAATACTAATAGGATATTCATTTGCTACTATCTAGGGTTGTTAATGGGTCGGGTTTGTATCAAATTACCCAATTCGACTTGAACGCGAATTCTTAGGTATGGTATAAACATGCTGACCCGAATGTTACTTAGGTTTACCTGAACTTGACCCGAGTGATTCGCAAAGTCGGGTTTGAATTATGATTTTTGTTGGATGTCCAGTGCAATCTAATTTGACTGGCATATGTTTTTTTTTTGTGTGTGTGTGTGAAAGTAAGCTCCTTAAATTATATGGATCACCATTTAGGATTTCATTTTCTTGACCCAACAAAACCCTAACTCAGACCCGAATCTGACAACTGGTTATTTGGGCAGGTATTGGGTACACTTTCATGGGTTTGATACAAGATCCTTTGACAGCCCTATTACTATCTACTGTATATATATACAATCTAGTGAAAAATAATAGGTGCAAGGTATATCTATCCAATCTAACCTCATAGATATGTTTGTAATGCTAGGGATCACACTCTGAGTGAACTTTTTTAGACATGAAAATATCATTTTTTGAGTCATCAATTTTCGGTATATTATGGGCCATTAATTTTTCATGTCATTGAAAAACCAACTTGTTGTAAGCACATGATCCACAACTGATTTTCTAGTGAATAAACAATGTACATCACGTGTAAGTGGTACATCGAGTATTCAATAATTTACAATGACAAAGAAAAATTTTTCATTAAAATACTTTTTAAAAAAATAGGATTTATAATAGGTTATTTAAAAAAAAAAAACATGTTACCCATTCAACTTTGTGCTTACCTTAAAGAGGAGTTGTCAATCAAATCATGCACCTCACAATAACTCGACATTTCTAATCATCAAAAGCATGGGACAAGATCTACCGCAAGTATAATTCTATGTTGATATATAGTTTTCACACTTTTGAAGAAGGTTAGGGTGTATCATTAGTAAAAACATGCCCCAAGAAAATGTGTATAAAAATATAAAAAAATGAAAAAAAATGTTTTTTATTTGCAAGTGTGAACAACCATAAGGAATTTATATCCTCACTATTATTAATATTAGCAACATCCGTGTATGAAATAATCCATATCTTGAGATGGACGTGCAAGATGCTCTATGCCAAGAAAAGAAAATGGTGAACATTTAATGTCATTATTATTGTTAATGAGGAGGAATGAGAACCTTCATCTTGTTGATCCAAGGGTCAACATAAGTAATTCTTGCATCTTAGTGGATCTAAGAGGGTTTGTTGGTCAACAATATATAATTTCCCCTTAGGTAGAGTAAATGCTAGATGCATTAATGGGTATGTTGACCACTCTAATAGCATCTCCAAAACAAGGTTGGTCACTCAAAAATTGAAGTGGACCATGGTCTAATCTTGACAAACCATACAATAATGGCATGGAATTTTGGTTCGACTAAAATCTAAACTAATGAATCACATTCCCCAAAAAAAGATAATCTTTAGACAATAACAGAGATAATCCAACTTACCTCGTGTCGTGTCCACTTATGTCCTTGATGCCAAATACCAAGTTTATATGGCGAGTCAGGTTTTGCGCAAAACACATGATTTGGTGAGCCTAGCCCGGACTCAGTTAGGTTCTGCATGGAAATGTGCTAAGAAATGCAGACTTAATTAGTCATTTATCAAGCCAACTCTGGCTAATATACCAAGAGGATGAAGTTTTGGATGAACCTATTACTTGGAATTAAGCTGCTAAGTGAACCAGGCTGCTTGAAAGCCGGCTTGGTCGTAAGCTAATCTGGATGAGACTTGACTGAGTTCTGCAACAAAATTTTGACTCTTAAGACTTTGTTCCAACGATGCAATTAAATTCTTACACTGGTTCAAAGAAGTAATTCTCTTGAATCAGAAGGGCAAAACGGTATTCATGAGGGTCCGAAATTGTTTAATAAACTAATAATAAAGATTTCGAAAATGAATTTTATTGAAAGTTACAAAAAAACCGCTTAACCAGATAACAATTTGGAAACACCACTAAATGTTTCAGTTATTTTATTTAACCCCCCAAAAAATTTGGGAATCTCAACGATTGGGATTTCATTTAATCAGATTTAGTGATAACTGATAAACATAACGTCCTAAGAATAATTACATCAAAATTGGAATTAGACTCAAATTACAATTGGTGGATATCCAATTATACTTGTAATTTAGTTAGCTATTCAAGCTAGTCGGATCTAGATTTAAGAACCAACTTAGAATTCAAGGAAATATCTGATTAGGTTGGATTCAATACATGCCTATTTCCTTGTTTGAATGCATTTCAATTTTCAAGTACACATTCTTGGCGTAAAACGACATTTTTTGTGCTTTAGAAAAAATCAATCCTTTTTCTTCAATAAATAATTAAAAAATTAATAATTAGTGTGTTTTAAATTTTAATCACTTTATTTGACTACACAAAAAGCCAGGTCAGCTTAAAATTTTTAGAACCAATAATCTGTCTTTGAAATATAATAGGGAAAGTAGACAGCAGAATGTATTAACCCAAAAGTTAGGGTGCTTTTTCGTAAATAAATGATACTACAGCGGCTATTTATAAATTACTGTACCCTTCGTTCTCTTCCACTCTTTCGTGCATGAAAGAAACGTCGAGAACTCGCCTGCTCTCGCTGAGAGAGAGAGAGAGGAAAACTAATTCCTAGGAAAACAATTCCCCGGACTTCATTTCCATTATTATCCTTCTTCTTCCTTCTCTTCTTCTCGTTCGCGTCTTGGAAACCGTGGTCCAAAAGCGTCTCTGGAACCCGCGAACTTTCTTCTTTGCGGGAACGGAATGGCACCCGTTCTTGGTGGTCCTGGTGCTGTTTTTTTCTAGGTCTTTTTAGGAGCTCTTATTTGCGTTTCTCGGTGGAGGAGCGGGAGGGAGAGTTTTTCTAGGGAGGTTTTGTTGATGTTTGATGCTGTTAAGAGGAAGGAAGATTGATGGAGTAGGGCGGTTTTCGTTTCCGGAGCTTCAGAGGTGGAGGGGAGAATGGGCGAGCGAGGAGGGTCGTTTGTCGCGGTGAGGAGGATTTCTCAGGGGATCGAGCGCGGCAGCGGCGGGTGCCATTCCACTTCTGGTATGAACTGATATTTCTTTTTTCTTGAATTGTCATGTAGCTTCTCTGGATTTTGTTCAATTTGATTTGCATTTCTTTTTATTTTTCTCCGCGGTTTATATGGCGCATTTCTTGTCATTTCATGAATTGGGTAGTTTTTCTTCTCTTTTTTTCTTTAATGTTTCTGGGAATTCTGTGTTTTTGAATTGTTTAGAGGAAGAGTGCCGTTATTCTACTTAACCAAATACTTTAGATATTGGATTTTCTTCTTCTGTTTACCAATCTTTTGGTTCTTGTTGGGAAACGTTTTTTTTGGTGGGTAGTTCGGCGATAAGAATTAGTAAGAGCTCAATTAGGCTGTTGGGTGAAGGCGATGTCAACTTCGAATATCGATAAGTAAAGGCTTTTTTATGGAAAAATGCGTGATTTGCCACCACCATTAAGGAATAATGACATGAATCAAGTCGTATGAGCATTGATGGTTTTGTAATTTTGTGAATCTTGATTGTCTGCGTTTGTATCAGAAAGTGGATGTGGTTGTTGAAACTTGGTTCTCCTTTCGCTGCACCAGTTTATCGTCCCGGTTTGAATTTCTGGGGATTTCGACCCATAATTGATGTTCCTACAAGGCTCCCTGTGGCGGGATCATCTGAGAAGTTTAGTGTCTTATATTGGATAAGAAAATACTTTTGTTTATGGGATCGGTTATTTTGCTTTTTCTTGGATTTGTGATTCTGCTGTTGTTACTCTGACTGTTGTGTTTGTGATGAGTTATCAAAGATTTTTATTGATAAAATAGCTGTATAGCTGGCTACATGATCAGAACACATGTCAATATCAATCATCTGTGCCACCCTCCTCTCTTCTTATGGAAGGACAGTAATGGGATATAGGGAGAAAATTACCATCTTTGCCACCTCAGGATATCTTTGTTTTCTGACTCTTGAAAATTGTTAACTTCACTAGATGAATATTTGAATTATCAAATTTGATAGTTGTTCTTCAATTGTTACAGCTGAGGTTGTTGCAGGATCAGCAGCTTGGATTGGGAGAGGTCTCTCATGTGTGTGTGCTCAAAGAAGAGAAAGTGATACCCGTGCTTCATTCGACTTGACCGCTTTACAGGTTTTTCACTTAATCTTATGATTTACTTTCTAATAAATCACTATAATTTGTTCTTCTGTATTTCTTTTTGTTTGCAAAATTATTAAAATTCTTGTGTATAACGATATTTTCTGGCTCATGCAGCAACCTGGTTGAATATTGAATTGATTATTTATGGTTACTAATATAATAGAAGTTTGAATCTCACTGTTAAACAATACCTTTTGTGTTTAATGACTTGGTTACTTTTCTTTTTCTTCGATAAACTTGCTTAAGATTAACACATTGTTCTATTCTTGGCTTCTTTCTTAACACATTGCAATGTTCCGGTGGCAGTGATCTCATCATTTGAGCCAAGAGTAGGCTGAATAAAGATGTTTGAATTGGTGTTAGGTTATATCTTGTCCTCTTGAGAACCAACAATCTCTTTCAACTCAAATCTCTATCTTCCAGTTTGAAAAATGTGTGATAGTTTATCTGCATTTGCCTCCTTGTCTGGCTGCGTGAATCAGAGCTTGAAATAGGCACTTGTGCATGTAGACGTCCACAAACAAAAGTGATGCCTATATATATATATATATATTGAAGTAGTTTGAAGAGTCCTCTCTGACTTTTAGTTATATGGTACATGTGCCTGCAATTCTACTACCACATTGGCTGCTGAAATTTGATATATTGGTTTAGTACCCACAAAGGGCTTGTCGGTGTCTGCTTGCTCTCCTGAAACTAATTTTTGGTAATTGTTATCCAAAACATTTTTGCTACTTTTAGTGACTGTATGCCCTTTCTCCTTCCATATAACATTGATTTAATGTGGTAACTCTAGTTTGATGCATAGATTTCATTCATGATTTAGGTCCCTGATAACAGTTTTTGGTTCATAAACTCCTCTAAACCATTTTAGTTGCTCTGCACTTATGCTCCATGGTCATTCTTAGGATGTATTACTCATGATTGATTATTGGAAATGAGTGAAGGATCAGGATTGTAATGCTTAGCCTGCATTGCTGCAAGAGTCCTAGTGATGCTGATTATGCTTGGCTCATGATTTAGGTTCTTGCGACTTGCTTCTTTGTAATGATAACTGTGGAGATTTCTAGACTGTTCCTGCAATTAGCATTTGAAGCTTTCTATCTCTTTCTGCATTCCCATCACCTTCATTCTTTACTGGAGCCTTTAAGTTCGGTAGCTTTGTTCTTGGAAGTAAACTTCTCTTAGGAAAATGAAGAAGTGCATTTCTTCACCCTGGAAAATATCTATCAAGATCCAAGGACTAAAAGAGCATAATTAAAACTTAATTTCCTGTCATATAGGTTAAATTCATTACCCTAGTGGAGAAATGTTTGACATGTAGAGGTCATATGTCGTCTTGTCTTAAAAAATGAAGTTGGGGGAGTTATGCAAAACGGAAGATTCGTTGGGGTTGTTGTAGTTATTATGCAGCACTTCGATCACAGACTATGATGTCTTTATGAATTGATTGCCCTTTTTCTCATATTCAACAGTGATTTTTCCTCTATGGTTTTCAAGCTGTGCATATGGTACATATGCATGCCATTTTTTAATCCTTTGAAACTATCATATTTAAAGATGTCATATGGGCCAATGATCCTTTTGCCTTCTTTTCCTTTTTGTATGAACTTTATTTGCCAACATAGTGTTGCCATGGCTTTCCTTCTCATAATTTATGTATAGTTTCGAACTCCTGCCACATATTCTTGCCTGCTCTCTTTGTTTCTTATTTCCAGGTTTGCTTCTCTGCACTGGTTGGCTTGGTTCTTGTTGTCTAATTTTGGAACATTTCTCCATATTGTATGTCTCTGTGGTTCAGGAGGAGTGCTTGTACAGGCTAAAGAACCGGATAGAAGTTACTTACGATAGTTCAAGGCCTGAACATCAGGTAGTGCATATTGAGGATTCCTTTCACGCATGTCAAATGTTCAAAATGTCTTTACGATTTCCATTTCTGTTTGTTTCCTTTAAACTTTCTCATTGATGGGTTTAGAAGAAATCTTAAGTGAACACTTTGTCATTTAATTTCGTGTGTGTGGTAACTTTTTAATTTCCTTATCTACTGAACTTTTTCTATTAATACAATGATTTATATTGATCCAATGTTGTATTGTATTTAGATAAGCTTGTCATTGTTTTAGGCACATGCAATTTTTCTATGTATCCCTCCATCTCGTGCAGGGGTATTTCAGCCTAGGCTCTGGTTCTCAATTTCGCTTCACATGATCTAATAACTAGGAACATGCATTATGGCGCTAAATTTCAACTGCATGTCTGTGGGGTGCACCACCATAACTTTCTGCATGGATTCTTTCTGTGCAAGTTTGGTGGGCCTAAGCATCTTTGAAATCCATCAATGACTTCCTGCTTCTTTTACTTTGATTTTGCTATTATTTGTTATTTATTATTTTTAAATTTCTTTTGTTTAGAGGGCACGGATTATAATTCAACTGTTTTCTGGAAGATGTATTGCAACTTGTCTATGCAACACTTGTTTGGAAGAAGGCGATGGGCTAAGTTCATTGTGACTTGCTTTTTATGTGCAAGAAATAATAATGATTGCTGGTTGCTGGAATGGTCTTAAGGTTCACATCAGAAGCATTACCTTAAAAGGTGAATTATATGACTTAAAATAGATGGCATTTTCTGTGATTTAAGTCAAAAGAGTGAGACAAACAGTTCAATGTTTGAGTCATGTAATTGGAACTTGCCATTCTGGGGATCCTATTGTACCTTCAGAAGAAAAAGGCATCATTTTCTGAATTTTTTCATGTCACCTGGGTACAGGTGCGGGTACGGGTACGGGTACGGGTACGGAGGGTACGACACGGCAATTCCAAAAAATGTGGGTACGGGGACATGGCTAAATATATACTAAAATATATATATTATATATCTAAAATATATATTATATATCTAAAATATATCTTATATATCTAAAATATATATTATATATCTAAAATATATCTTATATATCTAAAATATATATTATATATTGAAATATATATAATATATTATATATTGAAAATATATAATATAATATAGGACACGGCAAATGCCGTGTCCAGGTACCAGTACCCATGTCGACGGCACTTAGGGTGCCATGTCCCGGTTACATAGTTTTTTATTTTCCAAAGCCCTTCTAAAATAATTGTGAAGATTAATGGATGTTACAGAAGGCAAAAAGCATCGTATTCCTGTTCAGATTAACAAATAAGTAGATGTTCCAACATTCCGTATATTAGACTGTGCAAAGGTTTATTGGAAACTGCATGACTTATCTCAGCCTAAGGGAGTTTCTATTTTGGTAATGTATCAGAACTGATGGACCACTTATCTATTTTAGAGGTTGTTTCACTAAATGTTTGTTATTTTTGGAAAGCCTATTGTTAAAAGAGGATATACCTGTGGAATAGTTCATTGAATTTATTGAAAGTGTTGAGTGGTTTAAGGAGTTTTTGATGCCAAATTACTTATGCAGGTTATTGTGTATGATGACACTGCCAAAGTTATTGCAACTTTTGAGTGTCAAAAGCATTTTATGGATATGAAGCAATCAATGTCAACACTAAGTTTGCAAGGGCAATATGTAAGTAGTGTATCTTACTAATGTCATTGGATGAGAACAGGAAGCTTTGAGGGATTTGTGGTCTGTGGCCTTTCCCAAGGAAGAACTTCGTGATTTGGTATCAGAGCAATGGAAGCAAATGGGTTGGCAAGGGAAAGATCCATCTACAGATTTTAGGTACTTCCATATTATGTGATAAACTATCTGGTTCTTTACGTTCTGATAATATTTCTGAAACTATTATTATCTTGTCTAACTATGTTAATTTGATCATGCAGGGGTGGTGGATTTATATCTTTGGAAAATTTATTGTTCTTTGCAAAGACTTATCCTGTATATTTCTTGCAGACTTCTTTTTTTCTTCAATGTGATACAACTCCCTTATTATGCACAGTTGTGTATGTGCATACCTGCATGCATTTACTTTCTTTTTTTCAAAAATCCAAATACCTTAATATAGACTTGAAAATTACAAGTCTTTGGTTTTTTAAAAACCTTTTTTCATCTTTTGCTTGTGAATTTACCTAGGTTGTAAAACTAGCTGCTTAGCTTCATAATCAGTGGTCAATAGACAATTTCCTTGGCTTGTTTTGCCTAATGCTACAGTTCCTTTGAAGTTTTCTTCATTTAATTGTATCTTTATTAGTGATGTATCTTGCAATAGATGCTACAGAAGTTCAGCAATTTGTGATTGAGCTCGAACTCAATAAGAGGCAAGCATGGCTGGCTAGGCTTAAGACAAGCTCGAGCTCAAGCCTGAACAACTTGAGGATTGGCTTGGCTTTTCTCATTTACACCCTTAACCACATCATTGTTGTACCTGAAGCTGATGATATCAGGACTTTCAAATGAAATGTTCTATTTAAAAATTTAAATGGAAAAGTGAAGCAATTTAGGATGGTCATAACGTGGTTTTCTTATCGTTTCAACTGAAGTTTTTATGTATTCTATCCACCACATAAACTTCTAATACGAAGAGGTCTGACTGGGAGCTATGGAGAACCATCTGTTAACCAGAAAATGTATTTCCTTCATTATGCGGCTTCTGATTGGTTATAGCTCTAATCAATGACTCTAATGCAGAAACCTTTCCATGTCCTTCTCCACAAGCAGGAAGGCAACCGAGCCATGTGGGAGTATCCATTTGCAGTAGCTGGTGTGAACATTACATTCATGCTGATTCAGATGCTTGACCTCCTATCTGGTTTGTATCTCACATTTGTGTTTTTTTCTGTAAGTTTCGCAAAGTTGAAGTTACTGATGCAGCATAATCTCGTAATTTACAGTCAAGCCACAGACTCTAATGGGTTCAGTCTTTGCAAAACTACTCTCAGGTGTATATCTGAAGAATCAACTGATGCCTGAAAAGTTGTGTAGTTTGGTTGTGATTCCTGAGCATCAATCTGGACTTCACTGCACGTGTTTAGTTTGGTTGTGATTCCTGAGCATGATGCTAATGTCATTTGGCTGTTCACTTTCAAAATGTATTTAGCTTTGCAGTTTAACAAAATCAATTGGATGGGTATACATTCTTAAAACTAACTGGAAGCATTGTTTTTTATCAATTATTCTCTTGTTTTATTGGGGGTCTATACTTGTACAACTAAAATTTGAAGATCAGAGTGTGATCGCACCCCCTTCCTAGTGTGATTAAGCATATAACATACCTTGAATTTTTCTTTTTAGTATGACTCAAATTACCAGTTAATAACATAGAAGATTGTGGGTTTACAGAGAGCGAATGGGCGTTTGACCTGCTATACTGTATAGCATTCAAGACGATGGACCAGCAGTGGCTTGCTATGCGTGCTACATATATGGACTTCAATGTATGTCTCCTTTTCTTTTATAACAATTGGTAGCATCTGTGCAGATTGAGATTTGCCTGAGTGCCAACTCTTTTTCTGTTTTTTTTTTACTCCATTTCAACAGTCTGTTATGAAGGCCACTCGTGCGCAGCTAGAAAGAGAGCTGTTGCTTGAGGATATAGCACGCCTAGAGGACATGCCATCTTACAGGTTGCTACTTCGGTAACAAAGGGAAACCTGTAACCATTGCAGCTGATCAGTTTTTGCATTTGATGATTTATTTTTCTACTTTTCCCTCTTAGTCTTTTGGTGTAATATGAAATCCTGTTTCTTTGGGATTTGAGTTTTGTCAATTAAATGAAAGGGTAAGGAAAAAAGAAAGCTTACTCCAATTTATCTTATTCTTTTTGAAGAGCCTCTCTCTCTCTCTCTCTCTCTCTCTCTCTCTCTCTCTCTCTCTCTCTCACACACACACACACAGGTGACGCTGCATTAATTTTGACCTTCCATAGGGGAAACTGATCAAGAGTTGGACCTTGGCGGAGGTTAGGTAGACACCCCTTTTGCAATCGAAGCATAGACACCTTCGTGTATAAGATATCAATGCAGCTAAAGCGAGACTTGTTTCTTCCTGGCACAATAGTTCGAGAACTCCTGGATGCCTAGTGGATTGTAGCATCAAAATACATAGAGATAATTTTTTGGAATGTTGACTGATGAAGGCTCAACTTGAGGCCGAACTGTGATGTAGTACGAGTTTCATAGCTTTAAATTTCCAGTGTTTTTAGACATCGCTCGTTCACAAAAATGTTCTACAAGTGCAATTACCAGTACGTCTCAAAATGAAACAATGGTGGAGTTTTGGTGATAGAGTAGACCTACATATTTCTGTAATATATAAATCTCGCTAGGTGTTGCAGGATAAATAGGGCCAAAAGTTGGCAGCATAGAATTAAGCGGCAGTAAACCTGCAGCAACTGCACCTGTTTAGTTTAATCATAGCCATGAAAATGCGACCCTCAACTTCCACTTGTGCCGTGCTATAAAGACATAATATTACAATGCAAGCATATTCATTATCATGCTCGAGATTCGTGCATTGACATGAACAAATTGATGTGCCTCTCTCTCTCAGCAAAGGAGCCATCTCACCGGCAGCTAGTGGTGGAGCAGGGTTTTGGAGGATTAGATACATCATCGATTCGCTGAAAATGTGGCTTACCGCTGCTGCCTCCGGCATCGAGTGCCATCTTTGGCCGATCTACCCCTTTTGTCCTCTCTCTAAGTGAAGCCCACCCCATCCCCTTCCCACTCTCGTTCTCACTTGTTGGAACCCCCTATCTAACCCACTCACAGACATTCCATTATCCCCCACCCATTCTCTTTCTCTTTGGAATCCCTAATCGAATTCACCTACAGCTTCTTGATATCCCCGTCCATCAAACCCACCCACAACCGCATGCTATATCCCCTTCCCATTCTTTCTCTGTTGGAACCCTCATTGAACCCACCTCCTCTGCAGCTACGCCCCCACCGTCGCCCGACCTTTGTTGAAACCCATCCACAACCGCATGCTATATCCCCTTTTCATTCTATCTCTGCTGGAACCCTCATTGAACCCACCTCCTCTGCAGCTACGCCCCCACCGTCGCCCGACCTTTGTTCCATCCTCTGCAGCATCGTTCCTCAATGAATTGGAGCCGCCTTCATCCATCCTCCTATGCAGTGATGCCCTCGCTGCACTAGAGCCACCATATCGAGCCTGCAGAGTGAAGGGGGTTTCGGCCACCAGCGTCGAGCATTTCAGGGTTCCAGCGACCGACGTCAAGGATTCCAATAGCCGTTGCAAATCCAATGGTGAGTGGTTCCTCTCTCTCTCTCTCTCTCTCTCTCTCTCTCTCTCTCTCTCTCTCTCTCTCTCTCTCTCTGGCCACTCTGTCTGCTTATTGGGACCATCGACGCAGATATGGTTTTGTGCCGATGCCCTTCCACCCCCTCACCAGACTACCTCTCGGTCTCTCTCGCCCTCTCTCTGTGAGGAGTTTATCTTTGGGCAGCTTCTATGGCACATAATCATCACCTCCGGCCGAATTTTGGAGCTTTTTGGGGCCTCAGCTCTCGCCAGCCTCGTTGCACCAACCGTGATGCCCTGTGTGTTTTGGAGAAGTCCCTTAACGATTGCGGGGCTGCCTATTGTCTGCGACAACATGGTGCTTCTGTTCGCCTGTCATTCCTCGTAACAACATCCTTCTTTCATCACCTCAGAGAGGTTTTAACAGCATGCCTGAAAACCAAATCGTTAATGTTCCATGACATTAGGCAATTCTTACGTGCAGTGCGGAAGGAAGCGACAGGAGCTTGCTCTGTCGGTTCCATCCTACAGCCGCCATTCTTTTTCAGGCTTTCTGTGGAGGAACTGCTCGACGAATGACAGCTTGTTTCGTCGACATGGCAATCATCCTTCAATTCTGTCATTGGCAGGGTGGAGGTTTCACGAGCTCAAAGGGCTGATTGGTGGTGCTCGGAATGCTTATCGTTGAATTTTCGCAGCCGCAACAGTTGTTTTCATTGTGGATGCGAGCATCAGGGACGCAGACACCCTGTTTGCTGCACCAGACAAAGCTTTCGTCGTTCTGTTCATTCGCATTCGGCTCTGGTAAATGCACTATGTGAATCAGGAAAGAAGGTTACCTTTAGCAATATGCATGAGTTATGCTTGTTCGAATCTTTCGAGTCCCCGTTCCAAGCCTTTCGGGTGGGATCCATCTGGGTTCTCGTCCGTCGAACAAACCAAATTCTTATTGGTAAGTCTCCATTGTTGCCCGAACTTGCATATTCAACGGATGACCGTTGCGAACCCGTTATGGAGCGATTGTCAAAGTTCATCGTTATACCGGAGGCCTCTTTTCGATTCTTGAAGAAAACATCCCATCGTGAAGATGTTAACATAATTACTCATTCTGCGCTAGAGGATCAGGTTTATGGCGACTTAGATGTGATCCCTGATGCTTCATATTTTGCCTACCCTATTATGAAAACTTGCGAGAAAGCAGCCCCTAAAGGACGTATCGATCTTGGCCAGAGCATAGATATTGCTTTTTTATGCCATGTCGTTTTCTTGACAGTTGGCAACATAAACTATATCATCATAGGACCACTTCAGATCATCTTGGAAACTCCTACGACCTAAATCTTTTCTCTCACTTCTTGTTTTGGAACAAGAGCTTTTTCGTATCGGGCGGATATGGTTCCCGCATTAGTTTATGCTGGGGGGGGATCAAGACCGCGACTTCTTCGAGGCTCCTCAAGCGGTGCAAATAGACATTGTGCACGGAGTCAATGAAGGGAAATCTTTAGGGGAAAAGGGGGATGATGACCAATTGCTTTCTCAAGTGATGGGCTTTGATGTCACGATGGCAGCACAACTACTGGGTATCGAGTTATCTGAATCGCAACTACATGAAATCTCGAAGGATCTTACGGCCCGTGCTACAGCTGTGGTTTCATCAGTTAACCAGCCTTCTCAGGATGATGTGTCTTCAACGTCCTCACGTTTGGGGTATACACGAAATGAAAGGGATGTCAGCACTGCCATATATCGCGTGCAAAGGAGAGATGTATTGCCATGTCGTTCACCCCGAACATGCATACCTCATATTTTTCCATAGTGTCCAATGAAGATGGCTTGCTGGAATATTCAGAGCCTAAATTGCCCGACAAAAAACTTATTCTTGTCTAATTGGATTAGACAAGAAAATTTGGATGTGATTGCTATTTATGAAACAAAGATGCAAGAGGTTTCTATTGCTTCGGTTTCAGAGTTGTGGAGGGGTGCAAGCTTTTGTTTTAAAGCGGTTGTTAATCATGCTGGGGGTATTTTAATTTTGTGGAAGTCTTCATTGGGGGCAGCTCAAGTCGACCTCGGTCAGTTTTCGATTTCCATCGCTTTCACTGTCCAAGCTCTGAACCGTATGGTCGTGCTTACTGTAGTGTATGGCTTAAATTGTGCTTCTAGAAGATCATTGCTATGGGAGGATCTGAACTGAGTGCTCACTCTGGTTGGTGATTGTCATATTCTATTGAGAGATTTTAACTGTTTATTGTCCATTCAAGATTCAAACAATTTAGTGATGCCCAATCCGTCGATCAGAGGATTCCAAGATTTCGTTGCCGCAAATCAACTATACCCCATGCCATTGTCTAGAGAAAGATTTACTTAGTCTAACCGACGGACACGACCATGTTGTAGGGTGCTAGATAGAGTCTTAATTTCAACTGGATTCCTCGAAATCATCCCAGATATAAAGGGGTGGATTATTCCCCCAACCGTGTCCGACCATGGTCAAGTGATCGTGCAATGGGGAGGAGGCTTTAGATCAGTTCATCGATTTTCTTTCGAGCAATGGTGGTTAACTGAACCAGAGTTTCATTCAGTGGTTGAGGGGTCATGGACTTCGAGGGTTCATGAAGACAGGGCTGCTATCCGATATCAAAAGAAGCTTTTGCACCTAGCTAAGGATATTAAACTTTGGTTGCAAAGGCGGGCTGTGAGTAAGTTTCATGAGATGACTGAATGGGAGGCAGAGATCTCATCATTGTTCACCCTATTATCTTCCACTGAAGGATTGTCGAACGAGCAGTTTAAGGGGTTGTAAAGCAAACTTGTTGATCGGACGACGTTATTGAAACGTTGGAGGATAAAAGAGGAGTTGAAATGGAAGCAGTGTGCTCGGGTGAAATGGTTGGAGGCAGGGGATGAAAATACTCATTTTTTCCATTCATGTGCTTCTGATCGGTTTAGACGAAGTATCCTTCAATCGATCACAATTGACGGGGTGTTATGAGAAAAGCAAAATCTTGTGTCGGCGATCTCTAACTATTTCGAGAAGCTTTATTATGTTCCGCCAAATACGGGAGGTAATATTGGGCATAAGGCATTTTCTTCTTTTCAACCAGATCAGGTCTTAACCTTGCAACGTAGGTTTTCAGAAGCAGAAATCATGAACACAATTAAAGATTTGTCGGGTTGGAAGGCACCAGGAGTAGATGGTTTCCCTGTAGATTTTTTCAAAGTTTTCTTGAGAGTAGTAAAGAGTGATTTGTGTACAGTGTTTGATGAGTTTCATCGTAACTCTAAACTGCCTAGGCAGTGTCATGTCAGATTAATCTCCCTTATTCCAAAAGAAAGCATCGCCACAGATATTATGCACTTCCCTCCCATTTCCAAGATGGGAGCCTTGTATCGTATAGTCGCAAAGGTCTTAGCATCAATACTAAAATTGGTGGCATCTAATCTTTTCTTTGATTTTCAGTTTGCGTTTATTCCAAATAGGAGAATTCAACAAGAATATATATCGGCTTCAGAGGTCATTCATTTCATGCACGTGAATCGTACTCCTTACTTCGTGTTGAAGCTTGATTTTAATAAAGCATATAATTCTGTGTACTGGTCTTTTCTTTTGCAAGTGGTGAATCACATGGGATTCGATAGCCGTTTTTCCAGATGGGTGTCAAAGCTCCTTACCAATGCACAAGCCATAGTGTCCATTAATGGGATAAAGGGTGAGCAATTTTCATTACGGTGCGGCCTACGACAGGGATGTCTGTTATCTCCGCTTTTGTTTAATGCAGTGGCAGAAAGACTTGCGGTGGTTATTAGACACGCGCATACAAAGGGCTTCGTACAATTGTTGGATATCCAAGGTTTTTCTAGGCATATTATACAATATGCAGACGATATACTAGTCTTTGGAAGGGCTTCAGTGCAACAGATGCTCCGCGTAAGTCATATCTCATGTTTTTCGCAACTTTGTCTGGGATGAGGCTCAATGAAAATAAGTGTTCGGTCACGCTTCTAAATGGCGATCCGACTAGTCAAAATGCGGCAGAAAAAATTTTCAACTGCGCTTTAGGGTCATTGTCGATTAAGTACTTGGGGCTACCCCTACAAGTCAAGGCAACCTCTAAAACATCATGGGCACCGGTTGTTGACAAGGTGTGTCTTAAGCTCCAATATTGATGTGCGAGATATTTGTCTCTTGCAGGCAGAATTACTTTGATCAGGCATGTTTTGTCAGCGATTGCGAAATTCTTCATGTCAGTTTGTGTCATGCCAGTCAATGTTGAGCAACAACTTAAGCGCGTCCTGTCAAATTTTTTGTGGCATGGTATAAATGGACCTTATAAGAGGCACTTGGTGGGATGGGACTCCATCGTTATGCCAAAGACTATGGCTAGCTTAAGAATTTTCGCTTTGCATAAAAGGAGTGTGGCATTGGCTGTGAAGCAGTGTTGGTTGGTTCATAATTCATAGGATGCATGTGCAAACTTTCTTCAGCTGAAATATGGTCTAATCGATTCACTTGTGAGTCGGGGGGCTCGTGGACCATACACATCGCATTTGAGGAAAATGTGGTTTAGGGCATTGCGTTTGTTTCCTGATAGAGATTTGGACGTGAGGATAGATGGATCTTGGCTTCAATGGGCAGTCTCAATTGCGGGAGTTTTCCAAGTCCACAAGGTCTACCATTCTCTTTTACCTACATGTCCGGTCTAGATCCCCAAACATGCTTTATGGGCGAAGGGCCCACCTCCGAGGACCAAGGTATTGGTTTGGTTGATTCTTCATGACTGGATACAAACACATAACAATATCAAGAGGATGGAGTTTCAGTTTCCCAGTTGGTATGTGCTTTGTCGACAGGCTGAAGAAACCACACAACATCTTTTTTGTTTGTGTAAAGTGTTTTGGGAATTGTTTTCTAAAACTTGGAGGGCTCCATCAATTGTTGTGCGGGAGGGTTGTTTTGCATTAGATCTTATCCTTGACCCTGCTATAATTAGACATGAAAAGAAGTGGAGGGCTATTTGGAGAGTTTGGTTATTTATAGTGTGGTGGTTCATATGGATGGCCAGAAATGATGCTACTTTTCGGGGTGTCCCGTTCAACCTTAACAGTTTGACTCATAGGGTCTTGGCTGATGTGTATGCTATCTTATGCATATGTCTCAAAGACCTGCCTTTGCTCCAACCGATCCTCATCTAGATGTTTGTGGTCCTTGATGAGTTTTCTGTTTTGTGTGTAAATGGTGTTTTCATTTAGTTTTGTTGTATTTGTGCTTGCGGGACTCAACGCTTGTTGAGTTTCGTTTTTAAGTAATATTGATAGCTTTTCAGCTCTCTCTCTCTCTCTCTCTCTCTCTCTCTCTCTCTCTCTCTCTCTCTCTCTCTCTCTCTCTCTCTCTCTCTCAGCTAGTGCGTACGCAGAGGCCTACACACATCTCAAACATTCTTAGCAAAGCCAAAAGCACATCCTACAGGCTACTTCAACTAGGGATGGACATCAGCCTAATGTCTTGTTTAAGGGCCATCCTGGGAGTTTCGCAGGGTATTGTCCCAGTTAGGCAACCAATGTGCAGTTGATGATTGGGGTGTGTGGGTAGGGGGGTGATGGAGGGGGGAGGTGTCATGCAAGAAGCACACTAGTCAATCTGGTTTCCATATAAATCTTCAGGGACTAGAGCCATGTAGGAGTTTACAGCTAAAAAGAGGTTTATTACAACCAGTGTTCTGAAAAGCGTTGAAAAAAAAATTGAAAACTTAAAAAAATATCTAAAATTATAAATAAATAAAAAATACTTTATTGATGAAGCAACAACCAGCAAGAAATAAAAAATCTCAAATAAATACTAAAAAACATGAGATTAACATGTAAAGGTAACATAATGCAACAACTTGATCTACATAAGTATCTAAGAAACCAAATTCTCTCAAGGCATGAGATCTTCTTATTTATGTTATTTTTCAAACATTAGAAACCAAAATTCTCTTCAATTAATAACCTACCACTATTGGTAAATTGACCCAAATGGTCTGATTTCTTTGCCTGAATCTGGATACCCAATCCCAAACTTCATCAATTATTCAATTGGATACAAAAAGGGCCTAAAGAACCCTTACCAACTGGGTTTGGTTAGTTTTAATCGCATTAGATAGGGATGCTAACAGTTTGGATTTGGGTTAGATATCCAACTGGATTTTTATCAATTTAATCTGATTTGATAGAAAAAAGGAAAAGGAAAAGGAAAAGTTTTACATCTGAATTTGGAATTCAATCCAATTAACATCCAAATCCAGATTTCGTGACACAAAATGTTGTTGACCCGGCCCCAGATCCGAATCCTCGGATTTCTGACCCAAAAGATTCTAACGCTACCTTGAATATTCAGCAAATTCACTAAATCTGCAAAACAAAACAATAGTCACAATTTTCAGTAATTTTGTTTTTAAAAACGATGGCCACTTTGTTTCTCATTCAATTCTGGGGTGTTTTATTTAATCCACGAGTGGTAAAGGACGTGGAAAGAAATTCCGTCAAAAAAACAGATGTAAGAACGTTCTAGAGATCCCCCGCCACCAAAAATATATGCCCTCGAGGGAGATTTAAGTCGTCCATCGCCCTCGATCCAACGGTTGTGCCCCGATTAGGATCTCTCACTCTTAAATCATCCCCCCTCTTCTGGAAGCTTCCGGCTGAGAGCTCACCTTCTTCCTTCTCGGCGACATGCCCCATAAGGAAGACCAAGGGGGAGAGAGGGAGGGGAAGATGTGAAAAAGAGTTATTTCAATCCCTTTTCTTCTTTCTTCCTCTCCTTCGTCTTCCTCGCGGCCCACTTCTTTGGGGCTTTCATTCACTGCGTTTGGTTGCCGGAAAATCGTTAACTCATCGACTTCACTTTTTTGGGGGGCGATGGCAGCCAGAAAAGAAGACGGGAGTGACTTTTACGTGGTGCTGGGGCTGAAGAAGGATTGCTCGACGATGAAGCTCTGAAATGCGTACAAAAGACTCACTCTTGTTAGTTTTCTTTGCCCTCATTGCTCTCTCCCTCTCCTCCTCCCTTTTCTTTCAGATTTGCGACAGAGGGGATTCTCTTGATTTAGTCAAAAATAGTGAATTTTAGTTAGTTTCTCGCTTTGAAGGTGGGCTTTGCGTAAAATTGTTGTCCAAAAGGTCTTCACTCTGTCATTGCTTGCGAGGGACGTCCGAGGGTTCGTGCAGAAGGCCAACGCGGCCTCACCAAAACAAGGTGAGACAAGTACACTTCACCTTGAGGCGTGCCTCGCCCTGAGGCGTGCGCCTCAAGGCTTTTGCACCTTATGCCTGCGCCTCAAGGCGTATGAGGAGTGCGCCTTGAGGCGAGGTGCGCTTTGAGGCGAGGCGCGCTTTTTGCGCCTTGAGGCGCGCTTTTAATAACACTGATTACAACCAACTGCTTCACAAAGGAATGCCAATGGAAGGATCACCGTGTGACCACCCATAAGCAATCATAGATGAGAATAACTCAAATATAAAAAGAGGTTTATTACAACTAACTGCTTCACAAAGGAATGCCAATGGAAGGATCATCGTTCGAGCACCCATAAGCAGTCAGAGATGGGAATATCTCAAATACAAAGGAACTTGCCATAACAGAAGAACTGAAGGGCAAACAAATACGGTGGTGTTACTCAAAGTTTATGCTTGACAAAAAATTTATGATAGCTAATTTTAGCAGCTAAATCCCCATCTTTTTTTCCTGCAAGCTTACTCATAGATCCAGGGGTGAAGGCTGCTGTGCCAGGAGACAGTACCCTCCGGGAACCACAGAGCAATCTCCTTTCTTGCGTTCTCTACAGAGTCACTCCCGTGAATGACATTCCTGTGGAAGCAAAATGAGGAAAAAATAGGTCCATGTCAAATGCTGGTTACAGTCAAGTTTCATGAACAAACAAAACTGAAAATTAAACTCAGTAAAGATTTCATGCCAGAACCCACAGGACTCTCAATTGAATGAAGATCTTTTATGGTGGCTGTCACCAATGTACATAGAAACGGAAGTAGTTTATTAAAATTGTTTCCAGTTCTACGGGAATGCAAAAGAAACTAAGGAATAGATGATTAAAACTGCTCGACAGTTGGAAACTTCAGAGATCAAATTTTCAAATTACAACGCTTATAAATTTCAGCTCTAAAAAAGACATAAGTACAATGTCACGTTAGTAAGATTCCAAAGCATTCCCTTTTTAACAAAATGCCACACCATAACTATCGTACTGAGTAGTGCATTCTTCCTTAAGAGGTATGTTTAAGACCAAAAATAAGTATACGAGGCAATTGTGAAGTATCATAATAGTTCTTAGTAACGTGCTTTGAACATGTGAAAACGGTATATATGGGGTTCACTTTGGTACTCTCGAGGGTACTGCACCATCTAGTAGATCAGCATGGTTGCTTGCTAAGAAGAAACATGATACGGATCTAAGCATTTTGAATTTTTTTCCTTTTGGGTGAAGTTTTGGGGTACTGTGGGCAATTGACTTTTAGGTCAGATTCACAATGTAAGGTATTTTATCGATTTAGGGTATTTTATCGATTAAAGGACAACCAAAACCACATATGTAAGTTCAGATTCACACAATATGCAACGAAAATAATATTTCTGATAGAACATAATGAGAAAAAACCAATGAGAAGAAAATAATGACTTGACAAAATTGAGGAACAGATAAATAAAAAAAAGTGAACAATCGAATGGGGAAAAATGCAAAGCCACAACATTTAACCTAAAGAGGGATACTAAGTATGAGGAACCTGACCACCCACCGCCTGACAACTGAGAATCACAAGAAACGGCAAAGAGTGGCGAAGTTTTCAGCCAAAGCTCTAGCTTTGGATCCTTTTGCACATCAGTACCGTCAATACCATCAAGTTTGGATGTCGGCTCATTAAACAGAAACATGGTTGTATCGCATTAATAAAAAAATCAGATAAGAACGTATACACCACGACATGTAGATAAAATGTACATTCACAAACAGAACCAGTGAAAATATTAGGTAGTAAGAGTAAAACCATCATTCACTACCAAAAAATCAATAAGAAAGACAAAAATTGTCATCATTATCATCACCATAAAGCCTTATCCCAACGACAAGAAAGCCAAATTTTCATTCTTCAAATATATAAAATGCTCGAAACACCATATTCAAAACGTAAGAAGCAAAAACAATACCTGCCAACTTCAACTGCAAAGTCACCACGGATGGTGCCAGGAGCAGAATCAGATGGGTTCGTGGCCCCAATGATCTTCCGACCGGTGGTCACGACATTCTTGCCTTCCCATACCATTGCAACAACAGCACCAGATATGATATACTCGACAAGCCCACTAAAGAATGGCTTTGCTGATAGATCTTCATAGTGTTTCTCAGCAAAAGGGCGTTCAACGGTCGTAAGTTTCAACCCTGATTATTAATGACACGAATCAATATAGGTTAAAGTAGGGGGTAAAACCCACTAGTACAGAAGACAACCCATATTTTATTAGGAAAATGAAAACATTTAAAAAAGAAAAAAGCCATTTTTTACCTTTCAACAAGAAACCTTTCTTCTCAAATCTGGAAATAATCTCGCCCACCTGGAATATAAAAAGGGGAAATATCAAATAAAATAACCGATTCCCATTCTTTCTATCAGTTGCAATTAAGGATTAAAATATTTAGACCGGAATTTGACGCTTGAGATCAGAGGTCAACCACACCCATCATTTTTTTTAAACCAAATCACGAAATGGACAACCGAGGAAACCTATTATAGTCATCCACTGGGCTAAATTTACGAAAACCAATGCAGCTAAATCTAATACTTCAGCATCTGATATGTTAGAATAAAAAAATATATGCGGACAACCGAATCAAAGCATGCACAAATCAGAGATTCAACACTAATGGTATTAAAAAAAAAATTAAGTTCTGAAGCTAGCAAAAACAGGAAAAACAATCTTTTCCATATCTTGGAAAAAGCAATGACTATTATCTAAGACGCCGATAAGAGAAGAGAAGGGGTGAAAATAGAAGAGGCGTAGGAAAGAGAAGAGGGAGAAGACGGACCAGGCCTCTCTGGACACCATCCGGCTTGATCATGATGAAGGTCTGCTCCATCTCTCTCTCTCTCTCCCTCTCTCTCTGTTGAGCAATGCACTATCCGATGAGAAAGAGTGAATATATACCGCAAAACCCTAGAACAGAAGGAATATTCCTTTCTTTGTTCCTTACAAGTTTCGATACCGGTCCGGCCCGACCTGACCCGACCCTTGTCCCATTAGGGGTCTACAGTCTCAAATCTCCGTACAGACCATGACCCGTTTAAAACCCGACCCGCCTCTTGTCAGGTTCAAGCCTTGGTCCGGGTCAGGTCAGGCCTTTTTGAGTCTAATTAGTTTCAATTTTACCAACAAACCAGTTCTTTTAAGGCGTTTGATTCGCAGAGAGCCATGGACAAGGGCACCATGTCCTGTCCTAACCTGTTTGTGGACAGTTCTGGACAAGGATACCCTGTAACACCTTTTTGTTTTTTACCTTTTCAAAAGTGTCCAGGGTATCCTATTATGGAGATGGTGAAACTAGGGGGGTCAACGGGAATGATTTACCGAGGCCAAACCTTATAGGGTCCGGGTATGGTGATAAATAAAAAACAACCGTGCTAAATGAGTTGGGTGCACCACTGAAAACAACGGGTATGGTCAATGGTTATTTTATTTTATTTTATTTTTAAATTCTGGATGTACAGATGTGATCTATTTTCTTGATTTTATAAGGATCAGCTCTTGAAGTGTTCGATTCTAACACATGGTTGGATTTTTATAACGTTCGAAAAATAATGCTTTAAAATCTTTGTAAATTTTTGAAGCTCCAAATGTCATTTTTTTCATCATAAACACAAGATCCAAGTAAGCTCCAAATGTCATTTTTTTCATCATAAACACATGATCCAAGTATGGATTTTTCATAAATCAACCATGCCCAACACAATTATGAGGTTGAAACTTCAAAAAATACACCAAAGATCAAAAAACTCATTTAGCATGTTTTATTTAACATATTTTATTTAGCAAATACCCATCTCTCTCTCTCTCTCTCTCTATATATATATATATATATATATATATATATGAGTAAAAATATAAGCATTTCCAACACTTTTTTTTGCAAATCCAACCACGTGGATGTGCTTGGCATGGTGAATTGGCTAGGAATCAACCATTGAATCATGTATTTTTGACGAAAAGAATGTGATTTTTGAATGCTTGAATATTTGTGAAGATTATGAGTCATTGAATTTAAAACCTTAAAAAGTTTATGTTTATGCATCAAAATGGGATGATTCAAGAGCAGGTTCTTATAAATCCAAGTATGTAGATCACATCCTTATGGTTAGTTCAAGAGGAAAGTATAAAAAATCCATGAAAATAGTTTTTCACAATTAGTTCTCATATTTTTTAGTTTTTATATTCTAGTGTTATATAAAGAGAGAGAGAGAGAGGGGAATAAAAACCTACTCACTAAAAAACATGTATATACATGTTCAGCGTGATTGATTTACTAGAAATCGCCACTTAGATCATGAATTTTTTATAGAAAAAATGGTATTTAGAGCCTCAAAAAGTTATAAAATTATACATCGTTGATTTTTGAAACTTATAAAAAACTATACATGCATCAGAATCAAGTGTTCCAAGGAGTAATTTGTATAAAAACAAGCATATAGATATCATCTTTATGGTCAAAATTAAAAAAAAAACATCAAAAATTCAATAAACTGTGTGGTGGGTCGGTTTGGCATGTTTTTTAGTGGATAGGTTTTCATTCATATATATATATATATATATATATATATATATATATATATATATATATATATATATATAGAGAGAGAGAGAGAGAGAGAGAGAGAGAGAGGAATGAAAACCTATCCACTAAAAACATGCCAACCCTGGGAAAAATTTGGTGCTTTTTCAAAACTTTGATCGTGAGATGTGTTCAACATGATTGATTTACTAGAAATGACACTTGGATCATGAATATTGAATAGAAATAATGGTATTTGGAGCTTCAAAAATTTATGAAAATTGTACGCCATTGGTTTTTTGAAAATTATAAAAACTAATCCATGTATCGGAATCAAATGCTCCAAGAAGTGGTTCCTATAAAAACAAAAATATACATCTATGATCAAAATTTTGAAAAAAAATACCAAAAGTCCAATAAAACATATGGTGGATAGGTTTGACATGTTTTATAGTGGGTAGGTTTCCATATCTCTATATACGGGGAAATGAAAACCTCCTCAATGAAAAGTTTTTGATTTTTTTTTCAAAATTCTGACAGTACAAATGTGTTCAACATGATTGGTTTACTATAAATCCATAATTGGATCATGAATTTTGGATAGAAAAATGATATTTGAGTTTCAAAATTTTATGAAAATTGTATGTGGTTGATTTTTGAAACTTATAAAAATCTATCCATGCATCGGAATCAAATGCTTCAAGAACTGATTTCTATAAAAACAAACATATAGATCACATTTGTATCGCCGAAATTTTGAAAAAAACACTAAAAATCCAATAAAATATTCATTGGGAAGGTTTGGGAGGATTTTCCATTGTGGAGGTTTTCATTTCCCTATATATATATATATATATATATATATATATATATATATATATATATATATATATATATATATATATGAGCTTGGATTGTTATCGGTCATGTTCAATTTGACTATGATGATCAAGTATTGGTTGATACTCAGGGTCAAGTGTGTCTTGTGGCTCCTGAACAAGCATTTTAACATGGACCTAGGGTACAAAATGCTTCAAGCTATGGCTAGGCACTGGGCTGAGCAGTCAGTGAGCAAACCATGGCTTGGGATTTGGTGACTCAACCAAGCTTTGATTGGGGTTAGACTCAACCCTTTGCTGGTCAATTGGCTGGGTAGCCTGGCGGAAAATAGACCCAAGCAGCCCGCAAGCCACTATTAGCCCTATCATTTGGGCATGGCTTGGGTGACCCATGGATTAGATTTGATCCATATACCAATTTATAAGATAGGACCATAGTTACCAAGAAGCGAAATAGATATACAAAGTGACTCATAAAGTACAAGCAAGTGTTAAAAATTAGCATGAAGCGGAAAGCAAAATTCCCTTTGAAAGCGATTGTGGAAGCACGTGAAAAGCAAAAAAGAAAACATGAAGAAAACGAGGGTGAAACAAATGGGAAGATAGTGAGAAATAAGAAGTATAAATATTAACATTAAAAACACAAAAAACAAAGAGCATATTTGGAAGTGAGAAACATCTAGGAAAAGTGAGATGAGGTCAAAAAATTGTAGGATTTTCTGACCTTACCAAACGAATGACAATGTTTCACTGAAAAACATTTTGAAAAAGGTACCATTTTTTATAGGAAAGACTTTGGAAGGGTGGCAGAATCATTCCTATCGGCTTGGGGCAAAGCCCCTTTCTTGCCCCCCTGCTCTTTAGTTTGCTGCCTAATGGAGAGAGATGCCCCTCCACTCTCCAACCCTACGACCTTGTTCATCATGCTCTCTCTCTCTCTCTCTCTCTCTCTCTCTCTCTTAGTTCATTCAATTGTCAGCGACATTTTTTTTCAACCTTTATGATAGAGCGGTGTTAGATTGTAATAATGCATATCGTTCGTTATCAATGGTAATCGACGATAACAACTGTGCATATTTGTTACCATTATAAAATGATAACCGAATGATGAAGATTAGCACGATTCTCCAAAATGAAGAACACGACCTCATTTCCTTTTATATTGTAATGCTTTTCTTATCTTGTTCCTTATCTTTTCTAAATGTATGGACTTTGTAAACTATAAATTCTCTCGTTGAAGGGCTAATATAACTAACTAATTTTTGGTCTTATCTATCGAGTTTCTCACATCTTCTTTTTTCTCATGGTATCAAAGCCTGCATCGTTCAAGTGATCATCTTCCCTTCCAGGCAGGTCTCAGCAAATTATTGGTTGCATGTGGGAGTCAAGACCAAAGTTGTATACACACAAGGTTACGTCCTTGCATCCTTGACATTGTTGATCGTGATATAGTAATTAACATTTTTTTATACACCCAAGGTTACGTCCTTACGTCCTTGACATTGTTGATCGTGATGTAGTGATCAACATTTTTTTACTTCAAGCTGCCATAGGTTCCATTGACTTTCATAGCCAATTTATGCAGACTTACTCACATGAAATCTAAGGCCTCATAATTATATGGCCTTTACCAAAGCGCAGCATAATGATGACATATTCAGAGCCTCAATTATTTCAGAGATGCAAATTTATTTGCTTCACTCTGATAATCCAGGTGCAATTCTAGTTTCCTCTCTCTTGAATGATGATAATTATTCAACTTGGAAGAAAGTCATGAAAATGGCTCTTAGCGCAAAAAATAAATTTTGATTAATTGATGGATCCTTACCATGACCCAATTTTCTTCTGTCAGATTCCCAAGCATGCATGGGACTGATGTAATCATATGGTCTTGTCATGGCTTTTAAATGCCTGACTAAGAAGTTGGTGAAAAGTGTCATTTATGATTACATTGCCAGAGAGGTATGGGTCGATTTAGAGGAACAGTTTTCTCAAAGTAATGCTACAAGAATCTATCAGTTAAAGAAATTAATTTTATATCATAAACAAAATAGGTCATCTCTTTCTTCTTACTATACCACTCTTAAGTCTATGTGGGATGAATTGAATCCATACTTATTTTAAATTGCATACGTGGAGCCTTCAAAGAGTTGACTCCACATATTCACAACAGTGAGGAGTCAGATCTTAACCATAAAACCCTTATCGAGCATTAGTCAAGTGTATGCCCTTGTAATGCAAGAAGAAAACCAGAAGATGTTGCAAGTCAATCTCGCAGTGAATCAACTACTTTCGCTTCTAATACAAATCTGCGTAATTGAGGTAACACTTTTTCTCGTTTCTTGGGACTAGGTCGAGGATGCCCAATGAGTGAACATTGTGGGATGGTCGGTCACATCAAACCATGATGTTATGCCTTACATGGTTATCTGGTTGGTCATCCTAAACATAAGGTCGACAACGTGTCTGCATCCAAGCCTCACTCTCTTAATATCATCAATATAACAGTCGAGTAGCCAGCACCTCTTGCCATGCAAAATGATGTTTTTTCTTCTTTGATGCAACTCATTGATGACCGTAAGAATCAACTTATGTCTTGGCTCAATACCAATGCTCAAGTCTTCACGTCTTATCTTATAGGTGATACATTTCCAAATGTTTCTTCTTAGATCATAGATACGGGTGCTTCAGATCATATGACTCCACACATGTCTTTGTTATCCGATTGTTTTTCTGTCACTAATATTAAACATGTTAAATTACCCAATGGCCAAAGCATGAATGTTACCCATATAGGTACCGTCAGAATATCTTTGGATATTTGCCTCAAGGATGTTCTTTGTGTTTCATCTTTTCAATTTAACCTATTATCTGTTAGAAAATTATCTCAATCTTCTAATATTATTGTCATTTTTTTTTCTTCTTCTTGTATATTTCAGAATCGTTTGACGAAGAAGGCGATTGGAGCGGGTGAAGTTTGAAATGGGCTCTACCACTATCCATCAGCCGATCCACACCATCATGTCATGGCTACCATAAAAATTACTACCTCAGAAATATGTCATTCACGACTAGGCCATCCCTCTAAGGATCGAATTTCTTAGTTATCCAAAGTGTATTCTGACATTTTCCCTTCTTCAAAATTTTTATATAATGTTTGTCATCATTCTAAGCAAACAAGGTCTCCATTTTCTCTTAATACGATTAAAACTTATGTTCCTTTTGATCTTATACACTGTGATATTTGGAGTCCATATCATAAGTCTACACATACTAGAGCTCATTATTTTCTCACCATTGTTGATGATTTTTCTATAAATATACTTGGGTTTATCTCATGATATGCAAAAATGAAACCTTTCATTTTCTTACAAAATTTTACACCATAGTCAAAACTCAATACAATTGTCACGTGCAACATGTTTGCAAGACAATGGTACTCAATTTATGTCCTACATGATGCAGGATTTTTTTACCCAAAAGTGGAATAGACCATCAATGTTCTTGTATTCATTCACCCCAACAAAATGTGTGAGTGGAGCGAAAACATTGTCATATTCTCGAAGTAGCCCGCATCCTTCATTTTTAAGCTAATATGCCATTAACCTTTTGGGGAGGATGTATTTTAACTGCCACTTACCTCATCAACCGCATTCCCACACCAATCCTCCAAGGCAAAACTCTATATGAGATTTTACTCAATGTCAAACACTCTTATACCGACCTACGTATTTTTGGTTGCTTATGTTATTCTAGAAATTTGGAACCTCGCGATAAATTTTCTTTTCTTTTCTTTCCAAACATTTTGTCTTTATTGGATGCCCTTTCGATTAAAAAGGTTATCGTTTGTATGACTTGAATAAACACATTTCTTTACTAGTCGTGATGTCATAATTTATGAGACGACTTTTCTTTTTCAAAATTAAAAGTTTTGTCACTCAAATTTGCATGTTCTACCCCATCTCATCTGATTCAAACCTTTTACCACCACCTTTTGCTTTGCCTCCCACACCACCCACTGATGACACTCATACCACGTCTAATCTCTTTCCTGACTCAATTGATACCCTCACTGCCCTTGCCCACCATGTAGATCGCGTCCAACCTATCCCCAATACATTATGTCGATCTGCTTGTCCTCACCATCGTCCCTCTCACTTAGACGACTATGTGTGTTCATCCTTCTAGGTTTCACCCATCACGACTCCATCCAATCCTCGACCATCTTCAGGTAATTCTTACCAATTTCTCACTTTTTACCATATCATAAATTCTCTCACACTCATCTTGATTTCCTAGCTTTCTCAAGTTGAAGCCCACAGTTTTAGCGAGGTTGTTAAACATGTGCATGAAAAAAAAACCATGACTGCTGAAATTGATGCACTACAGAAGAATAACCCTTGGAATATTGTCCCTCTACCTATTGGCAAGAGACCGATTAGATGTCATTGGGTTTTCAAAATCAAACATCGCGCTGATGGATCTGTCGACTGCTATAAACAATATTTAGTTGTCAAAGAGTACACTCAAGTTGAAGGATTTGATTGTCATGAGACCTTCACTCTAGTCGCCAAACTTATTACTATGCATTGCTTACTCTCTTTTGCTGTAATTAATTGATGATCACTTTTCAACTGGATATCCACAATGCATTCTTACATGAGGATCTCTAAGAAAAGGTTTACATGGACCTCCCCCCTTGGATTTTCTAGTAAGGGGGAGCATCATGTATGCAAACTTAGGAAATCTTTATACATTCTCAAACAGTCCTCTTGAAATTGGTTTACAAAGTTCTCTATTACTCTTAAAGATGTTGGATATCATCAGTCTACTGCAGATTATACTTTGTTCGTCCACCGATTTGGACCTCGATTCACCATTTTACTCATTTATGTTGATGATATCATTATTACTAGTAATGATCCTCAGTCTATTTCTCAACTCAAACTTCTTTTTCACTCACATTTTCACCCCAAGGATCTTGGTAAGATGAAGTACTTTCTTGGCATTCAGGTGGTTCGCTCATCTTAAGGCATTTTCTTGACCCAATAAAAGTACACACTTGACATTCTCTTTGACAGTGGCTTATTGGATGCCCTCTCAGTGGACTTTCTCATGGAGCAACGTCTTTCTCTTTCAACTGATCAAGGCACTCCACTTGACGATCCTACTTGTTACAGATGCCTGGTGAGTCACCTCATTTATCTGACGGTCACTCGATCGAATATCAACTATTCAGTTAACGTCTTGATCCAGTTCATGCAAACTTTGCAGAAGCCCCATCTTGATGCTGCCTATCGGGACCTTCGATACTTAAAGTCCTTCACAAGCAAAGGCATTCACCTGCCTTCTTCTAGCCAACTTTAGAGCACCACATATTATGACTCATATTCCTTCTCATTATCAACATGTCGATCTCTTAACTAAGGCATTGAGACATGACCAGTTTCAGTTCTTGACATCCAAGTTGGGCATCACGGATCTCCATGCTCCAACTTGAGGGAGAGTAATAATGCATATCATTTGTTATCAATGGTAACCGATGATAACAACAGTGTGGATTTATTACCATTATAAAACTGTAACTGAATAAAGAAGATTAGCATGATTCTCCAAAATAAAGATGCACAACCTCATTTCCTTTCTGTTGTAACATTTTTTTTATCTTGTTCCTTATCTTACCAAAATGTATGGACCTTATAAACTATAAATTCTCTCGTTGAAGGGCCAATATAAGTAACTAATTTTTGGTCGTATCTGTCAAGTCTCTCACGTCTTCTCTTTTTTTATATTGGATGGCTTTGTTTGTAGTTTTTGTTATTGGTTTCTTTAGTTCCAAGTAAAAATGTATTTTTAGGATTTCATGGTGCCCGAGTGACATCGAGCATTTCATCATGTTTGGGTTCTTTTCTTTTATGAGGATGTGATGGTGTAAAACCCTCCTCCGACGAAATCGTTGAAGAGGATAAAGTTCAAAAAAGAAAAGAAAAGAGGAAAGATGGTTTCCCATTTGGGGGAACCGCCTCCCCTATAACAAATTGAGGGGATGGGGATAAACCTCACCCCCCATGATTGATGGGGGGTGAGATTATCCTCACCCCACTCTGAGGGCTATAAATAGCCCTCACAGTGCATCCTCTCCACCGTCGAGCAAGCAAGCGGTAGAGGGAGAGGGACGCAAAAAGAAGAAAAATGAGTTCAAGAAAAAAAAAGTTCAAAGGGATGTATTAGAATCCAGTCGGGGACAAGGTAAGGACCTCTATCTTTTTCTTCTTTTTTCTGGTTGAATTGAGGGTCGACAGCTACGGCTGTCAGCGAGTTGCAGAGAAATGAGAAAAAAGGGACTGCGAGAGAGGGAGAGAGAGAGAGAGAGAGAAGGTCGGTCGATCGATGTTGATGGTCGGCCCCTCTGCCATAGATAGAAGGAGAGAGGGTCAATCCCCTCTTCAACAGATTAGACGAAAGAGGCAGAGCTAAAAAAAGGAGGCTGGTTCAGCCTGGGTGCAACCAAGATCGGACTGGGTCGGTCTGGGTCACACCTAAACTGAAACACATGGATTTTTTTTTAAAGGACAGATCGGGTAGGTCCGGGTCGCACCCAGACCAAACCAAGAGAAAAAAAATCGAGTCAAATCGGCTCAGATTGATTCAACTCGGGATGAATCAGTTGAGCTCAAATCGATTCATAACTGAACTGGTTTGGACCAAACTGGGTCAGATCGAACCGGTCCAAACTGAACCAGTTTAGACCAAATCGGTCTGGGTTTGAATCAGACTGAGTTGGGTATGATTGGGTCTCGGGTCTCGATCCAGATTGATGTGGATCAGACTGAATCTGGATCCAGTTAATTTGGATCGATCCAAATAGAACTAGATCTAGATCTGGATCTGGATCTAGATCTAGATTGACTGTTGGATCCAAAACAGAATTGGATCTGGTTCAAATCAGTATTGGATCCATATTAGAACTAGATCAAAATTGGGTCTCGATCCAGTCTGATAATTCTGGATTCAGATTAGTAATGGATCTTGATCCAGTCAGACAATTTTGAATCCAGATCAGAAATGGATCTAGATTGAGTTGCAATTTAACTTTGAATATTAAAAATAATTATTGAAATGACTAAAGTATCCTTATGTATACCCAAGATTCGTTTTGGTAAAATAGGTATAACTTTGCACTCTAAACTCGAAATTGAGTGAGGTTTGTTGCGTTAAACTTGTATCGTAGAAAAAAATATGTGTCTTTTGGTTTTGGTCAAATCAGGGACACAAAATTTGATGTCTCATTAGTCAATTCAAGAGAGGTATTTTAGTAATTTTGTTAAAATATAAGAGGTGATGTGTATTAATATGAATATGCTTGTGTAATGATCAAATCCTACTATTAGAGTCGTTTGAGACTCGATTGCAATCAGAACAAAAGATTCGTATTCGAGGTAAGGGATATTATGAGCAATTTTAGATGTTAATAAACCTTTTTGTGTTGCATGTTATTGTAATATTGTGAATTAGTATGCTTAGCATAATATCTTTTTATTGTAAACATGATGTGTATAAAATGGGCATGCATGATATTACGAGATGATTGCATACACATGTTAGTCGTGGTATGTCATGCATATTAGAAAAAGATTGTTTTTTGATAGCATATATGTGTGATAAATTGTTAATAACATGCATCATAATAAGATTGTGATTAGACTTGAGTCGTTTTATTCTATTCATGTTATGTGAATGAATATATTGAGATTAGCATGCATAACCCCTTAATTCTCGGAAGTTACGACCTGTGGTAAGGGCTACCTAGTTCGCGGCCAGAGTGCAGTTACAATGGAGAGTGGATAATTGGTGATTTAACGATGTGGAGACCCTACATCGTTGCGTGCTTAGTATGAGATAAGTGTGAACCCTAATGTCATCCTGAGATCAAAGAGTGAAATCCATCGTGGTCATTTCACGATATCACTCATGAGAGAACGAGTGAAATACGAGTTTGAGAATATAGTTCAATGTATTGAACTTAGCTTATGACTTAGGGTTATACTTACATATAGACGATCATGGATGGTTGATAACCATCATGGTTAGGATGTAGCATGAAGCATACCGAGATTGAGATTAAGCATGACCTCCCAGCTAGCTACTGGTAGGGTCCCTTTTTTGTTTCACTGCAGTGCTTAATGGTCTGGAGATCACTGGGACTGTATGGCTCATTGTCTAGCCAATATGTAGAATTTGGGTGTTCTATATGGGTTGCTACGCCCATAGATGGCTAAAACCAGTATATCTGATGTAGGGTTAGTTTGGTGTGACATAATATTTGAGAGAGTTAAAAGAAGATAATTAAAATATAAAAACTTGTGTGGTATGTTAAAAACTAAACTCAGACTAAGGGCTTAGAGCCTACTGCAGTTGTAAGTTAAAATCTTTATTTACTTATAATTATTTTTTATTGGGTTATAGACTCACCCCTTGTATAATTACAATTTAAGGTTTCAAGCACAGTAGCATAGGAAGGACGTGAACGGCTACTTAAAGTGAATTATTTAAAAAAAATGAAAAAAAAAATTATAGCCATGTTTTCTCTATGTGAACTATGTATGATTTCTCTCTGAAAAGTAATATCAACTGGACGCAAACTCTTGAGGTCCCAGATGAGGGTGGATGGGCTTTATGTTGTATATGATCCTTAAATCTTTCAAACTTGGCTCACATTTTCAAGTGTTTATTGTTTTGAAAAAAACATTGAGAATGGTTGCTGAGATTTTGGGTGGACATGCTTGCTAGTTTTCATATCCTTATTTGTTTTTTAGTTTTACGATTATTACTGTGGTTGGGTTCATCATTTATAAAGATGAACGACTTTTGCTTCTTAAGTTTCGGTTTTCTTGAGAAGGGCCTCAAGTTCATATTTTTCAATGCTTTTGTTTGCTATTTTGTCAATCCTAGATGCTTGATGGTTGTATAATTTCCTGTATATAGTTTCTGAACTCTTGATAGATATTCTTAAGCTTTTCTAGTATAATTTCCTCTATAATTTCATTACCATGGTTGTATAATTTCCTGGACATAGTTTCCGAACTGATGTTCATATGCTTAACTCTGGCTTATGATTTTTTTTTTTGCTGTAGGCAAGTCCAAAAATGCACGTCATTTATATGCTGATAACAGTAGATTTATATGATGGTCACCTTGGAAGATGCTGCTTAAAGAACATGATTAGACAATTTTCTCTGTTAACAATAATGCTGAGGGAGGCAGAGGAGATCTATGTCTGCATCTTGCTTCTCTTTCATCATGTAAAGCAGTAAAGCCAAACCTACTGTTTCTCTAATGTGCATTTAGCTTAGAAAACAATGAAAATTAATTGGTGATCAATGTTGGTTTGTCTGTGGGTGACCACCATTTCATCAAGGATGAAAGTTACTTGGTAAGAGCTCTGCAAAAGAGAGAAATGAACGTTTTTTATTGATCATAGCCTTCAACTGAAGTTACCTTGATATTGCTAGCTAGGAGGAAAATGTTTCCATGCACAAACAAACAAGCAAAAATGTTTTTCTTTTCTTTTCAGCCCCATTTTGTCATGCTACACAAACATGCGAAAACTTTTTTTTTGGAGAACTTCTAATATCAAAACTTCTCAGGCAAAACTTTCTTTTCCTATCAGAGTTTTTCTCGCTTCCAAACTTGAAACGAGAGGGAGAAACGAGGGTATGCAATGAGAAACAAGTGGGAAACCAAATGGATGTGAGAGGAAAGCAATTTGAAAAGTGAGTGGGAAGCACACTTCCCACGACAAACCATTTTCATGCAAACTGAACAGCTAAAAACATGGGAGAGTCAGATCCGGTCCGATCATAACAGCCACAAATTGCAAAAACTTCCATCCTGGATTCAACACATATGCATCATCTCAACTTCTCACATGTATCAGATCTTTAAAGTATGAGATAATATTAGTTGTTTGGTACTGTACAAGAGCAAAGCTAAACCATTCTCTCGGTTGTGAGAATTATGGACCAATGTAGTTAAAATCGAATGGGTTCTTCAAAACAGTGGTCCGAATGAAATCAAATCAGATCATTTTCAAGATTGTTTTTTCGATTAATTTTACTTTCAAAAACATTTTTTAAAAAGATGTAAGTGAATCAGATCAGGCTGATTTTGCCGCCTCAACCGATTTTTTGAGGGCGGAATGGACCCCGTATTGCTTTCACAAACGGCCGATTCGATCTGAATCGGCTGATTCCGATGATTCTAACAACATTGTCATGGACAAAACTACGTTTGATTATTGGGCCCTGGTTCTAATTTATGAAAAAGACATTTAACTCTTAATTTATAATAATGGTGCTCTTCTTGACCCTGAACCTTTTTTTGGTTCGACTTCTGATCAGCTTGGCTTTGGTATCAATGTTATGTGCATTCTTGTTGACACAAGCTAGTCTTTGATACAAATGTTTTGGAAATTCATGATCCCATGAATCATGTCTTGGTTATTTATGCCTAGGTTTGGTAACAATGAACTGAATAGAGGGTGTTCAAGTTAGGCTCCTTCTTATGGTGAGTCGAGCCGAGTTTGTGCTCATGCCGATGGAGCCGAGTTCATGCGCATGCTGATCAAGCCGTGTTAAGTTAGCTTTGTATTATTTACAAGGAAAAAGTATTTTCTAAAATTAAAAACAATAGAATTTGGGCTCTAAACCCACTGAGCAGCTCAAACCGGCTCATTTGCAAAACAAATGACGTTTCAAAGTTGCAACTGCAAGCAATAGGATTTGAATTCTCAACTTATTACTTGCAAGCTCATCTATACTATATAATATGATGCATATGTAAAATATATTTGTTACTAGTTAACGAGCTTATACCAGCCAAGCCAAGCTGAATACTTATTACTCGTGTTCGGCTTATTGAACCTATTTTACTAAGCATTTTTTATCAATTAAAATAAATGCATAAATTATGATGTTTGTAGAAACTAAGGTTTTGATTTGTTTTTTTTTAGAATGACATAAATGTTTTGTTATGGTTTTAGGTTTCTTTTGTGTGTGTTTTTTTTAAATTATCATTAGGCATGAATTCATGAATATTGCATGATTCATTTTTTTTAAATATTAAAGTTTTCTATCAATTAGCACAAACACATAATTTATGATGTTTGTAGAGATTTGAGTTATTTTGGTTTTCTTAAAATGGCATAAATATTTAGTTATGGTTTTAGGGTTTGTCCATGTTTTTATTTTTTTTAATTGTCATTAGGCATGAATCCATGAATATTGAATGATTTGATTTTGGTTAGAATATTAAGTTTTTTTTTATCAATTAGCATAAATGCATAACTTATGATGTTTTGTAGGAATTAGGGTTTTGATTTGGTTTTTTAAATGTCATAATTGTTTAGTTGTGGCTTTTTAGTATTTTAATTTTTTTTAATTACCATTAGATATGAATCCAAGAATAATGCATGATTTGATTTTAGTTAGAATGCTAAGTTTTTTTTATCAATTAGCGTAAATACATAATTTATTATTGGAAAACCCATATCTTTGAACGGGTTTTCCTTCGAACGTGTGGCATAATGTCATGCATTTTTTTTCAAAAAAAATGACATTTAGCGACAGTTTTGATTCACCGCTAAATGTCGAATGCGATCAACAACAATGCTTCGTCCAATGTATCTTCAAAAAGTATGTGTTTAAAGATACGAGTTACTCATTTATCATGTTTGTTGGAGTTGGGTTTCTTATTTGGTTTTTTTTAACTCTAGGTACATTTTTTGTGCCCGTATAATTTAGACTTTTACTCTGCACGCTTGTATATAAAAGTAAAATCTAGGTGCATTTGTGTCCATCCTAGTCTAGGTTCTTGGCTCCAACCTTCCATACATGCACCCATTGTTTGCCTAAATGCCTAAGAAAATTAGTTTTTTGTTTTCAAAACTGTAACAAAGTTAATGGAGTTTGTTTTTTCTTTGTGGACAGAGAAAGCCAGGGTTAGGCAAACCCTATCAGTTATATAACCATATACCATTGGGATTCGAACCTGCAAACTTCCTCTTCACTGATTGTTCCTGCCAGACAAGTGGAGCAAGGGAGTAGTTTATTGAAGGCATGAACCGTGTTAATGTGCTTCACAGATCATACTCCCCATTAATATCCAGATTCTAGACTTAAGTTAGTGGCATCATATATAGTGGAAGTCCCACTAAAAGTTAATGGGCAGTGTTCCTAAAAGCTTGTACATGATATGAGATATTATTGGGCAAACTTCTCCATCATATATATATATATATATATATATATATATATATATATATATATATATATATATATATATATATATATATATATATATATGACGAGGAAGCCTCGCCACCAAAGCCCGAAAAACTCCGGGCGGAGCCCACGACCATCCTATCTTCAGTGACCCACCTTCGAAAGCTACAGACACACCTGTGCACCATTGTCTATCACACACCCCTTTCTTTCAATCATAAAATATATAAAAGGAGAAACATTTTAGTGAGTGGCAAAATTTTGAGCCATTATTATTTTTTTTAAATGACATTTGCACCATGTATTTTGTTAATGCAATTAAATATTTGTTTGGGCAATTGTTTATGTTTTTTTTTTTTAAAGGCAAGCTGGGGTTAGGCAGACCCCTGCCTGATATCTCTTAAGCCCCACGTGGCAGAGGGATTTCTTTCTCTCTCTAGTTTTTTCCTTCTCTGTTTTTCCTTCAACTCCTTGACACCTCGGTTTGAGATCTCTTTTGTCTAAGTTGGGATCTTTTTTTGTCTAAGACCGTCATTCTTGGTATTCCTAGAGCTCACACAGGAGAAATTATCCATGGGAACGAGTCCACCAGCAACCTTGAAGATGAATAAAACTTGATTGAAGGAGGCTTAAGGGCAAGTGTGGTTGAGTACTATATTCTCAAACTTCAGCTAACCTTCAAGTCAATTTCAATATCACTGTAAGGACTCTCCTAATTTTTTATTTTTTTGGGAAAGAAAGGTCCCTCTCAAGTTCAGATGATGCCATTCTAATGATAGGTTTTCATCAACTTCCCTCTTGTCAAAGGCTGATCCAAAAATCCAATTTAGGGTGGGCACAAATGTGTGTGTGCGGGCAAGCCCACATATGTGTATGCTTGTGTGTGTATATATATATATATAGAGAGAGAGAGAACTGAACATATTAGGCCTGGTTTCTGGTTTTGCCCCTTCTGCTCTATAGGTTTTAAGTGTTTTATGATAGATCTGAACCGTGAGATGTGTTTAGCATGATTGATTTAGTGGGAATCGACTCTCGAATCATGTTTTTCAATGAAAAAACATATTTTTATGAGCCGGAGAAAACTGGTACCTTGATGGTCATTGATTTTGGATCACCAGAAAAACCTGTATACAGGTCAGATTCCCGCGATCCAAAATCTGGCTCCCACTAAACCAAACCTATAGATCACGTCTACAGTGTTAGACATGAGAAAAAAATACTTAAAACTATGGTTTTTGAAAGGGCTTAAAGAGACCTAACAAAAAAGGAGGCCTAAGGAACTTATATATATAGAGAGAGAATGTGGGTTTGAGGTGGGAGAGGCACATCATTCGGGTTAGGGTGGGCACCACCCATCCTGGCCCAAACCGCCTTACTGGGGATTTCAGGGGCCATTATGTGGTTCTACCACTGGCAAAGTTGCTTGTGTTGATTTCATGTGTGCATTTCACTTTTCTGTTTTTTTTAGATGAAAAGAAAAGAAATATATAAGAAAGTGATAAAACTTCTTACATTGGTGTAGGCTGAGGATGAGGTATCCTCAGGTACAGTCCAAGCATGAAAATTTTCAAGTGCATGCACACTTAGGCACAGGCTGGGTTTACATTTCATGAACTTTCAAGTGCATGATTCAATGTACATTTCAATTTGTTTGTTTATAAGTATATTTTTAATTCATGTTGTCTAGCGGTTTAAGATCAAATTGATGGTTGTAGCTAGCGTATTGATCGAGAGTGGTCTAAATTTTTACTCTTTCATTTACATAATTGAGATTGCTGATAAATTAATGCTATATAATTATATATAGCCGATATATGTCATAATGGCAAATGATAAGCTGCTAATATATTGACTCGTGACTGTGAGTGCTCTCGATCTCCCAATAAAAATCTTTTCGTTAATCCATTTCTTGACAATCCAATTAAATTTGTTGAGCATACTTCTATTAGGTCTTGGATGATTAGATATTGATGGTGGTACTACTAGATTCATTGAACACATGAACCATATTTGGCATTTTTTTTTAAATTTATTTGAGAAAAACAAAACTTTTTTATTATTTGAACCAGTTTCATGCTTTCCATTGAGTTCACATTAAAGTTTTAGGGTTAGATCTGGTTACTTCAATAAGTTTGTGATGGCTTGCATAAAGCAACTTGAATCTAGCCTACTGCTAATTATTGTCAAATCTATTATTTACCCAATAGTGTTTATTGCATTACTTTTTTAGAATGTCGATTAGTCTAGGTTAGTTCTTCTTTCTCGAAATGGATTTAACCGTCTTATTTACTAATTACAGCCTCTATTCATTTATTATAAGTTGGATCGTGGGTCCAATAAGAGATTTGGAGACATATTGTAAATCATATTTTAAAATATATTGCAATGAAAGCAAAAAATGTGTTAAAAGAGAAATATTAAGATACAATTTTTTTATTAATATTGAAATTGCAACTTATCCAAAAAAATTTATTGAAATTGCAAGATGAATATCATTTGTATGGGATACTCAATTAAATAACTTTTTAAATATAAAATTGTGTTCTTTATTTTTTATTTATTTTTCTTTTTACCTCTTATCATTATATTTCAATATTAAACTTCTATTTTATGTTTGACTATATTTTTAAGTCTTCCCATATGTTCGCACGTGTTGTGGGCTCCCTAAAACATTCCAAGAACCAGTCAAGTTTTTGTGGGTCCCACAGCTTCAACTGGGCACGTGTTGGGCAGCTAGGTGCGCTGCATTTTTTGTTGTTTACACCAGATCTCTGCTCATCAAATTATAGAACCTTCAAGCATTTTTATATCAAAGCAAAGTAAGATCAACCACAAGGGTTTACATGTATTATTATTATTATTATTATTTAACTAGGACAAGGGAAAGCCCTACACCACCCACTATACATAGTAAAATGCTCAAGGTAGAGCCAAAATCTAAATTAGGGTGGGAATATATATATATATATATATATATATATATATATATATATATATATATATATATATATATATATATATATATATATATATATATATATATATACAGAGAAAGAGAAAGAGAGAGAGAGAGAGAGATTTGGGGATGCACAACATTTGGGTTATGGTGGGTACTTCCCCACCCAAGCCAGTATGTGGCTCTGCCACTGGATCAAGATCCTCTCTGACAATCAGTACACCCAGCTTTGATCTTGCAGCAAAGGATGGCTCCATAGGTTTTGAACTATGGTTGCCCGAACCAAGATGTCAGAGCCCTTATAGGCAATTTATATGTAACTTTTGAATGACTTAGTAGTAAAATAGAAGAATACAAAAGATTTACATGGTTTGCCTTAGTGAATGTGTTTTGCATGCAAATCGATGCAAATAAAAACAGAAAAATGATTGTACTGTCCTTGTAAAATAGTGTTCTTTGAAATTCCTCAATTTGTCAAAATCTTACACATTCAAAATTTTGATTCTTTACCTTTTAGGATATTTTTGCTCTTTTGCACGACATTTGCATTTCATTTTTGTGAATGTGCCAAAAAATGTGTGAATTTTTTTTATTTTAAAAAAATCATGTTTGAGGACATTTGCTGAACATTCGTAGTTCATTTTTTATTTTAAAAAGTATTTAGTTAAAGAAGGTTCAACATTCACAAACATAATTTGTGAAGATCCTATTATATTTAGGAACCTCTTTTAACTAAATACCCTCACATTTGCTAATGTTTTGACCTTTCCATGAGAATGTCCTCCCACATTTGTGAACGTCCTCCTGTTTGTGCCTCTTATGTGATTTTAGTAAAAAGGAGGTCCCCAAATTTTGAAGACATTCACAAACATAATTTACGAAGGTCAAGACATTCACAAACATGATCGCACATGAATGTCCTCACTGATTTAAAAATATCTTCAAACATGATTTTTTTTTACTCGAAGAAACTGTCCCAAGTGCAGAGACCTAGCTAATTAAGCTGGTTGAGCTTGCCGTACCGATGATGATTTTGTTTTTTTTAGTAAAATGAGGTTAGCACATTTTTGGGATATTTGTAAAAATTATTTTTGTGCTATATTTGAGGAAAAGAAAAAATATACTAAAATAAGTCAAAAATCAAAATTTTGAATAGGAAGAGAATTTTGGCAAATTGTGAGACATTTTTCAAAAATGATTATTTTAAAAAGACAGTATGGTTATTTTCAGTATAAAAATTTCATTCTCTCTCAAAACATGGGCCATGCTAACTTAGTAAAGACCCTACTCACTAACGATTTGTATAAGCTAGCACACTCCCTTCTAAAGAATATAAAAATGAAAATGCACTTTAAAACAGATTTCCATAGGTGTCGGTTTCATACCTAAATCAATTTTCAAACTGATTCAGAAAATCAGCTGTCCATTCTATTTTTTAATTTTAAAAATCATAAAAAAATTTAAATTAAAAAAAAAAAGAGAGAGCTGATCTGTTCCTGATTCAGTCCAAATTGGCTGATTCAGGCTGAATCCATTTTGGGCAGATTCGCATCGATACTGATAACATTGTTAGAATGTCTTGGATCATCTCCATGGCATCACAACCTTTAAGATGGTATTTACTTTGCCAGTTTCTAGCAACACAATGGTAGGAAAATGGTAGACTATATATATAATATATATATATGTGTGTGTGTGTGTGTGTGTGTGTGTGTGTGTAGCATGATTTACTTGTTATATGAGAAGGTTTTATCATGTCTAATACATCACAATATTCCATTTTTGAGACTATGAAAAAATTAGCGGCTCACAATTCATGAAGGTAGGGTAGTTTAGACATAGTTAGAACATGATATTTAAGTCAACTTTTAAGACATGAAAATAGTAAACAAAACATCTTAAACATGATCCAAAGGTTAGATTTTGCTTTTGGAGCTTAGTTCTATGTAAATCAAGTAGTACCACATAAGTTATGCTGGCATAGTACTACCATAGAAGCACTATATATATATGCTTTCTATGCTTTCTACCATAGAAGCACTATATATAGTGCTTCTATGGTAGTACTATGCCAGCATAACTTATGTGGTACTACTTGATTTACATAGAACTAAGCTCCAAAAGCAAAATCTAACCTTTGGATCATGTTTAAGATGTTTTGTTTACTGTATATATATATATATATTCCAAGCATCTTAAAAAAAACATATAAAAGGTGTTACTTAATTGAAACTTACGAATGCATTCAACATAATTACTTAGTATAAAGCATGATTTAGACGAGGTATTTTTCATGTTCGGATGTGTTTTTTAGTTAGAGCAATAAAATACCAATGGCTAAAACCACACAAAAACTTGGTGATGAAAAATCATTTTTTGGTTGTCTTGAAACACAAAGCTAGAGTGTATCACATCTACAGGTTTACTAAATAAACAACAGTAAACACATCTACAGGTTTAGATAAGAAAAAACATGCCTGTAACTATCTTTTTTGAAGTGTTTACAACAATTAGGAGCTACCAATTTTCCGTATATAATATACATAGATACATATGTGTGTGCATGCTGTAATGACTTTCCTAACTTAGCTCATCTTATGATTCAATAAAAATAATGTCCATTGCCAACACCTGCAGTAAATTGGTACAAATCTTCCTTTGATTCCATGAAACTCAAAATACAAAAGTTTATATAACAATCACAAGTCATACTCTCAAGGGATTTATATGAAAGTTTTATATGGCATGATCAGTATTAAGATAGTTATCCTTTTAGTTGTCTCATAAGCATTGATGATGTTTAATGCCATCATTTTTTTTATGACTAGGAACCCTCGCCAAAGTGATGAAAACCCTCGGTGGGCCCCACGACCACCGTGCCTTACGTGGCCGACCTCTGAAAGCTACGGACACACTCGTGTGCCACTGTCTCAGCACCCTCACAACCAATGTTGTTAGTATTGGAATCGGCTGATACTGATACTCAAGTGAATCGTTCTGACTAGGCCAAAAAATAATTAAAAAATATTGCGTGTCAATCAAAATGTGACATATGTTAAAGCTATTAAAATATTTAAAAATAATTTTAAGTATTTTTTTTACATTTATTAGAAATAGCTGATTCAGGAGTGAAGGCGTATCGATTTTCTGCAATAAGATACATATTGGTTGATACAGGATGATATGCACCGATCCCGACAACATTGCTCACAATCACCCCCTTAAATGCCATTGAATTTTCAACCTTAGAGTACATTTGGTTGTGCTTTTTAAAAGTAAAATGCTTTTCAAAAGAGATTTACTTTCAAAATCTTTCTGAGATTTTAAATCTCATGCATAAGAAAGTGAATTTCACACAAATGGGATTTAATTCTCATTATTGGGTTATGTGGCAACTCACTTTTTTATGAGGTTTGCTCTTTGAGTTTTGTACCAAAAAAGTCTTATGTTTTTTTTTTTTTTAATACTGTTAAAATGAGATTAACTTTGTAAAGTATATTAGCAAGTGAATCACGTGTGATCAAACCAAAAGTACCCTTAATAATATGCAAATCATGATGAACCAGTTATAAGGCACAAATCCAGACCTTGGCTATTATAATAATAAAACTCTCACGATAATCCACTTCAAGTGTCTAGATCTTTCATCAATGATAACAAAAAAGAACATCTAATCAAAACAACACCTTTTTCTTAAACCTCAAAATAGGTTGTTCGGTTGGTATTTCTATAAAGAGTGAAAGCACTCATGCTCGGTGGAATCAAAGTCATTGCATGGAGAATGTGTGTGCCTACCTTCATAGGTTGTTATCACCATTCTACAATCTTCTGATAGCCTCTCAATCTTTTTCTTGACTCGACAATTTGCGTGGGTGCAGCGATAGTAGCTTCTGCTAACAATAAAAGAACATGAGATAATTATTACAATAACGTACTGATGGATGCTTTAAAATGGCTTCAAACAAAATATGATCAAATTTATACGCTACACATTAACTTTCTTACCAAGTTTATAAACTTCATTTCTTTACTGCCGGTTGAAATGTTAGAACTTGTAAACATGTTTATGTGATGCTAAACAAAACCTTTATGTATAAGATCTGGTTTTTATAATTATCTTAAAAGCAACATTTTCAATATGCATGGAAAATTAAGAAATTGAGTACTTTAAACCTTTACCGCTAGTACTCAAAAGCCAGTTTCTGTAATAGATTTTCATATTAAAAGTTATATCAGTGAGATCAAAACACAAATAATGGTTTACATTAGGAGAAATCACATTGCCCTTCACTGGGCAATAGAAAAAAGAAAAGGAAAGAAACTTTGCTTTAATGTGTTTGTAGGTGACCTCACCATCTGGAAGTTTCCATTTATCATTTTTTACTGTTGACGTACTTGTAAGGACATGATCACACTCCAGTTGTAAACGCATCCCTTATCCAAACACACTTGCTTTCTGTTTCAACAAGAAAGATGCGCACAGGTTTCTTCACTATTACATTGTATTAATGAAGTTCTTAAACTTGGTCTATGGCCACTCAGATGTTCTTGGACATGGTCACATTTCTGCAATTGTATTTTTTTCCTTTTAGAGCAAGCATTACTTCGTTTAGGATAGGGTACTGCAAAAATAAAATAAATGTAGATGCAAACAGCCGCCAAACTTCACACACAATTTCCATAATGATTTGTAAAAGTTGTATTTAGAAGAGCCACCTTATGATTATCATGATTAGCCTTGGTTTTAAAAGTTTATCCAGTCTCAGTTGATAAAGCACAAACTTTATTAGGAGTATCTTATCTCTGAATCATGCAGAGATAAGCTCCATGCACCATCATGTACACTATAAGATTGTATACATACCACGAGTGTTTTCTCTTTGAACTGGAATGAAAAATGCAGCCTAAACCTTTCCATAAATTACAAGAAAACATCTACATCAACAACTGAATCATGGCTTGGGTGTCTATCAGCATCTAGCAATCACTCTCAACTGTGAAGTCAAATCCCCTTAAATTAATTCAAATGATTCAAAATTATAGGTCATGAAATGGTAAAGATCTCCAATCCATGAAAGTTGTGGATATATATATATATATATATATATATATATATATATATATATATATATATATATATATATATATATATATATATGGGGAGAGAGAGAGAGCCAAAAGAATTGTGAATATAGAAGCATTTCACACAGCAAGAGTGTTTTATTAACTTACTCCCAACTGTTGTTTTGAGAAAGCAATGTCCCTATGAATCGTTGACTGATAAAATGCCTGACTATGATTTTATGAGAAGTTTCGGGCGTTGGTGTTATGTGCATTTTGCTGCCTATCATTATAAAAAAAAAGATAATGAAATTACCTCGGGTGAAGGCTGTTCTTGACAACTTTTTGTCCATACTTTCTCCATTTATATCCATCATCCAACACATCTATGTCACTCCTGGTTTGGAAGCAAAATCTGGGCTCTCTCTTCTTCTTTCTCCACTTTATGTTTTCCTTTTCACTAGTTGGTGAGCTCCTCCACCTGCCCATTACAATCCGTGGAGAGAGAGAGAGAGTTTTACGAATCAATGATCTAGAAATAGCGCAGGAACAAATGGTATATGCAAAAAGATCTAGATGGAGTCCTAAAACATAACATAAAAATCAGTGTAAAGCCAGCTCTTTTCTAGATCTGTTCTTTCACAGGAAACCCCCGTTCACCATATTGTTCAAAAGATAACCTTGTCTCAAAACTAACCGGCAGAACCTTTCCTTAAGGCTTAAAGTCATCCACCAAAAAGAGAGAGAGAGAGAGAGAGAGAGAGAGAGACTCACCAATTATTTCCATCACCACCATTGCAACTATGATCATTACCGCTCCTCTGATTCGAACCGCCATCCTGATTCAAATTTTCAAAAACACCATCCAATACAAAATAAATGATCAAGAACCCTAGCTCTAGGCAACATTATATCAACCCTATTATCTATATTCCCACCACTGTCATATCACCGATCACGGATGTGCATATATAAGTTAAAAACAGATAAAAACAAACCGTATCCATAGTCACCATGTAATTATTATTGTTCTTAGAGCCAGATTGAGGAGAAAAGGACCCGAGGGGCTGCGGGCTCTGCATCTGCGAAGAAATCGTGAAGGCATACAAAGGCGAATCCTCAAGATCATCATCATCCATGGCTCTGACTTCTGAACAGCTTGATGAAAATGGGTTGTAGAATTCTTGCGAACCCAGTTGAGTATCCATTGACTTCCTTTTTCGATTGCTTTGGTGGGGTGCAATTTCATACGCAATAGGAAGCTTAATGGGTTGCTGAGTCTTTGGTTGTTTGGTGGAGGTGTTTTTGTGGCGGTGGTGCAGTACTGGTGAGTGGGAAGGGGTACTAGTACTACCGGTTAATAGCGATAAATCGGTGGGGTCTTATTCTCTTTTTGGTTTCCCATTCCCATTCGTCTGTCGCTCTCATTTCCTGTTTTCGTCTTTGACAATTTACATGCTCTGGATCCGCAGGTGTGAACAGTGGATTGCAGGCACGTATTTGATCGTGTTACTGTTTACTCATCATTCTCTCTCTCTCTCTCTCTCCGCTGAATGTGTTTTTTCACTATATTGGTTTTAGCATGTAATAAACATAGTAGCAAACGTTTAAAACGGCAAAATGTCTTTTTTCAAAAGCTCGTGAGAATTTTAAAAATTTTCATAAATCTCACGTTTTTTCGGAAAAATCTAGGCAATAAAGAATTAAATTAAAAATTATCAAAAATAACTTTTATAAAAAATATTAATAAAAATTATTTAAAAATAAAAATACATGTTTTTTTCACTATAAATATATAGCCATTTAAAACGTAAATATCGTGTTTAAATAATGGTATTTATGTTTTTTCATAAATCTCGTGATATTTTAAAAATCTCGTGAAAATTTTTCATTTTAAACTTTCTGGCAATTTTTCGCGATATTATCTTGAGATTTTCATAAATGTCACGATATTTGTCACTATGGTAATAAATTGCAGGGTTCCGGTTTTGATGGGTCACACAAATGGAATGTCAAAACCGAACCAGCATAATTTCAAAAAAAATTATATTTTTATTATATATATAATACTCGGGGTTCGTGTTGGCTATACCCAGCAAAAAAAGCCGGGTCGCATCAGGTACCCGACAAAAATTATAGCCTGCATATTACTCGGGTCGGTTTCGGGTCAACCTGGATATTATTCACTTGGCAGTTTTCATGCTCATACCAAAAATTCGGTTCGAGTCAGGTCAGATATCCAGTACAAACCCGACCCAATTAATGGCCCTACATCTCTCTCTCCAACACTCACATGATGGGCAGAATACCGACACTTTGTCGCGTACGGACCTTTGGTCCAGATGAAAGTTTCAGAACCGAACAAACTTGGTGGATATAATTGGTCCAACTTGCAAAGAAGGGTACGCATACCGCGTGAGGGTTCATTTGTTTGTGCGTGTGTGCCAATCTTGTTAGTCTCTGGTTGCTAAAAAGATGCCACCCTCTCTCTATGTTTTGATTTGACATTGAATCGTGGCTCCTCGTTTGGTTCTCAAAACCATTACTGTTTGATGTAAACATGGGTCATGAATAGGGTGTTAACGGGGCAGATTTACCTGGACCCGAATCCAAGGACGAAAAAATATACAAACAGCTACAAAATATTCCATTTTTTTTTAGGGAGGGGACCAGAAATTTTTTACGTATGTTGAGAACTGCCATGTAAGGGCTCCAATGAAAGTTTTAAATTCTTGGGGGGCAGGAGTACCCCCCATCCTAATTTAGGTCCGTTTCTGCCTGACCCAAACCCTATAAGATCCAAGTATATTGATAAATAAGAAGACCCAATATGCAAGCTAACTGTGATTTTTTTTAAATCAATTATATATAGTAATGCACTACTTACGCCCCCTTTTTCGTGAGGTCTTATTAGGCTCTTTCAAAAATCAAAGTTTCAGGTATTTTTTTTTCAAGTCTAACACGTAGATGTGATCTAGGTTTTGTTTAGTGAGAACCAGCTTTTGGATGGTCGAAATCTGTCCTGTATAGAGTTTTTTTTTGGTGATCCAAAATCAATGGCCATGAAGGTACCAGTTTTTCCTAGCTCATAAAACATGTATTTTCATTGAAAAAACATTATCCGAGAGTCTATTCTCACTAAATCGATCATGTTAAAACACATCTAATGGTTCAGATCTATCATAAAACACTTAAAACCTATAGGGCAAAATGAGAAATGGGGCCTAATATGTTCAGCTCTCTCTCTCTCTCTCTCTCTCTCTCTCTCTCTATATATATATATATATATATATATATATATATATATATATATATATATATATATATATATATATATATATATATGTGTGTGTGTGTGTGTAGTAGATGATAGCTCACTTTTCTAGCATACCGCCAACCTACTTTGGAAGGATTTTTTTTTAATCTTACCATACAAATGTGATCTACATGCTTGATTTTACAGGAATTGACTCTTGGATTGTCTCATTCAGACACACAAATAGGTTTTTATAAGATTTAAAAATCTACAGGGTCAGATTTGAAAAAATAACTAGAAAACTCCTATTCACTGGTAGTAGGCTAGCTGGTGGTAAGCTCAAAAAGTGATAAGCAGATACCAGAGAGAATTAGCTCTTAAACCGTTGATCATGACAGGCAGGTAGGTATTTATGAGACTTCAAAAAGATCATATGCCCTTAAAAAAGCTCCAAAGATCAGGGGATACTTTCTTGGATCATAAATTTGTGTTTTTTTCATTTAGAAAACATGATCCAAAAGACAGTCCTCGTTATTTTGAACATGCTGATCAATCTATACATGAGGTAGGATTGGATCAAAATGACCTGCGACCTAGAGATCCAAATGAGTTTGTATGTAATGGCGTCATTACCAAATGTAACCCTTATACATATATTGCATTTTTAGTGCAGCTACGCTACATGCTTAGCCTGCAACTTCACTTTTACTGACCATCCATCTCAATCATTTCCCGAGATAGACACCATATCCATCACGAGAAATAACAATATAGATGCCTGTTAGACAGGGCACTGTATATAATATGCACTCATATATATATATATATATATATATATATATATATATATATATATATATATATATATATATAGGTGCTAAATGAAATATGCTAAAATGATACGAGCTAAATAAGGTTTTCAAGGTTTTTTTGTTTTATTTTTGAATTTTGACCATACAAATGTGATATATGTACTTGATTTTATAAGGATCAGATTCCATTCCGACACATGGGTGGGTTTTTATAAGGTTCAAAAAATCAATGGTTCAAAATCTTTGTAAATTTTTTAAGCTTCAAATATCATTTTTTCATTGAAAACGCATGATCTAGGTGTGGATTCCTCATAAATCGACCATGTCCAACACATTTGTGGAGTTGAAACTGTAAAAAAAATACTACAAGAGCAGAAAAACCCATTTAGCACGTATCATTTAACATATTTCATTTAGCACCTACCCATTATATATATATATATATATATATATATATATATATATATATATATATATATATATATATATATATATATATGAGTTTTTCATTAGTTTCTCATTTTGAATTTCTTTTGGAGATCTACACCCACCTAGTAAAAACTAAGAAATTTTCATAATTATTGAGTTTTATATGTATTTTTAGTAGAAAATAAGTTCTGAATCATGTGACCTTGACATGCTTCTAGGGTTTGTATGATCTTTAAAAAACAATGGCCACAATATACCAAAATTTTATGACTTAAAAAATCTTATTTTTACATAAAAGAAATGATCTAAAGCATGATACCTATATTTTTTTAAAAGTAAAGCATGATTCCTATTAAGCAAACTGTATTGACTACATTTATAAAACGTGATCAAAGGAATGCCACCTACACTCATTGTATCTACTAGGTACCTAGGTGGTATAGGTGCTCCGCAGAACCCTATCATTACTACTATACACGCGCATTAAGTTGTCCATTTGGAGATTCTTTGTTTCAAGTCTTTATCCGCATTATTAATCTAATATCATTTAATCTCTATAGCTTTCGACTAAACCCCTTTGTACACATCAGAACCTTCAAGGCCAACAGATGAATAATTGATTCCCAAACACCATATCCACAATCATTATATTTCATTATAAGTCTCTCTCTCTCTCTCTCTCTCTCTCTCTCTCTCTCTCTCTCTCTCTCTCTCAGGGGTGTTCGTAAGATTAGTGAACTAAAATTTTCAGCAGAATCATGGAATACAGTAAAGTGGAGAATCCAATAATATGCGACGTATACAAGAATGAAATGAATATTGAGAAGGCTCTTCATATGATTTTCTATCGAGTTCCTTTCGGGGTCCACGGCCTTGTTGGTCTTTAGATAACACTCCCGACTTCATGCAGCGATCAGTGGGGCATGTGAATGTAATGATATAAGCTCATGAATCCACAGTAGGGGAGAAAAGGGAAAATAATGGAAAAAAAGCTCATGAATCCACAGAGGGGAGAAAAGGGAAAAGAATAGAAAATGCTTGGAAAAAGTAGGCCTGTATACATAGCTAACGTTCTTCCCCTTGATACTTGAAAGGCAAGAATATACTTTCCTGTGACAAGATATTCATGACATAATGGAAAATAGTTCAAGACATTTGAAAGTATCGCTCGTATTGAAACAAACAAATTAAAAAAACATAAAATTAAAAGGATAAAGTGAAGGCCTCAATCTTCAGAAGCCTTTATTTCTTCGCCCGGTGGAAAGACTCAAGGTACCATCCGAAGCATGCTCTGTTGTTGCATCAGCTTCCCTTTTCAAGTTTCAGAAAACAAGTGAAAAGTTGGGCTTTTGGGTGACCGTAAAAAGCAACTCTCTCTCTCTCTCTCTCTTATTTTTTTGTTAGAAAATTATGATTTTTTTAAATCACAAAATTTTGTGTTTTCTCCGTTGTTGATTTTTGAATTGCCAAAAACTCCTGCAAACAAGTTGGGTTCCAGCTTTCAAGTGTAGATCTTTACTAAATGAACAGTGTAGATCACATCTATGGAGTGGGATTTGATCAAAACAACTTGTATCAATGAAATTACAAAGAGGGGGATAAAGATATCGATGACTTAGGGGATGAGTGGATCCCAACTCAAACAACTACGTTTTTTTAGGACAATTACATTGCTGCTGATCCCTCATCTCCCCCTCCCTCCCTCCCTTTTAGAGGATAGGAATAAGATTTGACATGGTATAAATGGACACCAGCTTTTTCTTTTACATATCCTCCTCAGCAATATCTTGGTTGGAAAGCTTAGCATCTAAAATAAAGTGCACATTTTATTCGATCTCTTGCTGCAAAAAGAATATTTATGCATTGGTTCCTTCCCCTCACTATTTGTTGATCATGCCTAAATTCTTGCCGTACAGCATTGGAAGTAATATAAGTATTTTTCTTGATTCTGCTCCCAAAATTGTCCAAATTATACTCGTTGGGCTGGATTAGGCGCAATCACATTGCCACTGCACTGAACTGCCATCTATTTTTTATAACACAGCTGGCGAGCTGGAAAAAAGTTGCATACTTTTAGTGTTCCCTGCACCTGATCACCCTTCATCTTAGAGATAGGGCCTCTCAATTGTAAGGCCCAAGAAATGATGAAGGACAATCAGGTGCAGCGGCACACTAAAAGTGTAAAGTGTGCAATCACATTGCACTGGCCTCCCTTTATGAGCTGTACGACCCAAGAGCAAATGGGTGGGAGGTCGGAAAAAGCGCCTCATGCACTTTGTGCAATGTGATTGCACCTAATCTAAATTTCATACTAATGTACCATTAGCAGTCTCAGGCGGCAGAACCTTGTCTTGCTTAAGATCATTTTTTTTTAAATTACCTGTGGTTTGGTTCGAAGTAGTGATGGGAGTGTAGTGAAGCTTGGTGAGCACGAATTACGGGTGAATGATTCTTTCAAATATTTGGGATCTATCATTCAAAAGTATGGAGAAATTGATGGAGATGTAAATCATAGAATAAAGGTTGGGTGGATGAAATGGAAGAGTACAACTGGAGTATTGTGCGATCGTAGAATGCCATTGCGGTTGAAGGGAAAGTTTTATAGGACGACTATTAGGCCCGCTTTACTATATAGTACGGAATGTTGGGCTGCCAAGAGACATCATATTCAAAAAATGAGTGTAGCTGAGATGCGTATGCTGAGATGGATGTGTGGAAATACAATAAAAGATAAGATTCGGAACGAGGAGATACGTAAGAAGGTAGGCGTTTCACCCATTGAAAATAAGATGAGAGAGAATCGTTTACGGTGGTTTGGACATATTCGACGAAGGCCTAATGATGCTTCAGTTAAAAGGATGGAGAAATGGGAAAATATATTAGTTAAAAGAGGTCGGGGTAGGCCGAGGAAGACATGGATGAAGGTGATAAGAAAGGATATGAATGCTTTGAACCTCACCGAGGACATGGCATTGGATAGAAATGAATGGAGGAGAAGGATTCATGTGGAAGACCCATAATGATTTTCTTTGTTGGTTCATATCGTCGGCCCCAATTGTTTTGGGATGAAGGCGTAGTTGTTGTTGTACCTGTGGTTTGTTTGGTGTGTCTCCTTTGTAAGTAGGGATGACAATAGACCAAGGCGGGGGACAAGGTCTCCACCCCCGCCTAGTCTCAAAAAAATTTCCTCAATCCCTGCCTTCACCTCCGCATGGGTTTTGGTTTTAACTTTCATTCTCTGTTTCATGTCCTCAATTCTCAGTCCAAACGGGGCAAAGCGGGGCCCATTTCCTCGATCCTTCTGTTGCTGCCATCTTTCACAACTGTCATTTTCCGCCCTTAGAGGAAGGAGAAGAGAGAAATGAGAGCTTGTGCAGCTCATTAAAAGGAGAGAAGAGATTCGATAAACGGTTTTATGTTAGGGTTAGGAATATATATATATAAGATTTTATAATATGTATAATAGTATAATAGTAATTTTCTTAATGGAGATCGGGGGATGGGGCAAGAGTAAGTTCAACCCCGCCTCCATTCCCGCATGAGCATCATCTTGAATCTATTTTTTCATTTCATATCCTCCATCCTCAGTCCAAACGGAGTGAGGCAGAGCAGACCCCCTTTCTTTCCTGTCCACTGCCATCCCTATTTGCAAGCTAGAGTATTCACTTCAAGCAACTTTTATTCTTTCAACTTTATAAAAAAGGCACTCTCATGCTTGTTGTGTTTCTGTTTCCTAGCTAAAGACAAGCCCAAGCTCCCAAAAGAAAGAAGCATGGATATGAAACCGAAAATGGAGAAAGGGCACACCATCAAGTTTTGGCTCACTTATCTTATAAGTGGGTCGTTTAAAGTCAAGCTCCCCAAAAATAAAATCATTAAAAAAATAAAACAAGTTTTCCAAGTCCTCAACAGGAGAGATTATGAAACGGCAAAAGCACCATTACTTTTTGTGCCCTATGACCACTATCAAGGTGGTCAAAAAAGTTGTTCACCTTTTCCTTTCAACTTATTTTGCATATGTACTGTGAATTTGAATTATTAAAAATTTGTCTTTTTCCTTTGGAACCCTATGGTCATTTATTTTTAACTTTTTGTTTATTTCAGCATGAGAGTCAGGAAGGCAATGAGTGCTGGTGTCCACCAGCAGCATCTATCCTAAATTTCTTCTTCATGCCTACCTGCTATCCCTAGATATCATGATGAGCAACTCAAGCCCTTCAAAACCCATCATTTTTTTTTTCAACTTAACTCCCAAAAAACCTGCAAAACTATCATCATCCCCTTGCTCCCATCAACACCATGAACAATCCTTATGCAGCTCTTGCCCTTTATTCCCACGGCCTGGACTTTGACTCAAGTGAAGACTACACCCTGAACCGGATTGAGTCCAGTCTCATGAGCAGACATGGATTTGGGTCTATTCCGGATCCATAATATTGGAAACAAAAGGCGTTATTTGATCATTTCTCTGGTTTGTCTAACATTGTCTAATCAATGGATGGGTCTCAGGTCTGGACCTGACGAAGTGGGTCTAAATAAATCCAGATTAAAAATGTGCAAGTTGGATTTTAATCCGAACCACCTTTTCCTTTTAAAATGAATTATGAAGAAAAGTGGGGTGCTGATGGGTTAGACAGATATTCATTGCATCCTACCTCGTGGGTTTGTGTGTTGGTTTGGATCAGTATACTTTGGCACTGGATTTGAACAGTAGGTTGAAGCATCATTATGGTTCAGCCAATTGTGAGGGGGATCCAATGATCTTTTAACTCAGCTTTTATGTGGTCAAAAACCCACAGCCAATCACATGACAGCATTTTGAGTAGGGCCAACAATCCGTTGATATGAGGCTCATGGAATGCGGCCATGAGATTGGTTGTGACCACATAAAGGATGAGGTAAGTGGTGTTGGGATCAGGTGAATCGCATTGCACAATTGCAGGTGTCCCTGCACCTGATCACCAACCATCTGCTGGGCCTCACTCTGCCATTTTTTTTTATAACATGAAGAAACTGCACCCAGCACGAAGACCTGGTTGTGCAGCTGGCTCAGCCTGCCATAAGCTACTATTGTCGTGCTAGCAGTGTAAAACTCCAACGCTAGGACTGCCCTGCTCCAAAGGCCTATGCTATGCGTTGGCTTGCGCATAGGGGCAACACCTATGAAATCGAACCTTGACTACCCCTCTAGCAGCCAAGGCCCCCACCCCACTAAGCCAACCCTCCTTGAGACAGGTTTACAACAGCACATTGCATTTGTGCAACGTGATTTCCCCTTATCCTGCATCAGTTAAGAGATCATTTGATCCTAATCTTACAAGTTTGTGCAAGCAGGACCTCAAACTAAAGAGTCAGCAGTGTGTGTGTGTATATATATATATATATATATATATATATATATATATATATATATATATATATATATAGAGAGAGAGAGAGAGAGAGAGAGAGAGAGAGATGGGTAGCTGAGCAATTCTTAGCAAAGCAATGAGGTGCAAGATTGCTGGACGTTGGATCTTAATAAAATCCAATGGCTAGCAATAACACTACTAAAGACATCGAACATTAATTTTGCTCATTTTTGCTGCTCTCTCTCTCTCCCTCTTATTCTCCTTCTTATCTTCCCTCTCCATCCTGAGCTTGAGCAGACAATGACCACCAGAGACGAGCACTGCCAATGAGAAACTCGCCAAAGATGCCCACCCTCTTCTCCTCTATTGAGCACCATGCCATCGCCAGCTCTGCCCGATACCTCTCTCCTCTTTATCACTGAAACCAATCATGGGAGGCCTTGCTGCTCGCCAAAAGTTCCTGCTCACCGACGACATGAAGATGAAGACATTATACTTGTACAGATACTTATTCTTGTGAGCTATTACAAAATTAATTATGTGAAAATTATTATTTATGATTTCATTCACAATGGAGTGAATGGTGTTTGGGACTTGTTATATAAGAACCATCGAAATTGCTTTGATTTACTATGCATGACGAATGATGTAATATATTGTGAATAAAGAGTTTGTTATGTGATCGACGATATGTAATGGTTGAAGAACAATTGTCCTTTTTTGTTAACATTGGAAAATAATGAACGCAATCAAATCATTTAATATGTATCTCAACATTCTAGTGAAATTATTAGTAGATATTTCAATAAATTACTAGATGCAATTTGTGTACTTGGGGCCATAGTATATTCTAATGTTAGGCACTAAAATTTCATAAAAAATAAGTTGCAACCCTCGGTTCTACCAATATTTGAAGGTAAACATTTTTTTCTTGTAATTCATAATAAATTTTGTATAAGACATATTAATTCATGATTCATTCATAATTGATTCATATTAATTATGTTTTGCAGGATTGCATTGGTGTCGTTGCCAAAACTTATATACTTATATGTGTACCAATAAAAGAACAAGTACGATTTCACAATCGAAATAATCAAATAATCAACTCACACAAAATGTGATGTCTACAATAGGCTTTGATCTAAAGTTTCATTATGTATTGGAGATGACCTGCTCCAAGTACCTCAAGGTATATTTTTAAATATAAAAATGTTTTTATTGGTATATTGATATGCTCATTTATATGTCTTCATATGTATATGAAAGTACTACCATGTAGATGCAAGTTATCCCAATGTTACGGAATTTTTAGCACCGCTTAGAAAAGCCTGATACCATTTGCAAGAATACACAAATCTTGGAGTTCATCCACCCAAAAAGAAAAATGAAATATTCAATTATCATCATGCATCATTGAAGAATGTTGTAAAACGCGCATTTGGTTTATTAAAAGGTTATTTTCCTATACTTAAAACACATCAACGATAAAGTATGAGACACAAGTAAATATTATGCTTGCAACGTGTGCGTTTTACAATTTTATTTTTGATACTACAAGAAATCTGTGGATTAGCGACAGTCGTAATCTGTCACTAATCCATCGCAAATCCGTTGTTGAACAGTTTAGCGACGGGTTAGCAACAGATTAGTGGCGGATAACTTTCATCACAATTTCCTAGTCGCTAATTAGCGACAAAAAATATTTGTTGCTACTTTTGTCGCTAATTTGCGATGAATTAGTGAATGCCATGATTCATCGTAAGGTCGTCATTAATCCGTAGAGATTTGGTTTTCCAATGGATACATATTTGTCGCTAATGTAGCGACAAAATTACGACGGATTACAATTCATCATAAAACATCGGCCGATTTTGTTTTCTGACGGATAAATATCCATCCCTAATCCATCGCTAAATTGGAGGCCTATACTAATTAATGACGGATAATATATGTCGCTAATCCATCACAAAAAATTTAAAAAAAATTGTTTCAAATATAAATATTGAGAAAAAAATTTTCGTTATACAATTTATATATCCTGTGTATAAAATATAAAGTACACATAAAAAATACATATACAAAGCAGCTGAAACAATTTATCGATCCACTATAATCCTCGTAAAGTTCTAATTATTTACAAGTGAACATTTACAAAGAGTTTCTTTTGAAACAATAGGAAGGTACAACAAATTCAACACATGAATCTAATCATCGTCAAGATTCTAAGCATCATCTTCTTCATTGTCTCGATCTGCCCCTTCATCAGCTCCTTTACGCTGATTATCTCCCGCATCCTACAAGAGAAAAGAAAAGTTAGTATTGATAAACAAAATATAATAAAATAAATTATATGCAATGCACCTAATCTAAAGCAATCAAAGTAACATGAATGAATTACACATAGACTAGCTAACAATAAAGTGAAGTACATTAACAAAATTCAAATATGTGTTCTAAGGCTGACAAAAAAAATTTATAGTGATTCAATCATACAGATATATGTTCTAAGGTTGTCAAAAAACTCTCATAGTGATTCAAGCATGCATATATGTGTTATAAGGTTGTCAAATAAATGTCTTTTGTATCACAATCATGCTTATATGTGTTCTAATATTGTCAAAAAACTCTCATAGTGATTCAATTATGCATATATGTGTTCTAAGGTTGTCAAAAAACTGTCATAGTGATTCAAGCATGCATATGTGTGTTCTAAGGCAGTCAAACAATTTCATAGTGATGAAATCATGCTTTTATATGTGTTCTAAGGTTGTCAAAAAACTTTTATAGTGATTTAATTATTCATATATATGTGTTCTAAGGTTATCAAAAAACTTTCATAGTGATTCAATCATGCATATATGTGTTATAAGGCAGTCAAAAAACTTTCATAGTGATGGAATCATGCTTATATGTGTTCTAATATTGTCAAAAAACTCTTATAGTGCTTCAAGCATGCATATTTGTATTCTAAGGTTGTCAAAAACTTTCATAGTGATGGAATCATGCTTATATGTGTTCTAATGTTGTCAAAAAACTTTCATAGTGATTCAATCATGCATATATGTGTTATAAAGCAGTCAAAAACTTTCATAGTGATGAAATCATGCTTATATGTGTTTTAATGTTGTCAAAAAACTCTCTTAGTGCTTCAAGCATGCATATTTGTGTTCTAAGGTTGTCAAAAACTTTTATAGTGATAAAATCATGCTTATATGTGTTCTAATGTTGTCAAAAAACTCTCATAGTGCTTCAATCAAGCATATATGTGTTCTAATGTCAAAAAACTTGAAATCTAACGACATGAAATAAATGACATAAAAATTTCATACCTGACAGGCACCTGCAAACAAAGTTTCTTTGTCCCGAAAAAAAATGCATAACTTATTACGGACAATGTTGAAAATTGTTTTATGTAAATAGTTATGCATTGTGTTCTTAACAAGCTGGCAGACACTATCCCAAAAATTAGTTGGGTCAATCGGACACTTGGAGTTGATGCTGATGGGAGAACTCTGAGAGCCCTGGCTGGAGGAGGCAACAACCGGTGTGGTGTTCATATTACTCTCAAACCCGAACACATGACCATTTTTAGGTTCACCGGTTGCAGTCACCCATGCTGCAGGATCAAAAAGTGGATGCTGAGTGGAGTCATCGCCATATCGTTCTACCATCTGTTGCTCGTATGACTCTTACAAAGTAATGATTATAGTATAGATTAATAATTAAGAATTACAATGTTCATGTTAACTTGTATATTATAATGTTTATTAATACAATAAATACATATTATTATCATTCTCGCCTTCTCTGATACGAACTCTCTTATGCTCTTACGTTTATGTGTTTCAACAAACACATCCTTGTAAGACACAATGCCTCATTTTTCTTCTTCCTGCACGGTTAAATGATAAAAAAATTATTTAAAAAGTATGCAACAATACTTATAAATTTGACAATATATATTGATGAGTTACCATTTTCTTTAGGTGGCTCACAAAAGTCCTAGATCCATCTGTGTGTAGATGGGCATTGGGCATCTTTGTTCAGTTTTGTGCAACCTTTGCTGAGCGGTTTCAACATTCATGCATCGCCCACTTGTCGCACATTGCATCCCAAAAATCTGACCTGATAGTAGGAGGGTCATGACCCTTCCACTGTAGTGGATCATCTATCTCACAAGATGCTTTTATTGATGCAGTCTTTATATTGTGCAGCATGTCTGCAAATCGACTAGCAGTCACCTTCTGCCACACCCGACTCACGTTGTTCTCCTCTATCGCAGTCGCGAAGTGATTCGAAGCCTACAAATAATTTCAGAAAGTTAGTAGACATGACTATTATAAAAAAATAAATATGAAATACATTATCTATAATAAGCGATTGTATACCATGAATGAGGATCATAATCTGTCCAACACCTCCTTCGGGTACTCTTTTCATTCAGCGACCGGTCTTGAAAGATGTTGAATTAGTGACTGTCTAATTTATCGTATTACTTATTATGGCTCGAACCTCGCACTGCATATGAATTGGTACACATTAACTACCGATATATATTATTTATAAAATAAGTATTGGATAAGTGAAAATGAAATACTTACGATCAATTATCAATATACACTATTTGAATGAGTCATCGTGTGTCAGACTGAGAAGACTCTGCATCCGGCGTTGTCTCATGACGTGTATGAATAGCTGGTATAGGTGAGTCATGTGCAGGCGAAACATCATCTATAGAAAAATAAGTTAGAAATTCATGCAACGCATATTTAAACTAATCAAATATACAATTAGTTAAATGATATACCTATCGAAGCAGCCCGTGAAGATGAAGGTTGAGACTGGTTATCACTGGGTGTTCGACCACTGTGACCTCCACGAACCATATTCTAACAAATAAAAATTTTATTTGGATCAGTTAGACAACTCTATATCTTCATGGATACATAATAAAATAAAAAATAACTTCATGTAGTACATTCAAACATTGCAATACATTCAAATCATTGTAATGCATTCAAATCATTCACATTAAATATTGGGTATATTCAAACATAAGGTATGTATTACAAGTGATACCTTATTGTCAACTATCCTGCGGTACATTCATTCACGGTTTCCAGTCATTTTTTCCTATGATGTTATGAATATTATCCTAACGAGTTAAAAGAGAATCATAAGAATGCGATGTTGAAGAAAATATCTAATTTATCATACATTCATGGTGGATGTAATGATTTGATATATCACACACACACACACATATATATATGATGTCATTCAATCACAAAAACTATGATGCATGCATTGATAACTTAATATTTTCATGTGTAAAACCATTCATAACACGATACATTCATTTAAAGCATTGATAACTTATCATTCATTTTCGTGTGTAAACCCATTCATAACACGATACATTCATTTGAAACATGTTTTCATAATACAATTTCACGTGAAAGGCATAATCAAATTGAAAATAACTTCATGCAAGAATAAATACAGTCACATCAAACATTGCAATACATTCAAATCATTCATATCAAAATAATGTCAAACATGTACCTGTAACAAACACACTCCAATATCCCACCAACTACTACCATAACTAGCATAGAATCTGAACTCAAAAAATAAGAGCACTTCTATTTTCATACATTCAAATCATGCTCAACATGATCTCTGAACTCCAACAAAGCAGTCCTAGATATCCACAACTAAGTGAGTGCGTGAATAGAAAGGTGTTGCATCCAAGAAAATAAATAACATGTGTTGCACTTGCATCACTTACTCACCACGGGTATTTACCTGATTTGCATATTATTGCTTTTGCATTTTTTTTCTTTTTTTTTTACATTGCATTTTTAGCCGCATGCGGTGCTTAGTACTAAGCATCGCGCAATTAGCTCAGCTACATACCTGCAAAGCACATTTATATATGATTGTGGGTCAGCTGCAGAGCGAGGCTACCAAAACAGGAGGACGACAAGGTCATCGGCATGTGTCAGTTGCCAGGCCGAGCCCATCCCCAACCTCAACCGAGAGGGAGGTGGGCTTGGCTACCTGGTCGAGTTCGACACCATCAGAACAGAGTGAGACAACGAGGAGCAGGGAGGGTTCAAAGGAGAGGGGGAGGGGCGGCACGGGGCCACCTGTCAGACCCTTCTCGCACAGAAAGAGAGGGAGGAAGGCACGGCAGGGAGACTATCGACCTCCCATCGACCCTCCGATAACCAACATAAGGAGGAGGGTGTCGTAGGAGTCATCGCCCCGCTACCAGCTATCCGGCAAACCACAATAGAGAGAGAGGGAGACGACAGGGGGGGCATTGGTCATCTGTCGGCCCTTCGACGGGTACAGAGGGAGCGGGAGGACGCGATAGGGGTTGTTGGCCTCCTGTCGTCCTCCCAGCGACGAAACAGAGGGAGCAAGAGGGCGCGACAGGGGGCCATTGGCCTTCTGCCGACCTCCCAGCGACATAACAGAGGGAGAGGCAAGGGGTTGTCAGCCTCCTACCGACCTCCCGACGAGCCCACAGAGATAGGGGAGTGAGGGAGGTTGCGGCAGGGGCCATGGGCCTCCTATCGGCCTACCACCGAGGCAACAGAAAAAAGGGGGGGAAGAGGGAGGGCACAACAAGGGCCATCGACCTTCTGTCGGCCTCCCGTCGAGACAACAGAGAGAGGAAAGATCAGGGGGAGAAGAACCAGAAGATGGGGGAGAGGAGGAGAAGGAAGAGGTGTGGCAGAGGGCTGACGGCATCCTGCCGGCCTTCCGGCAACAAAAGAAGAAGAAGAAGAGAAGAGGGGAAAGAGCATACCTAGGAGGAGATCGGCGCTGTCGCATGCAGGGTATGAAAGAGGTGCGGGCGTACCGGTGAGGTGGCCGACCACTGCCGCTTTGGGGGTTGCGAGAAGGGGGCGTCAGCGCAAGAAGAGCAAGCAAGAGGAGGAGAGGAGCGTTGGTGACAGAGAGATGAGGGAAAAGAAGAAGGGAAGGAAAGAGGTCGTTGGAAGGGGGAGAAGGAAGGGCGAGCAACGGGGCGAGAGAAAGGGATGAATGAAATAGAAAGGGAAAAGAAAGGAGGGGCGCATCAGGGTTTTATGAGAAATTTAGCGACGAATTAGCGATGGCCAAATTCTGTCACAAATTTGCGACAGAGTAGCTACGGAAAAAATACTGTCGTTCATCCATCGTGAAGTAGCGACGAAGTGTGAGACGAAATCCTTTCGTCGCTAATCTGTCGCAAGTTTGCGATGGCGTTTGCGATAGAATTTTTCCATCGTAAATTTCACAACTAATTCCAATTTTAGGGATGAATAGTTTTCTCGCACTAATCCGTCGCAACTTTACAATGAATTATTTTTGTCGCAAATTTTCGTCGCTAAATAACATTTTTCTTGTAGTGTGAACAATACCTAAATGCTGAACAATTTGAACTAGATGATGACACAAGTAACAAAAACTCAAGTCATCATCCTGATGAAGAAACCAAATTCATCTCTCAAAGTGCTAAGCGAGGAAGCAACAAAGTTCCTTGTTATGCTTTGGATAGAGTATCATTGTCTTACAATTACTTGATTTATAAGAAAAACACTTATGAGAAAATATGATTGTAATGCTAAGACTATGGATGTTATATTTTTATAGTATGACTATGATTTTAATGTTCAAACTATGTATTTGTTATGGAATGAATTAAATAACTTTTTGCTGTTTTTATTTCACTTGGTTGGTGGGGTGAAATTTTGGATGAGGGCAATGGAGTTTCGTTATTACATGCAATCATCACAATTTTATTATTGTTAGCAATATTGTAGGAGAAGAACTACCATGTGTCATCACTTGATATAGGATAAAAAAAAAATCGTGCATAAACAAACGAGCAAAATTGTTTCTCGTACTATTTTTCTCATGCTACACAAATAAGCGAAAAAATTTCTAAAAAAAAATATCACATCAAAACTTCTCTTAGGCAAATTTTCTTTCCTATGCGAGTTTTTCTCACTTTCAAACGTGCCCTAAATGAATTTTTTTCACTTGTGTAGCATGAGAAAAATTAAATGAAAAGTTAGAAAAATAAGAGGGGGTGGAGCAGCTTCTCAACCCGCCACTTCTCAAGTCTTCACCACGTCAAAACTTAGTTCAAGAATACAAAAATCAGAAAATCTCCATAGTTTTTATAAAAATCCCAAAGAAATTAATCAGTCAAACGTTCATGACCATCACCAGCTCAAAGAGGGAAAAAAGGGCCTAGAACGATTTGAAAAGTTCTATGAGAGTGAACCAAACAATGCCTATATTTCCATTTCTCATATTTCAGTGATTATATATACGTGTGTGTTGAGCAAATATGCAAATATTGAGAATATGCATGAATTTTACACGAACTGTACTTTTTTTACTGACATTACGATAACTAATAAAAATTAATAATTTTTAATAAAATACATGATTACAATGACTACAACTCTAAAATTTAGATAGAATCAAGAAATTATAAAAAATAATGCAATTGCATTAAATATAGAAATTTCTCAATTTCATCCAACACATTATGTTCTTCTTAACATTAAAAGCATAGACAACATTTATTTTTTTTAAATAAATAATTAAAATTTTGAATGACACGTGCATTTCAACTTTTTATTGGAAAACAATAAGGAAACAAGCAAGAAACATATTGAAGATATGGTCCCTAAATATGATAACCGAATTTCTTAGTTGATGGGAAATGGGTTTTCCGTTTATTTTAAAAAGTTTCCCACAAGTTTCAGAAATGTTTGGTCTTTGGTTTCGAAAACCGTTTCCCAAAAATGAGTTTCCCACGTAGAGCTTCAGGTAGCACTGTTTCTACTGTATCAATGATTATGAGTCTGGATTGGGTGCAATATGATTGAACAAAAATTGTGCAATAAGCTTCCGATCACCCTCAATTAGGTCCTAAGCCCGACACCTATCCCCCGGATGGAGGGTGATCTGGTGCTTAATGCACAAATATTTGTGCAATAGTATTTCATCTGATTTTTTTCAAGTTGGGGAATAAGAAAACCACATATACCCGCACTAATTAATAAAAGGGCAAGTAGGAACAGGATTAAAAAAAGTGCATCAATTATTGCAGCCCTTTAACTAATACACATGCAAATGGGTCGGGTTTGCTCATATGAGCAAAAATCCCAATTAATAAAATTCTCTCTGAATTATCCACATGAGAGCAACTTCATTCCTCCTTATTTAGACTTTGTCATCAGCATCCCATAAACTTATAAATAACTGGCTTGTCAAGAAAAGAGAAATAAAAGAAAAAAAACTCTAGTGTAAGCATTAAAATTCTCCTGTGAATAATTATTAAATGTCGAACAGATTAAGAAACATATAAAGAAATTAACCAGTGTTTCTCAGTGTCCCATATTGAATAGCTCTGACAGAAACCAAGTAGATGGATCATAAGATTGGAGAAAATTACATTGTGATAACGTGAGCAGTTTTGGCTTCCACCAATTGAAACAAAAAATTAGCAAAAACCTTCAAAATTTTAACTAAAATCAAGCATGTGAGTTAGGTATAATGTTTATTAAAAATAAAAAAAAAATAAAAACTTAAATGTTAATTTGAGAAAACAAAATATAAAAATCTTAAACTTAAATGCTAATCGAAACCCTAATTCTTACGTCATTCAATTACGCATGTATGTTATTCAAGCTCGTAGAATCATGCTTAATGTTAATTAAAAACTACAAGAATACTTAAATATTCATCTCATTTAGAATCAAAATAAAATTTTTAAATATTATTAAAAATATAAAAACTTTAAAACCTAATTAAATATTTATATTAATTAAAAAAAAACCTAAAATTAAACCCTCATCTTTTTTAAATTTTTATACTTAAATTAATTAAAATAAAAAATTATAAAACCCTTAAATTTTTAACTAAAATCAAGAATGTGAATCGTATATAATGTTAATTTAAAAAAAAATACCCACGTCCAAAGTCCCGATAGGCAGCTAGCAGAGATAAAGTACAGAGATGGTGTGTATAGGAAGGAAGCATGGGACCCACGCAGATGGTGGACGGCTCTGATGGGTGGCACGCGTGCCTGGCGAGCTCATCGGTTGCCACCTGCGGTTATCTTTGGGAACCATGTCCTCGGTAGTCGTGTCCCCACAAATAATAAAACCCAGGCGCGTGCCTGCCAGCAAGGCTGCCTCATCTCACTCCAAGTGGAGATGACGTCATCCACCTTGGCCATTCACCGGCTGCTGCCGGTGAGGGATAATCGATTTCAATCCGTTTGTTTTGCATATTCACCTTATAAATAGGGTTCATAATGGGTCGGTTTGTGTCAAGTACCAACCCAGACAACCCGAATATTGCGTGAGTCGGTCCGATTTCGATAAGTGGGTTTGAATTTGAGTTATCTACTTTCAAACCGAACCCACGTTAATTGTCCAAGGGTCACATTTTCGTCTATTGGTGGGAATGGATCTCTGATCCGAGTCCGACCCAATGTTCTTGAATACGGATCTTAAAATAATATCCACATGCGCATTCAGATCAGATTAGGACCTCCGAGATGATCGGACTATTTGGATACAAATCAATTTTTTTATCAGGTCTATATTCGGATCCAGATGCAATTACAACAAAACAGTTTTCCAGGACCCAGCATTGTAAGTCTAAAATTTGGATCTGGATGTAACTTTCTCTCATCCTATATCATTTTGGATCTGGATCAGGTTTCATTTTTTTTTTAAATCCAGATTAACCATGATCCAGCCTATATCTGATCCATTTGCATGTCTACTTTTTTCACACATTTGAATCCAGCGGTCCAGTTTTGAACTTGCTCCGTGGCCAAAAATTGGCAACAATAGGGTTGTCAATGGGTCGGGTACCCAACCCATTAGGGTATACCGAACCCGCCCAAATAATAAAATCACTGGCTTCAGATTCAGGTTTTTGTCTGGTTATGAAAATGGAATCCCAGATTCAAACCCGAATAATTTCAGCAATTCATTTTATTAGAAGTACATATAAAACTTGGGTTGATAACCCGAAAAAATCATGACCCAAACCCAACCCACATAGCGGGGCCAAGCCCTATTGTTATTTTGCATCTAGGGATGGCAGTAGACCGGGGGGAAATGGAGCCCGCCCCGCCTCACCTCATTTAAATTGGGGATGAAGGACATGAAACGGAGATGTAGGTGGGGATGAAGGTTAAAATCAAAACCCGTGTGCGGATGGAAGTGGGGATGGACTTATGCTTTCCCCCACCTCACCCCATTCCCGTTCTCGACCCCGCCCCATCCCATTCCCAATCCTTCTTTAGAGATGGCAGTGGATCGAGGAGAAACAGAGCTCCACCCCGCATCACCCAGTTTGAACCGGGGATGGAGGACATGAAACTGGGATGGAGGCGGGGATGAAGGTTAAAATCAAAACCCGTGCGGGAATGGAGGCAGAGATGGAGGTTAAAAACAAAACTCGTGCGAGAATGAAGGGTAGGATTTTGAGACGGAGCGGGGGGTGGAGACACCCCGCCCCGGTCCACTCCCATTCTATTCGCATCGTAGACCGGGTTCACTTAGATTCCGATATGAAAGCGAAACGAGACGAGACGAATTCCGGTTCAAGAACCGAATCACGGCTATAAATAGAACGGGTCGCGATCCACCGCCATTTCGATCGTCGTTTCGCGGGCAAACAATGGCGAGGGGAAAACAGGAGCCCTCCATCGCTCTCTCCAGAAGCCGAAGCTAAGGAAAGCCCTAGAGGACTACGGTAAGATCATTGTTTCCACCGGCTTCGTTGCAATTGATTTTTAGGGTTTCTCTGATTCGATTGCTTGTTATCTTTCTCTCTGCTTCGGATCGTCTCGGTTCAGGGTGGGACGCGTTGCTGGCGTCGATCGCAACCTTCCATGTGTTCATGGCGCCCTACACCAAGGTCGAAGAGAGCTTCAACGTTCAGGTATCTGCCGTTGGTTGTAATTCTACTCTGCTTTCTTGTTTAGATCGATTTCTGTTGTAGCTTGGGAGTTTATGATTCTCTTTCTGTCACTTGATTGTCGGAAACTTCAGATAATGTGTGTTGCCGGAAGAAACACCAGACGTGTGTGTGTGTGTGTGTGTGTGTGTGTGTGTGTGTGTGTGATCTTTGTAATTTGCAAACTAGAATTGATCAGCTTCTCATTGGTTGCTTGGTGGTGCAAGAATAGTGTATTATTAGAGCTTCAAGAAGGGGGGGAAACTATAGGTGTAACCACAGTGCGGAATGTGTAATTGTTAGTGCAATGTCGTGTAATTGACGTGTTTGGGTTGTGGAATCGCAAAAGGATTTTGCCTTTGACGCATGGATTTTGCATTCCATGAGAAAGAAAGGACACGTCTTCGCTGACATATTCAAATATGCTGAATTGATCATGCTACGATCTGCTACATCCTATCTCTCCCCGTTTCATCGTCTGGCTTAATGAAACGACAAAATTACATTGATGCTTCCATTTCAGATATTGTGGGTAACATAGAAGGGATCTCTGTTTTTGCTCTGGGTAAGGGGGAGGGGAGGTCTTTGGAATTGCCGCTGTGTTATAATATAAACAAATTATATATTGTCATGCACTTACCAGAAGCTGTGATTAGAGAAAGAAGAATGAGCAATGTTGAAGATGTAAACTGTTTTGAGGATGAAGTTCGAAAGGTTTGGTGAAAGATGATAAAAGTAAAGATAGATTTTAGTTTGTGATTTTAGATTTTCTAATACACTTTAATATTTGAAGTAGGGTAGTTTGTTGCAAAGTTGACGTCATTTTATCAGAGTTAAAAAAATGGGTTTTATAAGCCTTTTAGAAATGTGGCATACATACTACATTGGTGGAACACAAGTTTCGCATTGGTCCAATTCTTTCCACCCTAACTTTAATGAACAAAGAAATTAAAAAGATATTGGAATTCTCCTGATAATTATGAATTATGAATAAATTGGATATTCTCTGTCATATGTTTTTTATATTACTTTTTTTCTATAGAGTAAATATATTTTCCAATAAAAAAAAGCCTTAGTAGGCCAAGTTTCACTTGAGCTTGGTCATGAACTTACCCAGATCCATTGATAGGCAAACTGGTCAATTGTTACATTTTGTAGATTTTATGTTACTTCATAAATTGGATTCTTGAATTTGATGTTTTTTTAAAATGAAGCTATTGGAAAAGCCTAATCATGTTCCTGTTTGGAGTTAGAACCCTCTATTGGGTTTGCCAATGATATAATGAAAGAGACCAAGAAGCAGTGTGTAACTAGGGATAATCGATAGGGTGAACATTGAAGAACTTGAGCTATAATAAAATAGAGAAATAGAAACAAGACATTGAGGTAAGATGGTATCCTTATGGAGACTTGTGCTATGTTTGGTTGCATTCAAATGTGATTTGGAATCTCACGCTACGGTTCATACATATTGCTGATCATGCATATTGTTCATACAAATTGCTGATCATGCATATTGCTTTTTATACATGTTATTCATGCATGTTGCTGATCATTCATGTTGTTGATCATACATGTGGTTGTTCATACATGTGGCTGTTCATACATATTGTTATTCGCAATGATGTTGTGACAGCAATGATGCTGTCAGCATGTTTCTGTTCACACTTGTGCTGTGACAGCAAACATGTTGTCAGCTTGTTGTTGTCCACACTTGTGCTGTGAGAGCCAACATGTTGTCCGCATGTTGCTGTACATACTTGTGCAGTGACAGCAAACACGTTGTCAGTGTGTCGCTGTCCACTCGTGTGTAGCGACAGCATATGGTATGCATGTTGCTCATATATGTATGTTGCAACAGCAAGTATGGTATATTGCTGTGTATATATATATATAATGCTGCATACATACATATATATGCATATTGCTGCATGTGCATTGGGGCTGCAGTCAATGCATTTGAAAATATATGCTTTCTATTGAAATTGTGAGATCTGATCGGTTTTGGATATTCATCTAAATCTGAGATGAATAGATGCCGAAACTGGTCGATTTTAAAAGTTGGGTTTTTGGTTAATGTGATAAATTTGATAAGATTGCATTCATTTATTTGCCATAAATATGCATTGATGATTGATCATTGTAAACATAAGTTAGTATATCTGTGTGTGATTTATGTTCCCTAAAATTTTGTAATAACATGAATTATTTATAAGATTGTTTTGTGGTTGTGTGAGAACCACTGATGGGCCTATGGAGGCTAAGAGCATGTGTTGCTCTTCTGTTACTGAAATTGTTTATGCATTGCAAAATGATTTCTAGAATATTGGTTTTCCAAAATTAATTATATTGTTGAATTGATAGGGCAAGGGCTCAAATCTGTGATTGCATGCTGATTTGAATAATTGTTCTTATGTAAAGAACTCTTAATTGATTAAGATGGTAAAAGAGATCAAACAGTGTAATAATGTTTTTCCTTGATGTCCCTTTAACAGTATGAGAATCTTAGATGACGGTCGTGAGGGACATGAGGATACTAAAACACAATGTGCATTTGTTGTCCTTAAGAACCCTATGTGAGGTTCATGTTCCCGACCGCGGTTATAAGGAACTTTCAGCCACTTTGCTTGGGGGTATTATTGTTGATTCGACTGAAGTTATTAGTATATCAAGAAAGTGACATCAATAGATGTTGATGTCCTTGATGTCCCGACATTAGGTGTTGATGCCTAATGTTTCAATTGATGGTGTTGATGTTAGATATCGGTCGGGAAACAAGTGTGGAACCTAGTAATTAAAATACAAATTGTGTGTTAAGCTATGACTGAGAATTACTTTGAATCTCAAGAATTTTACTTGTTTTGAGTATCCGCGGGTTTGTAAGAAAAGTTGGAATTAAATATGTGCCTCTAATAAGGACATAAATAACTTAAAAAGTTATTCATGCATATGCATAGCTTCATGCATATGCATAGCTTCATGCATCATTTAGTATTAGTTTCATGCATTGCTGAATATTTGATTTAGCATGAAATTGTTAAATGCTTGCTTGAACTGCTTGAATGGTAAGTTAGTTCTGATGAATTATTGCCTGTGATTTTTTCTTAAATTTGTGCATGATTTAATTTGTGTTATTTACTTATTGTTGGATTTTGTTAGAGGAATTCGTACGAAGACTTCGTTCTTACGGAGGCTTAGTGATGAGAGAGACTGGCTGGGTGGAGGACTCGAGGTTTATGACTTGGTGGCTCGGGTTCTGATGAGCATGGGATGGAGTAGAGTTGATTTTTTAATTTTGAACTTTCTTGACTTATTTGATTAAATAAATGAAATTCAATTCATAGTTGTAAATTGACTATGTTTGGAATGGTTGATAGAATGGGAATATTAAATTTGTAATACGCCTGTGGTCCTTGGGAGGTTTTCCACAATTATTTTAAAAAATAAAAAATTTGCATTTTTTGAGGGTAAATTTGGGGTTGTTACATATAATCAGGTAAATCTTGTACAATCATCTATGAAGGTAATAAAATACGATGATCCTCCTTTTGGCAAAACAGGTGAAAGACTTCATACATCAGAATACACTAGATCAATAAGACTTTTTGATTCCCTATCACTAGACTCTAATGGCAAGGCATAACCCTTTGCCAAACTACACTCTCATAATCTTTAACATGATTTGACACAACTAATTTAGGCTCACAAAAACTTTATGAAAACACCAACTTTTGCAACCTAGAGCTAAAAATATGACTAGCTGTGGTGTTACAAAACAGACTCGTCTATAACAAAAGCTCTCAATCTGATCCCAAGTTTCTTTTGCTCACTCATATCAATCCAGTCCAAGTAGTATAAATATCATTTTTTATGGTCAATCTCAATCTTCTTCCCTGACAACTAATCCTATACCATACATCTAAAATGAGAGAAGGTAATATTACAATTTGGTAATTTGACGAACAAAAATAAGATTCATAGCAAGGGATGGGACATGGTAAACTTGAGAAAGATTTATCTTACTACCGGGATAAGAATCAAAAGTAATGGAACCTACTTTTGAGACAGACATAAAAGAACCATCTACAGTGTAAAAACACCATTGCAAGGCTAACGGTTGGTTAGAATAGGCTCATGGGATGTCATATGACATGAAACCTCTGAGTCTATTAACCAACCAAAGAAACAACCTGAGATACTTGGGAAAGTATTACCAGAGGAAGATGCAGATATAGCAGAGGAAAGGGCTACGACTTATTGGACAAGAAGTTGCAATTATTGAATCTGTTGCATTTGTTGTTGCACTTTTTCCAACAATTGAAGCTTACCACCACCTAACGATTTCAAAGATCTTGTTGTTGAAAGACCAACAAACCGAGTGTCAATGTCAGAGTGATCATCCTTGGGCTTTATACCGTCACCATCAGAAGATGCTGCATAAACTCTACCTTTCTTTTTCTGGAGAATTGGACAATAATTTTTCATATGACCAAAATTCTTACAGTAGTGACATTGAATAGAGATCATGTCACCTCTCCCTTCAAAACTCAAATCACCTCTTTTCTCAGCTCTTCCACCACCTCTGTCACCAAATCTGCCACCTAGTTGGTGAGAAACTCTCATGACATTGTCACCAAATGAATAGGTTCTAAGAAACCTTTGTAATGAAACACTAGTACAAAGAACAATGTCACAAAATGACTATAACGCATGCACAAGCACATAAACAAGAAGCCACTAATGGGCAAAATACAATATAGGCCACAAAGGGCTAGGCACCAAACACACACAATGTGAGAGAGAGAGAGAGCTTGAAATATAAAAAATAATATATTGAAATGCTATGAAAAAGCATTGGAGAGAAGTGGGGGCAAAAGCCCCTTTTATACACTTTATGGGACTAAGGGGAGCTCCCCAACGGTCATATTTGTGACCGTTGGGGAGCTCTCAACGACTCTCTATAGGTTGGACCCTCCTTCCCCTTCACAAATGAAAAGTAACAAAAAGAAAGAAAAATAAAAAGACTAAATTGCCTCTAATGGGCATTACAAAAGATAATAGAGAAATAATATATATATATATGGTATACATATTTTAACAACCTCGTCTTGGTCTCTTCTGCAATCAACTCTGCTATGACTCTGCTGACAGATAGAAAGTGAGAACGATGCAAAATGACACTCCTTGTTCTATCAAAATCTGGTTTGAGCGCCATAAGAAACTCAATAACTCTATTAGTTTCTCTATACTAGTCAATGTTAAATTATGTATATATAAATATATATATATATATACATATACTTATATATATATACATTCGTATATATATATATAAGTATATATACGTATATATGTATATATACATAATTATATAGCTTTTTCCTGTTTTGTATAAACCAAAAACCCGATAGGGGTGTTTTGGTAATTCCATATGTACTTTTTTGTTTTTTACTTTTCTTTCTTTTTTCCCCTTTTTCTTTTTCCTTTTTTATTTTCTGTTTTTGCTTTTTGGAACCATAAAGGGGCCCCACCCATCTAGTTGTTGGGGCCCCAACAGTCATATTTATGACCGTTGGGGCTCCCAACGACTAGAAGGGAGCCCCCTTTATGGTCCTTCTAAAGTGCTCTCCTCCTCTATAAAAATAGGAGGTTCCCCCTTGTAATTGTATGGGTTTTTCACCCTTCTCTTCTTTTCTTCAATAACATCCAACTTATGACTTTAAGTCATTTTCTATTTTTGAGAGTTTTGTGTGTGCATTTGGTGTTTGTGTTCTTGGCTCTAGTGGTCACTCTTTAAGAGTACCTTTTTGCTCTATTGGTGCTTCCGCCTATTTCATTACATGGTATCAGAGCTCGGTTGGTGATTGGGCTTTTCTTTTGTCATCTTGGAACGCGTGCCTCTCAAAGTTTTGAAGGAAGAAAGTATACTTGGTGCCGATGGAATGTGACTCTAAAGTGGAGCTTTCTTTTAAGCTAAATGGGTCCAACTATCTCATGTGGGCCTCCGCTATGGAAAATCATCTAAGAGGTAAGAAACTTTGGGGTTTTGTTATGGGAACTACTCCCGAACCCTCTCTTGTTCTCACCAAAATTGAAAATGAGGTTGAAAAAGCTTTAGATGGCGATGAGCGCATCAAAGCCATTAATGAACATCAATCCAAAATTGAGGATTGGGAAAGTAACCATGCCAAAATTTTGGCATGGTTTATGAACAATGTAGACCTTAAAAATTGTGCTAATATTGCCAAATTTAGAAGGGCCAATGAGACTTGGTTCTTCCTTAAGGGTATGTATACCCAAAAGGATCTTGCTCGACAATTTTTTTGTCAAGAAAAAATCTGTTCCACCAAACAAATGGATATGAGTGTCCGGGACTATTTTAGCTCTCTAACCCCTCTTTGGGATGAGCTTGTCCTTCTTGAGCCTAAATGGGTTGCTCCACAAGATATTGAGCTAAGAAGGGAACAAATTGAAAAGGAGCACTTCTTTCAATTCCTTCATGGACTTCGCCCGGAATTTGAACAAGTAAGGGCATCTCTTCTCCATAGAAGCAAAGCCCTACCTATTGAAGATGCCCTTGCCGAGATATGTCAAGAAGAAACTCGACTTTGCTTGAGCATTAAGAGTGATGAAGTTTTGGCCGTTACTAGGCCCGGATCGAATGTTAAAGCATATAGGCCTCCCCACTTTAACAAAAATAACTATGGACCTAGAAAGGGAATTATATGTCATTATTGTAATGAACCGGGGCTCATTAGACCGGTTTGTTCAAAGCTTAAAGGAAAGGTTGCCGCGGTTGGAGAAAATTCTCCAAAGAAAGAAGAAAGTCCCAAAGAAGGAGATATCAAAGAAACTCTTAATCATATCTCCGAAGTTCTCCAACACCTTCTCAAGTCTCCTCCTTCAACATCCGGAGCCGCCATCGCCTACTCTTCATCACCTCCAGGTATGTGGATACTAGACTCTGGTGCTTCGTTTCACATGACATCTCATAAAAACTCTCTTTCAAATGTTTTTTCCGAACCCATGTCCTCCTATGTTTCAACGGTCGATGGAACATCATTAAGAATTGAAAGTATTGGAACACTTGACTTCAAAAATTCTCAAAACTTTTTCGTTCCTAAAGTAAGAATCGTTTCAAAAATTAATTTAAATCTTTTTTCCGTTTCCCAAATCACCGATCATGGATGCCAAGTCTCTTTCTCACCTAAAGATTGCACCGTGCAGGATCTCTAGTCAGGGAAGCTGATTGGGCAAGGCCATAGAAGGGGTGATATCTATTTTATGGATTTTTTGACGCTTCCATCTAAGTCATCTTGCAATCTTGTAAAAGACAAAAGTATTTGAATTTGGCATGAGAGACTTGGTCATCCAAATTTTGTAAAAATGTCTCTTTTTCCTTTTTTGAACAATACTTGTAAAGACAATCACATGACTTGTAAAGATTGCATTTTTGGGAAATCTAAAGCTACTCCATTTTCTCAAAGAAGTTACTTTACCACTCGGCCATTTGAACTTATTCATTCCGATGTGTGGGGACCCTTTCCCATTTTGTCTAAAGGAGTTTTTTCATATTATGTGGTCTTTATTGATGACTTCACTCGATTTACATGGATATACTTCCTAAGTCGCAAATCCGAAGTCTTCTCCTTCTTTAAAGAATTTCATGCAATGGTTAAAAATCAATTTTTGCGAAATCTATCTATTCTTAGGTCCGATTCGGGAGGTGAATATATGTCTAATGATTTTCAAAGCTACTTAAAAGAAAGTGGAATTTGTCATCAACGTTCTTGTCCCAATACTCCGCAACAAAATGGTCTTGCGGAAAGAAAGCATAGGCACATAATAGAAACTACAAGAACATTATTGATTTCAAAAAATATCCCAAAATCCTTTTGGGCCGAAGCGGTTCTAACCTCAACATATCTCATCAATAGAATCCCTTCGTCCTCTTTGAAAAATCTTTCTCCATTTGAAAAACTTTACAATATGTCTCCCAATTATAAAAGAGTAAGAATTTTTTGATGTAAATGTTTTGTTTTAACTCGCAAAAATGATAAACTCTCTCCTAGGGCTATTGAATGTATATTCTTAGGATATGGCGAAAAACAAAAAGGATATCGATGTTTTGACATGCTTAAGAATAAACTTTATATCTCAAAAGATGTCACATTCCTCGAAGAAGAAAATGGTTTTTCGCACCAACCAAATGAAAATATTGACTATTCCTTTTTATTTGACTTGTTACCTCAAGAAAACATCATAGATGATCATGTTGATCCTAGTGAACCTCTTAATGAAAATCTTGTTGAACATCCAAGTAATGATCAAAACTTAGAAGAAAATGCTTCAAGACAAATACAAGTCTACTCTAGAAGGAATGAAAGAAATCCTCCTTGTGCCCTTGAAAGATTTTCTCAAAGTGAGTCAATAGAAGAGACCTCTCAAAGAAGATCAAATCATGTTCCTAAGATACCAAATAGATTTGTCTCTTATGACTCTTTTTCTCTTAACTTTCGAGCATGCTTACTTGCTCTTCACTCCTTTCATGAACCATCTCATTACAATGATGCTAAACAATATGCTCATTGAAATGAAGCCATGGAACTTGAACTTAATGCCCTTAAAAGGGCGCAAACTTGGGAAATCATTGATCCTCCCAATGGCAAGAAACTCATTGGATGTAGATGGGTGTTTAAAGTAAAAACTAAGAGTGATGGTTCATTAGAAAGATATAAGGCTAGATTGGTAGCCAAAGGATATGCTCAAGAGTATGGGGTAGATTATGATGAAACTTTTGCCCCAGTTGCTCGAATGACTAGTGTTTGAGCCCTTATTGCCATAGCTTCTGTTAAAAAATGGCCAATCTTTCAACTTGATGTTAAAAATGCATTCTTGAATGGTAATTTAAATGAAGAAGTTTATATGGAACCGCCTCCAGGTATGAATTTAAATGGAAAAATTTTTAAATTAAAAAAGGCTTTATATGGACTTAAGCAAGCTCCTAAAGCTTGGTATGACAGATTTAGTAATGTATTAATCAATTTAGGTTTTTCTTCTTGCTATACTCACACTGCTCTTTTTGTCAAAAGGACAGGTGACTCCATTATTATGCTTCTGCTATATGTTGATGATATGATCATCACTGGGAATGACAAAAAGGGAGTAAATGATGTTAAGACTATATTAAAAGATACTTTTGATATGTCTGACCTTGGTTATTTGAGATATTTTTTAGGAATTGAAGTGGCTTATTCAGCGCGTGGGTACATCTTATCTCAAATGAAGTTAGCTGCAGAAATTTGTTCCAAATCCGGAATATCTGATGAAAAGAAAGTAGAAACTCCTGAAGTTATCAATGCGAAACTAAGACTTGAAGATGGTGTTCTTCTTGAAGATCCAACCCCCTACCATCAATTAATTGGATCCCTCACCTATCTATCCATCACACGTCCAGACATAGCTCATGCGGTTCATGCAGCGAGCCAATTTCAGCACGCTCCTACTACGGTTCATATGGCGGTCGTAATGAGAATTGTGTGATATATCAAAAATACCATCTCCAAGGGACTCTTCTTATCCTCTTCCTCATCTCTTGAATTGACTGCTTTTACTGATGCTGACTGAGGAGGAAATTCCAATGATCGGATCTCAATTACGGGTCTTTGCATTTTTTTAGGTGAATCTCTCATCTCGTGGAGATGCAAGAAGCAGCAGAAGGTCTCCTTATCATCTACTGAAGCTTAATATCGGGCTATGGCAATGACAACTATGGAGATTGTGTGGCTCAGAAGTCTTGGTGACATGGGCGTTTTCATTTCCACTCCCACCAAGCTCTGTTGTGATAACAAGAGTGCGATATACATTGCCAGCAATCACACCTTTCATGAGCGGACCAAGCATATCGAAATGGATTGCCATTATGTTCGAGACGAATACCTCAAAGGAACCATCACATTGCCATATGTCACTTCAGAGTATCAACTAGCTGACTTCTTCACCAAGGCGCTCCCAACTCCACGATTCATGTTTCTTCTTGGCAAACTTTTGGTCTTCTCCCCGTAAAGTTTGAGGGGGCATGTTAAATTATGTATATATAAATATATATATACATATACTTATATATATATACATTCGTATATATATAAGTATATATACGTATATATGTATATATACATAATTATATAGCTTTTTCCTGTTTTGTATAAACCAAAAACCCGATAGGGGTGTTTTGGTAATTCCATATGTACTTTTTTGTTTTTTACTTTTCTTTCTTTTTTCCCCTTTTTGTTTTTCCTTTTTTATTTTCTGTTTTTGCTTTTTGGAACCATAAAGGGGCCCCACCCATCTAGTCGTTGGGGCCCCAACAGTCATATTTATGACCGTTGGGGCTCCCAATGACTAGAAGGGAGCCCCCTTTATGGTCCTTCTAAAGTTCTCTCCTCCTCTGTAAAAAGAGGAGGTTCCCCCTTGTAATTGTATGGGTTTTTCACCCTTCTCTTCTTTTCTTCAATGACATCCAACTTATGACTTTAAGTCATTTTCTATTTTTGAGAGTTTTGTGTGTGCATTTGGTGTTTGTGTTCTTGGCTCTAGTGGTCACTCTTTAAGAGTGCCTTTTTGCTCTATTGGTGCTTCCGCCTATTTCATTACAGTCAAGAAGTCCTAAACAAGTTTGACATAAGGTACACGACTCACACTTCATACATTTTTCACATTTTTTTGACCCTTTATAAGTGTAAGAGCATCCTAAATTCTTTGCATATTCAAATAAAATTCTTTAATTGACTTAATTTCTTGGCGCATAGTTCTCAATTCTTGAGTGAGCTGATAGTGTCTTGCCCAATTCTTTTACTTGTATACTTGTATGAGGTATGCCCAAACTTCTTTAGCCTTCTGAAACTCAGAGAGATTCATAGCTATTCTCTGCTCTACTAAAACCAGAATCCACGCCTTGACCCTTGTATCATTTATAGCCCATTCATATATTGCTTTGTCAAAGTCAGCACCGGTGGTCCTGGGTTTCACCTTCGAGCCATCCAAGTACCCTCCAAGTCTTTTTCCTACTATTAATGTAGTCATAAAGTCTGCCCAATAAGTATAGTTTGTCTTGTCAAGTTTCACGGGAACAATTTGTATGCCTTCTTTCTCCATACCTCACCAATCCCAAACTTCAAGAAGCAAAAACTGTGCACAACCACCATAATAGGAACAACAAAAACACAACAACAAACCAAGTATGCTTAATGAAAATCAAGCTAACATGCCACAATAGTCAACTATGTTGAACAAAGGTCAATGATACTCATAAGAACACTAACCGAGTCACAATGATCAGATTCAACAAATCTGGTGAACTGGAAACTCTATATCCAGAAAAGCTTACAAAACAACAAACACTCAAATCACCAAAATGAGTGCAAATACGCTGGAGTCACACTACACAACATATGCAAAACTAAGAGTTCCAAAACTCCACAATATAAGGCTAATCAGGTCACCCGATGGCATCAAACAACAAGAAATAGGCTATTGTCCCCTAGTAGCCTTAGGAAGACTTCACAAAATTCATAAACTAGCCCATTTCTGCGCCCAAGCTAATCACCAACAGATTCTTCACTCAAATACGATCCAATTAGAACTGATTTGCACTAGAAAAACCCCAAAATCCAAACAGATTCACCGTTCTTTAAATCTGGACAGATTTTCTTCTCTTAACAGAAAAACTATTGAATAATCCACAGAAAAATAAGCCAAAGCTGCAAATTGAGTGAGGATTGATTCAACAGTATTCTTAAAATGAACCCTTATTAAACCCCTAAAGCAAACCTCACAAAATCAGACAACCCACAGTCGTTCTCCTCTTGGATGATGTCACTTGGCACGCAGTTTGATACAAGAACAAAGCCACCAATCCTCTTTGATGCCTCTCCTCTGATTATTCTCGGGCTCTGATACCATATGGAATCGTAATGGGATCGAAAAGAGAAGGAGAATCAGAAAAGGGAAGAACGAAATAGGAACTTCATTCTTGTTTACAAAAGAAGAGTATTCATTATCGTGGGGGTCGACCCCTCTATATACATTCCAAGGCTATGTACATAATAAGGTAAAAAATGCCCCTAGTATAAATGCTATGTACAAATGAATGCTACTTAAAAAGGGGCAGTACACAAATGGTAATACACTATATTATATCTCTTAACATGGGAAAGGGAAAAGTTGACCTTGGGGCTCAAAAGAGATGGGAAGAAAAATCCTAAATTCAATTGCGCTGAAAGAATCTTAGAGCTAGGGTTAGTAAACCAGCCAAACAAACCAAACTTGAAGTGTTCAAGTTTGGCTCATTCTTGTGAGGCAAGTGGAACTCGAGCTGATGACAAGCCCGAGCTACCTCATTTATAAGTGAGATACATTGTTTCATACTTGGAAGCAGTAAAATTTGAACTTCTGGACCTATTGAGCCAAGCTCAAACTGGCTTGTTTACCCAAAAAAGGCATTGCTTTAAAGCTGGAAATAATGGGATTGGAACTTTAAACCTGTTGCTTGCAAGCCAAACACTTCAACCACTTATTCTACACTACAATATATAATTATAAATTAATTTTAAAATATATTCATTACTGCTTAACGAGCCTATATGAGCCCAGCTGGGCCGAACACCTCTTTATGAGCCAAGCACGGGACAAGCTGCATGTGGCTCATCTTGTTTCCTAGCCCTACTTGGAGCTCTAGGGAGGGAGATTATAATATGTTATTTATCTTAAATAATGCAATAAGGAAGTCTGGATGCTTCTTTGTGATTACTCACATGTTTGTGTGTGTGTGTCTGCATGCATAATGTATGTGTGTGTGCATGTGCATGTGCAAGATGGAAACTTTGGTAATTTAGATTATTGTTCTAATTGAGCTTATCACTCATCAATAAGAAGATTGTGCAATCTGATTTTAGTTGGGAGTGTCAGTGCTCACTCTTTATTCTAGTTTCTTGCCATTTGTTGTTTTCTTAACATTATGTAAATATGCAACTTATGAATTAAGGTTGACCTTTTTAGTTTATGAGCTTCCAAGTGGATTACGCTTGTGCCTGTTTCAGCGGATGGTGACTCTACTGCAGTGGTGGATCGCTTGGTTCATATTGACTCATTTGCAGCAATGAACGGAATTTCCCGCTTTTGTGAGAATAAGTTTCCGTGGAGGTGCGTCACTTGTTTCTAAGTATTGTGTCCTTTGTGCTTCAAATTCATTTAGAGTGAGATTATCTTCTGTAAATTGCTGTGTGATGATATGTCTGATTTATTGGTAACGGTGCTGGGGGTCAAAGCGGAGGAGATTCACTCTTAAGTTTTGAATGACAGCATTTCCTTATGTAGGAATTACTGGAGCATTGTCATCAAAATCTTTGTTGACACAACTTTTTGAGATTACAAAAGAATGGATATGGCATCTAGGCCATTGGATAAATGTAGCTTCCTATGACTGGTGTTTCCTAATATTGCTCAATGTTATGGCATTAGTCAATTGAGGCAGACTACCACTTTTGACATTTGCATAATCGTCAAGACCTCACAATCTGTAGATTTACATCAGCTCTGATTTCTCCATTATATTTATTGGCTTATAAGAACTGCTGTTGGATTTCCAAATATAATTATAGAAGCTTATTTATAAATTTCTATAGCTTTCTGGATCATTCCTCTTTTGTTGCAAAAGCATAAATTCGCCTTCTTTCGGCTACTATTGGTCTACTTGCTTCAAAGGCTTAAGCTCTTGTAGGTAAAGAAGCCTAGACCTCTTACTTAAAGAGGTCTAAGTCTCTACATGAAGCCTAAGCCTGGTTACTTTGGAAGTTTTCTTTCACTGAAAATTAAAGTCCTTAGGCAGATTAAAAACCTCATTTTAAGCACAAATTTGAGAGAATAAGAAAAATAAAATTGCTTTATACTCTATTTCATTAAATAACTATTGCAATCACTAATAACTGCCATCCTGTAAGAGAATAAGCTATGTAGCTACAGTACAATAACTAGAGTGAAAGGGAATAAGAAAAAAAATCTAATAGTTATCAACTTCATATCAATAACTGTCAAATGGCAAAGGGTGTAATTCTTGGCATTTTCACGATGATTATATAAAACTTGTAGCTGAGGCTGGGAAACAAGCTGAGCTGCTTGTGGCTCAGCTCGTAAAAAGCTTGCTCAAACTTGTGAAATGAGAGCAGATCAGGTGATCTGTCAAATCACTTTAAGAAGGTGATTTGACATCTTCACCGTCCATTGCTTCATCCCACAAGGACCTCATGGTCACTTGTGTACATTGTGGATGGTGAGGATGCCAAATCACTTTTCTAAAAGTGATTTGGCAGATCACTTGATCTACTCTCTTGTAAAATAGGTGATCTCATGCATAAATTCTGCATTTTATATACATATTTTTATGCATGATCCATTGGAAAAATGAATTAAAACCCATTCTTGTCAGCGTTTTTCAATATACTGTTTTAAAATCAAAATAAAGGTAAAATCGTCAATTTCAAACCTTCCCTGCGTTTTTACAGGGTTTTAATTAGTTTAGGATTTCTCAATTCATAGTTTAAGTAGTTTAGGAGTTTTAATTATTGTTCTAATTAGTTTAGGATTGATTATTTTTGGAAATATATTTTTTAGAAGTGTAGTTTTGAAATTTTCAAAAATTAGTTGGTGTTTTTTTTAAAAAAATCGTTTTCACCCTGATTTTTTTAGTATAATATATATTTTTCAAGTCAGAGGGGGCGTCCTTCCTTTGGAAAAAATGCAGGTGCTCTTCTCTCCCTCTCCTCTTCGTTTCTTCCCTATTTGCTTCGTTCGATCATCGGTTCTCCCTCTTCTCTTCTCTTCTCTTCTCTTCTCTTCTCTTCCCTTCTTCAATCTCGATTTCATTTTTCTTCAAACCCTTGCTTTCGCCGGTGCTTTCTTGCCTCATCGTCGGACTACACGTTCAACTAAGGGAGTGGCCACGTTCTTTTTCTCAACCCCTCCATCGGAAGCGACCGTGAGGTACGTTTCTTTTCCCTTTTCTCGTTACTTTTCTGCATATTAGATATTAATATTCGGTTTTTCTTTGATTGATATGCATCACACAAATATCGCATTTAGGGTAGTGTGATTCTTGTTTTTATTTTCTGCATATAGGTTAGGAGAAATTTAAATTTATTGCAACATATCATTCATCTCAATTAGGTCGGTTTTGTTTTAGTTAGATTCTTTTTAGAAAGCGCGCAGCAGAGCATCTTTGTTAAGATCGGTTTGGGGTTTGTGAAGCCTGCAAGATCAGCATGAACCAGTGGGTTCACACAAACCTTGATCAGACCCAGTAGCGTCAGTTATATTTTTGTTTGAATCTGGTTGACGTGACCTGCCACTCACGCAGACTTGTGTGATTCATAGTGTATGTGTTTCTGGTCTGTCGGAAACCAGCCCACATGCTGGCGGAGCTGAATGCAGATTGGCACGACCTGTTATCTGTAGAATCACGTTTTATAGCATGACTCCCAGATCATGGTCGTGATCAGTCCAGACCAGATGCGTGTGTGATCACTGTTCAGGTTTGCTCGGTTCACCGTGGTCTTAAAAATCACGTTTTTTATCTTCATGCAAATCTGCGGCTTGCACATCATTGCCTCGCTTGAAACACAGGTTTGTATGACTTGCAGCCTGCAAAAATATTTCAAGTTAACGTGATCAGGAGTTCCTGAATTTCTGGTATTCTTTTGACTGTTACAACAGACCACGTGTGAACCGGATCGCGCTCAGAGAATTTTTTTTTTTTTTAGACTTGTAGAGTTACGGGCCTTGCTGCGTTAATTAGTGTAGTTAGCTCGATTAGGTGTTTTAATTTTTATTAGAAATTAGTTAGGTTGTTTTTATGTTTCACATAGTTACGAATTAATTAATAGTTGCAGCATTATTTAGTTAGTCAATGTAAAGTTTTAGTATTGTTAGTTAGGGTGTTTAATTCATTGTTCTTTTTAGTTATTTAATTAGTTTGTAGTTTAGTTCAAGATCTTCTCTCTAGATTTAACGTTTTTCTTTTAATTAGATTGTTTTAGTTTTTTTTGTAGTTACAATTAATTCGGTTATAGCCTAATTCAAGTTTCCACTTCATTAGCTGTGTTTTCTTTTTCAGCATTAGTCTACTTGCTAAAAATAGTTTAATTAATTAATGAGTCAGTTTAGATTTAACGTGTTTCTTGTTTCAAGATTAGTTAGTTTGTTTTGAATGTGTTTGTAGTTAGTTTGTAAACAGTTTGTTACATTTTAGTTTTAGTTAATTTGTTTCGTAGTTAAGTTGTTACACTTTAGTTGGTACAAGTTGTTAGAGTTAGTTTTAATTTTTTTATTCTTGTTTTTAGCAAAACTAACCTTAGTTTTAGGTATAGTTTCTGTGTTTTGTTTTGTTTTTGTCGTTTTGTGTTGCAGAGAACAGTTGTGTGTGCGAAAAGCTTTGTGTTGCAGAGAACAGTTGTGTGTGCGAAAAGCCCTTCAAAAAGGCCCTTCGAGCCCTCGAAGGTCCCTAAAAGGCTCCTAAGCGAGCCCTTAAGAAGGCCCTTCAGAAGATGTGTGAGAAATGTAAGCAATGAATGCAAGACATCTGAACATGAAATACCAATATCTTTTGGATTCAAGCGAAGCATTGAAGATCAAGGGGCTAGTCACAAGCAATAAGAAGACCCTCATTTTCTTTTCTCTTAGTTTTAAGATTATTTACTTTTAAGTTGGGTTTGTAATAAGGCCTGTAGTTATTTTTATTCTTTGAGCCGTTTGCAGAAGGCAGCATTCTCATTCCATTACTTTATTTTATTTAATTTTTAAGGCAATAAATATTGCAATTCTGTGGAATACAAGGTTGTTCATCCCGTTCCTTGAGTTCGACCTTGATCTCACCCTAGTGTGAGCCGGTTTTTATTATTTGGTGTCTGGCTTTTGCAAAATGTTTTATCAAAAATATTTCTTTAAAAATATATTTCATAAAACTTACACCAATAGTCTTTGCAAGCCAAATAAGAATAGTAATAAGTATATTTTAGATATATTTTACATTTTATAAAAGTGTATAAGAAATTGTTGAAGTATTTGGTTTGCAAGCAATAGGTTTAGAGATAGAATCTTATGCTTTCAGCTCTGAAACAATGTTACTTTTGTAATGCTATTACTCCCAGGAAACAGTGAGTTTTTGTAAACAAGCCAGCTTGAGCTTGTTATGAGCTCAAACTTGGCTCGGTTTGTCACAAGAATGAGCCAAGCTTGAACACTTCAAGCCTGGTTTGTTTGGCTTGTTTACCAGCCTTATATGTAGCCGATAGTCATTTAACTTTATAACCTTATATAGTTAAAAAAAAATTAAAAACGAAATGCAAAACAAGAATAAGAAAAATGAGAATACATAAAAGGTGTACAAATGATAAAAAATAGAAAGTTTCCTTCAAGCTCTTGCACAGTTAGTGTCATTCTTGCACTATTGATTTTATACAGCTTACAAGAATCCACTAAAAAATGGTTGTAGTTATTCTTAAGGGAGAAAGAAAAAGGTCAAAGTTCAAATTCTTCTCAACATTTTTTTTCTCTGGCCTATGAATACCTATTTCTTGCTAAGATAAGACGAGATTCATACTTTGTTAGAAAAAGGGTTAATTTTAGGTCTGTGTTCAGCAAAAAGTTGGTAAAGCTTGTGAAGACAGGCTGTACCAGCTGATTTCAAAAGCTAGGAAGGCCGAGACTTTCCATCTTTATCATTGAGGTAAGATTCCAAGAAGCGTTTTTGCTTGTCTTATTTATTCAAGTAAAGAAGGGGAGAATCTTTGCACAAATCATGTTGCAATGCCAAAGACAGTTGAGATGTCGCAGTTTTATTCTTGATTTCTTCATGGAATATTTGTATATTTATATGAAAATTCATATTTGAGTCACAGTTTGGATCATAGATATACACAAAATTTGTGCTGTAACACCTGTACTTCATGATTTGACCAACAAAGAAAATAGAAAATTGATGAGTAAAAAATTAGAACTTTTTGCTCATATATCTTCATCCATGTTTCATATATCAATCATCCATCTCTTTTCGTCCTGAATAGTTGCAGTTTTGATAGTCAAACTGAGGGATAGAGCCGAATTGTATTTGAAAACTGCAACTCAGTCAGGATTGTGTCTGAATCAGTTGGTCAAATTAGTTGTACCATCTAATGTTATTCCTTTAGCTGATTTGCAGCTTTATTTTCATGGTTATCATGTAGTTTACTTTTGATTCCCTGATGTGCTTTTGTCTTTCTGCTTTAATGAAGATACTCAAAAGAAGAAGTCCTTCCCATTGAAGAATTCGTCTATCAGAACTTCACCCATCTTATAAAGTGAGTCAAGATGTACTCTGTTGCAGCATACTCTTGCTAGCAAAAGAAGACAAAAGAAATGCAGATTGTTTTGTTGTTTTTCTTTTTCAATGCCCAAGGGATGCGGAGTTACAATGTCTTTGGTTATTCAAGCTCCCAGAGATGGCAGCTAAAACATACTAAAATCCTAAAGGAGACCAGTTGACAATAAAGATACAGGAATGGAAGAAACAAAAACCTTAACGTATTTATTTCCAAACAACCATATTTTTTGTCAACTAACCTCCACTTGTACATACTACAGTGAACACTCAAGTGTCCCTGGGTTCAATTGTTCATTTGCTGTCAATGGATTCTCAAGGGCACGTCTTCAGCTGTCCTTTCCACCAATCACACTGGTAATGCTCATGCAGGTTTCCCTGCCATTCTATTTTTTTTTTATTGTGACTTCCAGTGACATTCTATTGAAAGACTGATGCACTTGATCTGGTGACTCAACATGCACAGCACCATAATCACCGCTTCACCTTGTCTGGGATATTGCTAAATTGACTTAATTTGGTCAATTTATGGTTTTGTGGCATCTTGGGAGAATCATTCAAGTCGCAGTCTATTCCAAACTCATATTACATGCTTTACTTTGTATTCTGACAGTCTATTCTGGTGGACAGTTGATCGAACCTAAATTATATGTTCATGGAAATTTGCAAAGCCAAGTTAGTAAATGGAAGGATTGGCCTGGTTGCACATAGTCATGGAATCTCTGCTGAGATCATCTGGAAAAAACAATCATTGTCACAAGAGCGGACCAGAGCTTCGTGCTTAGGCGAAAAATCATCAGTGGAGGTCTATGTAACAACTAAATGGGCATTTGCTGCAGGAGAGGCAAACTGATGTGCTTTGTATTTTGGGAACAATTCCGATAGTTTTGCGGACATCAAGAAGCCAAATGTCGTTTAATCCCAAGCCTGAGGGCTTGGTCGTTTTTTGAGGACCAGTGAACTAAATTGGCATTGGATAGAAATGATTGGAGGAGAAGGATTCATGTGGAAGACCCAGAATGATTTTCTTTTCTGGTTCATATTGCCTACCCCAATTGTTTTGGGATGAAGACGTAGTTGTTGTTGTTGTTGTTGTTGTTGTGAACTATTTCAACGGATCAGAGTGAAAAGCGTCATGAAGTAAAAAAAACCCTTTCCTGCTCTCAAGTTGTTTCCTATCTTGAATGTCTCTTCATTGGTGCATCAATTTTTTATTAGCTTATTAATGAATTATATCAGTCCACGTCTGATTGATTTTATTTTTTATGTTTTTGCAGTAATAGTTTCATTGACAACGCCCTATTGCAGAACGTCTTTGCATGTTGCAACACAGTTACTTAAAACTCACTTTTTCTGGTATTCTTCCAAATTTTTATCATATTTTTACGTGATTGTCCTAGTTCCTGTTGGTCGGTATATTATCATGCAATAAGCATTTTTTTTAAAAGTACGATTCCTTTTTTATCTTCATGTTAGTCTTTGCCGTTATAAACCTTTATATTGTATCAGGTCGCCTTTTTAAAGCCGTCTTCCCAAAATGTGTAAAAGCCAGAACAAACACCATAAATCTGCGTGTGCAATTTTAGTGGCCGGTATGGAATTTACAAAATGTTTTTAGTTTTTTGAAAAATGAATTTTAATTCTGTAGGTGACAGACTAGAATCATGGAACAACTTTCGAGAAACCTCCTGTTTGCGTGGAAACCATTTTCCTTTGGGAGATGGAGATGTGAATCCCATGTTATTCCAACCTTGTGACAAAACAAGATTTAAGAAAAGAAATATCAAGTCTAGAGGCACATTCTTAAGATCGCTATCTTTAGAACTTCAATCGCCCCACTCCAGGAAGTCTGAAGAAGCGAAAAAGGGTTTGTTGAGACTGAGTTCCCAGGATACAACCAAGCTTGAACCTCAAGAGAGTCACTGCTTCGCAAGGACAGATTATCTCTACCACACTTGTACTCTGCAATTTGAGAGTCAGAAATTTCTCTTGTTTTTCAAAATACGAAAATAAAAGATATTTATAGACTTTTAGAGAGGCCAAAACGTTTTGCGATAAATGAGATTAATGGCCATAAATCTGACGGTTTGAAAATAGGATGAAAATGTACCTGAACGGTCACCCACCTTTGACTGTTAATCAAAGGCCTTCAAAACCGTCTAACAGTCACAATACAACATTAACTCAATATATATGCAACTTAAAGCCTTTCAAACGGTCGACATTTGCACCTCGCACCGCTGCGAGAAGTGCACCATCAAAACGCCACATTGCGCCTCAAGCGCTCTTGCGCACACACGTGCGCGAAGGGCGCGTTCGTTGTTGCACAATGCGCAGCAACGTCCGCAAACCACCCAAAGACTCAAGGCTTACCAAAGTAAATAATAGAGAACAAAGTCTGTATTTAAACCACTAGAAAAACTAATTTCACTTAGATATGGGACTAAACCTTTTAAAGCACTTTTGATGGAAAAAAATCACTAATTTTAAAACTTTCCTAACAATCTCCCACTAGTTTTAAAATATATTTGGTTTGCATAGAAACTTATGCATCAGTGAGAGTGTCTGCATGACTTGAACCTCCACTATTTGAAAGAAAACCTAAATTAACCAAGGTGCTAAGTGGACTTACCTTGAACTTAGCTCCTTATATTGTTAACGGATTTTCAATCATACATAGGTTTCCAAAAGTTCGATTGTGTGGATTTCATTTTGGCACATTTAGAGCCTTGTGCTTTCTTGGATTCATGAGTGCTCTAGAGAATTGTCAATTCTCATAAGAAATGACTCACATTTCTACACTCATATAGGTGAGTTTGTCTAGCTGTACTATAACACACACCCTAGCCTTAAGGCCTACAAACTCATTAAGAGCTATTAGCTCAACCTTCATATTAGTTACAACTCATGAGCACACATCAGTAACGGGCTTACATAAATATGCTCAATATATGTCATTCACCAATTTGTTTCTCATTGAACATATGCATGTGGGATCTCCAGCGCTCTAGGTTGGGTATCCTTAGGTGATGACTTAATTGACTTAATTCTCATTCCCCTCGATGTTTTATTGATGACATCTCTCGAAAGGCCTTTCGTAAATGGGTCTGCCAAATTTTGACATGACTTCACATATTTCAACGATATAATATTGTCATCATTCATTTGTCTTATAAAACTGTGTCTTAGACTAATATGTCTAGACTTCCCATTGTATTTCATATTACCTGCTTTACATATAACTGATTGACTATCACAAAACATTGATATAGCAGGTATAGGCTTCTCACCTAGTGGAATATCCACTAGCATATTCTTAAGTCATTCAGCTTCTCTACAAGCAGATGCCAAAGCAATAAACTCAGATTTCATTGTAGAATGAGTTATACAGGTCTGTTTATTAGACCTCCATGCAACTGCTCCTCCACCAAGGGTAAAAACCCAACCACTCATAGACTTGGAATCTTCAAAGTCGATATTCCAACTTGCATCACTATACCCTTCAATAATAGTAGGAAACTCGGTATAGTGAATTCCATAGTCTAAAGTATGCTTAAGATATCTAAGAATCATGTTCACTGCATTCCAGTGTTGATGACTAGGATTATTAGTGTATCTACACACTTTACTCATTACATAAGCAATATCAGGCCTTGTGCAGTTCATTGCATACATAAGACTACCTACAACACTGGCATATTTTAATTGTTGAACACTTGCACCAACATTTGGAGTCAATTTCATATTTGGATCATATGGTGTGCATGCCGGTGAACTATTCATATATCCATACTTTGTAAGAATTTTCTCAATATAATGTGATTGACATAGTGCAATGCTATTATTATTTCTTACAATTTTGATTCCTAAAATAACATCTGCCACACCCAAATCTTTCATACAAAACACTGAAGATAAAAAAAAAATTGTTTGATTTATGCATTCACTATTGGAACCCAAAATAAACATATCATTAACATATAAATAAATAATGATAATTGAGTTACAATCTACTTTACTGTAAACACATTTGTCAGGATCATGAATTTTAAAACCATTATGTACCAGAGCATTATCAAATTTTTCATGCCATTGCTTAGGGGCTTGCTTTAATCCATATAAGGATTTCTCAAGTTTGCAATCTTCGCGCTCTTGCCCTAGTACTACAAAACCTTCAGGTTGCTCCATATATATCTCTTCATCTAATTCCCCATTCAAAAAGGTCATTTTCACGTCCATTTGATGGATTTGAAGCTTATGTATGGCAGCCATGACAATCAGAATTCTAATCGTAGATATTCTGGTTACAGGAGCAAAAGTATCAAAATAATAAATACCTTTTTTTTGTTTAAAACCTTTTGCAACCAAACGAGCTTTAAATTTATCAATTGTACCATCAGCTTTTAATTTCTTTTTGAAAATTCATTTGCAGCCAATAGTTTTGCAACCAACAAGTAAATTCACTAATTTCCAAACATTGTTAGACATAATTGATTCTATTTCATCATTAATACCTTCTCTCCAAAAGGCGACATCTTGGGAAGACATTGCCTCTTGAAAAGACACAGGATCATTCTCAATTAGAAATGTATAAAAGTCAGAACCAAAATTAGTTGGGTTTCTAATGCATTTACTGTGTCTAACTTCAGTTTCTGGTTCATCAGCACAATCATTAGAATATTCAATCATGTCATTAACAGGATGTTCATCTACTGTAATATGACTGCCATCAAGAAGAGAATCAAATGCATTTTTATGTTCTATGAAAGATGCATCTCTAGATTCTACAATAACATCATTAACAATGTCTAGAAATCTATATGCTTTACTATGTTCAGCATACCCAACAAATGCACATTTAAATGCTTTAGGCCCAACCTTCTTTCTTTTATTTTTTGGAATTTTAACATATGTTAAACAACCCCAAACACGAAAATAACTAAGATTAGGTTTCTTACCAAAACACAATTCATAAGGTGATTTTTCATATTTGGAATAAGGAACTCGGTTAAGAATATAACAAGCAGAAAGTATAACCTCTCCCCATAAGTTGGAATGCAAACCTGTATTAAGAAGCATAACATTTATCATTTCTACAAGTGTTCTGTTTTTCCTTTTTGCTACTCCATTCTGTTCAGGAGTTCTAGGAGCTGACGTTTGATGGATAATACCATTATCTTCACAGAATTTATCAAATTCTTCTCCTAAGTATTCACCTCCTCTATCTGTTCTTAAATGTACAATCTTTGTTTTAAACCTATTTTGTACTTCAGCTAGATAAAGAAGAAATTTAGAAAATGCTTTAGATTTATGTTTAAACAAATAAACATAACAGAATTTTGAGTAATCATCTATAAAGGTAATAAAGTACCTATTGCCACCACGACTCAAAACATTATCCATCGTACACACATCAGAATGCACTAATTCAAGCAATTTATAATTCTTTTCTACACTAGGAAACATGAGTCTAGTTAGCTTAGTTTGAATGCATGTCTCACACTTATGTTTATGTTCTATTCTAACATGACAAGTAAGAAGACCAACGTTATTCATATTATGAATGCAACGAGAATTTGTATGTCATAATCGTGAATGCCAAAGAAAATAAGAGTCAACCATATAAACATAAGTAGTAGCTTCATTTATGCTCATCTTGAACATACCACTAGTGGCAAACCCTTTTCCTACAAAGATTTTTTCTTTGGTCACAGTTACAATCACAGACTCAATAACAATCTTAAAACCATTTCATGACAAGAGATCTGCAGAGATTAAATTTTTTCGAACTTCTGGAGCATAGTGGACATTCTCAAGTGTTAGGACTTTCCCGGGGGTGAACTTAATCTCCACACTCCCTTTTCCCAGCACTTTAGTTGAGGAAGAGTTTCCCGTAAAGAGATTGCATCCCTCCCCCACTACTTCATACGACTTGAACAAGTTTCTGTCGTTTGCCACATGAACATTGTTTCCAGTATCCAGGTACCAGTCCTTATTTGCAGCCACCATGAAGGTTTCAGAGATTACAACAACAAGCCTCTCCTCTGACTCATTTGGTTTAGGATCAGTCATCTTCCTTTCGCTGCATTCTCTAGCAAAATGGCCAAACTTGCCACAAACATAGCAACTAATTTTCTTTTTATCAGTTGGCTTTTTCCCTTTTACGATTTTTTTTTATTTTCTGGGTTTTCATGATTTTGTCACCCTTGTTACTAACAAAATTCACTTTAGGATAACCCTCTTTAGGACTCAAATTCTTTTTGTCACGAAGACGAGTCTTCTCCTCAATTCGGATGTCCTTAAGAAGATCATCTAAAGTGATTTTCTCATTTTTATGTTTTAGGTGATTTCTATATCATTTTCAGGAATTTGGTAGTTTCCCAATGATGACAGCAACTTGGAAGTCATCATCAAGATACATACATTCTCCTTTGATCTTATAGGTCAGTATTTGCATCTCATGAATTTAAGCAAGTATAGGCTTATCATCAACAATAGAAAATTTAACATACTGATCTACGATAAACCTTTTGTTACCAACATCTTCTGCATTGTACTTGATCTCGAGAGCATTCCACAATTCTCCAGCTGACTCCAATGGTGAATACAAGTCAAAGAGAGAATCGGCTAAAGTGTTCAGGATATGCCCTTTGCATCGGTAGTTGTCAGTATGTCACTTCTCTCGCTCTTTCTTCTGTTTTTCTGTCTCAACTTCTCCAGCAGCGACAGTGGGTCAGGGCTTTTTGATGACATAGTCGATATGCAGCTCGGACATCAAGAAAGAGACATTTGATTGTCACCGCTTGAAGTTTGACCCATCAAATCGATCGAGTTTTTCAAAGTCACGGCTAAGCAGATTGATGGAGTTGGATGTCGAACCAGAGACCATATTGAAGTTCTAAAATTGTTATTCCAACCTTGTGACAAAACAAGATTTAAGAAAAGAGATATCAAGATTAGAGGCATGTTCTTAAGGTCGCTATCTTTAGAACTTCAATCGCCCCATTCCGGGAAGTCCGAAGAAGGGAAAAGGGGTTTGTTGCGACTGAGTTCTCAGGATACAACCAGGCTTGAACCTCAAGAGAGTCACTGTTTCGCAAGGACAGATGATCTCTACCACACTTGTACTCTGCAATTTGAGAATCAAAAAATTCTCTTGTTTTTCAAAAGACGAAAATAAAAGATATTTATAGACTTTTAGAGAGGTCAAAACGTTTTGCGATAAATGAGATTAATGGCCATAAATCTGACGGTTTGAAAATAGGACAAAAATGTACTTAAACGGTTACCCACCTTTGATTGTTAATCAAAGGCCTTCAAAACCGTCCAACAGTCACAATACAACATTAACTCAATATACATGCAACTTAAAGCTTTTCAAATGGCCAGATAACTCAAAACCGAAAAAGCAAAACCAACATTTACACCTCGCACCGCTGCAAGCGTGCAAAGTGCGCCTCAAGCGTCCTTGCGCACACGCGCATGCACGCAAACAATGCATTCGTTGCTATACGATGTGCAACGTCCGCAAGCTACCCAAAGACTCAAGGCTTACCAAAGTAAAGAATAGAGAGCAAAGCCTGTATTTAAACCACTAGAAAAACTGATTTCTCTTAGATATGGGACTAAACCTTTTAAAGCACTTTTGGTGGAAAGAAATCACCAATTTTAAAACTTTCCAATACCAGTGGTGTTGTGTGGGAGCCTGGATTTGGAAGATAAGTGTGGAGTTGGGAATGGAGATGAGTGGATTTGGGGGCCAAATTTTTTAAGAGTGAGATGGGAGGTAGGGCTGTACAATGAGCTGAGCTTGCTTGGATCGGCAGACCCAGCTCGTGTGCAGTGCAGCTCTAATGGAAGAGGCAATGGAGATTCCTAGAATCCTATAACCCCTGCTGCTGTTTGGGAGATGAGAGTGGAGATGACCTCCCAGCTCCTCGTTTCAACTATTTCCCCACGAGGATGTAGTTGACAACTCCACTCCCATCACCCATTCTCGCCTCCACTTTCATTACCCCTCTCATTATTCATTTCAACAAGGGCTTCCCAATAGGGCCTAATTTGAGCTGACCTGGCCATCATCATCATTAAGATTGAAAGATGTGAACTTGAGCACTTCCCAAAATCTGCCATTGGCGAATTCTGCAAGTGTTGTAAGGGTTTGGTGATCCAAAATTATCTTGTCCATAAAGTTGAAAATTCTACAGGGATTCCATATCTCGATTATCCCTCTTAGATGTAGTTAGGAGGAATAAAAGGCACATTTATTAATTATACCTGAGCATCTTTCTGTGGTCTACCTGGAAAAAATCAATAAAATGTAATTGTGATGACTATTAAAGCACAACTGTATTTGGGGTCCAATTGGAATGTTGGATGGCTAGGTTACATCATCATAACACCAACGGGTCTTGGGTTTGATCTAATGGGATTTATCTCCCAATCCCAGCTTACCTGTCAAACAGGAAAAACTTATTGTAATTCTAAACTTAGCAGGCGGTAAAAAGGTAAAAAAAAAAATGGTGAACTTGGCACTCCAACATACATTTCAGAAACTTTGCATCTTCTAGTTTTTTTGATCTGCATAGTTCCATTCTCCAGTCATATCTAGCCTTCTGGACATATTTTACACTGTCTACATACTATTTTTGCGAGTTTTTGGCGTAGCAACGTAGTTGATTACCTTAAAATTCATAGCTAAGGTGGGTTAAAGTTTATCATCTATACTAGTCAGATGCTCATGCCAATAGATCACCAAACCAAATGGCACTATATGGTAAAATAGGTTAGGCCTAGGGCTGGTAAACGAGCAGAACGAACCTAACAGGGCATGTTCAGGCTTGCTCATTTACCAGTGGATTGAGCTCGTGGCTCGGCTTGTGTTCGTTTTTAGCCGGGCTTGGCTCATCCCTGGACTAGAGGAGCTGAACAAGAGCTGACTCATGTAAAAACATTTTATGTTATTTATACATGGAATATATTTTTTATATATATATTACACTTAATAGTTTATATTTGTGTATATGTTTTTTCATTCGTTCTTCTCTTTTTGCATATATTTTATGCATTTTTTTTTAGATTACACTTAAAATAAATATTATACATAATTTTTTTTATCTATACGAGCTCTCCTGAGCCGAGCCAACACTCTGTGTTCGGGCTCGACTTGTTTAAGCTAACAAGCTGCTCTTGGCTTGGCTCGCCAGCTATACATACCGATCATGAACAAGTTTGGGACGACCCGAACTGAAGTCACTAGCTCGATTCATTTATCAGCCCTAGGTAGGCCAAAAATACTCTTAAAGTTGGATTTAGCTGTTGTAGACTTGGATTTAAGCAAACTAGTAGTATATCATAGCATGTTTACATCTTGTGTGTGTGTGTGTGTGTGAGAGAGAGAGAGAGAGAGAGCTGGTAACTCTTAGGACGTGTTTGTGTAATGCGGAAGGACACTTCATGCAGAGTGTCCTGCAGTAAAGAAATCGGACAACCGTGCGGAGTGCCCTTCTGCGGTAAAGAAATTGGACCACTCCGTGGAAATGGGGTGGGGGGGTCTTTTCTGCAAGAAAAAGTTTGGCAGCGTTTGCTTACTACGGTGGGGCCTGTGGAAACACTGCATGCTTTGTGCATTTTCGTGACAAGCAAACACACTCTTAAAGGTTACAGTTTCCATGGGCCTAGCCCGTGCCTGTTGGGGGTGCACTTTGTACGAAGAAACTAGGGATGTAAACGGATCAGATTCAGGTTGGATATGATCAAAACTAGATCCGACTAATTTGATATTAGCTAAATAGACTCAGATTTGGATGGGATTCCCACTCCAAGAGTGAAATGCTCATACGAAAATCACAGTTTCTTATATGTAATCAGAATCGGATATCCGTCATATTCCATGGTAAAAAATCAAACCCATGCCCGCATTTGATTATAATCTATAATCAGATATGGTTTTGGCGTAACCAATTCTGACCAAACACAGTCGAATTTAATCAGATATCAGATAAAATCAGACCCATTGGCATCCCTATCTACAACTGTCCAATATGAATTTAACGAATGACATTGAATATAACTGGATATAGAATACATGTACCTCCTTGATCAACTTGAATATATATATATATAGGAAACTGGAATAGGTAAACCATTTTCATAGGGTTTTTTGCAAATCTAACCTTCCATATGCATTCTGCATGGTCCATTTGCTTGGAATATACTATTGGATCATCGTAATCGGATCAATAAATGTGATTTTGTATGCTTAAGTATTTACAAAAGTTCTGAGTTGTCAATTTGTAAGGCTTTTCTTGTACATTGTAATCACATGATCTAAGAGTCTGTTTCTATAAAATCAAGTATCTAGATCGCAATGGTATGGTAAAATTTTAGGAAAAAAAATTATGAAAATCTCGATGCTTTACCCTATATATACATTTACCGGGTTGAAACTGCCAAAAAAACACCCAAAGGGCATAAAAACCCATTTAGCGTTTATCATCCAGCAAGTATCAATTTCATACCTACCCATTATATATATATATATGGTCGATTTACAAGGAATCCAAACCTAAATCATGTGTTTTCCATGAAAAAAATATTATTTGAAGCATAAAAATTTTACAAAGATTTTGGACCGTTGATTTTTTGAACCTTATAAAAACCCACCCATGTGTCAAAATCTAATGTTTCAAAAACTGATCCCTATAAAATCAAGTACATAGATCACATCTGTACCATCAGAATTTTAAAATAAAACAAAAAACTCTGAAAATTTTATTTAGCAGGTATCATTTAGTACCTATCATTTGGCACCTACCCATTACTATATATATATATATATATATATATATATATATGTATATATATATATGTATATATATATATATATGGTAAAAATATGTAAACCATCAAAATATTATATTTTGCGCCATCAAAGCCGGGATGGGCAGCCACTGTGTTTGCACTGGTAGCTGCGCACCACTTTCTCTCTCTCTATATATATATATACATTTATACTGTGATATGTGCTGGTGGTTGATACTTCCATGTTATGACAAAAGAGCTGACACATACGTGGCCACTGTAGATCACTCAAAAATCAAGCTTCCATCATATCATGTCTCCAGGAATATTTGGATTAATAAAACACTGCCCAAGATTTAAGAGAGGTCCTTTTTGTTCACTAAAAAAATGGAAAAAAGAGGACACTATTAACTTGGCATATGTCATCTAAAATCCGAAAGTCTGTAAACTGTGTTTTCCAAACTAATGTCAAAAAAATGTTTTTCCTTGTGAAAATATTGGCTTATATATATAACATCAAAAAATTACAAAAAAAAAAGAAAACAAAAATTAAAATATATAAGAAAAGTATATGGTCTACAAATGAGGGCAGTTTGATTTTCCAATTTAACAAGATGGAAGGTCCCAAAACCATCCTCTTCTTGTGTGTAAATCAGTGTGGACTGCAAAAACGATCAGTAGTGCCCCCAACAACATTGTTTTTTTTGTAATAAAAAAGCTTAAAACAACAATTTATTCACCATGATATTCTCAGAAGACTTTCACAACTTTCACTTTTAAGTCTTTTTGGCTAATTTCTGGCAAAAAATAAACAATCCAAAAATACAAAAAGAAATAATCTTTAAAATATGTGAATAAATTATATATTTTTTGCCTGATATTTTGATGGAAACGAATATAGCATGCTAAGAAAAAAAATTTATGACGATATCATGATATCCAAAGTTAGGTAATAAAATCATGATATTTTTCAATAAATCGTGCTTCCATTGACTTTTTTAACTTTACCTAGATATTGTTTTTTTCTGATATATTCAAATAAATCTTGGGATATTTGTCACTATGTTTTTCCCATTCCATCACCACTTTTTCAAGGTTCCATGATAAGTCGTATGATGTGAAAATCTCATGTACTGTCCCAAAGACTTCTTTATCTTGAGATGGCTTTTTTTTTACGATATTTTTTATGGCTTTTTATGATCCCGTGCACTTTTTTTGGACGATATTAAGATACCCCTTCTTTTCATTCTTGGGTCAAGTCAATGTTTACGACTTTAGTTGAAAGGATTTTTTTTTTATTTATAACCCGAAGAAACATAGAGTCTTAATTTTATAGCTACACAACATAGAGTCTTAATTTTAGATCTTAGAATTAGACAATGCCGCAAAAGGGATAGACATAGGATAGATCCTAGAATTAAGTGGTGGACACTGAAAGGAGCTAAACAAGGAATGTTTGTAGAGCAGGTAGTTAAGGAAGTTGATTGGTGTCTCGAGGAGGATTCAGAATCAATGTGGAATAAGATAGCGGGTGGTATGAGAAAAGTAGCTAAGGAGGTATTGGGTGAGTCTAAAGGCGGTGCACCGCTAGGTAAGGATACATCATGGTGGAACGAGGATGTCAAATTAGCTATTAAGGTTAAAAGAGAGTGTTATAGAAATCTAAGTAAGAGTCGCGATAATGAGAATTTGGAGAAGTATATGATAGCAAAGAAGGAAGCTAAAAAAGTTGTTCGAAACGCGAGGGCTAAGGTATATAAGGAGGTTTATGACAAGTTGGATACCAAAGAAGGCGAGAAGGATATTTATAGGCTTGCAAAGATGAGAGATAGGAAATCGAAGGATTTGGGTATGGTTAGATGTATCAAAGATGAAACGCAAAGGGTTTTAGTCAAAGATGAGGAGATTAAGGAGAGATGGAAAGATTATTTTGATAAGCTATTTAATGATAGTCATGCTCAAGATCTTGGAGACTTCTCAATTCCTTTTCATGAGATAAATCGTGACTTCATGCGCAAGATTCAAAAGAAAGAAATTGCAGAGGCTTTGAAGAAAATGAAATCAAGAAGGGCAGTTGGCCCAGATGGTATACCTATCGAGGCTTGGAAATGCTTGGGAGAGAAAGGTTTAGAATGGTTGACAAATCTTTTTAACTTGATTTGGCGAACAAATAAGATGCCTAATGAGTGGAGGAAGAGTACTTTGGTGCCTTTATATAAGAATAAGGGTGATATACAAGATTGCACAAACTATCGTGGTATAAAACTCATGAGTCATACTATGAAACTTTGGGAGAGGGTGATTGAGTCTAGGTTGAGGAAGGTTGTCATGATATCGGAGAATCAATTTGGTTTTATGCCTGGAAGATCAACTATGGAAGCTATACATCTTCTTAGACAACTTATTGAAAGATATAGAGAGAGGAACAAAGATTTGCATATGGTTTTTATTGATTTAGAGAAGGCATACGATAGAGTACCTAGGGACGTTCTCTGGTGGACAATGATGAAGAAAGGTGTTTCTCTCAAGTACATTAGTATAATTAAAGATATGTATGAAGGAGTAGTAACCAATGTCCGCACTTGTGGAGGGGTGACAACCAATTTCCCGATAACGGTTGGGTTACATCAAGGATCTGCTTTAAGCCCTTTCCTATTTGCGATAGTGATGGATGAGCTTACGAGATCAATTCAAGAAAATGTACCGTGGTGTATGTTGTTTGCTGATGATATTGTTTTGATTGATGAGTCTAGAGCTGGGGTTAATGCTAAGTTAGAATTATGGAGACAGACATTGGAAGCTAGAGGTTTTAAGTTGAGTAAGAGTAAGACTGAATATATGGAATGTCGGTTTAGTAAGCAACGAAGTAGTGATGGGAGTGTAGTGAAGCTTGGTGAGCAAGATATACCGGTGAATGATTATTTCAAATATTTGGGATCCATCATTCAAAAGTATGGAGAAATTGATGGAGATGTAAATCATAGGATAAAGGTTGGGTGGATGAAATGGAAAAGTGCTACTGGAGTGCTGTGCGATCGTAGAATGCCATTGCGGTTGAAGGGAAAGTTTTATAGGACGACTATTAGACCCGCTTTACTATATGGTACGGAATGTTGGGCTGCCAAGAGACATCATATTCAAAAAATGAGTGTAGCTGAGATGCGGATGCTTAGATGGATGTGTGGAAATACAATAAAAGATAAGATTCGGAACGAAGAGATACGTAAGAAGGTAGGTGTTGCACCCATTGAAAATAAGATGCGAGAGAATCGTTTACGGTGGTTTGGACATATTCGGCGAAGGCCTAATGATGCTCCAGTTAGAAGGTTGGAGAAATGGGAAAATATATTAGTTAAAAGAGGTCGGGGTAGGCCTAGGAAGACTTGGATGGAGATGATAGGAAAGGATATGAATGCTTTGAACCTCACCGAGGACATGGCGTTGGATAGAAATGATTGGAGGAAAAGGATTCATGTGGAAGACCCAAAATGAATTTCTTTTTTGGTTCATATCGCTGACCCCAATTGTTTTGGGATGAAGGCGTAGTTGTTGTTGTTGTTGTATTATGATGTGATCACACATAATCTTTTATCGTGATCTATTTGTAATGAAGCCTTTTTTAATATGTTATTTCATATATATTTGAGCAATATTACTCTATTAAGTAAAGATTATTTTCAAATGACACGTGTTGGATTAAGATTTTCTTTTTGGTATATGCCTTAATTATTAAAAGGCATAAGCATGACTTGTTATCGTATAAAAAATGTGTTTGTTTTTTGTGATTTCTCTCTTGTGTATTGATATTCTACTTTTGTATGTGATATGCTTAGTGCACTTGGTTCTCATTGGTAAATTTATGAGCTTTTGAAGGTTGGAGAAATGGAAAAATAGATTAGTTAAAAGAGGTCGGGGTAGGCCTAGGAAGACTTGGATGAAGATGATCGGAAAGGATATGAATGCTTTGAACCTCACCAAGGACATGGCATTGGATAGAAATGATTGGAGGAAAAGGATTCATGTGGAAGACCCAAAATGAATTTCTTTTTTGGTTCATATTGCTGACCCCAATTGTTTTGGGATGAAGGCGTAGTTGTTGTTGTTGTTGTTGATAACCCGAAGAAACCGCACCGGGCATGAAGACCTGGTCGCACTGGCTCAGCCGGCCATACCTAGGGTCACCGTGCCGGCTGCATAAAACTCTGAGGATAGGTCCTATGTGACAAATATCGCTATATTTATAAAAATATCACCGATATATCGCGAGAAATTGCCTGAAAGTTTAAAACAACAATTTCTCACGAGATTTTTCAATCCGTGACAAATATCATGATATTTATATTTTTAGAAGATATTTATCATAAAAAAAACCAAGAATTTTCTTTTTAAATCTATTTTATTTATATTTTCTTATAAAATTTATTTTTTATATTTTAAATTTATTTATTTATTTTCAAAATTTTGCCAAAAAAATGCTTGATTTATGAAAATTTTTAAAATTTCTCAAGTTTTTTGCCTGCCGAGATTTTGTCATTTTTAACTTTTGTCACCATGGCTAGGACCTCTGCCCCCGGGGCCTATACTACGCATTGACTTGCCCAGAAGGTTGACGCCCATGAGAATTGAACCTTGACTGCCGTCTAGCAGCCAAGGCCCCCACCCCTCACCCTACTAGGCCAACCCCCCTTGGGGCTTCAGTTGAAAGGATTTGCTTTTGGAAATTTTCTTAAGCACAGTTTTTCTAACAATGTTGGACATGAGCGAGAAATTTCCTTAAACCGACTCCCTTTTAGTCGGATTTGGTAAGCCAAAACTATATCCATATATAATTGGATGCAGATAAGGTTTTGAATTTTTGCTACTGAATCCAACAAACGCCCGAATTTGATGGATATCTGAATCCGGTTAAATGTGAAAAAACAAATATCGTATGAGCTTTCTACAATCTGAATCTGAATCTGAATCCGTTTAGCCAACACCTGATTAATCGAATCTGGTATTGGTCACATCCGACTCGAATTTGAACCGTTTAATTCCTAAATCCATATCCAAAGGCTACATGAAGAGCTTGTGAGGATGGGCCAAAAGTGTAACTGAATGCAACTTGACCGGATCAAATTAGGAGTGAAGTCCGAGCATGGATCCCGGGAGCGGTTATGTGCCATAGCCGATTATCACATGATAGCATTTCATGTGGGGCCGGCCTGCACTCTGTAACTGTGGGCCTCATGCAATGCTGTCATGTGATTGGGCTATGGTACTTAACCGCTCCTTTGATCTCAACTCAGTCCACAAGACCAACTATGTGGGCTCACCGGCCCAATCCCTCTATAATGTGCACTTCTCTAGTCTAGAAGGTTCTCGGTCTGTCTCCATCATAAATCCCAGCGAAGCACCAACAGATCGACGGTTGATATCTTTTTGCATGATGTCAATCAAGTCGATCGTGGCCCTCCACGTATTCATGGGAAATTTCCTTGTTTTTTGATTGGTTGCAAAAATTTCCAAAGATGACGATGTCAAAATGCTTGCACTTATCCTTCTGTACCAGACAGACGGTGGCTTTGTTAACTAGTGTTGGGTCATATGCCAATACTCTACTAAGATCCAATTCCCTTCAATCTGATTTGGTAAGTGAAAACCATACCTGATTATAATCAGATGCAGATATGACTTTGGTCTTTTGCTGCCAATTCCAATGGATATCTGAATTTGACGGGTATCCAAAATTGATTGCACATAAAAAATTGGATTTGGTAGCCAACATCCAATTAGTTGGATATGGTATTAGCTGCATCTGACCCAAATACGTTTAATGGCTAAGATTAAATGCATGATGGATCCCATCATATGTCAAATGATGGGACCGGTTCTCATAAATATTAGTGATATTGTAAAAGTATCATGTTTTCATATCGATGTTTGAAATTTCCATGCATTTTTTAAAATGTTATGATTTTATTGATATATTAATGAAATAAAATTATTTTAAATTTTTATATTGAAAATTAAATTACTAAGAAGCTTTCCCTCGCCAAGAGATTTGGGGTATCAAGATTTGTGACATTGTTAAAAATATATTTTTTGCTTGCTTGAGTTGGGTCAGGTCGGGTACAATATTTTAAGAAAACAATGGCTCAAACCTCACATACCAAGAATTTTGAGTTCGGGTCGGGTCAAATTGCTGACACGGATCCCACCATTGAGAGCCCAAGTAAGGATCCAGGGACCCGTGACAACATACCCATGTGACAGTGTCCTCATTCAGAGATAAGCAGGAGTGAAATTTGTGAACGCAAGAGCAGTTTGGACCAAAAACCATATATAATAAGGTTAAGGGTAATAATGTCACTTTCACTTTTGGTTCCGGAAACTTCTTTGCTTTGATCAAGGCAATAAACATAAAACACTGCACTGCCCGCACATTCCCAAAATTAGGTAAAACATTAAATGACAAAAATGGCCTTACATATTTAGAAAAAGACTATCATGTCCCTTGTATTGATCAATGAACATGCTGCACTTTTTTTTTTTTTCTACGCTAAAGAAAAAGTCATATTTGACCTTACAATTTGGCAGGCCTCCATTTAGGTCTGTTTGGATGATAGGGGTGTAAAACCTGGTTTTAGCAAACCATGTTTTTGACAAACCTGGTTTACAAAAACCAACCCAACATGGGCTGTCTCGGTGATCAAAAACCTGGTTTTCAGCTTTTTTATCACAAAAAACCAAAAAAAGTATGCCATTTCCTAGCCAACCATTAACTATGAAAATAAACCAAAAAAAAAAAGGAATGGCTGGCCAACCATTTCTCAGCCGGTGGCTGGCTGAAAAATGGCCGGCCAGGTAAAAAAAAAAAAATTTAAAACAGAATGGTTGGCCATCCAACCACCACCAATATTGAGAAAACTAAAAAAAACAAGAGTTTTCCCGTTATTTTCTGCCTATGACTAGTTGGGAAATGAGTGTGTACAGAGGTGGGAGGAGGAGAGAGAGAGAAAGAAAGAGAGGGTTGAGGGGTTTTTTTATTTTTTTGGAGGGCGGCACTTTTGTCAATTAACCAAGTTTTGTTATGTCACCCAAAATACACCAAAACTTGTTTTTTGAGCACAAAACTCAGTTTACACCTAAAACCCAGTTTAAAACCAGATTTTGAGTGTCATCCAAACGGTACCATTGTGTTCCACTTTCGATCTTGCTGCAAAAGATGCCCTTATAGTTTCAAATTGTAGTTATCCAATATCAGCCGATGAACCTGAGCATATAAGCTAAACAGTTTTCTTCTGCCTATCATGGTCATAAGCTCAAATTCATATAAAATACTTAAAGTATAATAAAACACTCTCTCCTTTCCCCTTAAATATCATGGACTTGAATTTAATTAAAGTACCTGATTTATTATTAATAATTTGGGTCATGATTAGCCTATTGAAAATGATATCTGCAATATCATATTCAAACAAGTTTAGATCCATCATTCCTCCCTCTAAGTCTTTTTTTTATAGCCGAGCTAGTGAACAGTGATTGCCCTAAGTTGGATTCAAACATGAGATCCCTCAATTAGATAGTGCGTGATACTAATCTAACTATCACATCTGACCCATGAATGGTCGAACTTTTATTTATAAATCTTTTATTTAATAGGTTTTATTCGATCTTTTTTCTTTTTCTACTTTTTAATATTTTTCTAATAAAACTAAATTCTATTTTATTCTACCTTGTTATTATATTGCTATTAGTACTTGTTAAGCATTATTCAAAGCATTTTTTTTCTCTTTTTAGTCTCACAAGGATTTATATCGCCTGCAATTGTTTGAATATACAAGCTACTTGTTATCTCATGGTGCAAGTCATTTTGACTCAATCTAACATCGTGTATATGTTATAAATGCTGGATTTTGTCGGCACTGACTTGAGGGTTTTTTTAGTCGAGAATATAATTGTTGATTTTTCTGATCTGAAAAAAATATAATTTTCTGATCCGAAAAAAAACTGCTGCCTTCATAGATATTGATTTTGGATCACCGAAAAAACCTGTATACATGTAAGATTCCGGCGATCCAAAAGCCGGTTCCCACTAAACAAAACCTATAGATCACATCTACAGTGTTGGAAGTGATAAAAAATACCTAAAACTACAAACAAGGGGGCCTAAGGAAAGCATTATATATATAAATATATGCACATTTAATCAATTATAACAATTCTTTTTTTATAGGATAATATTACCCGAATGTGCATGTGATGACTTAGAGGGCAATCTTCTCTTTTGGTAAAAACTAGTTTGATAACGTTAACCCTTAATTTAGTACCATGTAATGTAATGCATAAACTTAAATGAGATTTTGTCAATTCAATTAATTAATGCATAAACTTAAAACAAACTTTGGGTCACCAATTTTGTAAAATTACATGATTACCCTCTTATCAGTCAACTTAAGGGTTTAAAAAGAAAAGTGCTCACAGTGATTTGGCCTTTCAAGCTAAGGGCAACCATAGTTTGTCGCTTGATGGCTACACTTTCAACCCAGCAGTGTTAGGCATGAAGCTCGTCCATGCTTTAAATGAGCTAAGCTTCAACATGATTCTAAGGCTCGGACCAGCAAACGAACCGAGCTTGATATATATATATATATATATATATATATATATATATATATATATATATATATATATATATATATATATATATATATATATATATATATATATATATATATATATATATATATATATATTTGCAATTCTATTCAACAAGTTATTATTAATATAATGATTAGACTGTTGGGTTTTTATCAAAAATATAGACTACTTTTAGTATATATATATATATATATTATTTTTGGTGTTAATGACTAAAAATGTGTGTTTTGGCTTAGTAGTGGGTCACTTGGAAAACTTGAGAGAGTGTTGTTTGGGTTTGAAACCCACCTTAATCTATATTTTTAAAAATATATATATTTTTGGAATGCCTTGAAGCTCGGCTAGGTTCAAGCTCAGAACCGAGAGTCCTGACTGGACAGAAATGTTTTGCACCAAGCTGAGTTTTAACAGGCTCGTGTGCATCCCTACTCAAAAAAAAAATCTTTTGCAGCAACTCAAAGCTAAGTGTACCCGCGAGTGGGCATGGAACAATGGTTTTACTATTTGTAGGCAATGTGTTGTTATTAGGGGTGTCAAAGTGTTGGGTTTATTCAAACCTGACCTGTATCAAACCCTATATGGTGATAAATAAGAAGACTCGAATCCAATGATTAAGGTATAGTTTGTGAAATTTTATACTCATAATTTTATACTCATATAAAAATAATTTCGTTGGGGCGTTCCCTACTGAGCGACGCGCTGTACTCTATAGGCCGGGAGGCAGTGATAAATGGGCAAGGGTTGCTAGGTCGTAGCCCGGAAGCGACGCGTCACACCGGCGCCCGGGTGTGGTGTCAAATAGGCAAGGGTTCCCTCACTTTGATGGACGAGTGGGGGTAAAGAAGTTAGTCCAAGACCATAAAATTAGGTTAGCCACTTGGAACATAGGATCTTTAACTGGTAAGTTGGTAGAGTTAGTAGATGTTATGTGTAGGAGAAAGATTGATATTTTATGTCTACAAGAGATTAAATGGGTAGGTGAGAAAGCAAAAGTGATAGAACCTTGGGGATATAAGATTTGGTATACAGGAATAAATAGGAATAGGAATAGAGTAGGGATTGTTATGAGTCATGAGTTTATAGATAATGTAGTTGAGGTCCGTAGGAAGGGTGATAGGATTTTACTTATTAAATTAGTATTAGGTACGGATATTATTAATATTATTAGTGTTTATGCACCTCAAGTAGGTTTAGATGATTCCATTAACGTCAATTTTGAGAAGATTTAGATGAAGTAGTGCAAGGGATATCTTATTGAGAAAGGCTTTTCATCGGCGGTGACCTTAATGGGCATGTAGGCATTAGTAGGGATGGATTTGAGAGTATCAATGGAGGCTATGGTATAGAAGAAAGAAACGAAAGTGGAGAAAGGATTTTAGATTTTGGTTTGTCCTATGATATGATCTTAGCAAACACTTGGTTTAGGAAGAGGGAGTCTCACCTAGTAACATTTAAAAGTGGGGTTAATACCAGTCAGATAGATTTTTTCCTACTTAGAAAGAGAGATAGGGGTTGTTACATCGATTGTAAGGTTATACCGGGAGAAAGTGTAGCTACACAACATAGAGTCTTAATTTTAGATCTTAGAATTAGACAATACCGCAAAAGGGATAGACATATGATAGATCCTAGAATTAAGTGGTGGGCACTGAAAGAAGCTAAACAAGGAATGTTTGTAGAGCGGGTAGTTAAGAAAGTTGATTGGTGTCTCGAGGAAGATTCAGAATCTATGTGGAATAAGATAGCGGGTGGCATGAGAAAGGTGGCTAAGGAGTTATTGGGTGAGTCTAAAGGTGGTGCACCGCTAGGTAAGGATACATCGTGGTGGAACGAGGATGTCAAATTAGCTATTAAGGTTAAAAGAGAGTGTTATAAAAATCTAAGTAAAAATCGTGATAATGAGAATTTGGAGAAGTATATGATAGCAAAGAAGGAAGCTAAAAAAGTAGTTCGGAATGCGAGGGATAAGGTATATAAGGAGGTTTATGACAAGTTGGATACCAAAGAGGGTGAAAAGGATATTTATAGGCTTGCAAAGATGAGAGATAGGATCTGGGTATGGTTAGATGTATCAAAGATGAAACACAAAGGGTTTTAGTCAAAGATGAGGAGATTAAGGAGAGATAGAAAGATTATTTTGATAAGCTATTTAATGAAAGTCATGCTCAGGATCTTGGAGACTTTTCAATTCCTTTTCATGAGATGAATCGTGACTTCATGCGCAAGATTCAAAAGAAAGAAATTGCAGAGGCTTTGAAGAAATTGAAATCAAGAAGGGCAGTTGGCCCAGATGGTATACCTATCGAGGCTTGGAAATGCTTGGGAGAGAAAGGTTTAGAATGGTTGACAAATCTTTTTAACAAGATTTGGCGGACAAATAAGATGCCTAATCAGTGGAGGAAGAGTACTTTGGTGTCTCTATATAAGAATAAGGGTGATATGCAAGATTGCACAAACTATCGTGGTATAAAACTCATGAGTCATACTGTGAAACTTTGGGAGAGGGTGATTGAGTCTAGGTTGAGGAAGATTGTCATGATATCAGAGAATCAATTTGGTTTTATGTCTGAAAGATCAACTATGGAAGCTATACATCTTCTTAGACAACTTATTGAGAGAAATAGAGAGAGGAACAAAGATTTGCATATGGTTTTTATTGATTTGGAGAAGGCTTACGATAGAGTACCTAGGGACGTTCTCTGGTGGACAATGATGAAGAAAGGTGTTTCTCTCAAGTACATTAGTATAATTAAAGATATGTATGAAGGAGTAGTAACCAATGTCCGCACTTGTGGAGGGGTGACAACCAATTTTCCTATAACAGTTGGGTTACATCAAGGATCTGCTTTAAGCCCTTTCCTATTTGCTATAGTGATGGATGAGCTTACGAGATCAATTCAAGAAAATGTGTTGTGGTGTATGTTGTTTGCTGATGATATTGTTTTGATTGATGAGTCTAGAGCTGGGGTTAATGCTGAGTTAGAATTATGGAGACAAACATTGGAAGCAAGAGGTTTTAAGTTGAGTAAGAGTAAGACAGAATACATGAAATGTCGATTTAGTAAGCAACGAAGTAGTGATGGGAGTGTAGTGAAGATTGGTGAGCACGAAATACCGGTGGATGATTCTTTCAAATATTTGGGATCTATCATTCAAAAGTATGGAGAAATTGATGGAGATGTAAATCATAGGATAAAGGTTGGGTGCATGAAATGGAAGAGTGCAACTGGAGTGTTGTGCGATCGTAGAATGCCATTGCGGTTGAAGGGGAAGTTTTATAGGACGACTATTAGGCCCACTTTACTATATAGTACGGAATGTTGGGCTGGCAAGAGACATCATATTCAAAAAATGAGTGTAGCTGAGATGCGTATTCTGAGATGGATGTGTGGAAATACAATAAAAGATAAGATTCGAAACAAGGAGATACGTAAGAAGGTAGGCGTTGCACCCATTGAAAATAAGATGAGAGAGAATCGTTTACGGTGGTTTGGACATATTCGACGAAGGCCTAATGATGCTCCAGTTAGAAGGATGGAGAAATGGGAAAATATATTAGTTAAAAGAGGTCGGGGTAGGCCTAGGAAGACATGAATGGAGGTGATAAGAAAGGATATGAATGCTTTGAACCTCACCGAGGACATGGCATTGGATAGAAATGAATGGAGGAGAAGGATTCATGTGGAAGACCCATAATGATTTTCTTTGTTGGTTCATATCGCCGACCCCAATTGTTTTGGGATGAAGGCGTAGTTGTTGTTGTTGTTGTTGTAAAAATAATAAAAAATATTCTTTTACTGGATATGGCCCAGATTTGGTTCATGTTCTTATCAAGTTTGGGTATGGTTACTCTTATGGTTGGTTTGATTAGACTCGAGTCTGAACCCCATACCATAGTCGAAAATCAGAGTCTCTGATTTCACCTGGGTCTGAACCAAACCTAATCCATTGACACCCCTAATCTTCAGGGGTAGAAGGGGATTTTCTTTTTTTGCTTAACAAAAAAAAATAACAATTTTGGTTTTTACATCAAATCCAAAGAAAATTAAGTCAATAAAAGCATTGGAAGGTTTTTGTGTCTTTTACAACAACAACATGGATATTTTGGTCTTTCATCGTACCCGCACCAAGTATTACATTTTGGTCCGAGAGAAGAAACAAACAATGAATCAACTGGGACCCATCAAGTTGCGTCACAAATTAGCTCTTATTATTTGCTAAATGTCAATTTTTATCCCTCTGATTGCCAAAATGGCCCTTACGTCCCTTTCAAGTTGCGTCACAATTACTAGTGATATTTTGAAAATATCATGATTTTATCACTTTCCAAACATGTGGAAAAAACCATGACGTTTTTAAAATGCCGCCCATTTTAAAATTATTACACATTTACCCCATTATTAATACAATAAAAATGTTTGATTAAATTTTAATTTTTTTTATGACTTTCCATAAATTTTATTCCTAAAATTTATATGTATATTCTACTATGCCATAATTTTCCCTAAAAATATAAAATTTCAATTTATTATGAAATTTTTTCTTGATAAGTTTTTCGCCGGAACGTGATTTGTAACATTGGTTTCAAGTAAGGATGCATCATAATTTGATATTATCTGTAACTAAGCCGGATTTGATTATGCATTTAGATTTTGATTTAGATAATAAAATTGAAACTTAATACAAATTATTAATCATATGTGATCTCGTTTACCAAGAGAAACAGATTCGGGTTTGGTCAGATATTTGGTTCAAACACTAACTATTCACATTTACTCTACTTTCAAGCAATATGCGACCAACCTCTAGATTTTAACGCCGCTAAATTGCTGATATCTAAGGATATTGAGAGGAGAGCTTTTGGCTTTGCATGGTGGTTAGGGATGGCAGTGGACCGGGGCGGGGGCGGAGCACAAAGTCTCCACCCCCACCCCGTCTCAAAATCCTCGCCTCCATCCTCGCCTCCATCCCCTCACTGAGATGGATTTAAACCTCCACCCCCGCCTTCATCCTCGTTTCATGTCCTCCATCCCCAGTCCAAACGGGGGCGAGGCGGGGGCCGTTTCCCCTCGGTCTATAGTCATCCTTTGAAGGATTGGAGATGGGACGGGGTGGGGCAAGGCGGGGATTGGGATGGGGACGGGGCAGGGCGAGAGAAAGCGTAAGTCCATCCCCGCATCCATCACCGCACAAGGATAGATTTTAACCTTATCCCTACCTCTTTCCCTGTTTCATGCCCTTCATCCCTGGTCCAAACGGGGCGAGGCGGGGTGGGGCCCCATTGTCCCCCGATGATGGGCCCAACATTGATGAAAATGACAAGTATCTCCATGTTAACGTTATTATAGACAAACGCTATACCCTGTCGATATCTTGATTGAGAACCGTTGATCAAAAAGATGAACGGTTCTAAAGGATGGAAATTATTAGTTGTAATGAATTATCATAAATAATAGTATTACTCCAGGGATAAATATGTTTGGATTAGGGATGGCAGTGGACCGGGGCGGGGCGGGGGACAAGGTCTCCACCCCGCCCCATCTTTAAAATTTAACCTTCATCCCCAGTCCACCCCCATGGCGGGGGAGACTTTGGACCTCCACCCCCGCCCCGTCTCAAAATTCTAATCCTTGTCCTTGTCCCTATCCCTGTCCCCGTCCCCACCCCCACCCCATTTTTGCCCTGCCCTCGTCTTGTCCCCCGTCCCCACCCCATCCCGCCTCCGCCTCATCTCCCGTCCCCTCCCTGCCCCTGCCCCATTGTTGTTTGGCATCTTCCAGAAGCTCGATGTTGAGGACCTGCTGAGGATCCTACCATATCCAAATGCAAAAAAGAAAAAAGAAAATCAACTAAAATCAACCCTAGATTTCTAAAACTTTAAGGCATTGCACATATATGTATAAGAATTCGAGCAGTAAACTTCTCTGAAATTCAAATATGATGATGATGATGAGATGAATATGCTTGCAATCAATCACACGTAATACATGAATTCTCACCCAGGCCTCATACAACTAAAGAAAAAAGGGAAACTTCCGAACAAAAGTAGGAAACTAAGAGCCCATACCAAGGGAATAAAAAGAACTGAAAATTTTCAATTTCTTGCAAAAAAGGGTAAAATTGAAATGGAATTCAACCAGTCAAGGCTTAGAATTCTTAGGGTTTCTGACATACACAATGATATCAAATCCAATGGAAATCAAACCCTCAGGTTTTGCAGATTTTAGGGTTTTCAAGATGCATAACGATATCAAATCCTTCGGAGAACCAGGATGTTGAAATCTCGACATCTTTGGCTCCGGGAAACACCTAAAGCTAGGGTTTCCTTTCTCGCAAAACTCCTCCAATCGATAAAAGATGAAACCAAATGCAAGAAGGAGATCATGATGGAGCATTACCTCCAATTCATGGATCACAAATGCCTAGAACTCAAGGACACTAGTGAGGGCGCCGATGAGGCTGACAGTGAATATGGGCCCGCCGTGAGGACACGAAGTGCAGACCCCCTCCTCCTGGAGCAAAGGGGGTTGAAACTCGACCAATTTTGACTCTATCTTCAAGCAGAAAGCTGCAGAATTTAAAAACAGAGGGTAGGGACGATGGGAGTGCTTGGGCGGGTATTTATAGGTTTCGGTGACACCCCACGCAGCGCTGAGCGTGCCACTGGTTTGTCTTCCCTGGAGTCTCGCATCCCTCAACCCTCTATGTTGGACCTCGCTCGACGACCTCCATACATGGGAGCGCCTCTTCCGCAGGTTCTTTGATCTTCCCCCAGGGAATGACTCGGATCGTCCTCGACTTCACGAAGCACCTCAGGTTTGTCGTCGACCGCAGCCGCAAAAACCTCAAGTCCATCATCTTTCCCAAGTGCAACGTCACCGACATGGATCTTGCTCTACGTCGACAAAGATGGAGTGAGGGAAGAAAGAAGGAAGGAAGGAAGGAAGGAAAGATGGCTTCGGCCAATGGTGGTCGGTGATGACCCGACTCCAACAAGAATGCATATGAGGAAGGGAAAGAGGCAACGAGGATGGCTTCGACAGATAAAACATAGGGTTAGGGTTTATGTTTTGATTCAGGGTCTTTTACTAATATGAGGCGGGGATGAGGCAGGGTGAGGATGCGGCGGGGCAGGGCAGGGGAAAGTGTCGGTCCATCCCCGCATGGGGATGAATTTTAACCTTCATCCCTCAACCCTCTATGTTGGACATCGCTCGACGACCTCCACACATGGGAGCGCCTCTTCCGCAGGTTCTTTGATCTTCCCCCAGGGAATGACTCGGATCATCCTCGACTTTGCGAAGCACCTCAGGTTTGTCGTCGACCGCAGCCGCGAAAACCTCAAGTCCATCATCTTTCCCAAGTGCAACGTCACCGACATGGATCTTGCTCTACGTCGACAGAGATGGAGTGAGGGAAGAAAGAAGGAAGGAAGGAAGGAAGGAAAGATGGCTTCGGCCAATGGTGGTCGGTGATGACCCGACTCCAACAAGAATGCATATGAGGAAGGGAAAGAGGCGACGACGATGGCTTCGACAGATAAAACATAGGGTTAGGGTTTATGTTTTGATTCAGGGTCTTTTACTAATATGAGGCGGGGATGAGGCAGGATGAGGATGCGGCGGGGCAAGGCAGGGGAAAGTGTCGGTCCATCCCCGCATGGAGATGAATTTTAACCTTCATCCCTGCCTCCATCCCCGTTTCATGCTCTCCATCCCCGGTCCAAACGGGGCGAGGCGGGGTGGGGCCCCGCTTTCCCCCGGTCCACTGCCATCCCTAGTTTGGATGTGAGGATTAGGGGGGCTAGACCCCCACCTCCATGTGCCCACTACTAAGGCCTAAGGCCATAATTTAAATTTGTATAATACTTTGCACTAGCATAACAAAACCCTATAGGATCAGGGTATGGTGATAAATAAGAAGACCCAATTAAGACTTAGGTCTGGACTTGAAAGTCTGATTAATACATGGACCCGAGTACAGTTTGTGAAATTTATACGAGACCCAGGCCCGACCTGAGTTTCGATTAAGACCCATAAAATTTTTATGTAAAAATGATAAAAAAATTATTGTTTTACCGGGTATGATCTGCACCTGATTATGGGTTTTCTTGTGGTGAGTCCAATTAGACTCAGGTCCAAACTCAATACCATACCCAAAAATAGAGGCCAAGTCTGGTTCCACCTGGGTCCCAAACCAAACCCAACCCGTTGACACCTCTACTTGGAACAGGATTGTATAGCTTTCTCATGAAGTTATCGAGGTTTAAACTTTAAAAACCAATGGAGGGCTCAGTTTGTCCGGAAGGAGCAATTAGATCACATCACCTTATGTTGGGACGTTGCAAGTTCGAATCCCAATGGTATGGTTGTACAGTCTAACCATGTAAATAATAATAACTTTAAAGGTTGAATTTGCTGAAACTCCCTCACCCTGCTTATGCATTAATAAAATGGAAAATGACTATGTGACGTCTGGTGAATTTGTATGATAAGACTAAAGAAATGGGCTTGACATGCAAAGGTTTAAAGAGATCCCTTCTAGAATCCTCTTAAACCTTTTTTTATTCCGAAAATACCCTTTTTTTTACAAGTGGCGATGTGGGGTTGAAGGTTTTGTCTTTAGATTTGTCATTCGGTCGCCTTATCACTGTGTTTTAGTGTGTATTGTAATTAGCAAGACTTTTTTTGGGGAAATTTTGAACTAAAATGACCTTACAATATGCATGCTAGTCTGATAATATTAGATAGTCATGTGTATTGGGAATAAATGAGTATTTTCTTTTTTTTTAAGTCAAGCTGGGGTTAAGTAGACCCCCTACCTACAACGATATCATTGGGATTTGAACTTGCAACGTCCCTGCACAAGGTGACACCCCGTTGGTAGGGATTGAATGAGCTAGTTGGATGGTTAGGTCTCTTGGTTTTGAATTCTATGCTAGCCTTTTTTATTATTATTATTATTATGAAGGAAAACTCAAGAACATATCAGGTTGAAGTGATTTGACATCTACACCGTCCATCGATTCATCTCAGAAGAACCTCATGATCTTTGGGCATATGTTAGACGGTGAGGATGCCAAATCACTTTTCAGATCACTTGATTTGCTTTAGGAAAACCCTCACCAAGAATCAGATCACTTAATAAAAACAAATCAAACTATTTATTTAGTAGCACACACGTTAAAAAGGCCTTTGCAACATGTTAGGTCAGTAGCATACATGCAACTTTGTTCATATTGGATCTTGTGATTGAATTTCGGGCACGCACAATGAAAAGATTGATCATGATGGTATGGCACGCGTTTGCTAAAATTTACAATGTTTTGCAAAATCAAGATTTTCACAAACAAATCTTGAAAAATATTGACATATATAATATTATATATTAGTAAATATTATAAAATACCACAAATTAATATTTTGATGCGTGCACTACTAAATTAATATCAATGTAAAAAGCATGCGAATGCTAACCACAAACTCTTGCATTTTCTTGTGATCTATGTCACAGTGATACATTAACTTATCTTTGTGTTGTGTCCACTTATATAATATCTTTAATAAAAGCAATATACAAAAAAATCACGTGTCCTGAATTCCTTGAGTCGTGTCCTTGTGAAAGAGGTTGTAAAGAGTATTCTGTATCGACAACCGAGGTGTCATTTCAAGAGATGTGCACATGGTTATCCATATTAAATTATATCCCTAAAGCAAACCACGAGCTAAGGTGGGTGACTAGGGCGGGTAATGTCCTATTCCAATTAATTCCAAGGGTATTATTGGTAATTCATTTTAGCCCATATTTTAATCCCATAGAATAGAAGCTCACTTTTTCAGTTTCACTTTCATATTTTTTGGTAAGAGGTCTGCGTATAACGTGAAGTCTTTTATTAATTCTTTATCAAAATTTTCACCAGAAAAAAAAATGAAAATAAAAAGAAAAGAAGGTGCAAGCCGTAAGGCCCAACAATATATGTACGAAGTATTCCTTCACAATTCACCTATCCATTACAAAGAAAATGAGTAACAACATTTAATATTTTTTCCATTTTACAAATTTTGACGTCAGAAAAAGTACACTAAAGCCAAACATAGGAAGGTCATACCGCACCCCTCCTCTTCCTTGCCTCCATTTTCAACCCATTTTCCGACGAATTCAGAGATTTTTTTTTTTGGATTTTTAGTTCTGATTGGTTGTACACATAACTCTGAGGAAACCCATTTCAATCTATAACTTTTTGTTCACTCTTTTTAGTTTTTTTTTTAAATTTCTTCAACACCACAATTTTTTTTTCCTTCTTTTTGGTTTTTCCATAGGCTGGTGGTTTTTGCTTTTGTATGTAGTTGCGTATATTTTTCTGTAACTAACGGTGAAGAAGAAAGAATGAATGAATAGCGTGTTTCTTGGTTTATGGGAATCGTTGGATATCTGAAGCATTTTAATAAATAATATTGGTTGAAAGAATTAGCGGGTACCCCTTCTTCTTGATAGAAATTGTTATATCTCTTGGGGATTGGAGAAGAAGAAGCATATGGTTAAGCAGGGGCCTTGCTACCATTGTGGTGTTACGAGTGAGTCATTATTCTCTCTTTTTCTTTTAGATGGTATTGTTTTCTTTGCGTTTTGTATCGTTTTCTAAAGAAAAAAGTGTTGGGCTATTATTATTTTATTTAAGTACTTTTAATAAGTCTTGGAGCAAGAAGTATTAAGTAATTCATATTAGAACGATGAAGAAATTCAAAGAACAAGGGAACGGGTTCCATGCTGTATGAGTGCCTAGGAATTTGCTCTGTGCTGCTCTGTATTTGTTTTTAATTCAATTGTAATGGAAAAGTTGGTAACATGACTTTCATTTACAGTTCTTGGTTGTAATTTTGTTGTTTCTGCTTGTTGGGTTTGTACTATTTCCCTTTTTCCTTCATTGAGTTGTTTGATTAACATGTCTTCTGGATTTCTGTCGATTTTGTTAGTTTGATTAGGTTAATGATTTTTAATCAATTTATTTGCTTTGGTGACCAATTTGGGTTCATTAGCACCTGCAAAATCAATTATAGTTACTTCATGCTTCTCTAAGTATTGTTTATCTGTTTGGCTCAAAATGTAATTGTGAATTTTTTCTTCGCCTTGATGTGAGCATTGTCGCTGCTCCCTATTTGAGTTACCAACGTGTAGATTTTGCTTATTGACAATATGCAGGAATGCTTGGAATTTGCCATTTTCCTCATGGCTAGTACCTTGTTTTTCTTCTGGTTCAGTCCTTCCTTCCGCTCAAAGATGTTTTAATGTTGTGCTTTCAAGTTATCCTCTGTTGCATATTCAACCGTGCGTGCTACCTTTAGAGCAGGAGCAAGTGAAGCTTCGCTTGGCTTCTATGAAAGCCTATTGATTTTCAGTCATCTCCATTTGCATGGATAGTACCTTGTTTATCCTCTGTTTCGGTCTCTCTTCAAATATGTCTCTGCATTGTGTTTTGCAAGTCATCACCTGTCTGAGTTCAACCATGGATGGCGCCAGTAAAACGGGCAGAAGCAGAAACGTTGGAGAGCTGCTTCAAAAGCATATTGATTATTATCATAACTGTAGATTTGAAGATTGAAACATGTAGAGTGTTTCTTGAAGGTATTCGGGAATTATGACCTTGATAAATTGGTCATCACTTAGGTAGCCAGTTACCTGAAAGAAGTGAAGCTGCATGTTAGCACAATGTGGATAGCAGTGTCTATCTAACCAACTTTAATTGAAAGTAGCGACATGGGAGTATGGGACGGACTTGCAAGATTTGGTCTTATTTCCAAATAGTTGCTATGTATTTCTTAAATTGGCACTAGGGGAAATACCTCTTCCAATTCAGATAGAATGCCAAATTAATTATATATGGTTTTTACCGAAAGGTATGTATGCATCACTTGAGAACCAGAAGGCAATGTATTTCCAACATTATCCTCTTAAGCCTTGCTTGGATGGAAATAATAATTGCTCTGATTATAATAAATAAATACAGCCACCTTAGATATTTTTTGGATTTATTTTCCATGTTTTGTTTTATTCTATCTCTTGCTTTGCTTTGGGAGGATTGTAAATCATGATGCTGCAAAATATCCAGCTAAGCCTTGAAACAGTTTTGCCTTCTTTATTTATTTGAAATAAAGTTGGATTGGGATCACATTGGAGGATTTAAATATGAATGTTGCTGCAATGTGGTATTTTGTTGTCCTATGGTAATGCCCTTGCATCATAGTGTCATCCATATCATCTTTGATTTTTTTGTGGAGTATCCCCAGTTATGGATCATAACTGCATGCAGTTAGTTGCAATGAAACTTAAATCCTAGTCCTGCATTGAGTTAATTCATTTTCTTCAGTTTCCTACTTCGAGCCTACATGTTGATGCTTCTTGGGTTGATAGGTACCCTCTTGAATTCATTTTCCACTGCAGCATTTTTTGTAGTTCATTGGCACTCAGAAATTCTCTCTCTCTCTCTCGATATATATATATATATATATATATATATATATATATATATATATATATATATATATATATATATATATATATCGTGAAACCATATGATATCTCTATAGTTTACCTTGGTTGATCAATGTGGAATTGCCATTAGGCCTTTGAAAGCTCCATGTATTTGAATTGCATCGTTGAAGTTGTAAATATGCAATTGTCACAACTTTCCTAGCCATATATCCTTTTGTTTATATATGTTTGTCTTGTGATCTTTCTTGAGAACCCATGCAAGAAGCATTCTAAATATTTTGTTGTCAATACCCTTCACATATTGGAATGAGAAATATGTGAGTACTTATTTTTTGACTGGTTCCTGGCAAAAAGGTTTCATGAAATCAAAGTCTCTGATACGCTGGACTGGGTCTTGGCTTCTGAGCATTGCTTATGTTTAATATTATTGTAATCCATTTGAACCCTAGTTCCTGTTTCTAGGTCATTCTCCATGTTTAAATGATTATGAAGTGCCTTTATTCTTTTATTTCCTCTGTTCATTGCATGCATTTCTTGTCTGCATGGCTTCTTTTGGATTCAGTCTTTCATGGTTTGAACAACTCTTTGGAGCTTTTATTCACATGTTCGTGAAAAGATTATCACTAAACAATCTAATAAGAGTTGGCATCTTCATGAAAAGATTGTCACTAAACATCTTGTTGAAACCACAATTTAGCACGCAGGAACCGAGAGAGAGAGAGAGAGAGAGAGAAAATTTGATTCTATTTCTTAGGGCTGCTCTCCTCTAGTTTAAATAGAGGTTAGCCTCAAGAGGAAATTACATATGGGACCCTTATTATGAATGAAATATCAAAAAGACACTTTAAGAATAAAAAAGAATTCACTTGACTAATCTTAACACTCCCCTTCAAGCTGGAACATAGATATCAATCATGTTCAGCTTGTCACAACAATGAGAGAAACTAGGCCTCGCAAGGGCCTTGGTAAAGACATTAGCAACTTGATCTTCGGAAGATACATGATCTGTGCAAATATAACCAGCCTGAACCAAGTCACGTACATAGTGACAGTCAACTTCAATATGTTTAGTCCTTTCATGAAAAACTGGGTTGTTGGCAATATATGTAGCATCCCTATTGTCACACACCATCAACATAGGTAGGGATACTTTCACCCGAAGGTCTGTCAAAACTGATTTTACCTTCATAATCTCAACTGCGGTATGAGCCATAGCTCGGTATTCTGATTCAGCACTCGACCTGGCTACAATAGTTTGTTTCTTACTCTTCCAGGTAACGAGATTTCCTCCAATAAAAACACAGAATCTAGTTGTTGACTTTCTATCTTCAATAGACCCCGCATAATCTACGTCAGTGTAAGCAACAATGTCCAAGGAAGAATTTTGTTTAAACAAAAGTCCTTTACCAGGAGATGACTTTAAGTACCTGAGAACCATCATAGTTGCATCCCAGTGAACTTTGGTAGGTTTATCCATGAATTGACTAATCTTACTCACAACTAATGAAATGTCAGGTCTAGTAACAGTCACATATAACAACTTACCCACCAAGGATCTAAAACTGGTACTATCCACATATTCAGACTTCTCATCGAACATATGGGTTTTGGGATCCATCGGAATGTTAGTTGGCTTCGCTCCTAGCATTTCAGTCTCTTTTAATAAGTCCAACACATACTTTCTTTGTGACAAAACTAAGCCCTCCTTGTTTCTTGCAGCCTCAATACCCAAAAAATATCGGAGGGAACCAAGATCTTTAGTAACAAAATGTTTCTGAAGATGATCCTTTGTTGCAGAAATATCTTGGGCACTGCTCCCTGTTAATATGATGTCATCGACATATACCACCATAACTACAATTCCAGAACTAGTTTTCTTGATAAACAAGGAGTGGTCTGAGGTCGATCTGACAAATCCAAAATCCGACACTACCTCAAATAATTTTTGAAACCATGCTCGAGGGCTCTGTTTCAGGCCATAAATAGCCTTCTTCAACTTGCACACCTTCTGACACTCCCCCTGAGCCTCAAAGCCTGGGGGTTGTTGCATGTAGATTGTTTCATGCAAATCCCCATATAAAAAGGCATTCTTGACATCGAACTAAGACAAGGGTCATCCATAGTGCACTGCAACAGAAAGAACGAGACAAATAGTGCCAAGACGAGCAACTGGGGAAAAAGTTTCAAAAAAGTCAACACCATAAGTCTAAGTATAGCCTTTTGCAACCAATCGGGCTTTATACCGTTCAATTGACCCATCCGAGTTATATTTAATGGTATAAACCCATTTGCAGCCAACAATATCTGCATCAGTAGGAGGATCAACCAAGTCCCAAGTGCCCTAGAGCATAGGGCATCCATCTCATCCCGTATAGCCTGCATCCATTTGGGGTCGAATAGAGCTTGACTGTGATGAAGCGGAACAGAGGAGGCAGACAAAGCCGAGATAAAATTCTTCATAGATGCACCAAGATTAACTTCAGAAACAAACTGAGAAATGGGATGAAGGGTGCACTGTCTTTTCCCTTTGCGCAGAGCAATAGGAAGATCATCATCAAGAGCAGAAACTTTTGTATGCTCAGAGATACTCACCTCAAGAGAAGGAGATAATGGGGGCATGGAGGTAGGTGGTAACCTGTGATTATATACTATAGGAGGGTTTCTGTAGCGAGACTCACCAGAGGATGGCGCCAAAGGCTGAGGAGGAAACAACTCTAAAGGAAAAGGAGGAATTGGCAGAGGAAAGACATCACCATGACTCTCCTGTAACCTTGGAGTATTACTCAAAAAATATGGAATATACTCAAAGAAGGTAATGTTCACACTGACATACTCTTTATGGGATATAGGGTCATAGCAACAATATCCTTTTTTATTCTTAGGATACCCAAGGAAAACACATTTAATAGACTGCAAAACAAGTTTATCTCGATCAGGACCGAGCTTATGCACAAAGCACACACATCCAAAAACTTTAGGGGGATAGGAAAGAGAGGAACTTCTGGATGGAGAATTTGGATTGGGATCTGGTCTTCTACAGAACTTGAAGGCATGCGATTTATAAGAAAGCCAGCAGTCAAAACTGCATCTCTCCAGTATGACGCAGGCATATTGGATTGAATCATTAGGCACCGAGCGACATTGAGAATTTGTCTATGTTTCCTCTCAGCCACACCATTTTGTTGGGATGTATGAGGACATGTAAATTGAGGTTGAATCCCTTTAGCGGAATAGAATTGAAGCAAGTCTTTGGATTTGAACTCAAGAGCATTATCAATGCGAACAATTTTAACACACACATCAAATTGAGTTTTTATTTCAGCAATCAAAGATTTGAGAATGACAGGGCTTTGAAACCAATCTTTTAACAGGAACACCCACGATAACCTTGAGAAGTCATCAACAATGATCAAATAATAACGACACTGAGTCCTACTAGGAATCCTACTCGGACCCCATACATCGACATGAAGAAGATCAAACAATCTTTGACTCGACGAACTTTGACTAGAGGGAAAGGAGTTTCGGCAATGTTTTCCCAATTGACATGTTTCACATTGAAAAGAAACTGAAGGAGGTATATGAAGAATGACTCGACGAAGTTTTGGCACTGGAAGGTGACCCAGACGACGATGCCACAATAAAGGACTTGAGGATGGTGTAACAAAAAAATAAACATAACCCACTGGTTGATGTAGATAATACACACCACCTTCCTCGTAGCCGCCGCCGATCCTCTTCCCCGTCAGCAAGTCCTGAAAAGTGCAACCCATAGGATAAAAAATCATCCTACAATTCAGCTCTTTTGTCATTCGACTGACAGATAATAGATTCTGTGGAAAAGAAGGAGCATAAAGAACATTTGACAATTGAAGAGTAGAGGAAATACACATGTTTTCCTGCCCTACAATTGGGGAAGAACTGCCATAAGCAAGGACTACCCTTTTTTTATCAGAGATAGGTTTTAAATTTAAAAAGTTATATGAATTTCCACACAAGTGTCTGGATGCTTCTGAATCAATGATCCACCTACCACCTTGGCCAGAAAGGCCATCACCTGCCGAGCCCGCAACCTTCGCAACAGGAGGCTTCAAAGTGGATGGAAGTAAGGCAAGGAGCTTATCATATTCAACCCTGTTAAGAGTTATAGAGTCATTGGAATAATTTGCACCTGATTTAGCCACTTGAGCCATATGATAAAATGATGGTCTTGATTTAAAACTCAGGTACAACCACACAAGCACACAATTTGCTAAAAATTCAGATCTGATTCACAACCAGCTATAAAACCGACTATATCTAGTTTTAATTTCACAGATAAACTCTGAGATTCATGACCACCGACTGTAATACGACGACTATTCAGATCCAATCTATCACATCCATCTTAACAAGGAACTGCTATAGGCTGCATATCACAACCACGACAGGCAGTATACCACGACACCACCAGAGACAGCACTAAAGATCTGCTCCACACTCCGCATATTAACGACAGCTAATGGCCTTCACCAAAATACCTTGAAGCTTCTGCACAACTTTCTTCTAGACTTGACGTCAAACCTAATTCCAGATCAACGTCTGACGAACAAAAAAAAACTTTCAGCAGTCCAGATCTCCACTTGATCTGGTTCCACAATCATTGGGTTTTTCTCTCCACCTTCACGCGACTTCAACCTTCACGCGACTTCAACCTTCACGCAATCTCCTTGTTGGGTCTTCAAACAGTTTCCAGATCTGGCAGCAGACAACTTTAACTACAACAGAAGGAATATCAGATCTGAATACGATCTGATTTTGAGAAATCTGACTTCGACAGAGAATATCAGATCTGAATAAAAAAAAGAACGCCGATATAAGCTTCACAGCACTCTGAACATACGATCAGATCCAAAGGAATATGCAGGTCCACGACTTATATAAGAATCCCTATAATTTTTTTTTCGTTCTCGACAACCAGAACATTAAAAGGAATGGCGATATAAGCAGATTTGTGTTCAAATCTGAATCAGTCAGGACCTAAAATAAAGACCATAGGCAGATCCAAAAAAAATGATGATATAAGCTTCACAGCAACCCACGACAAATCTGGTTGTCACTCACTTCACGACAGCATTACTGCAGCAACCTGAACTTCATATTTGATCGACTGAAACCCATATTTCACCTCGACTTTTAGATCTGATTACAGATTTGAGTCATGACTTTTGTCAGACTGCAGATCTGTTATCAGATCTACGCCACTTGGTTCTAAAAACAAATACCGAACACACCTTAGGTTGAGTCCCTTTCACGCGATCTGGTATCCTTCACACACGCTTTGACGCAGACCCCAAAGTCATGCTCCCAAGGCCGATGGCTTTGATACCATGTTGAAACCACAATTTAGCACACATGAACCGAGGCAGAGAGAGAGAGAGAGAGAGAGAGAGAGAGAGAGAGGGAGAGAGAGAAATTGATTCTATTTCTTAGGGCTGCTCTCCTCTAGTTTAAATAGAGGTTAGCCTCAAGAGGAAATTACATATGGGACCCTTATTATGAATGAAATATCAAAAAGACACTTTAAGAATAAAAAAGAATTCAGTTGACTAATCTTAACACATCTAATGTTTTGATGCATTAAAACAATCTAATGTGTTTAAAGCTGTATGCATACATGGATGGTATTTTGTGCATCTCTCTCTCACACATAGTTAATGGAGCAGGTACTCCTCTTTGGAGAAATGGACCAGCAGACAAGCCAGTTTTATGCAATGCATGTGGTTCGAGATGGAGAACGAAGGGTTCACTTATGAACTATTCTCCACTGCATTCCCGTGGAGAACCTGCGGTGCCAGTGCAGTTTAAAACTTCTAAGGTGAAATATCTTCCTGGTAAAAAGAAAGATCAGAAATTGCATAAGCGGAAGTTGGATGAAGCTAGCCAAGAAAGTGAAGATGCAACTAGTGACTATGACCCTCAAAATGAAAACAAGTTGGAAGAAGAATCAAGCAATCGGTCTAGTTCGGGATCAGCTATATCATATTCTGAGAGCTGTGCTCAATTTGGTAGCACAGATGCAAGTGATTTCACAGGTCATCTTTTTCTTCTGCTCTTCTTCTATTTTACTTTTAGATCTTTGAAGCTGCATGCACATTAATTTCTAGATCTTTAGAGCCCACTACATTCAAAATTTCTTTGATATCAAGTGTTATAATTTAAGAAATTAACCGCTCTTCTAAAATATACCTGGAGAATCTAGATAGCATGAGTTCTATTATTTTAGGTTTCTTTGTTTTTGCCATATTGCAAAAGATTTCAGAAGTAGCTATTTTACTTCGATGAATTTGTTTTTAACTATTATATCATATCTTCTCTTGAAATGTGGTATATGGTGGTTTAGGTTGTTCTAAAAAGAAATTAAAAAGTTACTAGGATCGGGGTATTTTTATGTTTTCATAAATGGGAAATAGATAAATTTTAACACCTGATCTAATTGATGAGGACACAGAGTTCCACCCCAGACATACACATGTACACACACACACATGCATGTGTGCATTGCAGACATGTACAAAGATGTGCATGCATGCGTGCACATGTGCTGCGGTGGAGAAGAATGTGTTTCTCTGAATGAACTTTTTCAGTGAAATGAAAAGGCAGAAATTTTCATTTCATGGATTACTTGATACCTTATTTTTGTTTCATGAAGAAATTTACTGATATCAACTTGACATTGACATGCGTGGAATTGTACCTTTTCTCCTGTTTTAGTGTTTCACCAGTTACTTGTCAGCTATGAAGTCTGCCCATTATGATTCCTGAGTTAACGATCTTTGACTACATACTATAGAAATGATTAACTTTAGTCAGAGATGCAACATGGAACTGTATCCTATATCTCTTTTGATCTTCATGTCTCTTCAAAATTGCAGTCTCTAAACCATTTCTCTCTCATGCCCATAACAAAAGTTGGAAATTTGAACAAATATTTGCTGGATATCATCTGTCTAGTGGTTTGTCAAAGTCAAAAACCATATTCCATGTTGGTCAGCTTTGAGGAGGTACATTTGTGTTTTGTCAGGCAATGATTTTGAGAAGCTTATAGGAACATGTTGGTGTGGAGTTTATTATAAATATAGGACACCAGTGGATGTTACATGCTTGGTCACCAGCAGGCACTGTCATGAGAAAGTATATGTATTTTTCAATTTCTTATACTTTCTTGTCTTTTGCGCAACAATGAAGTTGGCAAACTGGTATCTTCTACTTGATCTTTTCTTTGTTCGACTTTTCAATCTTGCTCAGAACTGAAAAATAAACACAACAAAGCAGGAGGGTGAGGATTTTGTATCCATTTACAATTTTTATTCTCTAATAGTCTTATGAACAAGAAATGATCAAAATGTAAAAACTACAAAATCATGATGATAGCACACTACATTGAAAATTGGTGAGATATTGAAAATCTTGTGATAATATTGGGGTTCTCATAACCTGTCAACATCTCGTGAAAATATTGCAGGATGGTCAAAATTTCAGCAGTACTTGTGACACTGTTTCACAAGGAAATAACTCTCTCTCTCTCTCTCTCTTAAAATACACACACAAACACTCTAATGTGATCTATTCCATTAGCGAAGAATTTGTGACTTTGCTGCAAATTTCCAAGTAAAATGAGATGAAAGATTTTGTTGAATATATAATCTTGACATCTCTCTTTTTATTTAGGTTCATCACAATCCATTGTCTGGGATTCACTTGTTCCATCAAGAAAGCGAACATGTCTCAGTCACCCAAAGCGAAAGCCTTCTCCTGTTGAAAAATTGACAAAATATCTGTATAGAATATTACATGAGCAAGAGTCATCCTATCTATCTGGCTCCTCAGAGGAAGATCTTATTTTTGAAAATGAAAAACCTATGGTTTCTGTTGAGATAGGTCATGGTGGTGTTCTTATTAAGCATCCACATTCAACAGCTCAAGAAGAAGAATCAGAAGCAAGTTCTCTTGTGATACAAAACATAGGATGTACTGTTAGTGAATATTCAACGTCCTCACCTCTTCCTGTACATACTCAAAGCAAAGGAATAAATTCAACTGAAGTCAGCAATGAAAAAATGAAGCATGCCATGAGCCAAGGACTGTCTGACCTTGCAAAAAGGTGCTTCCTTAACAAAAAATTTCTTGTCATATTGATGCAGGCACTCTAAATCGGCACCTGAGGTGCTTCCAGTGGTCTTGCTACAAATGCTTTTTATTGTTTGAAATGGTGTACCAAAAAGTGGTCTTAGCGTGTGCGTCTTTCTGTTCTTGAGTTATTAAATTACGTTGCATCACCTACATGATCTTGGGAGTGGATCTAAATGACATAGGCTTTCTTTTTTCTGAACCTGTTCTTAGTTGGTTTTGTAGGGATAAGGTCTCCTATGAAAATTTTCACATTCTGCAAAGCAATTCATCGCCTCTGCAATTTATAGAATTAAAGGTATGTTTCATCCATGTTCATTTTCTGACTCCTTGAATTTTCCGTGATTGATTCAAGCTGGACATATATGATTTAATGGTTTCCTGCAAAGGTCAAATGAGTCAGTGGTTCTTTTTCTCAAGGAATAATCATGTAGCTCATGCAATTGATGCTCTTCTTGGAGTAGGATGTTATTAACTATGAAGAGTTCATTGAACATTTCACTCGTGAAGAGCAACAACAATTGATGAAACACCTTTCTTCTGTTGATACCTCCAAAAGTCCTGCCAGGTTAGCTATCTACATACACTATCTGCACATTTTGTATGGCTGTGTTTATTCTTCTTTGTTTTGATTTGTTGCCCTGTGTGCAGCCTTAAAAACTTGTTTGACAGTCCCTCTTTTAAAGAGGCCTTGTATATCTATCAGAGGCTGCTTTCTGATGGTGTCTTGGATCTTTCTTTCCCCGGGGCAAGTATTGAAGCTTGTAAAGCTTTGAAAAGGCTTGTTTTGTCTGAAACAACCTCAAGATGGGTTGAAAGATATACACGACTGAAGGTCAGCACCTTTTGCAGTATCTCTAGGTTTTCCAAACATCATGTTCTTCCTTTCCTAACCTTGTTTATTGGTATTTTGATGATGTTATTTTTTAATCCAAATGGCTACTCTTATCACATCTTTTCCTTTTTCCTTTCATTTGGCATTCCTTAGGACTCAAAAAGTAAGCAGGCTACTGTAAGGAATCCAATCTTGCCCCATGGTCCCCTTGAATGTGGCAACTCAGTACCCATGAAGCGACCTCATGATGGGCATCTGCGTCAAAACTTTGCAGGTATGAAATTCTTGTGCTGCAATGTGAAATTGCTGGAATCTATTGGCTTCCCTGGTGTGTATATGTGTAAATGTTGGATCTTCTTAAGCACTTTCTCTTTTCCTATAATGACATTCTGTAAACATGCTTGTGCTGGAACTCTTACTAAGTTAAGGTTGGCCCTTGGAAAGGTGATTACCCTGTAGTTTGTTCATGTTCATATATGGAAATTTTAATCTCTTTCAATAAATTTAATAATTGTCCTCCATAGATATAAACACCAACATGATCCTTGTTAATTTTGGTATTTCAAATGGTTCAAAACTCTTTGTTGATCACAATGATGATGAGTCTATGTCAAGGATTTTCTAGTGTGGAGCATTAGCGAGAATTTTTCTGCTGGAAAGTGCCTTTTCATGTTCCAGTTAGCAAGGCAATCGTCACCATTGATGACAAAATTTATTATATCCTCATATAGGAGAAGAACTACATCAAGGATCTGCTTTAAGCCCTTTCCTATTTGCTATAGTGATGGATGAGCTTACGAGATCAATTCAAGAAAATGTGCCGTGGTGTATGTTGTTTGCTGATGATATTGTTTTGATTGATGAGTCTAGAGTTGGGGTTAATGCTAAGTTAGAATTATGGAGACAAACATTGGAAGCAAGAGGTTTTAAGTTGAGTAAGAGTAAGACAAAATATATGGAATGTCGGTTTAGTAAGCAAGGAAGTAGTGATGGGAGTGTAGTGAAGCTTGGTGAGCAAGAAATACCGGTGGATGATTGTTTCAAATATTTGGGATCTATCATTCAAAAGTATGGAGAAATTGATGGAGATGTAAATCATAGGATAAAGGTTGGGCGAATGAAATGGAAAAGTGCAATTGGAGTATTGTGCGATCGTAGAATGCCATTGCGGTTGAAGGAAAAGTTTTATAGGACGGCTATGAGGCCCGTTTTACGGAATGTTGGGCTGCCAAGAGACATCATATTCAAAAAATGAGTGTAGCTGAGATGCATATGCTTAGATGGATGTGTGGAAATACAATAAAAGATAAGATTCGGAACGAGGAGATACGTAAGAAGGTAGGCGTTGCACCCATTGAAAATAAGATGAGAGAGAATCGTTTACGGTGGTTTGGGCATATTCGGCAAAGGCCTAATGATGCTCCAGTTAGAAGGATAGAGAAATGAGAAAATATATTAGTTAAAAGAGATCGGGGTAGGCCTAGAAAGACTTGGATGGAGATGATAGGAAAGGATATGAATGCTTTGAACCTCACCGAGGACATGGCATTGGATAAAAATGATTGGAGGAGAAGGATTCATGTGGAAGACCCAGAATGATTTTCTTTTTTGGTTCATATCGCCGACCCCAATTGTTTTGGGATGAAGGCGTAGTTGTTGTTGTTGTATAGGAGAAGAACTACCTTCTTTAAAAAATCCCTAACTTGGGCAACATAATAGCAGTTATCACAGTGAATTAATGAGAATGTGTGCATAGAAACTACAACTTCTTGTGTGCATTTAAAGTCTTCTAATAAGGATTTAAATTTTGAATGCTGATTCAAACTTAGACTGTATAAAGAAAACATATATCAAAAAGGAGACTCATGAAAACACAAGTTTAGTTCCATATCGACTAAAAATAGAGGGCAACCGATCTCTCTCTTCTATATAAGGTGAGCAAGGCAGAGGATTGCAAACTATCTAATTGTATGTGGGGATAAATAATTGTCCAAGTCATACCAAAGTAATATTTATACCGATAAAAACATAGATGGCACTAGCTTTTGGGAAAAATACCCAGATTGACCACAAATTTGAAAATATGACAAATCTGGCTGGTTGATTTCTTTTTCTTGATGGCTTTTCCCTTTTGTTGCCTGAAAAATTTGTTGCCTTGGTCAAAATCACTTGTCTAACTTGCTGTCTGAATAAATCAGGCACTATGTAAGTTGTCACTTGAAAAAAATCAAGCCCCATATAAGTTGTTACTTAAAAAAGTCAAACACCATGTTTATTGTCACCTGCAAAAATTAGGCCCCATGATTTCGACCAAGAGGTCTAATTTTTCAAGCTACAAAAGAGCAAAACTGTTAAGAAAAAAAAATTGGCTATATTTGTTATATTTTCTATTTTGCAGTCAGTTATGGTACTGTGCAAAAAGTTAGTGTGATCTATGTCATGTTTCGTTTTTTATATTTTTCTTTTCATTTAAAAAGGATACAATTGTCGTAAGACATGCCTTGACTGTATCGGACACAGTCAAAGGTATGTCCTACCATGTCATATGATTAGCCGTGTTGCACTTCATATTGTGTCATGTCATAGGTGACACGAGCCCAAAATGACATGTCCCTGTGACATATGCATCTAGTAGGCGTTTTGGGACAATTCAACTGGAGATAAATGGGTCTTCTGTGAGGATTTCTATATAACCTATTGCCTTCTTGTTGCACAATTGTATTTCATGTTTCCACCTTTTGTACAATAGTTGCATCAAACTGAGCATGATGTCCGAATCCTGACAATTGGAGCTAAGTTCGAAAACTGCAGTACAATGTTTTTGATACTATGTGCTTAGATGATATAGGAGGACCTTCATCTTGGTCAGCTGTCTCCGTGGTTCACACAAAAACAATTGTTGAAACTGCTTAGATTAGGACAAAGGATTGACAAAGAAGCTTTCAATTTGGGTACGTGCAAGGTTCAGAAAGGGGAATCAGTAAGATGAATTGATAACAAACTTGCTCGAGTGGAGATATTAGATGAAATTAGAAAGGAATTTGATACAAAAAAAGAGAAAGGTCCAAAGTGCATTAGTTACAGAAGTAAAAGGTGGCATGATAAAAAATAAATTGAGAAGAAAATAAAAGAGTATATATTAAAAGTGGTCTTAGGTGCTGACAGTAGCATCTTTGATTTTTACACTAAAAATAGGTTGATCAGCCCAATTTCAGGAGCTGAGGTGGTCAGGCTTGAAATGAAGGAAAACTGGAAAGTGGGGTCCAGGGAAGATTTGACAGTGGCAGATATATGAACACAAATCTTTGTATAGATATTCAAAAATCCCATAAAATGAAAATCCAAAGCCTGGCCTCAATGAGCAGTAATCTGTTCATCAAGTTCACAAAGTTGAAAACCGGTTCAAACTACAAAACTATGATGTCATCTGTTTTCAAGCTTTAAAAATGGGATTTATAGACTTCAAGCAGTGATGCCTCCATTGTCAAGGTTGTAGGTCACTCCTATATCCACAAGGTCATATTTCCTTTTATCTTTTTCTTTTTTTTTGAAATGGACAATCAGCATCAGACTCTTAGAATAAAGACAATTAACCGGCGCTGAATCGCCTATGCGTCTGAGAAAAACAACTTTGAATCACATGCCTATGAGAAAAACAACTTTCAAGATGGACAGATAATGAGTAAATTTACAGAAAGCTTTCAGATAAAGAAACCATAGACCATCGCTTCACACTGTAATGGAAAGGGAATTTTGTGAAGAATGCTGATATATGCATATTGTGTAATACATAATAATGAACAAGTAATGGCTAATGCATGAATAACCTATGTACCCTGTATAGTACAGCATGCTGCATGCATATGAAATGTCGTAGATGCCATTGACACATATGCTGAGTCTTTTTTGTGCTTGTTCTAGCGTTTGAGACTTTGAGTATTCTAGTTCATCAAATTTGCTTCCTCATGCACTTGGGTCTATGTTTTTCATTTTCTCTCCAAATGATGCTACCAATGGATGTGGTTCCAAGTTTATGGTTGAACTTGACCTAGAAATATTGCTCACTGAGAAGTGCACTTCACTTTCTCACTATGAAAAGACCTAGACTTTGGCTACATAATTATGTACTCTGTCCTAGTGGATCTATGATGGATTGATACCTGGATCCTACCAGCATGGGTAGGTAATTTTATTCCCAAATCAACGGACTGAACCCAGGTCTGGTTTTACTGGTTAAAGTCCCTCTTTTTCAACTTTGCATAGGCAGTTTCAAACCCAATTCCGATTTAACTAAGGTCAGGCCTGATCAGCTAAAGTCTGACTTACTGGTTAAAGTCTCTCTCTCTCTCTCTCTCTCTCTCTCTCTCTCTCTCTCTCTCTCTCTCTCTCTCTCTCCTTTTAACATTTAGAATGGGCTAGACCACCACTTGTCTCCATGTTGGATTCAGATCCAGTTTAGAAAGGGTGTGGGTCTGAGTAAGGATGTCACATCTTATCGACACAACTCATAGGTATGTTGATTTCCAGTCTTGTGTGGGTAGTCTGATCATGGTTGAGTCAGATATGTCCCATTCACAGTTTCTTTGATTAATGGCTACAGATGGCTGTTAACAGGCTCTATTGTCAGAAAATCCTAAATATATCCAATCTAATGGAGTTCATACTTCATCCTGCTCAAGCTCCTATAGAGATTGGAAAGTTACTTCATGTTTTGTGTTTTGAAGTACATTTGCTAAAATTAATGTCTTTTCAGTTAAAAAATAAGTTGGTTAGATTGCTAGATTAGCTTTATCATTTTCCTTAACTTTGAGCTGGAATCATCAATTATTTCTTATTTAACCATTGCAACTTTCAGAGCCAAAACACGAAGTAAAGAGCCCCAATAGGTTGCAGAAATGTGACTCTGTGGATCTGCCTTCTGCAAAATCTCAACTGAATTCCTACACTAAGCATGGGAAAAACAACTATGAAGCAAATGAAACTCTCTACTATGATGCATCATGCTTCAGTCCAAGAAGCTTGTTTGCTTCTCCTCCAGACAAGAGCTCAGTCATGCTGGGTTCTTTGCAATTCACAGATGACTCATCAGAACAAGATTTGCTACTAGATGTCCCTTCAAATGTATCGCTGCAGCAGGCTGAGTTTCTTGATTGCAATTTTTGGAAGCAGGAGTCTTCTTCAACTGGCTCCTTGATAGAGGCTCCTGGCAAGTAGTGCTGCTATCTAGAAATCGATCTTCAACTCTTTCCATACAGCATCCAAGAAGAGGCAGTTCTCTACAGTGATGTTAGATGTTAATGATATTATAGGTTCCAATGTGAAGCACCAGTATTTCAAAAGCTTTTATATTTTAGAAATCTAGGATACAAGCTCATGTGCAATGTTGGCCATATTTTAAACAAGTTTGGTATACTATTTGAGCATGCTGGCTTATGATTTGAGACTGCATATAAAGAGATGAATATGGGTGAATTTGTAAAGTCTTTCGTATAGGGTAGGTTGAGTTCGTAGAAAAATGTGGCTGCACATGAGGACATAATTTTGTAAATCCTTTTCACCTGCTTGTTTACAGATAGTTTCTTCTCTACAACCAGCCTTTGGTTGTTATGCCATTGACATTTCGATTCATGTAAAAACTTTGAAAAAATTTCAGAATTTTATTTAGTCACAGTTTCATCATTTTCTTGTTTGGAATTTGTTCCAAAATCTATAATTCCACAACTGACATGGAATGTTGGACAAGATTCGCGCTTTTAGCTCCCTATTCCCCATCATCTCTGTCATGTCTCTGCGAAATCACTAGCATTTACTTGGGTCCAAGTCAACTCGAGCACCATAGGTGCACAGGCAACTGAATCATTGGTCATTCAAGTTGGTTGGAAGTTGGATAGCCTAAGCCAAAATGACTATGAAGCCGGACTATGGATAGGCCAGGTTGGGACAAGAGTTAGTGGGACATGACATGAATCTGTAGTGATGGCCCTTAAGAAAACTATGGCTTAGATTTGGAAAAGTATAGACTCCAGACAAGTTTACAAGGTATTTCACAATAATGGGTTTTGCAGCTTTGCCTAGCTTTGGATGAGCTGTATGAATCAGTTTGGGGAAAGTTAATAGAATTTGTTTATGTCTACTGCCAATTTTTATTAGCCAAATAGGGGAACATGGACTAGTTGTAAATGCAACCCATGTAGAAGTATTCTTCCATTCTGTTGCAATCTTCAATGGATTTAAGATGTGCACAATTGGAATGTATATCATGGGAAAGAACAGCAAATGGAGTGGGCTTCAACGAAGTGTTCTTTCTTGTTTTAAGAAGGGAAAAAAGAAAAAGGAGTCAAATGTCTTGGTTCTAAGTTTGTTTAGAATGATTGTCTTTCTTGCTTGATTCCCTCTGTTTTGAGGTGTGGGAAATGGAAGAATAATGCTTAGTGGAGCTTCAAATTCAGTTCATAAGGCCTTGGATTCCTTTTTGATGTATTTGATCCCTATAAGGCAACTTTCCATTCTTAGTACGATGAGCCATAGTGACGGATGCTTAAAGCAACAATTTTTTGGCCATGATTTTTGGGATCATAAAATGTTACAAAAAATAAACTTCCTAAATATAAAAAAAATCAAATGGGAATAATGTAAATAATACGTAAAAAATTAAAGTAAAGATTTTTACTGATAAAATGTAAATACCAAGATAATATTACCATATTTTTATTTGAATGATAATATCAATTATTAAAAAAAGGGATATATTAAACACGTGAAATACCTGATAAAATATAACAGTTTTCACAATGTTTCCAAAATACTGACAATATGTGTCACGCATCCATGATTCTTCCTGTTACACATGATGGCTACTCCTTCCATCACATGTATCTCATAGATCCAGACCACTAAAAGCCCCAATCTAATCCGTTGGGGCAAAAAGTGAATGAAATGAAGTGGCATTTGAATATTGCCACTGAAAAACTGCAATGGCAAACAACAAATGATGCTTTTGGGATGAAGCATTCATGTGGATTTAGTGGCATTAAGAAAATTCCACTAAAGGCCTATAAACTTGCAAAAGTGCCGCCATAGACCTATAGGGACACTACCAGTAGCAGCTTAGCCACTCCTGGTCCTGGATTAGCGGGCGATATTCCCTGTCTTTAGTGGCATTTGCGAATGCCATTAAAGACCCTTTTTCCCGTAATGCTGCCTGCTTTTTGAACTATGCCACGAGATGCAGAACATGCACTCCTTGGTGTTAAAGTGCTCTAGCAAGTGCCACATCTGCTCCACAACTAGGGCTGGGAATTAGTGAACCGAGCAGTCCATGGCTCAGCTTGATTAGGGCTCATACAAAAACCGTTTATGAATGAACCACGTAGGTGGTGGAGGGTGTTCTTCTTCAGTGAGCTCATATATATGTAATATATAGGTTAATTATCAATTTAATGCACAGATTTATTTATTTTTTTATGAGAGGGGAAAAATATTTCATTCATCGTCATTGCTTACAACGTAAAAGTGTTCGATGAGGAGTGGAATAGATGCATGTTACATTGACCAACTGGAGCTCTGCTTGTCTGGTAGGAGCAGCTAGTGCAGGTAACCTTGTGTTGTGAGGTTGCAGGTTCAAAACCCAATGGTATAGTTGTATAACTGGAAGGGTCTGCCTAACACCAGCTTGCCTTAAAAAAAAAAAGGTGCATGTTACATTGGAAAACCAATGTAACCAACCAAGATGCTGGGCGCACCATTTCACACTGGCAAGTAGAAAGATCTGGGAGAGGATCCTGCTGCATGCAAGCTTGCCGTGGTTGTTGGCCTTCGCTGGCAAAAATACAGGAACTGCGTTCTTTTGACGATCCAGCACCGCCAAATGAATCTCCATTTTTTCCTATCTGCGACGAATTGAGAACCCAAGAGATCTCTGCTCCAGGAGTCCTGGTGCACTTCAATCGCGACAAAAGCCCGGCACGATTTGAAGACATTGGAAATATGGGCATTCTCAAAATAAATGGAAACAGATCTCCAACATTTAATGTGCAGATTTATTTATTTTTGATAGGCAAGCTGGGGTTAGGCAGATCGCCACCAGTTTTACAACTGTACCATTGGGTTTTGAACTCGGAACGTCCCTAACACAAGGTGACGTGCACTAACTGCTCCTACCAGACAAGCGGAGGCCCCTGTTGGTTTTAATGCACAGATGTTTACTAAGAACAAACGATACATGTGTTTACTGTAAAAATAAAAAAAACATGTTTGGGATTCCAATCCCATTGTTTCACTCTCTAAAATGCCTATGGTACATGTGGTTATTAGAGTGCGTAACTGTCATAAAACAGGTTTGGGATTCCAATCCCATTGTATTCACTTTCTAATATGCCCATGGTACATGTGGTTACAGTGCATAACTGAAAAAAAAAAAACTGGTTTGGAATTCAAATCTCATTGTTTTCACTCTCAAAAATGCATACGGTACATGTGGTTAGACTGCATTGTGCAGTCCTAACTCGCGTTTGAGCTCAACTGGGCTGGATAAGATACAAGGCCGAGCTGAGTCCAGTGACAAATGACCTGAGGCATAATTTCATCCTGCGTTGGCTCGTTAACCAGCCCTCACAACAATTTGGACATCATATCAGAGGTGAAAAGATCAGGTGCAATATGATTGCACAAATATTTGTGCATTATGCACTTGATCACCCTCTATCTTGGGGAGTGTGGGGTCCAAGACCTGATGGAGGGTGATAAGGTGCTTTAATGCACAATTTTTGTACAATCATATTGCACTCTATCTGGACTCGAAATATAATAGACAGTAGATGTACATTGGTCGAATCTCAAAATACATTGAGAAGTCAGATTGGTTGGGATATGAGACAGCCAAATTTTGCAAATTTCTGTTCCTGGATGTAACCCTAAGAGTAAGTCTTCCTTGGTCTATAGCACAGTGAACCAATCTCATGGGAAAACATGCCTAACCACTCCCAAGTAGGACGAGTAATGAACCAAGCAGCCGGTGACTTGGCTGAGTTTGCCTTGACACTAACTCAGTTTGTGATCGGTTCGTATAGCTGGCAAGCCGAGCCATCAGCAGCTCTTTTAGCTTACTTAAGCGAGTTGAGCTTGAACACAAGGTGTTCGGCTCGACTTGACTTGAGAGAACTTGTATTGATAAAATATATATTTTATGTAATATATAAAAAAACAATGCATAATATATACACACACACACAAAGAGAAGCATACATAAAATATATATTCATAAAAAAAAAACCTGTTTTAGGAAGATGAGATTTTTTTTTGGGTTTTTTTTTTTCCCTCACATCTAACACCATAGATGTGATCTAAAAACAGGTTTTTGGATTACTGGAATCCTACTTGTATATAGGTTTTTCCTGCGATTCAAAAATCAATATAGTTATAAATACAATAATTTTTTCTGACTCATGAAAATTTGTTTTTTTGGTCAAGAAAAAACATGATTCAAGAGTAAATTCATACTAAATGTAGCATGCTGAACACATCTATGAGGTTATATTTTAATCAAAACAACTCTATGACGAGATTCCAACTCGATTGTATGTACAATCTATTGTAGCAAAATATAAAATCCTATGTAAACCTGAAAAGACCATATCATACGCGTTTCACATCACCATGACGTTTGGCTTGCATCTCATAATTTGGAATCACATGAGAAGTGAGTAAAATGGCTCAACTATTATTGATTATCCATTTTCTCACGCTTACTTGCACTTTGGAAATGAGGGCAAATGATGGTTGTTCTCTCACAATTGTGAAAGACTAATTCTCATATGGGCCCAAACCAACATTCCCTAACTTTGCAAAGGATCAAGTTAAGCACCATACCAAGGGATGACCAACAGAGGGCTCTGCTTGTCTGTTAGGTGCAGCTACTGCATATCACTTTGTGTTGGGATGTTGCAAGTTCAAAACCCAAAGGTATAGTTTTTTTTTTTTGAAAGAAAAATAAGATTAATGAAATAACTCTTAAGATGAAAAGAATTACATCGAAGATTCTAAATTCTAAGTGATGTGATCTCACTCAGTATGAGATGGTGAGTACATTAGATGATGCTCAATCATCCCATTGGTAAAGAGCCAAGATGGAGATTACAATTGGAGACTAAGAACATGAGAGACAGAGAGAGAGATCATATATATATATATATATATATATATATATATATATATATATATATATATATATATATATATATATATATATATATATATATATTATGAATGTGTGGTACAGTTCCGTTACAGCACAAAGCAATTCAGAATTAAAAAAACATCGCCAAGCCATATATTTAAATTTTGCAATATTAACATGATATTTCAAAATATTCTATATTTGTATACATTAAATGGAATTTTTTTATTTTAAAAAATTTTATTTTTTGCAGTTTCGTATGGACAGTTCAATATATTTTATAAAAACAGCTGAAATTTTCTATGATTTTATTTAAAACAAAAATTGAGTGCATAGCTGGTCAAAGCAACATCTGACAGGTTACCATTATGTCACCCTAATGCCATTAATTCACGCAACTAACCACATCCAAAACACCATGGTTGGACTAAACTTCTAGTACATGGGTCCCATTTTTTTTTCAGAGTAGTTGATGCTTTAAATGAAATGGCTGAAAACACTTAAGTCTTACTGTGGTATTTTTTGATGCAGTTCATCACATCAGGGTCGCTCTGACCTGATACACACTCAAAGAATTATAATGCCCTAATAATTTGCATCTCCGAGATAAGGACATTTTATTTTTTTTGAAAGTCAAGCTGGGGTTAGGTAGACCCCTCCCTACCAGATATCTCTTAAGCCGCATATGGCAGAGGGATTCGAACCCGGGCCTTCAACTTGGCACAGGACCCCGCTTACCACATGGGGTACCACCTTGGTGGTTCGAGATATGACCATTTGCTAAGCCTATGGTGGCTGTGGTTTGGATTTTGGAGTGGCCACTTCTAATGTGAAGGTCCGGTTCAAAAGGAATATGGTGAGCTGTTTTCAAAATTTTATTATTATTTTTTTTTACAGAGAAAGCTGGGGTTAGGCAGACCCCTACAATCAGTTATACAACCGTATATCATTGGGATTCGAACTTGCAACGACTCAACACAAGGTAACGTCCTGCCAGACAAACAGAGCCCCGTTGGTCAGTTTTTATATATATATATATATATATATATATATATAATGAGGAACCCTCGCCGAAAGCTACGGATGGCCGGCTGAGCTGTTTTCAATTATTAGACGACTCATGCTTTATCTCAACTTGCAGTTGCTATATACCTAAACTTATTTGAAAGACGAGAGATTATCTTGGATTCTCATGTTACGTTTCAAATTTTGCAACGTTATTTAAAAATTTGTATCTAACTTTTTTTGTTAGGCCAAGGAAAAATCCCTAGGAGTAGGGGTAGGGATGGAAGTGGACCGGCGGAAAGCAGGGCCCCACCCCGCCTCGCCCTGTTTGGACCGGGGATAAAGGGTATGAAACGGGGATGGAGGCGGGGACGAAGGTTAAAATCCATCCCCGCCCGGGGGTGGAGGCGGGGATGGAAGTGCACTTTTTCCCGCCCTGCCACGTCCCCGCCCCGACCACTTTTCCCCGTAATATCCCCGCCCCGCCCCGCCTCATCCCCGTTTGAACCGGGGATGGAGGACATGAAGGCGGGGATGGAAGATAAAATCCATTCCCCACCGGGGATGAAGGCGGGGGTGGAGGATAAAATCTTGAGGCGGGGTGGGGGTGGAGACCTTGTCCCCCGCCCCGCCCCGCCCCACTGCCATCCCTAAGTAGGGGTGTCAATGAGTCGTGTTTGGTTCGGTCTAGATGAAACTAGACTTGGACTAGATTTTTGGGTATGATATCGGGTCCAGGCCCAGATCGAATGCAAACCATACACAGACCTGATAAGAACTATATGAACGAAACCCAGACCACACCTGATAAAATCATATTTTTTTTATCAAAAAATTGTGGGTCTTAATTGGAACTCAGATCGGGTCTGGGTCTGGTATAAAATTTCATAAATAATACCCAGGTCCATGTATCAATGGGACCTTTGAGTCTGGACCTGGGTCTTAATCGGGTCTTCCAAACCATATAGAGTTTGGTTGGGGTCGGGTAAACCAAACCCATTGACACCCCTGCCTAGGAGCAGTTAATGCATGTCACCATGTGTTGGGGCTTTGCAAGTTCAAAACCCAATGGTACGGTTGTATAACTGGTAGGGGTCTCCCAAACCCCCAAATTGCCTATAAAAAAAAAACTATAATTCATCGCACACTGGCAGGCATTTGGATCTCTATGGCACAGGTTGTTTTGATCTAATCCTATTTCATGGATGGATTCAACATGTTCAATGGATCTTGCTCATGAACCATTGATATAGGTGCTTGGCTCGACCCATCTTGTGTAGGCTCGTTACAAAAGATTATATAAGCAGTTGGTTGAAGTAGGTGGTCAAGTGATCAATTTTAATTTATTGTTTCCAACCATTAATGTTGTCAATATGGGTTTTGGACCTGAATCGATTTTCAAATTGATGTAGAGCTGAATCAGTCGATTCAAACTTGTATTACAGTAGAGCTGAATCAGTCAATTTTATCTTTTTAAAATTTAAAACTGTTAGTAAAGTTTTAAAAAATTAAAAAGGGCATATTCAAAGTTCAATTTTATCTGTTATCAAAGAGAGAAAGAGGGATTGATGCCAACGGGTCGGATGTAACCTATCTGACCCTCCAGATCCGATTACAAATCGGATTCTTGTTTGAAACCCGACCCAAACTCGATTGAGTGTAAATATTGGGTTTTAAGTTAGTCGGATCTGGATTCGGTTTTAACTTTTTCTGTCCTACTCCGAATCCAAATCAGATTAGGTGGGATCAGATTAGTTTTTTTTCTTTTTCCATCCAAATTAAAGCCAAATCCGACCCGTTGACATCCCTAGAGAGAGAGAGAGAGAGAGAGAGAGAGAGTAAAGGCAATGTCCTTAGCTCATTCAATGCATCTTCTAACACTAGTTGAGTGTAGCTCACAAGAGCTTTCCTCATTTGGTAGGAGCTACTGGTGAATGTCACCAAGTTGAAAGGACGTTATTAGTTCCAAACCTATGAGAGTACATATCTTTTGCTGCAGGGTCGATGCTGGGTGTACTGCCTGGTGAGCAAAGGCAGACCCCAGGTTTCATGCTCATGAATTCAATGAGAGAGGCGGTTTTTCCATAAATTATCTAAAATAGAAAACCCTAGTTAAGTAAGGGGCTGATAAATGATCTGAACATAAGTGTGTTCAAGCTTGGGTTGTTTTTGGTGAGCTCAAGCTCATGATAAACCCAAGCTAAACGAGCTGAATGTAACAGGATTTGAACCATAGACCTATTGAGGAGAGCGCAAGTTGACCTGTTTATAGAAAAAATGCATTGTCACTGAGTTTGAAGTAATTAAATTTTAATGCTAATTAAGCCTATTATTGCTTGCAAGCCAAACACCTCGACCATTGATTATACACTATATTATATGACACAATTATATCTAACTACATTCATTACTGCTTCACCAGCTTATATGAGCCGAGCCAAGTCCAACACCGGTTTATTCATATTTAGCTTGCTAACAGGAGCAGTTAGTGCATGTCTCGTGTCCCCTTTCGTAGAGCAATAGGCCTGTTATCATCATCATGAAGATCACTATTGTTAGTAGAACTTACCTCAGGGGACGAAGAAGATGAAGGCACTTGCGGAGGTGGAGCTCTACGCACATATACCAATGGAGGATTATGAAATCTAGAAGAGGATGAAGTTTGGTTCGGTAATGAGGGCACGGAATCCAAAGGAAAATGAGGTATAGGTAATGGAAAAGACTAAGTTGGATCAACCTGCAGTGGGGAACCAGTACTAGAGTAATATGGAGTGGATTCCAAGAAAGATACATCCGCATGGTATGGTTGTATAACTGGTATGGGTCTGCCTAACCCCAGCTTTCTCTGTAAAAAAACAACTAATTGATACAGGTATCAGATCTAGATTCTGGTCTGGTCAGTTTTTTATAAGAAAAACAATATTCAGATATGATAAGAATTACATAAACTATACACAATAAAATAACATTTTTAAAGTTTTTTACATTGAAAAATTGCAGATTATAATCCGAAACTCGGGTCCGAGTCTAACCCGAGTTTGGTATAAAATTTCGTAAACCATCCCTGACCTATTTAGTAATTGGACTTCATGGGTTCCACCGGGATAGATAAGGGGACAGTCATTTTTGTAACCAAACCCTCATCCTATAGGATCCGGTATGGGTCGGGTTTGCATCATACCCGATCCGTTGACACCCCTACAAGTGAAAGCTGAGTGCCTTTTTGCAATTACCATAACTAGTGAGTGCCTTCTAGTTTTTATCTTATTTTGAAAGCACATTTTAACGTGAGAGAGCGTTATTTTGATATTTTCGATTGTGGAAGTTAAAATAGAGGAGATAAAAAAGAGATTTTTTTTTTTTTTAAAGATGTCACAATTGTAAGATGAAAAAAGAGAGTAAAAGATATGGGACAAAAAGTTGATGGGGTCACTGTCTATGTGACGTGTGGTGGGACCCTTTGATTCCCTCTAGTAAATCAAAGCAAATGGGGGGGAGCCTTTGTCCCTTTCAAAGCCAATCCTAGACTACCCACTGTTGATGAATCTAAGGCTGATGGAAGGCCCAAAATAAACGTAAAAGGTACACTGTACAAGCAGAGCCATTGGATAAAAAAAACGAGTGTAGGGCCTACCCTAGTCCATAGGGTAGATATGGCTAGTACAGGATATCTCATTTGGTGCGTGGGGCCCGCCAGATAAGGGTGGAGCGCAGGGGCTTCTGTGGTGTGTTCCCCCGCTGCCTGGATCCTTTTGAGATTCAGTCACATGGCCCTGAGGACTGAGGAGTTTGGAGGCCTCACATGCCCTAAGTGTGAGCACATGGTTTTGGGGCACAACCCTATAAATTAGGGCAGTCCCACAGAGAGAGAGAGAGAGAGAGAGAGAGAGAGAGAGAGAGAGAGAGAGAGGATCACTCATTGATTGGGGAGGGAGCCTTTCTGACAATAGGATCGCCTGCGAAAAAGCCCGGTAGATAACTGCTATACCCTCTACGTCTGACGTGGGAGCGTGACAATCACAATATTTACCGGGATTTAAAAACGCGATATTTGCGTTTTAAACGGCTATTTATCGTGAAAAACTGTATATTTTTATTTTTAAATAATTTTTATTAATATTTTCTTATAAAAATTTATTTTTTATATATTTTTATTGCCGAGATTTTGCCAAAAAATTGCGAGATTTATGAAACATTTTCAATTTCTCTCGAGTTTTTGACAAAGGAGATTTTGCCGAAAAAAAGGTTTGTTTGTCACTATGAGTACAATGAAATTGTGATATTTAGAAATATTTGCCAAATTTCTGACATAGGTTAGAATCAAGTCCGCACTTTTCCTTTTTTACCATTAAAACCCAACGAGGCATTACCCATTTAATGAGATCTAGTACCACGAAGACCCAGATTAGATCTGAATCTGGTCTCCATTGTGATACCTGAGTGAGGCCCAGACCCATTTTACCAGAACAGTTACTTGTTGGGACCTAGGCACAAATTCATAATCCAGCACATATTCGACCTGTTTGTATCATTCAAAACAGACCCACACTAGGAATCCTTACGCTTGATCCAGCCATCATCCGTCTGATATCTGGGCCAGAATCTAGACCAGGATATATCCAAATCCAAGACACAAATGAGAACTTTGTAGTTAGGATTTGGCAAAATCCTTCACACCATATATATAACCAAGTTCATAAGCAGTTGCACCCAACCCATTACCAACCCACGGTGGAGATCTCACACAATAACTTCTTTTGGTTCTAAACTAATTAAATTTGACCCGGAACCAGACCTGGAATGAACAAGGCTTTTCCTTTGGATTGGATCCTGGCTGGACTGCTGGGTCCAGCCGTAGACAGCGTTGGCATCTATTTTGTTGCAAAGCAAGTAGGGATGTAAACGGTTCAGGTTGGGGATCAAATATCTAATCGAATCCCAGTATACTTTTTTTTGTGTGTGAAAAAGTCAAAATCGTGTCAACGGGTCGGGTCTGGTTTGGACCCAGGTGAAACCAGTCCTGGACTTGATTTTCACTTTTCAGGTATAGTATTGGGTCCAGACCTGGGTTTAATCGGGTCCACTATAAGAGAAATCATATCCAGACCCGATAATAACTACATGAACCAGACCTGGTAAAATAATATCTTACCATTTTTACATTGAAAATTTGTGGGTCTTAATTGGAACTGAGGTGGGGCCCGAGTCTGGTATAAAATTTCAGAAACTATATCCCGATTCATGTATTAATTGGACATTCAGGTCTGTACCTATGTCTTAATCGGGTCTTCTTATTTATCACCATACCCGGACCCTATAGGGTTTGGTCCAGGTCGGGTCTGAGTAAACAAACCGTTGACACCCTTATACTTAGTTGGTCACAGAAACTAACTGGATCCAAATGCTAATCAGACTTAGATTTTGTTGTAGCATTCTCACATCCAAATCCCAACATGCATACGAGTCCAACAAGATTCGACCCGACTATATGTATATGTTGGATCCATTAGGGTATTCGCTCTAATCAGCTGCAGGTTCGATAAAGGCTCCATATATCTGGCTCCGAATATGATCATCTTTACATCCGACAACAAATCTGATGATGGGTTTTTACAATTTTTAGCTGTTCTGGATCGGACGGATCCCTCTCGATCCGAAACGTTTGCGTCTCTAGCTGCGTGGAGAATGCCACTAACAAATTTGGACACCCTCGATCAGACTTTGTTTCCACGATAAATGGAGGTGCATCGAGGAAAGTGGCAGGTGAGCCCTTTCCTAAGGAAAAGGTTTCCTAGCTTGTCAGGCTACACCACGCATAAGTCGCAGACATGCAAAAGTTTTCGTTTTCCACGGAAAGGGAACCATTTCCATACCAAGCAAACATCTCCTTAGGAAAACCCAGAGTCCATCTTTGTCGGATCCCTTCCCATTGAAATTGGATTCAGATCCATATGTGAATCTATTTTGGTCATCGTGGTCAACAGTAGGGGTAAGATGGTAAATAAATCCATTGTCTGCACGGCTTGAATATATATATATATACAAGAGAGAGAGATATTGAGAGAGAGCCTCAACGCTAAACCAGCCGGGAAAAAATTCCGGCCGATCGTCGTCGTGAATACGACTGTAAGTTTCTTCTTCTACTTCATCTTCTTAATTCTGATCTTCCTTTTTCTTCGTCTTCTTCTTATTTGCTTTTTTATTACATATTTAGGGATTTTTTTCTACTTATTCTCTACTTTGATTTCTTATTTTCTTTTTCGTTTTTCCTTGATCATTTTTGTTATCTTTTGATTCTATCTTTTCTTTATTTTTTTTTTGAATTTTCAGTGTAATCGATACAGAGAAAAAAGGTCCTTTTTTTTTGTTTGTGTAAAGAGAATAATATCTGCCTCGAGCAAGAAGAATAATAAGGAGAAGAAGAGTGACTGTGATTGTGGTTAAGGAACGTAATCCATCGCGATTCGTTGACATTCGGAGTCCTTGATTTCTATTTATTGCTTTATAGAGTGGGATATATGTAACTATGTGGATGTTTTGGGCCTGTTGGGGTCTAGGAAAGCTCTGTTCTCGATTTAATTTGGTTAGAAGATTTCTTTTGTGACGTATCCACGGTTTGATATCTGGGAATTAAAAGATCTTGACATGGATGGTTGGGTGGATCATTTTGTGTTCAGAATTGATTGGGGACGAGGAGATTTTTAGTTTCAGATTTCTGCAGGCAATAAGAATGGATTTTTTGTGCTTTAATTTTGTGATTGTCTAGTGATTTTACTTGTTTAGCTTTCTTTATTTTTCTACTAAAGATGATTCACTAATTTCTTTCAACCCTAATTGTGGTGATATTCCATTCAAAGAAATTTCAATGTTATTATTTCATCCTTTTTATAGAATATACAGATATGACAAAGGTACCAGAGTTTAAGGTCATACCTCTCTTAATTCTGAGTCCATTGACACCATTTGAAACATAATTTTCATCTAAACCTCATACATCTTCACGCAATCCCTTTTAATCATGGCTGGTGAATTAAGAACTTCATTGCAGGACAGCCTGGATGACTGGGGGAAATCCTTTTCTAATTAAAAAGAAGTAGAAATTTTACTTTGTAAGGAAGCAGTGAAACAAGAAGTTGCAGACAAAAATAAAGATGTCCCTGATGTTTGGATAGTAAAAGAGAAAGCTCTCACGAGCAGAAAACTAAAATATAGTTTCGTTCAATTAATGGATTTGATCAACTTGGTTAATCAACTTGATTCATTTAGTCAAAAATTTGATTCAATTAATGCCTTACGTGTCTCATGACTTGTATGTACCAGTAGAGTGGCTACCACCTTGGTCAAGAGTTCTCGGGTTCATATCCGGCTGTCGGATATCATAATCTTGCCTAGTGAGTAATAAATAGAATGACAGCATATTTATTGACCATCACTTCATGAATATTTCTAGAAGCTAACCAATTTTTTGCATTTCCAATCAAATTAAACCATCATTTTACTTATTTTCTATGTTGTTTGTAATATTCTCAGGGTCATTTGTATGACAGGCCATTTGTTCTATGGTCTTTGTATTTTAAAACTTATGACAATTTAGCCTCCCCTTATTGTTGATGAGTTCATGTGCCTCTGATACTAGCCTCCCGCACACCTTCATGATGGGCTTGCTAAACTCTTTCTACTCTTTTACTTTTTGTGGGTAACTGAATATGTAGGTAAGATGATTAAGCTTTTCAAAGTAAAGGAGAAGCAGAGAGAAGCTGCTGAGAATGCTAATGGAAGGTTGATCAAGAAGCAAACTGCTGGGGAGTTACGGCTTCATAGAGGTTCATGTTTATCTGAATTATGCTTCTTGTACATGCACTCCAGGTTTGGCTAGCTGTTTTGGTTGGGCACTTATAATTTTGTTACATTGCTGGATATTGGCATGATATGTTTCAGACCTTGTGGAATCTAATTTCAAGAACAGTTGTCACGTTCTCTTCTTATTTTTTTTGTCGTAGAAAATCTGGTGTGCATCGTGTGAGGTTATAAATGAATCTTTCTGGTGACGGCCCTATTTAAGTTCATATTTTTCTGTAATTGCCTCAGAGCTCAAATATAAGTCATCTTGGAGGAAGTAGATTTAATGATAATTGCTCTTCAGACAAACAACTTCTGTTTTTACCTTTAATTCCAATATTTCACACATGGCCACTAATATTGATGGTTTATTTTGAAAATATTGCATCTTAAAATGTCTTTTTAAAGAATAAAGTTAGTGTTTGCGGGTGCATGTGTGTTCATGCCCGCGTTTGTGTGTAAAGTGCTGAACTTGAAAGAAAATATCTGTCAGTTATTAGGTAAGTGTTCCTATATTCCAATATTTTATTATTGAACATCGTTTCTTTGTCTCTTTTAGTGTAATAGTTTCCTTTTTCTTGTCTATTTGGACAACCATTCATGTATAGGACATCTGCTGATGCACTTGTAAGTTCATATAAAATTTAATGTATACTGCTTACCTTGAAACAAGCACAATCTTGCATTTTGAGGTTATTAAAGGCTTATGTATCCAGCACTATACATACTACAGAGTGATTTTCCATTTGTTGTAGGCTTATACTTTGTGAGAGCATGCTCCCATTTAGTTTCAAAACCATGAATTGTTCTGTGGTTTGCAAGGGCAAGATGGAGTTGCTTAAAAAAGAAGGATTTGATTAGTGAATAAGATGAGACAAATCTAGAGACATAATAAGAAACTTTTTATTGTGTCGTGTTAGCTCAGTTACTGCAACCATTAAATTGCTAGCTACAGCCAAGTGGTGGCTGGTTCTGGAGATGTTTTAAACTCTAATGTAGAGGCTGCATTGCCTGGACCTTGGTAGTGGCGAGTGGCTCCTTTCTGGATATGATTGAAACTAAAAGTTATATTACCTGATGTTGGTGCTGATGAATGGGCTCTTTGGGGTTCCCTCAATATGATATTTGATGTTGTTAGTGAGTTTGGGGGCTTTAACAGCATCAAAATTGTCACTACTGTATCTTCAAGAGATTTTAAAGGATGTTTATTGGCTTCCTATCGGCTATGTCTGAGTTATGAAATTGACATTTTTGTCATGATGAGCACTCTAAATTTGAAATTTGGCTTTAACATTCTCAAAATTGTCACTACTGTCACATCTTCAAGAACTTTTAAAGGATGTTCATTGGCTTCCTATCAGCTATGTCCGAGTTGTGAAATTGACATTTTTATCAAGATGAACATTCTAAATTTTCAATTATTTTGATTTATGAACTGTTCAATGTTTACAAATACTAAAGATTTTTTAAATCTGAGATTCTCTCTTTTGAAGATCTCTAATTGTTTCAGCATGCATTTTCCAGATATCAGTGAGCTCAACCTGCCCAAAACCACCATCATATCATTTCCCAATGGGAAGGATGACCTAATGAACTTCGAGATCAGCATTCGGCCTGATGAAGGATATTATCAGTAAGATGCCTTCTTGATTGCATCATTTTTTATGTTAATGCTAATGCTTTTCCTAATAGGCATGATTTTAGTGTCTCTTTTCTGTTTTTCTTGCTAGAAAAATGTGATGCTGATACTCTATCTTATGTTCTCCATCATTTGTGTGCGGGACTCCATGTCCTCATTCTTGTATAATAGATGACTTTGAAATGTCTTTACAACTTTCTGCAAGACCTCTTCATTGAAGACACACTATTTATCTATGTATAAAATAATAGTGAACAGTTGTAACATTTTTTTGTATTCCATCTCTTCCATATAATTTACTAATGAAACATATTTCTTGGTAATCTTTATGTCACAATTCTATCACCTTAATCTATTCATGGCATAAATTTATGTTGTTCTTATTTTGTGCCAGAGGTGGGGTATTTTTGTTCACTTTCCATGTTTCTTCTATATATCCACATGAGGCACCAAAGGTCAAATGCAAAACTAAGGTGTGTTTCCTGTACTAATGAGTAAAAAGCTTCTATTTTGTAGTTTATTGTATCATACTGTTTATTGTATCAAGTATGTTACTAGTTTTTAATATCACCACTGTACACATTTGCAGGTTTACCATCCAAATATTGACTTCGAGGGAAATGTATGTCTTAACATACTGCGTGAAGATTGGAAACCAGTGCTTAATATAAATACTATAATTTATGGCCTGAATCATCTTTTCACGGTAATTCTGCTCCCATTGAACATTTGGCATAATTTGAGAAGTTATTCTGGTTTTCTTCCAATAGTTACCCTCTTGTTGGCATAATTTGATACAACTCCTATATGTAGGACTTAAGCAGATGGGTTTCATGAACATCTTATAGGCCTTCTTTGGTCTTCTGTATAGCACTATATCAAATGACTAGATGTATATGGCTGCATGATCAAATCTTTTCCTGTTTCTTTTTCACTGGTAATGATGAAGTTACCAAACCCTATGTAGGTTGCAGACCCACAGCATTTCCTTTCACTGAACCTGGTCTTGCATCATGCCGTGAGTTCACAATTTGTGTTAACTCAAGCAAACAATTTGTTTTGTTTCCTAAATGGGTTTGAGCTTTTTATTGCTTCACACACACACACACAGAGAGAGAGAGAGAGAACATCTCCTGATCTGTAACCTTCCTGCTTCTCTTTTTTGTTTAGAGACAGCCCACCATCTTCTGCATGTCATTTGTATGTTTGTTTTCTGGATCTCTCAAAATCTTTAACATCCATATCTTTAATTGTATCGTGTGCATTATCACAAGGCATTGATGTTACACTAGGATTAGAAATTACAATGTTGTTCCAGTTACCATTATTGTTACCTCGCTTTCTTGAGAGTCCAAAGACTCCAATATCCTGGCCACAACTAAGCTTCTAGCATGCCCATACTGCTGAACTTTTGGCATCTCTTATTTCACATTACCATGCTGAAGCATCCCCTTCACTGCTGCAGGTGCTTTGGCGTACATAGTTTACTCCATAAATCTTGAAGTGCTTTTGGGTGGGGTTTGCTGTTGTAGGTTATGCTTCTTGCCTCTAGAAATTTTAGTAATGATGTGAGATTGTTATTCATTGAACTGGAAATTTGAAGTAAAAATAATTATTTAGTACTTGGTCAGAGATTCTGAGACAAACATCCTGATCTGCATTCATATGTTGTATTTAGTTCAAGTTCTGTATGTCTGTGTGACATAATCATGTAACTAAATTTATGCGTCTACATGATTGTCATATCATTCCACTTCATACCAATTATGGTGAGAATTAGATCATTCAACTTGTTACATTTATGTGATAACCATGATCGGCCTTTGGTTCTGATTTGAACCTTTGTTGATAACTTGCAATATTTTGTTAATTGCAGTTGTAAAACACTGGTCTCCTTGTCACAAAATGCAATCCTATTTCTGTAGTAGAGTTTGTGGTGCAGGAAACTTGAGTGACTGTTATATGCAAAACCTGTACCTGGTGTCAATCAAACTAGTTCTTTCCTATTCTCTTTGTCATACTACTGATCCATATCATCATCATAATCAACACCACCACCATCAAAGCCTTGCCCATCCACATGGGGTTGGCATCTGATAGATCCATATTTACCTTTATCACTTCTGTGCATTGAGTTTTTGGAAGGACTTCCGTTGCACCAGAAGTTCAACATTTCATTTCTGGTTTCACAAATTAAGAATAAAGGTATATTAGATGATCCTGTTTTTTGGAGATCCATTTGATAATTGCTTTTCATTTTCTAAAGCAACCAATGCTCTTCTTGCTTCTACTTTTTTTTTGGGGAGGGGTTTGCATTTGGAAGTCCTCATCTGAACAACGTTCTGTTACCTTGTTACTTTTCATATTCTTAAAATTGAGTCGTGATGATCTGAAATATTCTAGCTTATGTTGTGTGAATGCAGCAACCCAACCATGAAGATCCCCTCAACCATGATGCCGCTGTTGTTCTTAGAGACAATCCTAAGTTGTTTGAAGCAAATGTAAGGAGGGCGATGGGTGGAGGTTATGTCAGCCAGACCTTCTTCCCAAGGTGCATATAGTGTGATTGCTTGTTGGTGCTTTTTCCCTGTAATTACTGCTCTTTGCTTCCAGCTTGTGGGGCTTTTAGCTGCTTGTGCTTCTAGTACAACAGCCACTGAATCTCGAGCTTGAGTTCCTCGATGATGCATAAGAAGCTCATGCTGTGCTTGTTGGTCAATTGTGCATTTTGAACTGATCTGTGACATATTATACAACGCTTGTTTATCTCTTGCTTGATGTAAAACTGATGATGTTTATGGTTCATCGATTCAGCTTCTAATGTGTTCCATATTATCTGTTTTTGCTGTGTTATCACCCTTCTGAAATACTTGCAAGCCGAGCAGCAATGGCTGTTCCACAGAATATATTAGAATGGGAACAGTTCCATCCACGAAGAGATTCAAAATTTAGACAAGGGCTAGTAGTGGGCCAGGAAGTAGACTCATTTAGATTGGACTGGTTCGGTCTGAACTCGCTTTGAAACTGCATGCAGATCGGTCATGTTCTTTGCAGGTATATTGTTGGTGTCTGTCTGCAAGGGATGTAGATCTGAGTGTCATTGGAACAGCCTGCATGTAAGATACAGTCAGTCCCCGTGACAATGCATGTGTCTTCTTAGCTATAGCTGATCAGCGATACTTTGCAACTATACAACAAAACATCGGCGATACTTTGAAAATATCCTGATTTTAAGGTGGTGTCAAATGCTGATATAAGCGTGATTTAAAGCGATGATGTCCAATGCTGATATAATGCCAAAGAATATAATGATAGTTTTAAAATATCGTGGAACTGGCTGTGTTCCATGCCATGAAAGCATTAAATGGTGTGTTTGCATTGTGCAGAAACTGGATCCTCTTACATGGAAAGGATCTCTGTTTCCATGGGGTACCGCTTGATGATACCAACATTGGGAGCAACTTTCTCACACAATCATCCCAAAATAAAAGTGGCTTTTGTGGTTTGTCACCTCGTTGAGGTTGTACCTTGTTGCAAGGTTGAAGCTGGGTGCAGTTTTTAATGGGTAGAGGAGACCCTCTCAAGGGTTTTACCAACTAGAGACCTGTCAATGTGTAGTCGGTAATGAGGGTGTATTTTCTTGCTCTAGCCCAAAAATAGATTAAAATTAATTTTTTAATATTATTTTAATGACTTTTAAAATGTGTCACGCTCTGATTGACAAATAATATTTTTAATTGTTTTTTGTCCGATTCAAAACTATTCACTTTAAAATCAGTATCGGGACCGATTCACCTGAATCACCGGGCAAACGATGCAGGTCCGATTCGGTTACTGACGACATTGGTCTATAACTTGAAAGTCAAGCCATAATATGATGCAGTTGCTCGTATTGTTGCAAGCTGCGCCAGCCTCAGGTCACATTTCTTTTGTTTGTTTTTGTTTTTTGGCCAGTCCAAAAGGAAATCACCCACCCATCAATGACTGTACAGCGGTAGGCCTCCAGTTAGTAAAAAACACCATGGTCTTTCTGCCCACATACAGTACACCCCACTTTGATAGTGTAGTAAAGAGACTCCTGTGGGTTTGGTCTAACTCATGACGTCCGGTAAACTTTGTGACATTCACAGGTTAGATGAGCAAAGCCTCGTGGGCTTGCAATCTGCACTCAGGCAAGAACCAGCTGAAGCAATTAGTTAATTATATCGTTTGGTAAAAGAAAAAACTATCTAAAATTTTAGAAAGGCCAAACGAGAGAGAGAGAGAGAGAGAGAGTTGATTGAAGTTTATTCAACTTAAGCAGTAGGAGTGATCATTTCAAGTTTTAACATGTTATCATTGAGCCTGCCTACAAGGGCTCCACACACTTGGCTAGGTACATCCGCTTAAGACTTTCAAGTTGAAAGAAGTCACTAGTTCAATAATCGAGAGGTGTGTGTCCTTTGCTGCAAGGCCTAAGCTAAACGAGAAACTATGTTTAGCGGGTAGAAGAAGAGTACTCACCAAGTTTTATACCATAATTACCAGGAAACTGCAATGCATGAAGCAGAAGCTGGGAAGCAGGTGTCAACCAATACATAAGTTTGTTATAAAAAATTATTTATTTTTTAATATAAAAAACTTGAAAAGTTATATGGAGAAGTGAATGAGAAGTGACAAGAAGTAAGAAAGAAATGTTAAGAAATTGAAAATGAATCGATTCTGGAAACAAAGAGAAAACAAGCTTCCCACTAAAAGAATCAAGTTTTCCTATATTTTAGAAGTAGGTTTCCCCAAAGCTTCACCTCCTTTCAAAGAAGCCAAGAGCTTCTAGTTTTCTAAGCGAGTTTCCTCATTGTAGCAATGTAACACTTTTCAGCCCCTAATGGAAGGTTCAAATTATAGCATTGGTTTCTCTGTGCTAAATAAAAGAAAGTTATCCTTGAACCTGCACATGACAAAACCTTTAAACAACCATATATAAGGTGATACCATGGTAGCGTGGAGTGAAAGGTGAACAACACTACCAATTCTCGTGGTATGGGAGTGCGTCAGGTTTCTGCACATGCCAAGGATTTTTGTGAAATGTGAAAAAGTATATTACTTTAGTAACAGTTAAGGCGTAGATGTGGCACTTTTAGGCCATAATACTTCAAAAATAAAAAAATAAAAAAACAGATTAAGATGTTTTTTTCGTTTTTAAATGTTGTAGAAAATTATTTTGAGCAATTAAGCTCCATGTGGCAGAGGAATTCGAACCTGGGCCTTCAGTTTCGCACAGAACCCTGCTTACCATATGGGATACCACCTTGGTGGTACGTTCAGACTCTTTTTGAAAGCCTTACATTGAGACGATAACACCATTTATATGTGTCTGTTGAGGATGAAGTTGCCAAAAACATCCTTTTGTGAATAGTGTTTGAAATGTGGTGTTGAGGTCACCAACTACATACTCTAGTTTTTTTTTTTGGCAATGCCACCCATTGGCGGAAACCACGACATGCCTCATATTCAAGGCTCAGCCTAAGTTGTGCTTGCTCTCCATGCAGCTTATAATGGTGCTGCATGCAAGCCGCATATAATGGTGCTTCATGCAAATATTAAATGTCGTTTATTTACAAATATTTACACTCCGTTTTAAATGGACATCCATTTTGGCAGAGCTTCTGATGAGCATCCATTTTGAGATGGACGGTGATGGTGGTGCAGACATTTTTGCTACCTGTATAGAATTTGGAAGCTCACTAGTTGATACTGTTACCATATCTGAAATTTGTCACATTTAAGATATGTATGGTTAGATCACATGAGATTCACTATATGATACATTTTAGAAAGTGAATCTTATTTGAGCAATACCCCCCAAAAAACAACAAAATATAAAAAAAAGGCATAAAATACTGAGTTGGCACATAACTCAAAAGTGAGATTTAGAAAGGTGAAAATTTGGTGAGGTTTTAGAAGTGAATATCTTTTGAACAGTATTTTCACTTCTAAAAAACACAACCAAAGGTACCCTTAACCATCTTTTGAATTTAAAAAACCAAACGCGCCTGAGGGATAACAAATCTTATTCTTAGGAGAATCACATCAAGGAAAATCGTAAAATATTTTGGAAAGTCCAACAGAAGTATCAACATATATAAAACATAAAGCTATAAAATAATTATATGGAAAAATACAAGTAATATAAAAATGTTAGAAAATTGTTTCTTATTGCATTAATAACACCAAATAACACAACATTTTCAAAACAGGTGATGTTTGCATTTCAGCACTCTATTATATTTTGAAAATATCGCCATATGGTTAAGATATTTTCAAAATATCGGTTTGTGACATAGGCGATAACTTTTGGAAAGCCTACATTTTCTTGGGGATTGACAAAAGAATTGCTATTTGGAGAATAAACTGAAAGAGGTGTGTCTTCGGTGGCTTGATCTTGATGTCATATGTTGGTCACCATCACCTTTATCAAAAGGAGAGATACAACCCTCCAGTCTCCACCCATGAAGAACGGCCACCTGGAGAGATAGAGAGAGAGTTTCAATTTGTTGGTGTTGGGGAGAACGATTCAGAGAGGCAAATTGTTGGTGTTGCCTAAAACGAATCAGAGAAGAGAAATAGCACGAGGGTAGCAAACGGATCCAGTGAAGGAGCAGCGACGACTATGATGGTCGATACTTGGAAGACTCATGCAGCGATGGTGCTGGTTCAGATCAACTATGGAGGTTACCACGTTATCACGAAGTTGGCGCTCAATGTTGGGTTGAATAAGGTGGTCTTCTGCGTCTACAGAGACATCCTGGCGCTGGCCCTGCTCGCCCCCATCGCCTATTACAGAGAAAAGTGTGACCTCTTCCCAGGTTCTACTTTCCCTTTTTGTTTTTTTTCTCTGTTGGTTACAATTTCTTCATTTCTTGTGAGTTTTTCAAAGGAAAAGGAGAGGTCATGGTTTCATTTTGCAATTTCAATTGCGGTGTCTTTGTTATGCGACTTCGGTCTTTGATGTATAGGGGATTTGACAATATTAGAAAACTTTTGCTTTTTGGAGTATTATGTGTTTCGGGTTGTACATCTTCATAAGGTAAAGGTAGGATGAGTTGTGTATACAATTGTACTTCATAGTGCAAATTCCTCATCCTTTTTGCAGAGTGGGCCTTCTAAACACCTCCTTGAGATCTATGGTGATAGTGGCTTTTGATTCAATTCTTCTTCAAACATGCTTGCCAACAATCTTTTGTCTTGTTGTGCCTTGCATTTTCTTTTTTCAAAAATGTCTTGAATATTCTTTTTTAATGTACATATCAATTTGAGAATTTACTTTGATTTATGTCAAGTTGAACATGGTCAATAGTAGTTCCTGTTGCAAATAATGGGCTAATTGTTTTTTTTTAATCTTTTTCTTCTATTTTGTATAGTGGTCGTTATTTTCATCTGTTTTCTCTTTAAAATTATGTTAAATGTGTAATAATATGAAATCATTGAATTAAATATTGGACCAGTTCAATTCTCATCAAATTGGTTGCAAGACACAAGAAACTGTTTTGTTTCTGGCCAATGTTATAATAGAGTAGTAGTAGCAGGAACAGTACAATGAATCCTGGAGTTGTTGACTTGGTGTGCTCTTGCATGTACGTGGTGTCACTAAGAGTAGTGGATGAAATCATGATGGGTGATTATTCTTATTATGCAGAAGGATACGATCCCCGTTATGTCGTCAGCTTCTTGTGTCATTCTTCTTTCTTGGTCTAACTGGGTAAGAATTTCTATAAGCATTCTCCCCAACAATGCATACCCAATTCTGCAACCCACTGGATTATGATATGCGTTACTTGTTTATGCCTGTATAGGGTTTTCGGAAACCAGCTTCTGTTTATTATTGGCCTTGGATATACGAGTCCAACATATGCTGCAGCTATACAGCCTGCGATACCAGTATTTACATTTATATTGGCTGCATTAATGGGGTAAAAACTGTTGATGTCGCTATATTTTTTGTCGGTTATGGTTTTCTTCATGTTTCCATTCATTCTAATTTCGTATGATTAATTTTGTTTGTGTAGCACAGAGACGGTTAACTTGTTCACAAATGAAGGCAAGATGAAGATTGCAGGCACAATTATTTGTGTTTCTGGTGCTATATTGATGGCATCATTTAGGGGTCCGGCAGTTATTGGAAATGGGTTTGTGGACCTTGCTGCTCATAGTGAGATAAGTGCAGTATCCCAACCAGAGCCTGTTGGGTGGTTGTCTCCTAGTTTGATGGAGTTTGGGTTTGAAAGATGGCACATTGGTATCCTCTGCCTTATAGGGAACTGTCTTTGCATGTCTATATATCTCTCTTTGCAGGTATGTTTCACCATTTTTTGATTTCTATAGCTTTGACATGGCTATATACGTACATATGTGCATGTGTGTGTGTGTGTGTGTGTGTGTGTGTGTGTGTGTGTGTGTGTGTGTGTGTGTGTGTGTGTGTGTGTGTTAAGGCGCTTCCTGGTCCATGATTCATATTTCACAGGCCCAACTATGGCATTGGGCAACATCACGGCATTTGAGTGTAGGCCACAAGGACAAGCCTGAAAGGTGCTTAGTGGGACATTATCAGCACAGGTTTGTGCATGAGATGTTCAAAAGAGGCAATGTTAGCAACAATTGGTAGCAAATCTAAGCAGACGTTCAAGAAATTGCACATAGAAGTAAACCATAAAAAGGGGCAAAGAGCGATAAACAATAACAGTTAAGAGTATTGTTCATTTTGTTAGGGAAAATGGGGCAGCAATTTCATTTTTATTAGCACAAACAGGGCATCAGCCAATGAACACTAGAATGCTAGCTATAGAGGTCACCTTAGGGCTTAGAATCAAAGTGTATCATATATGGAGCCAACTTTGCTTAGGAAGTGAAACCTGTATGGGTTCTAAGATGTGCATTCTTGAGTTACTAGAGAAATCCAACAAATACTTGAAGAACCAACATTTTTTTACATATTTACGTAGCAAACCAAACATGTATACAAGGCCGTGATGGAACATGATGTATGCTAAGCTTTTGGTAGGATTTACAAGGCATAACTTGTGGTTAATGGGCTTGCTTGTGTGGTACCTGTGGCAAATCTACACCTTGATGTTCCTGATATATTCTATATGCTTTGGTGCTAAGGTGACTTGTAATACATCATTGTAATGTTGGGTAGTTGTTGTAATGAAATACAAAAGAACACAAACAAATGCCTCTTATGGGAAAGTACAACAACACAAGAGACCACATATGGGTCAAGATACAATCACACACAATGCCACTTATGGGCAAGAGAGAGAACATAAAAATATATATAGGATTTATTGATAGAGAGCTTGAGAACAAACTTAACTTTACAAGAGGGGAATGCACCCTAGAGAGAAGCCATAGAGCCATTGGGACTCTCCCCAGCTGCTAAAAATAGAGCCGTTGGAGAGGTCCCAACGACTCTATTGGCTAAAGACTCTAATGTCCTTAGCTTTTGGCTAAAGGACATTAGCTAAAAACCAAGTAAAAATAATACTAAGTAAAGGTTTGATGTGCCCTTAATGGGTACATCTTGTTACAATAAATGAAATGACAAAAATACCTCTATTGGGTATTTCTTATTACGTCAAAAGAAATATATATACATATGAACATATGACCATAAGTATATATATATATATATATATATATATATATATATATATATACACACTTTAACACTCCCCCTCAAACTTAATCATCGAAAGTTTGTCAAACAAAAAATGAAACCGGAGAGACAGGAGAGCTTTCGTAAAGAAGTCGGCCAACTGAAATTCTGATGAAACATATGGCAGGACAATGGTCTCATAAAAGTACTCTTCACGAACATAGTAGCAATTCATCTTAATATGTTGAGTGCGCTCATGAAACGTGTGATTGTCAGCTATGTATATGGCACTTTTATTATCACAGTATTATGAACTTTCGTATCTGTGGTTCAGCCTGCACAGGAAAGTAGAGAGAGAGAGAGAATCGGTTGGGGCGACACTCAGTTGCTCAACCTCCAAGCTCTAACCTTTATATATATAAAACAGGTATACAACGATCCTTGTAATATCAGAGATATTACAAGGATGCCATTAATGAGATTATATTCAACATGTGTTTCATTTAACATACCATGCGTATGGATACACAAGCTATATTTTAACACCCTCCCTCAAGTTGTACGTGATTTTGGAGCATGTACAACTTTCTCTTCAATAGCCAAAATTGACGTCCTGTTAACCCCTTGGTAAACAGGTCTGCCACTTGATCTTCTGTTCGAACATGACGTAGTTCTATCTCCTTCATCTTGACTTTCTGCCGTATGAAATGTTGATCAATCTCAATGTGCTTCATTCTGCTATGCTGAATAGGATTACATGCAATGTTTATTGCGCTTTGATTGTCACATAGAAGAAAAGATCGAATAATTGTCTCCCCAAGATCACTCAATAAGTGTCTAATCCATGTGGCTTCTGCCGTGCCTGCAGTCATCGATCTGTATTCAGCCTCTGTACTCGATCGTGCCATTGCCTTTTGTTTTCTGCTGCTCCAGGACACTAAATTGTGTCCAATATATACACAATATCCAGAGACAGATCGTCTCTCATCTGGATCCCCTGCCCAATCTGCGTCTGTATAAGTGATGAGTTCATGTCCTCTATGCAGATTATCGTTCTTGCGATAAACAAGTCCGTCTCCTATAGTTCCTTTTAAATAGCGTAGAATGCGCTTCACAACTTCCATATGACCCTCCGTTGGAGCATGCATAAACTGGGATACCTGATTGACAACATAAACTATATCAGGTCTGGTAAAGGTCAAGTACTGTAATATCCCCACGAGACTTCTATACGTTGTAGGGTTGACACAAAGATGACCATCTTCAGAGCTCAGCCTTTGATGTAATACACTAGGAGTACTGACTGGTTTGCAATTCGTCATCTCGGCTCTTTCCAGAAGGTCAAGAGTGTATTTTTGTTGCATGAGTGTCAATGTGTCTTGTTGTCTGTCAACTTCCACACCAAGAAAGTACCTCAACTCCCCTAAATCTTTCATCTTGAAAGTTTTCATTAAAAACTGTTTCACGTCTTGCACATGATTATCTGAACTCCCAGTGATCACAATGTCATCAACATATATAAGAAGAAGTATAACAATGTCTGCCTTTTGGTAAATAAAGAGTGAGTGATCCAGAGAGCATCTTCTAAAACCATAACTCTAAATTTGCATAGAGAAACTTTCAAACCAGGAACAGGACGCCTGTTTCAACCCATACATAGATTTTCTTAGTTTGCACACCTAGGCAGTAGGATCCTTCTCGGCATAACCAGGAGGTTGCTCCATATACACTTCTTCCTTTAAAGTTCCATGCAAAAATGCATTTTTAACATCCATTTGGCTAAGGCTCCAACTTCGATCGACTGCTAGGGATATGATGACACGAATAGTACCCATTTTGACTATCGGACTAAAAGTTTCATCGTAGTCTTCACCATATTGTTGTGTGAATCCTCGAGCAACAAGTCGTGCCTTATATCTGTCAATGCTTCCTTCAGGCTTATACTTTGTTTTATAAACCCATTTTGAGCCAACTACATTCTTTCCTTCTGGCCGATGGACTATTTCCCAAGTCTGGCATTCATGAAGAGCTTCCATTTCTTCATTCATAGCTTCAGTCCAATGACGGGATTGAAGAGCTTGATTAAAACAAGTGGGTTATGTGAAATTGTCTACGAAGAGACAATACGCATACAAGAATAAATACTTTATAAAAGAAGTGCACGAAAGCACTCTCACAACACTTGAACAAAATACGAAAAAAAACGTATAAATAATAAACATGCAATAATGCATGTATTTCATAAAATGGAAGCAAATGCTTGAGACTCTCAAGCTTATTTTACAACAAGGGGGAACACCCCTATTTATACAAGAGGAAAGGGGTGCAAGAGGGGGCTCCCCAAAGGAGTCGTTGGGGAGCCCCCAACGACTCTATTGGGGAGACCCCCCAATGGACCTTTTGTTATGCAAAAAGGAAAAATAAAAAAGATAAATAATTACAAAAAAATAAAAGAAGAAATACAGTATATTCCAAATGGAATATGTGCAAAATGTAAAAAGACAGAAATACCCTTTTTGGGTAAAAGAGAAAAAGGGAAAAATATATAAATATATATACTTATATATAGAGATACGTATACATATAATATATGTATACGAATCTCTATGTATATAAGTATATATATTTATACTTACAATAATGTTTTTGAGTATACATTTTAACACCCCCCCTCAAACTTACGGTGTGATAACCACAAGTTTGTCAAGAAGGAAATGAAATCTAGGCGAACAAAGAGCTTTGGTGAAGAAGTCCGCAAGTTGATACTCATACGTCACGTATGGTAAATCAATGACCTTCTTCAAGTATTCTTCCCTGACATAATGACAGTCCATCTCTATATGCTTTGTTCGCTCGTGAAAGGTGTGTTTTTTGGCAATATAGATTGCACTTTTATTGTCACAACACAGCTTTGTTGGTTCTCTGATAAGCACTCCCATATCTTCCAAAAGGCGTCGAATCCATACAATTTCCATGGTAGTGGATGCCATGGCTCTATATTCGGCTTCAGTGGATGACAGAGAGACCTTGTGTTGCTTCTTACATCGCCATAAGATCAAATACTCACCTAAGAACACACAAAAGCCAGTGGTGGAGTGACGGTTACTAGGGTCACCTCCCCAATCTGAGTCAGTATAAGCACGTAATTTCAATTCAGAAGAAGATAGAAATACTCCCTTATTCACAGTTCCATTCAAATATCTGATGATGCGAAGCATAACACTCATATGAACGGTTGTAGGAGCGTGCTGAAACTGACTGGCGATGTGTATAGCATGTGACAAATCAGGTCGAGTAATGCTAAGATACATTAAAGAACCTACCAATTGCCTGAAAGGAGTAGGATCGGTTAAAAGAACACCATCGTCAATCTTCATTTTTGCTCCCACAACTTCAGGAGTTTCGCATACTTTGTCATCAGAAATCTCTGATCTGTCAATAATCTCACAAGCAAGTTTAGACTGGGATAGAAAATAACCACATTGCGAATAGGCAACCTCAATTCCAAGAAAATATGTCAGAAAACCCAAGTCTGAGATCTCAAATTTTGAAGCCAAGACAGATTTAATACCCTTGACTCCTTGAACATCATCACCTGTAATTAACATGTCATCAACATAGAGTAATAATATTACAATCCCTGCATTAGATTTTCTAGTAAATAGAGCAGTGTCAGTATAACACGAGGAGAAACCATTTTCCAGCATTACACTGGTAAATCTGTCATACCAGGCTTTGGGAGCCTGTTTCAAGCCATAGAGGGCCTTTCGAAGACGAATAACTTTATCTTTAGGAATCTTCATGCCTGGTGGAGCATCCATATACACCTCTTCGTTAAGATCACCATTTAAAAAAATATTTTTCACATCCATTTTGAAAAATGTTCCAATTTTTAATAGATGCAATAGTAATAAGACATCTAACTGTAACCATTCGGGCTACAGGAGCAAAAGTTTCTTCATAATCAATCCCATACTCCTGCCCATACCCTTTTGCAACTAAGCGAGCTTTATACCTTTCCAGGGATCCGTCGCTCTTAGTTTTAACCTTAAAAACCCATCGACAACCTATAGTTTTCTTTCCTATGGGTAGAGTTTGGAAATCCCAAGTTTCAGCCCTTTTAAGAGCATTAAGTTCATTTTGCATGGCTTCTTGCCATTCTATATATTTTTTAGCTTGTTCAAAATTCCTTGGCTCAAAGTAAGAGTGAATGACACTAAGACAAGCCCTATACCGGGGTGAAAAGGAATCAAAAGAGACAAGACGAGTTGGAGGTCTCCTATTCCTCTCAGATCTTCGGTGATCGAGAGCAGGAACAAGCTCACTATATTGGTCAATGACACTTCTAAAGATGTCTTGGTTTCTACGTGAGTAGGTTATGGGGTCACTTGAAATCCGGTTTTCTTGTTCATTGAGAGGGTTATGTTCTTCAACATCACCATCATTTTCCTCATCATGGTTTGATGATACATCATCATCACTAGATATATCATCATTACTAGTCAATAAGTAAAAAAGGAATGAGTAGTCAAAATTTTCTTGTTGAGAAACATTTTTTTCAAATCCACTTTCATTTTCTAAAAAACGTTACATTTCTAGAAATATATAACTTATCATCTCGAAGATCATAGCAACGAAACCCTTTTTGAGTTTCAGAATACCCAAGAAAGGCGCAGGGGATAGCTTTGGGAGAGAGCTTGTCATTTTTATCCGTAAGTATAAAGCACTTGCACCCAAAAACTCGTAACCTATTATAATCAGGTTCAAGCTTATATAAGATCTCAAAGGGGGATATTTTCCCTAATATCCTAGATGGTAAACGATTTATCAGATAAACAGAAGCAAGAGCTGCTTCAGCCCAAAAAATTTTAGGAATGTTTTGGGAAATAAGAAGTGTCCTAGTGGTCTCAATGATGTGCCTGTGTTTTCTTTCGGCCAACCCATTCTGTTGAGGGGTTTTAGGACAAGACCTTTGGTGAATAATTCCGTAATCTTCAAGATATACTTTAAATTGGTTGGAGAGATATTCTCCTCCAGAATCACTTCTAAAAATCTTTATATTACTGTTGAATTGATTCTTGATCATTGAATGGAAGGTTTTAAAACACGTAAAAACTTCATGTTTGAACTTAAGAAAATAGATCCATGAATATCTGGAGAAATCATCCACAAAAATAACATAATAAGAAAAGCCTCCTTTTGAAACAACAGGTGCGGGTCCCCAAACATCGGAATGAACAATTTCGAAGGGTTTATATGAGAACATAGTTCTTTGCTCAAAAGGTAAACTTTGCATTTTTCCGAGAATACAATCATTACAAGAAAAAGAACTTTTACATAGATCCTTCGCAAAATGTAAATAAGATAACTTGGTGATATTAGGATGACTAAGTCTCTTGTGCCACATATTTATATCTTTGTTCCGGGCAACATTACAAAAAGATTTTGGAATTTGGAGAGATTCCATATAGTATAGGTCTCCTTTTCTAAAGCCTTCCCCAATCAATTTCCCGGACCGGCGATCCTGTATTAAACATTTATCACATGAAAATTTAATATCGCAACCATGGTCCGAGAGTTGAGAAACAGATAGAAGGCTTAAGTTTAATTTAGGTATAAATCTAATTTTTGGAATGAAAAAATTTTGAGTTTCAAAATTACCTATTCCTTTAATTTCAAGAGAGGTTCCATCCGCAGTGGAAACAAAGGATGGAGAAACATTTTTTGAGTAATCGGAAAGTGAAAACATGTTTGGGGACATATGAAAAGATGCACCTGAGTCCAAAAGCCAAGAGACTTTACCTGGGATGGAAGAAGTAGACACGGCGGCACCGGATGTAGCTCCCTTGAGAAGAGGTTGAAGGGCTTCCACTATTTGATTTAAAGAGAGTGACCCACTTGATGATGCCTCTTCGTTTTGTGGTACACCGGTGGTAGCCATGGCGAGAAGCTTCTTCCATTTGGGACATATGGGCTTGATATGCCCCGGTTCTTTACAAAAATGACAAATAATCTTGCTATAGTCCCTCTTTCCTCTTTGTCCACCATCTCCTTGATTTTGTGATTTGAAATGAGGAGGACGATAGGTTTTTACATTATTTCCGGGTCTTGATACGACATTGACCTCATTGTTTTCTTCATAATTACAAGGAACCGCAAGAACATTTGGTCATTGTTTACATAAACTCATACGAGTCTCCTCACCACTTAATTTGGTGAGAACATCTTCAAGAGAGGGAGGAGTAAATGAGGATAGAAGTGACGACCTTATTTGCTCAAATTCCGGTCTTAACCCATTCAAAAAATTGAAGAACCAATCTTCTTCAAGTTGCTTGTGGCAGAGTTCAATTGACTTTCCACTCCATTTTGGTTCAAGCATGAAAAACTCATCCCAAATGGAGGAAAGGTCGGCAAAATATTCCCTAATAGACATTTCACCTTGAGTAAGGGAGAGAGCCTTCTTTTGAATGTAATACTTATGAGATAGATCTCTTGATGTATACATTTTCTCGAGATAATGCCAAGCTTCCGATGCTTTTTTGAACTTGATAATGTTGACATTAATCTTTGTTTCGACGGATGCGAAGAACCAAGAAAGAATCTTGAAGTTCTTCATTTCCCATTCGTCGTGCTTCTTGGAGTATTCTTCAAGAGCTTTGATCCTTTCCTCTCCCTCAAGAATCTTGATTTCACTTCCGTCCATCACGGTTATTTTGGGTTCCGGTTCCGGAATTGTGCCTTGCACATAACCCCATAATCCTTTACCTTTTATGTGAGCCTCCATGTTCCCGGCCCAAATATGATAGTTGGACCCATCCAACTTGAAGCCAAGAGCGAAGTGGGACTCTTTTTCACCCATTAAGGAGTAAAGAAAAGGAGAAGAGGGCGTACCAACACAATGCTTCAACTTCTAGCTTGCACAAGATCCTTCTAAAATATTTGAGAAGCAAGATCCACCACTTCAACTTCTAAGGATCCGAAGGCACGTTTTTCGAGGCACTCGAAAAAAGGAGAATCCCACGATCCTTAGTCACCAACCGTGCTCTGATACCATGTGAAATTGTCTACGAAGAGACAATACGCATACAAGCATAAATACTTTATAAAAGAAGTGCACGAAAGCACTCTCACAACACTTGAACAAAATACGTATAAATAATAAACATGCAATAATGCATGTATTTCATAAAATGGAAGCAAATGCTTGAGACTCTCAAGCTTATTTTACAACAAGGGGGAACACCCCTATTTATACAAGAGGAAAGGGGTGCAAGAGGGGGCTCCCCAAAGGAGTCGTTGGGGAACCCCCAACGGTCACAATTGTGACCGTTGGGGGCCCCCAACAACTCTATTGGGGGGACCCCCAATGCACCTTTTTGTTATGCAAAAAGGAAAAATAAAAAAGATAAATAATTACAAAAAAATAAAAGAAGAAATACAACATATTCCAAATAGAATATATGCAAAATGTAAAAAGACAGAAATACCCTTTTTGGGTAAAAGAGAAAAAGGGAAAAATATATAAATATATATACTTATATATAGAGATACGTATACATATAATATATGTATACGTATCTCTATGTATATAAGTATATGTATTTATACTTACAATAATGTTTTTGAGTATACATTTTAATAAGTTCATCCTGTTTTGTGAGCTGAGACATAAACAACTGGAAATCAAGAGAGAAGGTCTCATAACTCACCCATCGTTGAATAGGATGCTTAATGCGTGACGGCCTTTGAGCCGGATCATTAGCGATGCTTTCCACATTCCTCAGCTCTGTATTTTTGTCCCGTTTAGTGTATATCTGCCCAGAGAAGCGTTCTACTGGGGGTGGCTCAACTGGAGACTCAACTGGAGATAATTCAACATGCATATGTGAGTCATTCAATTCCCTACTCAAGCCGAAGGAAGGACAATTTGTCTGACATGTTTCTCTTGCATTAGCAAAAAGATCTGCACTCATCCATTGATCATATACTTCTAATTCTCGAGATGGCAACACTGCAGAGTCATTGACCTGAAAGTTTCGTTCGTCAAAAACTACATTTATGGAGGTCCTAATACGTTTTGTAGTAGGATCATAGCATCGATAACCTTTGTATTCATCTGCATACCCAACAAATCTGCACTTGACAACCTTGTCCTGAAACTTATTTCGCAGAGATGAATCAACATGTACATAACATACACAACCAAAAACACGCAGCTCATCGTAAGAGGGATGTTGCCCGAATAAAGTATAATAGGGAGATTTCCAATCCAAAAGTGCCATAGGAAGACGATTTATGATATGAACAGATGTGTGAAAAACTTCTGTCCAGAGACTAACGAGCACATTGCTATCATGTAACATGCTCATCACGCTCTCGACAATATGCCTGTGTTTCCTCTCCGCAACCCCATTTTGTTGAGGAGTATGAGGGCAAGAAACCTTCCTTTATCCCGAAGAAAGGCAATAAACTCGTTCGATGAATACTCTCCTCCACCATCACATTGTAAATGCACAATATCACAAGCAAACTTTGTTTTGACCATTGAATGGAATTCCCGAAATATTTGAAAAACTTCATGCTTGTGTTTTAAGAAATATATCCAAGTATAACGGGAATAAGAATCAATAAAGATAACATAGTAACAACTGTCAGAAAGAGAAGTAATAGGTGCGGGTCCCCAAACATCAGAACAAATAATCTCAAATGGCTTTGAAGCTCTTTTATTTATAATATAAAAAGAAAGAACATGACTTTTGCAGAGTTCGCATGAAGAACATTTATTATTATTATTATTAAAAAATGAACATAAATTAGACTCTGGAAGGAGACCATCAGATACAAGATTTTCAACGAAACCCCGACTACAATGTCCCAAACGACTATGCCAAATATCTGACTTATTACAATGAGATGAATTAAAAACTTCCAATGAAGGGAAAAACAAAGACTCTGAAGGTGAAGACACTGAAGAATGCTTGGACGACTTCAACTGGAGAACTGGGACTGAAGACGAAGACACTGAAGGAATCTCCTTGAAGACGTACATGTTTCCTTGTCGCTCCCCCTTAGCGAACGTCTCCTTCGTTCGTAGATCCTTAACATAAACAGAAGAGGGAGTAAATTCGACGGAAGAATTCATATCGTCAACAAGTTTAGCTACAGAAACAATGTTCTTTTTAATATTAGGAGCAAGGACATTGGACAAGTGAAGTGAGGACTTTGACATAGGGATATGTGCACTGCCAGTATGACTAATGGAGTGATAAGTTCCATCTCCCGTAACTATACTACCTTTTTCAAAATAAGGCAATAAGTGAGATAACTTACCCGCATTACCCGTAACATGTGTGGCGGCACCTGAATCAACATACCATTCGCCTTGTTCATTTTGCTTGATCGTCATCTGTGACAATGCTGATAACAAAAGTTGTTGCACATCTGTGGATGGCACTTTTGTGTCCACAGTGGTAGCTGATTTATTCTCAATTTTGTTTATTTTTCCTTTGTTCTGTAGATTAAACCAACAATCAGCTTTCACATGTCCTCTTTTGTTACATAAGAAACAAGTGGGCACTCTCCTCTGATTTCCTGTATTAAAAACCCCTGAAATATTAGGTGTAGGCAAGATACCACGTCCTCCCTGCCCAAAACGTCCGCGGCCTCTGCCTCCTTGATGCCCTCCGTTCCCTCGTCCAAAACCTACAGAAGTGTCCATGGCCAAAACTGAATGAGGACGAGCTGATTCATTTCCTTCTGCCCTTTGTTTCATAATCATCTCATGATGGAGAAGTTTCGCTTGAAGATCATCAAAAGTGGGCAACTGCGGAAGGCATGATAAAACTGTGGTAAGCATGTCAAAATCAGGACCCAATCCATTGAGAAGTTGTTGAACTTTATCTTTATCTGCAATAGCACTTCCAATAACCGCCAATTGATCAGTAATACTCTTCAAGCGGCCTATGTATTCTATGACTGTCATGGAGCCTTTCTTCAAACTTTGAAATTCATTTTTTAAGTACATAACTCGGGCTTTTGATATCTGAGAATATGTCTGAGACAACTTACTCCACAGATCCGCCGCAGTGCAATCATCTGAAAGAGTAACCAACACTTCTTGAGAGAGTGTTGACGTAATATAAGCAACCAAAGACTGATCCCGCTTCCTCCAAGCTGTATACTCTGGATTCTTAATAGAAATGGTAATTGTGTCACCCTTCTCATTCTTGGTTTCCTGCAAAATAAGTCGTGATGGTATAGGAACTAAACCATCCAGATGTTCATCGAGATCCTGACTTCGTATAAAAGGAAGGATTTGCCTTTTCCAAGTCAAAAAATTAGAATGAGTAAGTTTTTCTGTAACGAGCTGACTCAAGAAATTTGCAGAGGGACCGGATGACGATGAGTAATCCATATCAATGGGACAATGAATAAGCAAACAAAACGAATGGAAGAAACAAACAGGTTTGAGATCACTTAATCAATCAGGAGAACTTTAACAAGACATGTACCTGTGCGATCGATATCTGGAAGTAACCTTTTTTTTAAACAGAATCGAGATTGTAAACAATTACAATCTGCCTGTAGGCATTGCACAGGGGACACTAAATAGCAATAAAGAAAAAAAAATATTTCTGGAATCAAAGAATTTCTGGAATCAAAGAATGAATAAAAAAAATTGACAGACGTTAAGAGTGGAAAACAAAAGAGATTGTTTGGAATCAGTCGTTGATGAATGACTGATTGCAATAAGTGACAGACGTTAAGAGATGGTTGCAGTTTTATTAAAACTGACAGACGTTAAGAGTGAAAAAAAAATGAAACAACCGATGGCTGCAATCGGTCGTTTATGGCTGTAGTCAGGGAGGAGAATAAAAAAGGGGTTTTGACTGATTGCAATAAGTGACAGATGGGGATACGAGTTGCATAGACAGATTGGGAGTTGCAATAAGGGGAAGAGACAGATTAGGAGAGAAGAATGAAAAAGGGAAGACGAGCCAAAACCTGGTTCTTAAAATCTCGCTGAACAAGCCTCTAACAGGATTCCGCAACCTTGTGGCTCTGATACCATATGAACTTTCGTATCTGTGGTTCAACCTGCACAGGAAAGTAGAGAGAGAGAGAGAGAATCGGCTGGGGCGGCACTCAGTTGCTCGACCTCCAAGCCCTAACCTTTATATATATAAAACAGGTATACAACGATCCTTGTAATATCAGAGATATTACAAGGATGCCATTAATGAGATTATATTCAGCATGTGTTTCATTTAACATACCATGCGTATGGATCTGGATCCAGATCCATACGCAAGCTATATTTTAACAAGCATAACCTTGAGGGTGATTGCATATGCACCTCCGTGTCTTCCAATAATCTTCTCAACTACACAATTTCAGATGTTCTGGTGGCAATGACCCAATATTCAACTTACATTTCCAAGATACCAATGAGTCATCTATAAAGACACAAAAATATGTAGTTGAACGTCTATCATTAGGATCTCCTCCTCAGTTAGAGGGTATAAACAATTAATTTGAGTGGGGAGGAAGAAGACAAAACAATTCCCTTGGAAACAAAATTTTGTAAATATCTAATAATACACATAATGACACTCATGTGCACAGTGGTAGGGAAATGTTGAAATTGACTGGTTGTGTGGACTGCATGTGAGATATTAGGTCTGGTAATGGTTAAGTATGTGAGGGCTCCAATCACTTGGCGGTAAGGAGTAGGATCATCAAGAGGTGTGCCATCATCTATCTTTATTTTTGCATCTATCATTTTAGACCTAACCATGAGCTGAATATGCAACCTCCATTCTTAAAATGTATCTAAGAAAGCCTAAATAAGTCATTTCAAAGCTTTGTTTTAAAACATTCTTACTAAAACTAACTTATTGTTTGTCTCCTTCCGTGATAATCATGTCGTCAACATAAAGAAGGATAACAAAATTCATACATTAATATCTCTTAATAAACATAACACCTTTTCATAACATAACTAAAATGATCATACTTGTCTTTAGGCACCTGTTTCAAACCATAAAAGGGCTTTTTTTAAGTGAAGCACCTTTCCAACATGAACATCATATCTAGATGGTGGGTCCATATAAAATTCTTCCTTCAATTCACCATTGAGGAAGTCATTTTTGACATTCATTTGATAAATAAGCTAACATCTAATGGCAACTATAACTATAAGAGTTCTAACAGAAGTTATCCTAGCTACTGGGGCAAAAGTTTCATCATAATCTATACCATACTTTTGGGAATAACCCTTAGCCACTAATTTAGCCTTATGCCTCTTTAAAGTTCCATCACTCTTGGTTTTAATCTTAAATACACATCTACAACTTATTGTCTTCTTTTCATAGGGAAGACTCTTTAAATCCTAGGTTTTAGACTTTTCTAAAGCTTGTATTTCATCATTCATGTCCCTCATCCATTCAAGATAATTCTTGGCCTAATTGTATGACAAGGGTTCAAAATAAGAAAATATCTTGAGTAGACAAATTGTATATTGAGTAGTAAAGTTTTCGTAGGATATAAATCAATCTGGAGGCCTATGTGTTCTTTTAGATTTCCTAAGAGTGCTTGATTCTTGTTTTTCTATGCTAGAATATTGTTCTAAGGCATTTGGATGTCTATCACTAGTTCTTTTATATTGGATAACTAGATGTTCACCATTAATGTCATTAGACTCACCACATTGAATGTTGGATTGAGGTTCATCATTAACATCGTTGTTGTTTAACACATCATCATTATATTTAAGAAATAATTCAAGAAAAGAGTAATTATCATTTTCTTTAATGGCACGTTTGACTCAAAAAAACTTTCTTGCTCTATAAAGGTAACATTCCTTGATATATAGAGTTTATCATGTTTAAAATCATAATATCTAAATCCCTTTTGGCTTTTTTCATAACAAAAAAAAACACAATGAATGACTTTTAGTGAAAGTTTGTCATTTTTATTTATAAGAACAAAACATTTGCATTCAAAAGTCCTAAGTTTAAAATAATCAATGGTAGTTTTATAAAGTTTCTTATAAGGAGAAATATTTTGAAGTTTGGTTGAAGAAAGTCTTTTTATAAGGTATATTAAAAGTAAGCGAAGCTTCAGCCCAAAAATGTTTTGGAACATATTTAGAAATAGGCAAGGTTTTAGTAGTTTCTACTATATGTCTGTGTTTCCTTTCGGTCAAACCATTTTATTGAGGCGTATTTGCATAAGATCTTTGATACAAAATCCTATGATTTTTCAAGTAACTTTTGAAATCATTTGACATATAGTCTCCCCCTGAATCATAATCAAATATAGAAATATTGGTTTTAAGGAGATTTCTAACAAGATTATGATAGGTTTTGAAAGTTTTAAAAACTTTATATTTCTGCCCAAGAAAGTAAATCCAAGTGGGATTCGCCGAACCCCCTGCACCGGTGTCTCCCCCTGCGACATCTTTCGACAACCCCCTCTCCCCCTCGCCCCCATCTTCCTCGATTCGCCGAACCCCCTGCCCCGATGTCTCCCCCTGCGACATCTTTCGGCAACACCCCGTTCGACACTCGCCGACGACCCTCGTCGAAGAACCCACAATGTCGTCTCCCACAGGTGCATTTGGTCAGGGATTGACTCGATATGCAAGGTGGCGTCTCAAGAAGTAGGCCTCTCTCGTTCTAGAGTTTGCTTGAGCCCTTTGTTTCAGCAGATCGTTCTTTTTGGGTTTCCCATCTATACTGGGGCCTGGCATATCAGAAAGAGGCCTCTTCCCTCACGATTGGGGTTTTTCCTGCACGGTGGGTTCCAGCCTCTTCCCTCACGATTGGAGCTTTTCCTGCACGGTGGTTTCCGGCCTCTTCCCTCACGATTGGAGGGTTAGAAAGAGGCCTCTTCCTTCCCTCAAGATTGGGGCTTTTCCTGCACGGTGGTTTCCGGCCTTTTCCCTCACGATTGGGGCATTTTCCTGCACGGTGGTTTCTTTCTACAACAAACAACAACAACTACTACGCCTTCATCCCAAAACAATTGGGGTCGGCGATATGAACCAACAAAGAAAATCATTCTGGGTCTTCCACATGAATCCTTCTCCATTCATTTCTATCCAATGCCATGTCCTCGGTGAGGTTCAAAGCATTCATATCCTTTCCTATCACCTCCATCCATGTCTTCCTAGGCCTACCCCGACCTCTTTTAACTAATATATTTTCCCATTTCTCCATCATTCTAACTGGAGCATCATTAGGCCTTCGTCGAATATGTCCAAACCACCATAAATGATTCTCTCTCATCTTATTTTCAATGGGTGCAACGCCTACCTTCTTACGTATCTCCTCGTTCTGAATCTTATCTTTTATTGTATTTCCACACATCCATCTCAGCATACGCATCTCAGCTACACTCATTTTTTGAATATGATGTCTCTTGGCAGCCCAACATTCTGTACCATATAGTAAAGCGGGCCTATTAGTCGTCCTATAAAACTTTCCCTTCAACCGCAATGGCATTCTACGATCGCACAACACTCCAGTTGCACTCTTCCATTTCATCCACCCAACCTTTATCCTATGATTTACATCTCCATCAATTTCTCCATACTTTTGAATGATAGATCCCAAATATTTGAAAGAATCATCCACCGGTATTTCTTGCTCACCAAGCTTCACTACACTCCCATCTCTATTTCGTTGCTTACTAAATCGACATTCCATGTATTCTGTCTTACTCTTACTCAACTTTAAACCTCTTGCTTCCAATGTATGTCTCCATAATTCTAACTTAGCATTAACCCCAGCTCTAGACTCATCAATCAAAACAATATCATCAGCAAACAACATACACCACGACATATTTTCTTGAATTGATCTCGTAAGCTCATCCATCACTATAGCAAATAGGAAAGGGCTTAAAGCAGATCCTTGATGTAACCCAACCGTTATAGGAAAATTGGTTGTCACCCCTCCATAAGTGCGGACATTGGTTACTACTCCTTCATACATATCTTTAATTATACTAATGTACTTGAGAGAAACACCTTTCTTCATCATTGTCCACCAGAGAACGTCCCTAGGTACTCTATCGTAAGCCTTCTCCAAATCAATAAAAACCATATCCAAATCTTTGTTCCTCTCTCTATTTCTCTCAATAAGTTGTCTAAGAAGATGTATAGCTTCCATAGTAGATCTTCCAGGCATAAAACCAAATTGATTCTCCGATATCATGACAACCTTCCTCAACCTAGACTCAATCACCCTCTCCCAAAGTTTCATAGTATGACTCATGAGTTTTATACCACGATAGTTTGTGCAATCTTGAATATCACCCTTATTCTTATATAGAGGCACCAAAGTACTCTTCCTCCACTCATTAGGCATCTTATTTGTCCGCCAAATCTTGTTAAAAAGATTTGTCAACCATTCTAAACCTTTCTCTCCCAAGCATTTCCAAGCCTCGATAGGTATACCATCTGGGGCAACTGCCCTTCTTGATTTCATTTTCTTCAAAGCCTCTGCAATTTCTTTCTTTTGAATCTTGCGCATGAAGTCACGATTCATCTCATGAAAAGGAATGGAAAAGTCTCCAAGATCCTGAGCATGACTTTCATTAAATAGCTTATCAAAATAATCTTTCCATCTCTCCTTAATCTCCTCATCTTTGACTAAAACCCTTTGTGTTTCATTTTTGATACATCTAACCATACCCAGATCCCTCGATTTCCTATCTCTCATTTTTGCAATCCTATAAATATCCTTCTCACCCTCTTTGGTATCCAACTTGTCATAAACCTCCTTATATACCTTATCTCTCGCGTTCCGAACTACTTTTTTAGCTTCCTTCTTTGTTGTCATATACTTCTCCAAATTCTCATTATCACGACTTTTACTTAGATTTCTATAACACTCTCTTTTAATCTTAATAGCTAATTTGACATCCTCGTTCCACCACGATGTATCCTTACCTAGCGGTGCACCGCCTTTAGACTCACCCAATACCTCCTTAGCCACCTTTCTCATGCCACCCTCTATCTTATTCCACATAGATTATGAATCCTCCTCGAGACACCAATCAACTTCCTTAACTACCCGCTCTACAAACATTCCTTGTTTAGCTCCTTTCAGTGCCCACCACTTAATTCTAGGATCTATCTTATGTCTATCCCTTTTGCGGCATTGTCTAATTCTAAGATCTAAAATTAAGACTCTATGTTGTGTAGCTACACTTTCTCCCGGTATAACCTTACAATCGATGCAACAACCCCTATCTCTCTTTCTAAGTAGGAAAAAATCTATCTGACTCGTATTAACCCCACTTTTAAATGTTACTAGGTGAGACTCCCTCTTCCTAAACCAAGTGTTTGCTAAGATCATATCATAGGACAAACCAAAATCTAAAATCCTTTCTCCACTATCGTTTCTTTCTCCTATACCATAGCCTCATTGGATACTCTCAAATCCATCCCTACTAATGCCTACATGCCCATTAAGGTCACCGCCGATGAAAAGCCTTTCTCCGTAAGATATCCCTTGTACTACTCCATCTAAATCTTCCCAAAATTGACGCTTAGTGGAATCATCTAAACCTACTTGAGGTGCATAAACACTAATAATATTAATAATATCCGTACCTAATACTAATTTAATAAGTAAAATCCTATCACCCTTCCTACGGACCTCAACTACATTATCTATAAACTCACGACTCATAACAATCCCTACTCCATTCCTATTCCTATTTATTCCTGTATACCAAATCTTATATCCCCAAGGTTCTATCACTTTTGCTTTCTCACCTACCCATTTGGTCTCTTGTAGACATAAAATATCAATCTTTCTCCTACACATAACATCTACTAACTCTACCAACTTACCAGTTAAAGACCCTATGTTCCAAGTGGCTAACCTAATTTTATGGTCTTGGACTAACTTCTTTACCCCCACCCGTCCAACAAAGTGAGGGAACCCTTGCCTATTTGACACCACACCCGGGCGCCGGTGTGACGCGTCGCTTCCGGGCGACGACCTAGCAACCCTTGCCCATTTATCACTGCCTCCGGGCCTATAGAGTACAGCGCGTCGCTCAGTAGGGAACGCCCCAGCGAAATTCTCATATTGGTTCATATTCATAGGGTATGACTAAGTTTTTATACTGGCTGTCACAGGCCTACCGCAACCCTCCTCTTTTATCCGGGCTTGGGATCGACAATGTATAACTAAACAGTTATACACAGGCGGAGTTACGGTGGTTTCTTTCTATGTTTTTTTTTTCAGGAAACACCGACCACTATTCGTCGGAGAACCCTACACGATCTTTGGTTTCCAGGCACTCTTGAGGCCTCCAAGTTTGCTTTCCTCACACAAATATGATTTATCTGATTTGATCATTGTGCTGCATTTCTGTTTTGGTTATGATTCATCATCAAGGGTTTTTTTGTGTGTAAATCCTTTTTCTCTTTTTGTTCGGTCCCAAGCCCTAATATAGGAGGAGGGTTGCGGTAGGCCAGTGACAACCAACATAAAAACTTAGTCACACCTTTTGAATATGAACTAATATGAGAATTTCATTGGGGCGTTCCCTACTGAGCAATGCGCTGTACTCTATAGGCCAGGAGGCAGTGATAAATGGCCAAGGGTTGCTAGGTCATCGCCCAGGAGCACCGGGTCACACCGGTGCCCGAGTGTGGTGTCAAATAGGCAAGGGTTCCCTCACTTTGTTGGACGGGTGAAGGTAAAGACGATAGTTCAAGACCATAAAATTAGGTTAGCCACTTGGAACATAGGGTCTTTAACTGGTAAGTTGGTAGAGTTAGTAGATGTTATGTGTAGGAGAAAGATTGATATTTTATGTTTACAAGAGACCAAATGGGTAGGTGAGAAGGCAAAAGTGATAGACCCTTGGGGATATAAGATTTGGTATACAGGAATAAATAGGAATAAGAATGAAGTAGGGATTGTTATTAGTCGTGAGTTTATAAATAATGTAGTTGAGGTCCGTAGGAAGGGTGATAGGATTTTACTTATTAAATTAGTATTAGGTACGTATATCATTAATATTATTAGTGTTTATGCACCTCAAGTAGGTTTAGATGATTCCATTAAGCGTCAATTTTGGGAAGATTTAGACGGAGTAGTACAAGGGATATCTCATGGAGATAAGATTTTCATCGGTGGTGACCTTAATGGACATGTAAGCATTAGTAGGGATGGATTTGAGAGTATCCATGGAGGCTATGGTATAGGAGAAAGAAACGAAAGTGGAGAAAGGATTTTAGATTTTTGTTTGTCCTATGATATGATCTTAGCCAACACTTGGTTTAGGAAGATGGAGTCTCACCTAGTAACATTTAAAAGTGGGGTTAATACGAGTCAGATAGATTTTTTCCTACTTAAAAAGAGAGATAAGGGTTGTTGCATCGATTGTATGGTTATACCAGGAGAAAGTGTAGCTACACAACAAAGTCTTAATTTTAGATCTTAGAATTAGAAAATGCCGCAAAAGGGCTAGACATAAGATAGATCCTAGAATTAAGTGGTGGGGATCTAAACAAAGAATGTTTGTAGAGCAGGTAGTTAAGGAAGCTGATTGGTGTCTCAAGGAGGATTCAAAATCAATGTGGAATAAGATAGCGGGTTGCATGAGAAAGGTGGCTAAGGAGGTATTGGGTGAGTCTAAAGGGGGTGCACTGCTAGGTAAGGATACATCACGGTGGAACGAGGATGTAAAATTAACTTTTAAGGTTAAAAGAGACTGTTATAGAAATCTAAGTAAAAGTCATGATAATAAGAATTTGGAAAAGTATATGATAGCAAAGAAGGAAGCTAAGAAAGTAGTTCGAAACGCGAGGGATAAGGTATATAAGGAGGTTTATGACAAGTTGGATACCAAAGAGGGAGAGAAAGATATTTATAGGCTTGCAAAGATGAGAGATAGGAAATCGAGAGATCTGGGTATGGTTAGATGCATCAAAGATGAAACTCAAAGGGTTTTAGTCAAAGACGAGGAGATTAAGGAGAGATGGAAAGATTATTTTGATAAGCTTTTTAATGAAAGTCATGCTCAGGATATTGGAGACTTTTCCATTCCTTCTCATGAGATGAATCATGACTTCATGCGCAAGATTCAAAAGAAAGAAATTGCAGAGGCTTTAAAAAAATGAAATCAAGAAAGTCAGTTAGACCAGATGGTATACCTATCGAGGCTTGGAAATGCTTGGATGAGAATGGTTTAGAATGATTGACAAATCTTTTTAACAAGATTTGGCGGATAAATAAGATGTCTAAGGAGTGGAGGAAGAGTACTTTGGTGCCTCTATATAAATATAAGGGTGACATACAAGATTGCACAAACTATCGTGGTATAAAACTCATGAGTCATACTATGAAACTTTGGAAGAGGGTGATTGAGCATAGGTTGAAGAAGGTTGTCATGATATCGGAGAATCAATTTGGTTTTATGTCTGGAAGATCAACTATGGAAGCTATACATCTTCTTAGACAAATTATTGAGAGATATAGAGAGAGGAACAAAAATTTGCATATGGTTTTTATTGATTTAGAGAAGGCATACGATAGAGTACCTAGGGATGTTCTCTGGTGGACAATGATGAAGAAAGGTGTTTCTCTCAAGTACATTAGTATAATTAAAGATATGTACGAAGGAGTGGTAACCAATGTCCGCACTTGTGGAGGGGTGACAAACAATTTTCCTATAACAGTTGGGTTACATCATGGATCTACATTAAGCCCTTTCCTATTTGCTATAGTGATGGATGAGCTTACGAAATCAATTCAAGAAAATGTGTCGTGGTGTATGTTGTTTGCTGATGATATTATTTTGATTAATGAGTCTAGAGCTGGGGTTAATGCTAAGTTAGAATTATGGAGACAGACATTGGAAGCAAGAGGTTTTACGTTGAGTAAGAGTAAGACAAAATATATGGAATGTCGGTTTAGTAAGCAACACAGTAGTGATGAGAGTGTAGTGAAGCTTGGCGAGCAAGAAATATCGGTGGATGACTGTTTCAAATATTTGGGGTCTATCATTCGAAATGATGGAGAAATTAATAAAGATGTAAACCATAGGATAAAGGTTGGGTGGATGAAATGGAAAAGTGCAACTGGAGTGTTGTGCGATCGTAGAATGCCATTGCGGTTGAAGGGAAAGTTTTATAGGATGACAATTAGGTCCGCTTTATTATATGACATGGAATGCTGGGCTGTCAAGAGACATCATTTTCAAAAAATGAGTGTAGCTAAGATACGTATGCTTCGATGGATGTGTGGAAATACAATAAAAGATAAGATTCAAAACGAGGAGATACGTAAGAAGGTAGGCGTTGCATCCATTGAAAATAAGATGAGAGAAAATCGTTTATGGTGGTTTGGACATATTCAGCGAAGGCCTAATGATGCTCCAGTTAGAAGGATGGACAAATGAAAAAATATATTAGTCAAAAGAGGTCGAGGTAGGCCTAAGAAGCCTTGGATGGAGATGATAGGAAAGGATATGAATGCTTTGAACCTCACCGAGGATATGGCATTGGATAAAAATGATTGGAGGAGAAGGATTCATGTGGAGGACCCAAAATGATTTTTTTTTTTGGTTCATATCGCCGACCCCAATTGTTTTGGGATGAAGGCATAGTTGTTGTTATTGTTGTTGTAAAGTAAATCCAAGTGAAACAAGAATAATCGTACACAAAAATACATAATAAGTCAATCCTCCTTTAAAGGTAACAAGAGCAGGATCCCAAACATCCGAGTGTATTAATTCAAGTGGTTTGAAACTTTGGAAGCAAAAAAGGTCCTCCCTTGATAAGGAATGCTTTTCATTTTTCCAAGAATACAATTAGTATATTCCAATTTTTCATTACAAAGTTTTCTCAAATGTGATACATTAGATAGCTTAGAAATGCTAGGGTATCCTGGTCTTTGATGGTACAAAACAATATCCAATTTTTGTATATTAAGACAAAAATTATCTTTGGGAATGATCAACCGATCCATGTAGTAAAGATCTTCTTCCCTATATCCTTCCATAATCTACCTCCCTTATTGGAGATCCGTATGAAACACTAGTTAGGTGTGAAGGAGATATTACAACCATGATCGGTTATTTGGGAAATTGAAAGAAGATTTAAATTAGGTTTTGAAATAATTGACTTTTGAAATGAAAAAGCTCAAAGAATTTTTAAAATCCACAATCCCTTTAATATCAAGAGAGGAACTATCAGTGGTAAAAATCTTAGATCTACTTGAATTAATACTAAAATTGGATAGCATAGAGTTATTAGGGGTCATATGAAAAGAAACACCATAATCTAGGAGCCAAAAAATCTTGCTAGGAGGAGAGGAGACCGCAACCCCAATCAAGGAGGATGAGCCTTTGAGGAGTGGTTGTAGAGTTTTCGCAAGTTTGAGACAAGGACATACTTTTGTAATTGGAGTTTGAGGTTTTCTTGTTTTCTTGGGGGGATTTTAAGGTAGTTACTTTTTTCTCATTCTTTTTTAATTCAGAAAAATAAGGTTTGATGTGCCCCTAGTTCTCCACAATTATGACAAGTAATTTTTTCTTTTCCATCATTTCTCCCATCATATCTTCTATCATTGTTCCTTGGCTTCCAAGAATTATTCTTGTAGAAGTGAGGAGACTTATGAGAATAAGTATTGGCACCGAGTCTCGATACCGCCAATACATTGTCCTTGATCTCCTTAGATTCGGTCATTGATTTTAGCCTTATTTTTTGCGTACTTGGGCTAAAATCTCATGTAAAGAAGGAAGTTCCTTTTGCTTTCGGTAGATGTTTGAAACCCAAACATGTTCAAATTTAGGCCTAAGCCTTCTCATAAATTGAAAAATTGCTCACTAAGGATTTGATTTTTCCTACGGCGAGCATTTTCAAGGGTATCTCAAATAGGGTTCGTTTTAGTAATTTAGTCCCTTAGCCTTTTGAGAGTCTCATAGTACTCTCTAACACCTTTCTCTCCTTGTTTGCAATTATGAATTTTGTCTTGTAATTTCCATTTATGGGCGGCATCATTTTGAGTGTAATTTTGTTTGATAAAAACTCATGCTTCATCGGCCCTCTCATATTCTAATATATTTTCACATGGTTTTTCACACATACTTTCCATAAATAGGGATAAGACCTTTGCATGTTCCATTTCTCATGCCTTAATGGCATTTTTGTAATCAAAGAGAGTTTTCTCCCTCTCATTTTTCTAAAGGAGTTCTTTGACAATACCATCTTCTCTAGAAATAGATTTGGTGAGAATAGCTTGAGGTTCTGATAAAGAACCAACATATTCTCATAAATCTTTGCCAATCAATATCCGCTTTAACAACAGTGGCCCATATATTATAGTTTTTCTCATCAAATTTGCCGGGAACAACTGTAACCACTTTCTTTTCTGCCATCACACCTAGAAAGGATAGATAAGAGAGAGAGATAACTTCGAGGCAATGAAGTTTGCGATCTGTCATTTCTCCCTCGTGTATTCTTGATCTCCTTCACTTTAAATGTACCTCTTGCTCTGATACTATGTGATGAAATACTAAAGAATACAAACAAATGCCTCTTATGGGCAAGTACAACACACAAAAGGAGACCACTTATGGGTCAAGATACAATCACACACGATGCCACTTATGGGCAAGAGAGAGAACATAAAAAATTATATAGGATTTATTGAGAGAGAGCTTGAAAACAAGCTTAACTTTCCAAGAGGGGACTGCACCCTATTTATACAAGAGAGAAGCCATAGAGCCATTGGGACTCTCCCCAGAGGCTAGAAATAGAGTCGTTGGGGAGGTCCCAATGACTCTATTGGCTAAAGACTCTAATGTCCTTAGCTTTTGGCTAAAGGACATAAAAACAAAGTAAAAATAATACTAAGTAAAGGACTGATGTGCCCCTAATGGGCACATCTTATTACAATAAAGGAAATGACAAAAATACCCTTAATGGGTATTTCCTATTAATCAAAAGAATATATATATATATATATATATATATATATATATATATATATATATATATATATATACTTTAACAGTTGTTTCCCCTTTTGCATTAGTGAAAGGAATATACCCTTAGCGCATCCCACTTTCGTTACAGCTCTTTGCTCCTCTGATGGTTTGCTGGTATGTTCAATTGCTTGAGTGTTGGCAGGTTGTTGCTTTCATTTCTTATTTGTCCATGATATCTCACATGTGATCATACCTTGGCCTTGCGAATCTTTCCATGTGTGCTTTAGGCTTATCTTTGTGGCCTACTCCACTCAAATGCTGTATGGTTGCTCAAGACAAAATTTAGGTCTGTGAAACATGGGCTAGGCCAGTGGCCAATGCACGGATGCACAATTTTGTGTAAAGTGCAGACTGCTACTAATACACCATAATTGGTTCACAGTCATTCGGTCTGTCTTTAACGTCAAGAGCTGTTGCCTCTTGAAGTTTATTGATTATTCTATTAAAAGATTTTGTTTGACTAGTTTTTGGCTAACTGGAAGTGTGGTTGATGCTTTTTGTGCAGTGCAGCCAGTTTCTGTTTTAACCCTATCCTTTTCTATCTGCAATCTTTTTGTCACTAATGTGGGTCGTTAGGTTGATGTTGGGTTCCACAATTGTGTTAGCATAACTATTAGTCTGGATTAACTTGGACTTTGTGTCAAATGCACTTGTTGTTCGTCTATAACATGATAAATCTTTTTTGTTGTTGAAATTCTTTGCTACTTTCTGTCTCTATGTTTTCCTTCAAATTTAGGCATGAGTTTGTTTCTGTTGCCTTTGTTAGCTGTAGTTTATTTTTATTCTAATAATCTTTAGGCACCAGAAAATATAGTCTTGGTGCTGGTTTGGTGAAATATGGTTGCTAGATGCAGAAAATTGGTATGAGATTTGAGACGTCTATGCTGCTGCAGATGCTTTTTTTCCTCTGAAGGCTTGATTAATTATTGCAGGCTCCAGTTTTATTGAAATATCCTGCCAACCTGTCATTGACAGCATATTCATATTTCTTTGGTGCTCTTTTGATGACTTTTACTGGAGTATTTGCAACCAATGACTCTACAGACTGGGTCTTAACACAGTCTGAGATACTCACGGTGATATATGCTGTAAGTCTTTGACCTACATTTTATCTACAATCAGTTCTTAAAGATAATGTGAACAGGGCCTTTGACAAAGCTTCTTTTTTCAAATGTTGAAGTTATAATATAAACTCCCCCTGTTCAGCAAGCATCCATTTGAAAGAAAAGTTTGGCAAAAGGTTTTATGGTAAAATCCCTATTATTTTAAATTTTATGTAAAAATGATTTTATTATGATCCTATTTTAGTATCATCTGATTAATGGCTTCTGAAAACTTATGGCAATTAGATATTTATATTTTTCACTGTGCCATCATATTTAAAGTATAATAAATGCTGAACTTGATTTCCAGGGAGTTGTTGCATCTGCCATCAACTATGGGATTCTGACTTGGGCTAATAAGATCATTGGCCCTGCATTAGTGGCACTGTATAACCCACTTCAGCCTGTTGCATCTGCTTTCTTGTCAAGAATTTTCATTGGAAGCACACTATATCTCGGAAGGTGGGGTTTGAGCACTGACTGAATCATGTCAATTTCTGTATTGAACATCTGAAACTTACTAATATATCTTGCTTTAGTTATAGTTTTTGCTATCATATTTGGTTTTTCTTGGGTCCAAATTACTGTTGAAAGGGGCAATTTTTGATGAACTGTCAATTGCTAAAATATTCTGACTAAAATACTTATAGATCACAGGTTAATAAAGGTCAACAGTTAGCTATTATACCATCCGAAGTCTCTCTCTGTGTGTGTGCACATGCACATGGGTAGGTGCATGCATGTGTTTTGAGAGATATTTGGAATGTGAATTTACATTAATGAGGTTTCATTGGCTTTTGGTGGTACATTTTCTGTTCTATGGACGTTGCAGAAGTTTTGCATAGCAGCATATTATAACTTCATCTTGCTTTATGATTGCACATCAAAAAATCGGTGCTAACCTGCCACAAAGAATTTATGCAGATGATATGAAATGCCATTCTAGTTTCTGAGAGTTACAGATGTTCAAACTTGATTGAAGATAAGGATGACAAATTTACACTAAATAAAGGAACTAGTTTTGACTATCTGATGGATGATTTTGGCTTTCGTGGCATGTTGATGTAACAGGTCCTAGTTATGCCTCTTTATGCATACTCTCTTGAAGTGCAGTTCTTTTAGAATGGATTTTTGATGGACAGGAACTTGGCTTAAATGCAGAACTGGAAAGAAAAAAAAATGACTGAAGTACAATATGCTTTAAAATTCTTTGCTTTCATGGAGATATTATCTAAAATACCTAGGCCTCTCCACTGTTGGGAACTACATAAAGGATCCACAAGTGTACCACTGATAGAGCTTGAGGGAGATGCTTGAAACCGCAATTCCTCAGTAAGCTTAGCCATGTTACATTGAGATGGGTTAAGGGAAGCAAATACCATATTGACAAGTAATTAGTGCAGCTTAATGACTCTTTATTAAGCAGAAGAGCTTTAATATCCTATTGCGACATAAACACCATATTGTAAAAGATAAGGCTTCTATCATACAGTGAGGTGTATTGCAAAACAAGCCACATCAAGAGAGATGATGAAGTCATTATATAGATTGTAGGCCTTAATGTTTCAATATAATAGGGATGCTGCTTAGGTTCTCTTATCTGGCAAGTGTTGAATCTTATGAAATCACTAATAGGATTTGACTTTGAATGGATAGGATGAAAATGAGTTCATAGTTATGCCATTAACAGGGCTGTTTAACAGCTTCTATTCAGTAGTCATCAGCTCCTATTGTACCATATATCTCATCTGCAATATCAATATATTTCTTAACAAGTTTCTTTTGCTGCAGCCTTCCTTGAGGTGGCAGCCGGCTGTTACATACCTACAGTTATCAGTCTCTAAGAAATCCTAGCATTATACATCAACACCTTGGATCCAGCCTATATGTTCATGCCACATATTAAATTATAAGTGTGTGCCCATGCACACACACACACACACACACACACATATATATATATATATATATATATATATATATATATATATATTCTGTTGTTTGTAAATTGAAATACCTGTCAGGGGTATTTCAGTCATTTCCCTTGTAATAGGTGTCAGTCCTTTAGGGACTGACCTGTCTTTTATTTATTGTTTTTTTAGCTGTTGGGCTGGTCCAACGATTAGATGGACCAGCCTCTTTGTGTCCTCAAGTGCCTATTTAAAGGCACTCTCGTATTTTATTCAATGCTTTTCTAAAGCATTTCTAAGTGAAAATAACATTTTTTATGTCTTGTGCTTGCCCATAATGGCTTGTGTTGTGTTCTTTTGATTGTGTTTCACTTGATTGTATTGTCCCTTGGTTGACTAAGTGCTTGTGCACTCTTTTGTTTATTGTTTACCCTTATTGGGTTGTCTATTGTACTCTACTTCCGCTCTTTTCATCCGCGGTCTCTTCAGATATTCCTCTCAGCACCTATAGCTATGTATCTAATATAGTCCTCCACTTTGGGATTAGTAGTGGCACTAGAGGGCAACATGTCATTTCCATGGTATTTATTTATGAATGCAAATACATTAAGGGCAATTTAGGTATCCTATTGATAGAATATGGTTTTAATCATTTGTTCTAAGAAGGAATTACAATTTATCCGTAATGGTTATGTTCTGTCAGGTGGTTCCTAAGGGATGAAATTAAGTGTTTTAGTATATAACTATGTATTGCTCAAAAAATGTTGTGGGGATGAGATTCTGCATTGGTGGATTTGTAGCTTAATCATGATGGTCTCCTGGTTCAATGGAGTTTTTAAGTAGTATATCTTCCTCTTTGATGGATTTATGAATGTTCTTGCAAATTGAATTATGGCATTTTCTTTTCGCTAATTTATATATAAGCAAGGAAATTTGGTTAACATCATAATAATTCTTTCAACAATATCTCTTGTGATGATAGGCTCAATATAGGTTAACATCGTTAAGCTTCATTTGGTTTTGCACCTTATAATTGGTGGTGCGGGTTTAGAAATTTGTCCTCTCTTTGGGAGCTGGGATTCATGGGGATTTGTGGAAGTGAAAAAGTGGAATCCTTCAATTCCTGTGCGCATTTGCTAATTCTGCTTCGGCTGCAAGTCCAATGGAGTAAATGCCTCATTTGCTTTCTCAATTTCCTCAAACGCCTTCTCAATTCCTCTCCCAAACAACCATTGCAAGATTATGTTGGCTGGAACTTCAACACAATTCCTCGGTTCGTAACTCAAATACCAGCTCCCAGGCGATGTTGCCAACTTCTTTTGGTATCCGTCCCTCTGATGAATGATGATGCACAAGAAAATGGCCTAACAACCTAAGATGAACTTTTTCATGGAGCAGGGAAATTTATTTTGAAGACAGAAGAGGTACCAAGAACATTGTCTGGATTGAGTCTTTGACCGGGGATCACTGGAGAGGCCATTGACTAATCATGGGATTTCCTGCTCTTGTTTGGGAATGCAATCAAATTGACAGATTATTGTTTCCATGTGTTATGCTGTTGCTTTTGTTATAAGCAAAAATTTCTGCCAAAATGACCTCGGAGATCTGGGAGTCTGGATTGAAATTAAAACATGAATACTGAGGGTAATATACCTGGTGCATGCTGGTTGAAAAGAGTTCTATACTTCTATGGTCAATCGTTAGTCTTTCTTTCTCTTTTTCTTTTTCTTTTCCTCTGAAATGGTAGTGGATTTCATAACCAAAATTTGAGTCTGTAATGTACAAACAATGACGTTCTGCAAGTTCAGAGATTATGTTGGTAACCTAAGGTCTTTTTTGTTACTTGTGTTGCTTTGCCTATTGAAGCCAAAAAACTAACAAGCTAATTTGATGGTTATTTGTGTTTATGACAGTATTATTGGAGGAGCTCTCATCATTGCTGGTTTATACATTGTAACATGGGCACGCTACAGAGAGAGACTTGCAACTGGAGGCTTGGTGTACGTGAACAAAGACTTTAAACCACATGTTTATGAACTTGCGCCGCTTCTCAAAACTTCAGCACCACTGGGCAACCTCGGGGGTGACAAAAGGACCACATGAATGTTAGGCAGAGAGAGTTGGTTTTAGCTTTCTGCTATTTGATATACATTTGAAGACAACACACACACACACTGAGAGAGAGAGAGAGGTTTCCACATTTATAAGCGCATGTATTTGGTGGATGATTTTCTCAATAGAAGTACTGTTAAAAGTTCTGTTTTCCTGAACCTTTGTATTTGTTCCAAGCTGTTCTTTACCCCTCCCATCCTTTCCATGTCTTTATACACTTAGGCTGCAATTGTTACGACGTGTGGGATTGGCCCCGCCTCCCCAGATGAAATGCTGCTCCTGTGGTAAATGGCTTCCCCAGGGGAGGATGCATGGTGCAACACGCCTTTCACATCAAACACAGTGTTTCTTGTGAATGGAGGTGGGCCGTACTACTAAATCCCATTCCGCGTTCATCTCTTTCCTTTGTTTCAGGCCCTTGGTTGTGGCTACCCATGAAAACGCACTAGATGGACTAGGGATTGCGATTTTTTTCTGAATTTGATTGGATTTTTTAGTGTTGTGTACATGATGTCGTGAATGCAGCTCTCATATAAGATATAAACGGTTCAGATTCGGATCGGATGTGGTTAATACCATATTAGGCTAAACCTATTCGAATTTGGATGCTGACAAGCTCATGCCTGATCTGCTTTTTTAAGTATAAACGGATTCAGATACCCTTGAATTCGGATCTCTCTCAGATTCAGTAGCAAAATGTCAAAACCTTATCTGCATTACGCAACTAAATGGAATTGAATTCAGATGGATATTGGATAAAATTCAGTTCATTGACATCCCTACTTGCATATGGGTTAAGCTAGGAGAACAAGGCCTACGCTGAAGAAGGTGTTATAAAGACAGTTTGGATCAGTTTTTGTTTGAGGGGTTGTTCTTTCACAGTTCAGGTATACCAATGGATTATGCAGGTCTAGGGCAAGGGCCGAAACCATTCACAGTGGTTTTGTTGGGGGTGTTAGCTCCCTACGGTTGATATGCATACACAGCGGAGCCTACTTTCTGTATGCAAAGAAGGAAATCACTAGGATACCAAGCCTCTTCTTTATCATTTTCACACTTTTGATGAAACTGGATATTGCCCCATCAAAGCACCCGAGTGACAGTGGACCTGGGCAGAAGGTCCTGAACCCTTCATCCCAAAGTTCGACTCCCATCACGTGTGCGGGTGCCTTCAAGTTCTGTTGGGCTCCGTAATGGTTTGGGTGTCGGTAAAGGATATCCGGTATAGAGGTGAAGCTTTGCTGGATTTTTTGACTCGCCAGTTTCTCTTCTTGCACAACGAGCGGGGGCTAAGGCTTAAATCTCTTTCCCCCTTGGCTTTTTCTTTTCCTATGATTTGATTTTGCTACCCACTTTTCACTAATTGAGAATGTCAATTTTTCTCAAGAAATCTCAGCCTTGGTTGGATTATCCCTCGTCACTTGGGGAGGAACGGTCTAACACCTAAAGATACCCGTGGGGGAACTTCATCATAAAAAAGAGAGAAAAAAAGCAATGTTCGGTCCTATCGTTGATGTATTTCAGTCATATTACGACTTGGTTGTAAGCAGTCATTACAAGTTTACAACTCGGAAAATATGGGAAAGGAAAAATCTAACGATATTTTTGAAAACTAGGTTTTCTTGGGATCTTACTGGCATATAATATAAAAGATAAATATAAATAAATAAACATATATATATATATATATAACTTTTTAATAATATAAAAATGCTATGAAAGTGGCTTGTGAATAAATGGTTAAGAGTAGAACACTTAAATTTCATAATAGGCAAAATTTGAAAAAATATCTTTCTTTCTTTCAATATAATATCATACTTCTACAATATTGCAAAAAGGATCACACTTTTCAAAATATCAGCGGCATTTGTGACTATGGTTGTGAACCTACTTATTAAGATGGTCTAAGCCCAATCAGCAAGGTTCCTGACTTGGGTTAGTCTCCAGCTTGTGGTCCAATTTGAAATTTTGAATTAATTAACTTGGGAAAGGAGCTGCAATATTTTCATTTGGACCCAGCACAATTTGACAACCCGGGTCCAATTATGATAATTGAAAACAGCAAGGATGCTGAATGTTATGAAACCTAGCTGTAGGGTTGCCACTCTGTACCTTACATCCCTGTATGGACTCCAGCAATCAGCAAAGCATTTGACAACTGTTATGTATGGATTTATTCCACACTGTCTTCCACGTTCATGTGCAAGGTTTTGTGTGGTGCTTTTCAAGGAGTAAAGCATGCTGTAACTTGCAAGATTCTTAGCTTGGGTTAAGTTGATGTGGACCAGGTACTGGGCCTGGGTCCGACAGCACCAACTTGTGATTCTGATTGAATGGGACACGTTTAAGCAGCAAATCCTGACATATTCAATATCCAAATACAACTAAAGACCCAAAAAAGAAAACCAATTTAAGCAGCAAAATTGGATCTGACGAATCCAGATCTCATCCCGCTCCTGCTCTGCATCAGTCACCCACCAAGATCTTGGTGATGCTTGCTCTAGAAACAAGGAAGTTAAAGACACCTTATAGTGGTAAATGTGTATGTGGTAGATAAAGTTCAAGAAAACCAAAATCCATGATAAAAGATGGGTGAGTGGTTATACGAGAGGATCAGGTGCAATGTAATTGCACACTTTTACTGTGCTGCTGCACTTGATCACCCTCCATCTTTGGCAGACAGCCTGTCAGATGCGAGAACCAACAACAGATGGTGGGCCATCAGGTGCAGCAGCGCACTAAAAATGTGCAATGATCTTCTCTCGAGTGGTGCGTACAGAAAAGAACAAACAAAGCTGTGTTTGGATGAGTCCCCTTGATAGGAACATGGCTTTATCAAGCCCGTGAAAGAGATGGAGCCCACGTTGGATTCTGATGTATGATGATTGGAGAGAGGCCACCAACTGTTTGGCAATATGAATGCATAGCTGGCTCATTGCTTCTTTAATCATGGGATATTGGTTTTATTGGAGGGGTTCAGAAGGGGCCTCACATGCGCAGCACATGAGTGATTAGTATTAGAAGCAATCACATTTCTTGCTCAAACTACACACAAGTTGACAGCTCAAAAGAGTGTGAGGTAGCCTTTCTGTCAACTAGTCAAGCAAAATCATCTCTGTGTGCAAGGGGATTCAAGGAGTTGTCCTCATGCACTGCTGCCAGCCTTTCTTTATAGTTAGTGATTATTTTAATATGAAAAATGATCAACAAAAAGATGTAAAAACTCTATAATTTTTAAAAATTCACTCAAGGTCCAAAATCACAAATGTCTGATTTTAAAACGACCATTTTTTACTTTTGCACAACTAACCTACTGACGTTCACACGATATATCAGTCCGCTCATCAACTATTGCAAATACTCACTTAAACGTAGATTTGCATGTTTTTTTTTTTTACCTCACCAAGTTAACATACGTGTAACTCAAACTTGTAGAAGTTTACAAATATTTCATTAAATTCACATATATTATATGAAGTTCACATGACCAAATATGCAAACTTTATCAAGGAGATCCACTAAATTCGCATATATAGTTTGAAGTTCGTATATAACCATGCAGATATCATTTGAGTAACTAATCCTTAAAGGGATCCTCAAATAAGTGGTGATGTACACATATAATACGTTGTGAAGTTTCATAAAATTTGCATGCTCGTTGAATCATAATCAAGTCATTTTTGTTCATTTTATTTCTTTTTCTTGTTTGCTTTTTCAAAGTACCCTAACCCTCTTTCATCTGGAACACTCAACATTTTTTCATTTTTTTTTGCAGTGATTCTCATGATTTTTTATTTTTTTTTGCATTTCGATGAAATTGTGGTATCCTTCACATCAGATCAAGTTCTCAGGTTAGGTCGAAAGGTGAGTTCTACAACCCCTTTCATATTTTTGTTATTTTATTTCAAACTTTTTATTTTGTTTGTAGATATGAGCATTTAATAACCCCATGTGTACATGTGTTTGATTGTTGTTGTTGATATTTTATATATATATTTTATATTTTAATTAATATTTATCATCAAATTTATTGTTTAATGTTTACTATGTTTAGGGTTTTTTATAGTATATTATATGCTTTGCAAAATATATATTTGTTAAGAGTTGTCTAATGAATTGTTTCTTTTTATTTATCTAAGGTATTGAATAAACTGCTCTAATATCATATGTCTTCTATGTATATCTTAAGTAATTCATGATGAATACTTATAAACATAAAAGAATACGTGACAACATAACAGATTATTGACACATAAAGCAAATGGCCACTAGAACCTAAAAATCATAAATTATGTGAAGAAAGTTTATTGGCAAGTGATATAAGTATTATGTTTGTACATTCATTTGTTTGTTCCTTTGTTATATATATATATATATATATATATATATATATATATATATATATATATATATATATATATATATATATATATATTTGAATCTAACAAGAATGTATCACATATTATTCTTATGTAGCATCTAACAAGATTCAACCCACAAGAAGGACATTGCAGATGAAAGGCAATTGCCAAAGATCATTTAGCTTACCCCTTATTTCTTTATGAGTCTCAAAAGCAAGGTTTCTGATGTTTTTCTATAGACTATAAAATTAACTGGTAAACATTAATTGTTCACAAGAAATAGTTAAAACTAAAAGAATACAAGATGGGGTTTATTCATGCTTGGAGACTGGCCAATTATCGTATCCTTTCAGTAAAGCTGATAAGGTATCCACTCTACAACTTTGCATACTTACAAAATATAAATTTGCACATGCACAACAACTTTAAACTTAATTTATGTTGAAGATCTTAATTCTTTTCAATTGGGCAACCAATACTGGGTTCTTTGAAAAATAAATATGAATGCAAAGAAATTTAAACTGTACAATTCCATGGGCAACACAACTAATGAGAAAAGAACATCTAAACACTAGTATGATAATATTACTTATTCAATAATTTGCTTATTGCTCTCTTGTACTCGATAGGTTTAATATTGGCATTGCGGGTTTAACTTTTTACAGCATAGTTTGACTATGACTGTTACATAGATTAGATGACCTCTCATATAGATAATATTCTTTAACAAGAAAATTAGTAATTACTTTGCATATGTTTGTTAACTAAATTCATATATATACATGTTCTTGACTTGGTATACGATTGTTACAAGTTTGATTATGCTATATTTGTCCTACTATATATGCAATGCTTAGGTAGAAATGAAGAATTGAAACTTCACACAGGTATTATTGTTTTATTAAGTTTTAGAGATATAATCTATAGTTGTTTACTAATCTCTTTTTTAGAATGACGTAACAAAGTACAAGAAGTATATGATTCAATTTTATAAACTCATGAGAGAAAAGACAATTTTGAGGATGACAGAAAGAAGGCTGAGGATGAGGCAAAAAAACAAAAAGAATCCCATCAGAACAAAAAATATCCAAATGTATAAGTTTTTTAATGTTTTTTAAATTATTGATGTTCTTTTGATATTCAATATTTTGTAAGTTCTGAATGTTTTTTAAACATGTTTATATGTTCATCTTTATTCTAGGTTCAATATTCTGTAACAAGAATTTGCGCAAATGTATTGGTCATTCTAAAGCATAAAGTCATTGAATTGTCTTCGATAGAATTGTGTATATATTGTAAATTAAATTTGAATTGTGTATATGCTGTAAATTAAATTTATGAGGATGAGGATGTTCAAAAAAAATTATGAAAAATGATCAATATTTGTGAAAATAAAAAAAATCATAAACAATGAACATACAAACCTAATACTTAAGTCTTCAAAAACAATTATGCACACAAGATTTGTGAGGATGACAAAGTCCACAAAAAAAAATTGTGTAAAATTACTAATCTTTGTGTCGATAAGGAAGTCTGCAAAAAAGAAATTTGTAAATCTTTTTTGTGAATTTCCTCACCCTCGTAAATTAATGTCAATGTTCGTGAATTATTTTTGTAGACTACTTCATCCTTGCAAATCGTGGTCCTACTATTCACAAAACTCTTTTATGAACTTTTTCATCCTCATAAATATTGGTTATTGTGCATATAATTACTTTTGTAGACTTAAGTATTAGGTTTGCACATTCATTATTTGTGGACTTTTTCGTCATCACAAATATTGGTCATTTTTCACAAATCTTTTTTGTGAACTTCCTTGTCCTTGCAAATCTTGATCATTTTTTGTAATTTTCTTTTACAAACTTTCTCATCCACACAAAAATATTAATCTTTGTGCACATAATTGTTTTTGTATTAGCTTTGCACATTTGTTATTTGCAAGATCTCATCCCTATGCCTTATCAGCAAAAAAGTCATGGCTAGATAAACATTGCCTAGTCAACTCATGAAGGTTTATATATATATATATATATATATATATATATATATATATATATATATATATATATATATATATATATATATATATATATATATATATATATATATATATATATATATATATATAAAGGAAGTAGGTATCATTGAACCGCCTTCCCATCGCATATGATTTGAGCAAAATCATGCAAAGGTCTTTAGCGGCAATCAAGACCATCACTAAATGTTCAGGGCACTGCTGATTGCACACAAGATCAACGATACTCCTTCATCCAAGTAACAGTGGATGAAATTTTCTTGTTAGCCTTGATTTATGAGCCCTCTCTTTAAAGAAACAATTGTCTCTTTACTATCGAGCCTTTGGTGCAATAGGGTTGACTGCAATTTTGCTTTTAAGATCTAATCAAAACATGCATTTTTACCTTAAACATGACCCCTACTTTCACTATGGAGGCCTACCATGACACAATCACTTTTAAGTAACTTTAGATAAGAAAAATGAAGGCTAAGATACAAAAGAATGAAAGATATATCTAAATCACATAGGATTCTAGGTATACCTAAGTTTAGGTGAATAAATATCTTAATGGTCAAGAATAAAAGAATAAAAGTATAAGAGTTGTGAATTTTAACGGTCACAAATAAATATATAACGGTCATATCCTAATGGTTAATAGCTACTTTTATCAATTAATTTAGAAAGTAAGAATCAAATCAAACCAGACCTTACATTTAAACTAGCTAGGTCAAAGACATGTTAAACATGATCAAGATAATAAGCTCAGTAAATGCATAATTTTGAGACACAGTTCCAACACTAACATCCCTAACTATGGACAAGTCCATTGACTCACACCGTAACAAATCTCTACCAAAATTTAGATTCGCAATGAAGTCTGCAAAGGGCCAAAATTAGATAGGTTGCAGTCACTTTGCCCCAACCAAATTCGCTTATCGATGAAGTTTGCATAGAAGTCCAAAGTTGGATACGTCACATTAGATTCTGTGCCAAGTCCAACAAATCTCAAATAAATTAACCTGACAATGAAGCTGGCAAAACACATTTTTTGAGTATTTTAAGTATCAATCAAATCATTACTAAGACAATATCTCCAATGTCACAAGTCTCGTTCTTGGAAAAAAATCAGGCTGAGAAAATCTCATGGTAAATTAAATTTTTTTATTCCTTAAAAAAATCTTGTGAAAATATTTAAAATATATAAAAATGTTTTATCAAACTAATGCATTATTTTAAAATAGGCAATTAATCTAAAAATATGTCGGTTTTCTAGGATATATTAGATTGATAATTTTATTTGTTGGTTACCCTGTGTACTCCTTATTGTATCGTTGTGCTTAATTTTTCCTACCATAAAAAATGAAATTCTTCCTTTAAAATAAGATTTGATAATTTTCAAAATATAGCCCATATCTGTTTTTTTAAAGAAAAAAGAAGAAAGAACATATCGCCCATATCTGTTGTTGCATTGTTACTCTTTTCTGGGTGGGTGTCACTGTAATATACTCGATGGATAAAACCCACAAAAAGTTAAGTAATAACACCACCCCATTCAAATAAAAAGAAAGCCGGATCCAACGTAGCTTTCACGTAGTTGTGATTGCCTCTCTCTCTCTCTCTCTCTCTCTCTCTCTCTCTCTCTCTCAATGAGAGATAGGGAAGAGGGGCTGAAACTGAGGCAGAGATGGCCGAAATCCACCATCCCCAAGACATCCCCAAGGTGGTCACCTTCCTCTCTTCCTTGCTTAGGAGAGTAGCCGACTCCAATGATGCTGCTGCCTTCATTTCTCCACCACCTGAACCATCGTCTTCTTCTTCTTCTTCACCAAAAAGGATCTCCGTCTTCCATGGCCTCTCCAGGCCCGCAATCTCGATCCAGAGCTACTTGGAACGTATCTTTCGATACGCAAATTGCAGCCCGTCCTGCTTTGTCGTCGCCTACGTCTACCTCGACCGCTTAACGAGCCGGCAACCGGCGATCCCCATCACCTCCTACAATGTCCACCGCCTCCTCATCACCAGTGTCTTGGTTGCAGCAAAATTCATGGAAGACCTGTAAGTGGATCTTTCATTGTTTTGTCTTACATACACAACACTGCTATCGGGCTACGCTCCACCATGTATAGATGCTTTGAAACAAACCCCACCTCTTTTTAATTTTCCTGAAATCAACACCTCAGACTCACTACATTAACAAATCAAGGATTTTAAATCAATCCAAATCAAGGATTTTGGTCTTGAAATTTAATCATCTCGGGTTCGGTTTGACTGAGATCTCTACTAGTCCCTGGCTGTCAAGTCATAGTCTGCGCACATAAAAAAAAGCAAGATTTTGAAAAACTCTAATGAACAAAGAAACGTGTAGAAAGCATATGAGAGGAGCAAGAAGTAACAAAAAAAGGAAAAAGATAATACTTATTTTTTTACTTGTATACATCTGCCCAAAACTTCCATAATCTGTAAGAACCACGTTTCTTCTAACACAAGAAACTGAATTTACAAGGAAGAAACTAACCTATACTTTTTTGCAAGTAAATTTTTCATAAAGGTTAGGAAGTGTGAAAGAAACGCATAGTTTCATGCTTCCAAAACAAGCTCTTAAGATTTTTGAAAGCTTTTAATAACTATGGACACCAAACTCTACATAAAAAATCACAATAAAAGGTTTAAGGAGACGATAATCCCAACTGTGCCAAGTTTTAATAGGTTTAAGGGACGATAATCCCAACTTCCCCAAGTTTTGGCCATAGTTGCACATGTTGCCAACTTTCTACAAATATTGAGATAAGATATTATACTTGAAAAAGAAATGTTATTTTCACAATATTATTATTTCAAAAAATATCACATTTGTGACCTGATATTAACATGATAATTTTTTATATTATTTATATATTTTATGTTTTATATATTTAGATAAACTAACATTTTCTCATGATTCTTGAGGGGAAAATCATGATTTTTCAAAATAGCATGAAATTTCCCCTCGCCTACATTTCTCTACACCCACCAAGTTCCGGCCCAAATGTCAATCAGAGCAACCACCACAAAATGTGGTGTGGCTTTGGGGATCCCTTCCCACTTGCCTCTGTCAAATTGAAGCTATCATGGGGGAGAAGTGCAATGTGATTGGCATTGCACGCTAGATGTGTAGCCCCACAACTGACAGGCAACATCGCAAAGATGTCGGTGATTAGGAGCAGCACAGAAAAAGTGTACAATCACATTTTACCTTATCACATTAGGCCCCTTGGATATCGTTCATCTTAAAAAGAGATGAACAACACCCGTCAAAACAGTGAATAAGCTCACCGTGAGCAGCTGCTCATTTTAAACCATTCCATGCTTTCCAACCGAAATATGAACATCGGAAAAAATAGGGCCCATCCAAGTTACGGGCATTCCATTCGTACTGGATGCCGTTCATCTTGAGATCAACGACATTCAGAGGTTCTCTGACGGAAATACTCTGACCTGATCCCATCTCTAAATAAAAAGGAGTGCAGATAGACCTGACTGAATATATTAGGCTCTCTTTTCTCTTTTTGTCCAATTAGGCCCCATACTTCCAAGTGTTTTGATGTGTTTAGAATTCTCGATTTAGTGGAAATCTACTCTTGAATCATGTTTTTTCAAAAAAAAAAATATTTTATGAGTTGAGAAAATCGATGCCTTTATAGCCATTGATTTTGGATCACCAGAAAAACCTGCATACAGGTCAGATTCAGGTGATCCAAAAGCCGGTTCCCACTAGATCACATATACGGTGTTAGATATGAGAAAAAATACCAATAAAAGCATCATTTTCTCTCTCTCTCTCTCTCTCTCTCTTTATATATATATATATATATATATATTGGGTACTAACGAAAGTAAGAAACTAATGAACTAGAAATCATAAGCACAAGTGGTATCAACTCAATCTAACCACATAGATGTCTTCAACATGGTTTGTTTGCTAAGGATGAAGCCTTGGATCCTTCTTTTTCTGATGTAAAAATGTAATCATTTGAGTTTTGAAATTTTGGCACATTCTGGGCCATTGATTTTTAGACTCCATTAAAAACCTAATTACTTGTCATATTACATGATTCAAAACAATTTTCCTACTGCAGTAGTCCATAACATTTGATGTACTAAAAATTGGAAATTTTTGAATAAAAAAGTGATCCACAAATTCAGTGAAACTTATGTGAACTGGGCATTTTCAACTCTTTTTTTTCGCAAATCTGATCCTGGATATGTATATGCAGTAGTCTGATATTTACTTTTACTATTATTATCAGTTGTAAGAAATTGTGTTTATTACAGGCATTACAACAATGCTTATTACGCGAGAGTTGGGGGGATCAGCACTATAGAGATGAACTGTTTGGAGATTGATTTCCTTTTTAGCATTGGCTTCCAATTGAACGTCACCCCTTCAACCTTCCACACTTACTGCATGTATCTGCACAGGGAGATGCTAGAGTTTGAGTCCTGCAATGGCTACTACATACAAAGACCCCTCACAATCCATGGCTACTATTCTTCTACTTCCACTTCTGATGATCCAAACTTTCAGAACCAACAGTTTATTGTTTGTTGTACAAATAACTCTGTGTAAATAGTGATCTTGTTGGTCATGTTTGTTCCTTTTCTTGTTCTCTCTCTTTTATCTTTTTTGTTGTGATTGCCCACAACCTCTGATCAAACCCTGCTGGTGCATGGGTGTGTCCCTATCTTTCAGAGGTGGGCCACGTAAGACAGGGTGGTCATGGGGCTCCACCTGGGGTTTTCCCTCACTTCGGTGAAGGTTTCTCGTCATAAAAAACATTCTGGCTAAGAAAACAAACAAAGTTTTGCGATGAGTGTTTTTTCTTTATTTTATACATTCACGAACCTTTTATGCCATTTTTTTTATGATGAGAAACCCTGAGAACTGGTTCACTTAACGGGTCTGTCCTCCTGCAAGGTAAATCCCGGGTAAGGTCTAACACCCAAGCCCTTATGAAGCCTACCATTTAAAGGCACCCACACAACAGGCAGAAGTTGAACCTGGGATGAAAGGGCCAGCACCTTCTCCCCAAGCCCCCTGCTGGGACGTTAACCTTATACGCCCTTGAACTTTCGGTATGGCAAGCCAGACACTTACATTAAAAGTGGGACATATTAGGAAATTTTATCCGCCCATATTATCCTACTTTTCTCGATAATTGTGTATCCAAACTGAAACACCCCTCAAGTTTCTTATGGAAAAAAAACACCCCTCAAGTTCTTGAAAGTTGCACCTGTCTTATGTGCCCACCTCTAAAAGCTACGGATACACCGGTGCGCCAAAAAGGCAGTAACCCTCTTGGAATTATACCATCGTCTCTCTCTCTCTAAAACAAGAGGCGTATCCACTACAAAATCAGATTACACCTAAGCGTAGATAACTTAATGAAGAGACATAACTTAAGCCCACAGACACGTCTTACAAAGAGATGCACCTACCCCATAATATTTTGAAAAGATATGTCTACATAAATATTTTGAAACTTGTGAAAGCCAAGAATATATAGATCAATGACAGATGAGAAACCAAAATGGGTTTAGTCAATCAATCCTCTTCATCACTCGCCTACAAAAAGCAAGAAAACTTCCAACAGGTAAGGCAATATTACATGAGCATCACCAAAATCAATTTTGGAAGGAGAAATCAGTCACTTACCTACTTTGTAAACGGAATCAATGCTCAAGGTCTTGTCTTGATGCCTCTCACAATTCTTGCTAAGTTCTGATTGAGCTAATTTTCTGTGCTAGCATCCATTGGGAGATCAATCATGGTATTAAAGGTCAGTATGGAGCTGTTCATGTTCGTGTCACAAGGAAATAAGATGAATCCAGAAGGAGAAAGGACCATGATCTGTTCTTGAACAGTTCTCTGCAACTTGGCTGTACACAACAAAGGATTCGAGTGAATTGAAGGATTCTTGAAGCATGGTTTCATTGCATAGTCCCCGGGGGCAGGGATCCTAACTTCAGAATTTTACCCTGCAGGCATGATAACCGTAAGTATAGCAGGCTGAGCCAGCGCGACCAAGTCTTCATGTATCTTCTTTGGGTTATAAAAAAAAAAAAAGGATGGTTTCACTGTTGTAAGAAAATAACAGGACTTATGAGCTAGAAATTGCAGGTAGACATAGCGACTGCGTGAGTTAGACATAATGGCTGAGTCAGCATTGCATATATATATATATATATATATATATATAAGGTGAAACCATGAAATCACAAATGAGAAAATTCATAGCCCATTAAATATTTACGCACCATTACTAGGTGGGCCCACCTAAGAAGCGTGTGGAAAAAAAGATCATGCAACGTTATGCCTGTTAAAATAAAAGGTAATCAACATATAAGCCCCCAAGGGTCTAGCGTAGTGGGTGGGGGCCTCCCATGGACGTCAGCCCCTATGATAGGGTGAAAAGTTCATGTGCAATATGATTGCACAAATATGTGTGCATTAAGGCCTGTCAGGTGTGGGTGTGGCACCCAAGACCTCAAGACCTGATGGAGGATGATGGTGAGTGATAATGTACAATTTTTTGTGCAATCACTAGGCGACTCCACTAGGACAAGGAGTATGCCACGGGTTTACACCATCGGGAAAGTGATAGTAAGTACGACATGAGGGTGGTTTCTCGGATAGGAGGCTGAGGCAAATTTAAGTTACGTGCCACAAGTTTTCAAATATTCAAGAAAGGGTGTATTGGAACCCGTCTTTACCTTCTTCCATTTACATGAAAAGGATTCGAGTTCACATTTTTTTTTGTTAGCCATCCAAAGTCCAAACCAATGTTGTAAGAATTGGCATCGGGTTTGAACTGATTTTTAAAACGATTCAAGGAATCAATCGAGTTCAGACTCTGAACCGAATCAAGATGAATAGGTCAACTTTTCACCATCAAATGACGTGTTATTAAAAAACAAAATAATAAAAAATATAAAAAAAAAACCTTTAAACCCTATTAAAAAATATGACAAATATTAAAAATGATTAAACAGAATCAACCCTTTTTTAAATCGAATTTGGGCCAATTTGATATGATTCTGACATTGGTCCAAGCACTTTCCCGTTGTACAAAACCATGGTACTTACCTAAGCCTAAGATGTGTTAAGTGATATATACAAATGCTTGATTGATCGAGTAGCACATGTAACTACCCCAAACTGACCCTCAAAAAAATGCAGATTTTTTTTAAACAATTTGTTACAGATTTAATATTCCCATTCCATCAACTATATCAAATGTAGAGATAATTTAAAACTATGAATTGATCTTCATTTATTCAATCAAATAAGTCAAGAGAGTTCAAAAATTAAAAAATCAACTATATTTCATCTCATACACATCAAAACCCGAGCCACCAAATCATAAATCTCGAGTCCTCCAGCTTGCTAGTCCTTCTCATCACTGAGCCTCAATGCCTGAAAAATATTTTTAAAAAATGAGTAAGAACCAAAGTTCTCATATGAATTCCTCTAAAAATCCAATAGTAAGTAAATAGCATAAATTAAATCATGTACAAATTTAAGAAGAAATCACAGACAACAAATCAATAGAACTAACTTACCATCTAATCAGTTCAAGCAAGCATTCAACAATTTTATGCTAAATCAAATATTCAGGAATGCATGAAACTAATGTTAAATGGTAAATGATGCATGAATCAATGCACATGCATGAATATCTTTTTAAGTTAATTATTATAGTTGTTTTTGCATGCATGTCTCTATTAAATACACACAAATTTAATTTTCACTTTTCTTATAAACCCGCAAATACTCTAAACGATAAAAGATGCATGAATCAATGCACATGCATGAATATCTTTTTAAGTTAATTATTATAGTTATTTTTGCATGCATGTCTCTATTAAATGCACATAAATTTGATTTTCACTTTTCTTATAAACCCCTAAATACTAAAAATGAGTAAAGTTCTTAAGGTTCAAGGTAGTTCTCAGTCATAGCTTAACGCACAATTTATATTTTAATTATTGGGTTCCACATTTGTTCCTTGACCTATATTTGGCATCATCATCAATTAAAACATTAGGCATCAACACCTAATGCTGAGACATCAAGGATATCAACATTGATTGATGTTAGTTTCTTAGTATACCAATAACTACAGTTGAGTCAACAATACCACCCCAGGTAAAATGGTTGAAAGTTTTCTACAAATGTGGCTGAGAATATGAGCCTCACATTGGGTTCTTGGAGATAACAATTGACACAATGTTTTAATATCTTCATGGTCCCCCACATCTGTCATCCAAGAATCTCACACTATAAAAGGGATATCAAGAAAGAACATTATTATATTGTATGGTCATTTTTACCATCTTAATCAATTAAGAGTTCTTTACACAAGAACAATTATCAAATCAACATGTAATAACAAATTTGGGTTCTTTCCCTATCAATTCAACAGTGTAATTAATTTTGCAAAACTAGTATTCCAAAAATTATTTTGCAATGCATAAACAGTTTTCGTAACACATGAGTAACACATAGTCCTGGCCTCCACAGGCCCATCAGTGGTTCATACACAACCACTATTCAATTTCATAAATAATTCATGACATTACAAAATTACATTGAACATAAATCACACATAGATATACCAACTTATGTTCACAATGCAAACATCAATGCATATTCATGGCCAATGAATGAATGCAATTTCATTAGATTTATTACATTAGCAAAAAACACAAACCTTTAAATCTGACCAGTTTCAAAATCAATTCATTTTATATTTAATCAAATATTCAAAACCGATCAGATTTCACAATTTCAAGTTGTTTTGCTTTAGGTATTGATTGCAACACCAATGCATATTTATAACACATAAGAGAATGTAACAATATGCAAACATACATGTGTACACAATAATATACCATACTTGTTATTGTTGCACACATATATGCAGTAATATGCATACCGCAAGCTTGTTGCCACTGCACATATATGTAGCAACGACATGCTGACAACATGTTTACTATCACTGCACAAGTATGAACAACAACATGCTGACATGTTCACTATCACTGCTCAAGCATGAAGAGCAACATGTTGACAACATTTTCGTTGTCACTGCACAAGCGTGAACAACAACATGTTTGTTGTCATAGCACAAGTGTGAACAACAACGTGTACGAATAGCAACATGTATAAACAACATATATGAACAACATGTATTTATAGCACAAGCTTGTTGTCATAGCACAGTGACAACATTATTGTGTTGGCATATATATATATATATATATATATATATATATATGAGCATCGGCTCAGCTATTATCCAGAAAACTTTTGATTCATTCACATGTCTAGTAAAAACAACAAAACGTATGGTTCATTCACATGATCAACAAAATAAAAAGAAGCATACAATCTCATATGAATTTAGATCTAATCATGCAAGCAACTATACCAGAAAATTTAAAACAACTATTAATTCAATCTTTATGTAACATGAATCCAATAAAAATAAACAAAAACCATAATCCCTGCGTGACACCAAACTCAAAACACGCAGTCATTTGAAAAAATCGTGTCCATGCTAGAAATAAAAAAAAAATTGATGTTGGAATTAATGACAATATATATATATATATATATATGTGTGTGTGTGTGGAAAGAAAATGGTCTCAGCCAAAAATAAATTATAAATTTATAAAAAATCATAAATTTGTATAAAAATACACAGATTTGATTTCTCTTCAAATTCATACTTGATTTAATCTATTCTACTCTTCCCACTCATCAAAATAGGAAAAAGAAGCCATACCTTGATTTGAAGATCACAAAAAAAATAATGGAAGAAGGAGGAGACGTTGAAACAGGCTTCTTCTTCTTCTCTTTCTCTCTCTCTCTCTAATGTTTTCTTCTTTTCTTTTTTTATCTCTTTCCTTTCTCTCTCTAAGGGACGATTTTAGAGAGAGAGTCACTCTCTTTCTTTTATAATTAGAGAGACCTTTAGAGGGGGTGATGTCCCCTTTTAGATGGGTAGGGGTAGAGTTCTACCCAAGGTAGAACTCTACCTCTACCTACCTCTCAACAACATTTATCTTATATATATATATATATATATATATATATATATATTATTTTACTTTATCTTGTGAAAGATTTCACACTATGAGGGATGCCCCTTTCTAGAAAAATGTTAAGTGGGGTAGAGTTCTACCACCTTAGCCCTTCTTCTTTAAATTCATATTTCACTTATATATTTTTTTAAAGTTTAAATTCACTTTTATTTTAAAAAGGTATGGATGGATTATGGGTCCAAGTTGAACCCATGATCCAAATCCACATTCAATTTTAATTGGATCTCAACCCATACTAGACACTAGTCAATATGGATCTTAAACTAGGTCCAAATTCATATCAACCTTAGTCTAATTACAAATGAAGTGGGTGGAATCTAATTCAAATAAAAAAAGATCCAAAAATAGAAGTCGATCAAATCAGAAAAATGTATTTACTGAACAAACCGATATCCGAATTAGATAAAACAGATCTCCTACGAGATTTAGATTCTGAAAAAGATCTAACTATGATCCTAGATCCATTTCACTTTTGTTTTTTTTTTTAATTTAACCTGATTTTAACTTAAATTTTGCTCGAATTTAAAGATGAAAATAAATAAATTTCACATGTTTTACACATCGTTTTTAAATATCTTCAATGGGCCTTGGACCAAGTCCAAACCCCTATTGGCGTAAGCCATATTAATAATTTTTAAGCTATTTTAATATATTCAATATAAATATTTAATTAAAATTTATAGTTTTGAGCTTAAAAATATGGGCAAAATTATGAGACCGAAGATCTCCATCCACCAAACGTGCCTTCCTACCACAAGCAATGGTCTGATTAATATAACCAACATATATATAAAGGTTGGACATGACCCAAAATCATAATATTTTTTAGGAAGAAAAAAGTGAACATGTATGTCTCGCACTAAAGATAAAAGTAGACTCCACCCTAAAGAGATATATGACCAAATAAATAAATAATAATAAATTACCAAGAAATAACATATGAGTTATGGCTCTTTATCACTGGTGAGCTGTTTTTTTTTTTCAGAGGTAAAGTAAAATGTAATTAATTAAATTAGGATAAGGCATCACCCAGAAATAGCGGAACAAAGTATTGGTGAGCTATAAATTTTGATGGTTCTAAAGTTAGATTCATCTCAAATGCAATTGCAAGAGGCTCAACCATACTGGAGAGAGAGAGAGAGAGAGAGAGAGAGAGAGAGAGAGAGAGATGTACCTTTGTGCTTAATAGCTCCATGTAATGGAACAAATTACTTGGTCCTTCCGATAGACTAGCCTTGCCCTCCACACACATAGGGAAGTGGGCCACACCTCAACCTTTTCCTATGTCTATTTCACAGGTCAGTTTCTGCCCTCTTGTTATCCAAATTAAACAACAAAATTTTGATTGGATTACTAAAATTTTGTTGATTTGGAACCTAATTCTGCCATCAAAATGTTTCTTAATAGAAACAGAGTGAAGACAATTTTGATAGAACTGGATTCCAATTGCACCCAATTTCACAGATAGAGAAGTGTGTGTGTGTGTAAGTCTAGGGACCTTCCATGTCCTGCCACTGAGACCTAGTGCAGAAGCTCATTAATACATAGTCAGCCAACTAAGTCTTGCTCAGCCAAAGCTTGACCATACCAGGCTAAGTCAATCAACAGCAAAGTCCTAGTCTTTGGTTAGGCTGTCTCAACCGTCGATCACAACAAATAACGGTCAAGATCAACTTACCCTGATCTTCATGTAGTTGGTCACATTGAATCAGAAAATCTCAATGGGACTGGGAGGAAGCCTCGCCACTTCTGTCGCAAACAGTCTTCTCTTTTACCCCGTTAACCATCGCGGTCATCTGCTCAACTCCATCCCCAGCGGACCATGTGGCCTGGGGTGGTGAGTTCAGGTTCCTATAGAAGCAGTCACCATATTCTCCCCTAAATTTGCTAGTTTTTTCAGCATTTCACAATTATGAACAACTGCAAAAACAAAATGAACAAAGTGAGTAAACCAAACCTTGAAGAAAATACCTTAGGTGCTCATTGAATTGGTAATGAGGGCTACGTGGTATGATCTGCACATCGGTTTCAATGGTCAGGATTGGCGTATGGCAGGGGTCCATCTTATGCCATATGACCTGATCCGTCTCAAGTTTTTGCCCAAAAAAAAGATCCTGTCCTCTTTTGACATGAGGATCTATGTTGATCCTAGCTGTAACTATTGCATCTGGACGGCTATGATTAATCCACATCCAGGTGAAAATGTGGCACTAATCCTAGCCACTGGTTGGAGGTTAGGATTGATCCCATCATATGGCAGATGATGGAATATGTTCTCATATTTGCCAGGGTTACTGAGCTGGCCAACTATGATTTTGGCTATGCCGAATTCATGGCCCACTCTCTACTTTTTTGAAGGAGAATAACTTGGCTAAACTAATAGGAAAAATTATCACATATAGAAAATGAGTAAATGAGTAGGGTGAAAAGAAATCACCCAAAAGAAAATAAAAACAGGATACAAACGGGGAAACAGAGCACGAAGTACAGAACAGGGGAACGACATAAAAACAAGTCCTCTAAGAGATAAGGTCCCTGAAATTGTAAAGCAAAACACAGATTGAGAAAATCCTTTGTGTAACATGGCCGCTTTAAATCTAATTAGGCTCTGTTTGGGAGACTTGCATTGGGATAGAAGCACCATTTTCATGTGTTGCCAAAATATGGTTTGCCAAAATTTGGTTCTTTAAAAGCATCCTCTTGTCCTCTGAATGGTGCTGAAATGTTAGTGGCGAGGCTGCCAGGACAGTAGATCAGGTGCAATCACATTGAGCACGTGATCTGCCCTCTAAAAGAAAAAGAAATTTGAATAAGCTTTTACTGGATTACCTTTAAGGCATGTTTGATTAGCTTTACTGCATGTTTGATTGCCCAAAAAAAACTCTTGAATCATCCAATTTGAATAAGCTTCTGCATGATTGGTTCTATAAGAACCAACTCTTGATACATCCAATTTTGATGCATAAAAGAGATTTTTTTAAGGATTTAAAAATCAATGGCTCATAATCTTCATAAATATTCAAGCATTCAAAAATCACATTTTTCAAAATTACATGATCCAATAGTTTATTCCTAGCAAATTCACCTTGCCAAGCACATCCACATGGTTGGATTTGCAGAAAACAATGTGTTGAAAATGCTCATATTTCTAGTTCTCATATTCTAGTGACTCTCTCTCTCTCTCTCTCTCTCTCTCTCTCTATATATATATATATATATATATATATATATATATAATGAAAAGCGTTGAGTTAGTCTTCCCTTTCCTTGTGCAAAAGAAAAACAAATGCTAGGCCCTTTACAGAATGACCACATCCATGGCATCCAAACTAATTAACATAATCTCATCCGCACGCAGCCATGGAATTTGCTAAATAACTTGAATGTGTGCTCAAAAGTTGCAGGTGAGGGCAAGATGAAGACGTGTGCATGTTTCCTTGCCCCCGAACAAAAAGTAGGCATTTGATATAGAAGCATAGAAATTAAATAACTTAAAAATAAGTTAAATACATTGCAATCTTATGACAAGAATGGTATATGGTCATGCCCAGCACGTTAATTATCACACAGGAGATGGAAATGTATGGACTATATACTTCCATCACAAATTCGTTATTCACGGGGATTATTACTATATATACTGATAGATTATGAGACACACAGGCTTCCTTCTCATTGTTACTCTAAGGGGTGGAAGCGGCAGTAGAAGCGGATGATATGAGCTGTTTGCACAAGCAAAACCATGGCAGCCAAAACAGCAAGGGAACCGGATGCCGACGGGCTCTTGAAGCAGGCGCGCTTACTGCAAGCCCAGCGTGCAACCTTCCTCGAGCCGCAGTGCGCATTGACAGCCATTCTAACCCCGCAGAGCATATCCACATCATATGTTTCACTTAGCTTGAGCTCCCTGAAGAAATCCAGCACGCCACTGTCACTGGGGAGGTTGTTGATGAGCACGCCATTGGAGCGCAGAGCCCGAACGTCGTCGGCCGTGCACATGAGGTTGTCAAGGAAGCGCAAGTAAGCGGTCACTGGCTGCCGCCAGTCTCCGGTGCCACGCTCGAAGGCCATCATGTTGAGAAACACACTGTCCATGTCCACACCAATGGTGATGACTGGGAGCATAAGGATGGAAGAGGATTGCACCCACTCTACTGCCCCTGAACAGTTTGGCGACAACACTACATTTGCATCAAGCAGCTCAGTGGCACTGTGCAGCACGCTGAACCCAGCTCCTGTCTTGATGGAAGGATCCTTTGGGAGCGAGAATGGAGCTGGGACCATGCTGGTGGACATCATGGGGAGCATCTTGATCCTCATAGCATCAAGAACATGGGATGCTTCATGAAGCTTTTGGAGCAAACCGCTGAGCATCCCCGAGTAGTTAGTCGGGAACATAAACCTCAAAAGCAACTCTTCAATCCTGTCATGTCCATGCTCCAATTGGAACAACTCCCTGAGCACCAACATTGGTATCTGGTTCTCTAGCTTCATGACATCAAGCATCATCTGTTGGTGCTCGGCGTAGGGAATGGAGCTCAGGATCTTGCCACTAATGATCTCCAACATGAAGCAGCCATCCATCATGAGCATGTTTCTGAAGGTAGTGCTTGGAAGAGGGGGGCCAACCCACTTGTAGCACTTGCTCGCTTCGGTTTCTACACGTTGCATGGCGACGGAGTAGTCGCCGGTCCCCTTCCTGCTTCTGGTGACCACTTGCCTGAAAACTTGGTCCTTGAGTTGGTCCATTGGCGGCCATGAAGGGCGGTAGGGGCCCAAGGCTACCTTCTGTGACTCGAAGGCCTCCCTTCTTTTCGCCCGCATGACTTCATCGGCCGGGAAGATGGAAGAAGCCATTGATTTTGGTGTGTTTGGTTATAGCTAGACCTTTCAAAGGATGTGTGGTATGCTAGTGCACCTCACCTTAGGTGTATATATAGTGTGGTAGTAGTAAGAATCAATGTCTTGCTTCTGCTTTAAGTAACCATGAAGGGACAAGTTATTCCTTAATTAAGGTTGGAAACCAAGAGAAGGAACAAAGTTAGAAAACCTAATTACGCTTCATTCCTACCTCCTATGCCTAGGTTCTCGCCATTCACGCTTTGGAATTTGGTTGTTGATTGTCCTATGTCATGCATGTACGTATATTTATGCAGGATGGTTGTGAATTTGAGGATAGACCATTGAATACGATGCACTGCTGCTGAATTCATAGATGCTGATTACATGCTGTGTTTTAACAGGGAACTGAGAACTCATGTCTGTTGCTTTGTGTTTGTACTGATTAAACTGCCAGTTACATACGTTTAGATCTGGTTTTGTCACACATGCACAAAAATATGATACGGGGATTTAAAGGCTTAGGCCTCTTTTTTTTCTTTATGTTCTTGGGGTAATTGCTAGCCCCCTGATTAGTGTATTTTACACGCCTATAATTTTCTTAGAATAATTTTTTTCTTTCATTTAAAAGGGAAAAAAATCACCCTCATGGTGCATACTAGGCTTTGTAAAGAAAGTGTTGGATTTGGAAATTCACTGAAAACTAAAGGATCAATATACATGTTCACGCTGAATTGTAGAAGAAAAAAAACAGAATTTTAATGTGGAAGCATACCTAAATCCATTGACGCTCCGATAGATCGTTGATGGGTAAGATCTTTCAGAACTTGTATACGTGTCCATTTTCCTTTCTCTAAACCTTATAAGAGATGGACTCATTTCTCTTGATGATAATGAGAAACCTGAAGAGAAGGTCACTATATATGGTTTGGGGACCATAACCTAATTTGAATCTAACTGAGAGTCCGTCTCCAATTTAGCCCATCATAGAGTTGGAGGCAGACATAAACATGTCTCTTCACATAAGAATACCATACTATATCAGATACCATAAGGCCCAACTGAATAAGATCACGTAAATTGGGCCTGAACCACAAACAACCTATAATGTGTTATTACATATACATGTAGGACCACACGATTTTTTGCAACAATCTCTCACTTGAGCCACACATGTTACCTTATAATTACATATTATATCCTTATGAGTTCAAAAAATATTATCTTACCAATTGATATCTCTACCAATCTGGTCTATTGATCTTGTCAATATAGAACCAAAGCGACCTTCATTACAAATAATGTAATTGGATCCATCAATGATCACATACATCAACATAACCAAATGACATACATCAAGTATGGATGTGAAGCAATGAAATTACATGCAATGTGATCAAACATGTTTATTTCCAACTGGTCCTTCCTTAAATTTTAGTGATATCAAAACATATGGGCACAAAATAAAATTGAAACTTTAACTTTATTCTGAAAAAACTTTATTATATCATAGAACGTCCAAATACAAACTCTCACTAAACCAGCATATCATAAAATGATAAAACACCCATTCGAGTAGTATGCTCGAGAAAGACCTTAGGTGGCAAACCTTTGGTAAGCGGATCCGTAATCATGGAGTTTGTGCCAATATGTTCTATCGATATCTGACCATTCTGCATTCTTTCTTTAACAATAAGAAACTTAGTGTCAATATGTTTTGACTTTGATGAGCTCCTGTTGTCATTGGAATATAACACTGCTAAATTATTATCACAAAATAACTTGAGCAGTTTCTCAACATTATTCAAAATCTGCAGCCCTGTGAGAAAATTGTGTAACCATATTACATGATTGGATGCCTCACAGCAGGCTATGGAATCTGCTATCATTGTGGAAGAAGCAATGAGCGTCTTCTTTGCACTCCTCCAAAAAATATCTCTCCCGACCAATAGAAAAACATAACCTAATATGGATCTACGACTGTCTTGGCATCCAGCAAAGTCAGAATCTGAATACCCAATGATCTCCAACTGATTTGACTTCTTGTATGTGAGCATGTAACCTTTTGTTCTCTGTAAATACGGCATAACCCGTTTAGCTACTTTCCAATGATTCATACCTGGGTTACTAAGATATCTGCATAATATCTCAATAATGTACGCTAAATTCGGACACGTACATACTTGAGTATACATAAGACTCCCTGGAGTAGTTGCATAGGAAATTTGTTTCATATCCTTAATCTCAGACTGGTGTTTAGGGCATTGAGCAAGACTAAACTTGTCTCCCTTAGCAACATGAGTATTTCCTAGTTTGCAATCCTTCATGCCAAATTTATCAAGAATTCTTTCGATATAGCTCTTTTGTGATAATTCAAGAATACCTCGAGAATGGTCTCGATGTATCTGAATCCCTAATACAAAAGAGGCATCACCAAGATCTTTTATTTTAAATTTTTTTGTCAGAAATCTCTTGATTTTATGCAGTATGCCTATATCATTACTGGCAAGCAATATATCATCAACATATAAAACCAAAAAAATATATTTACTCCCACTGAACTTATGGTATATGCATTCATCAACCGCATTCATCTTAAGACTAAATGAGATGACAACTTGATGAAATTTATGATACCATTGACAAAAAGCCTTCTTAAGTACATAGATGGATTTCTTTAATTTATAAATAATTTTTTTAGCATCGCCTGAGACAAAATATTTTTGTTGCACTATATATATTGTCTCATCAATGTCGCCATTAAGGAATGCAGTCTTTATATCTATCTGATGCAGCTCCAAATTATAATGAGTCACAAGTGTCATCATAATTCTAAAAGAGTCTTTCGTAGAAACTAGAGAGAAACTAGAGAGAAAGTCTTTGTATAGTCAATGCCTCCCCTTTAAGTAAACTCTTTCGCAACAAGACGGGCCTTATATCTTTCCATATTATCCTTTAAATGTCTTTTGGTTTTAAATATCCATTTGCAACCAATGGGTTTCACACCTTCAGGTAATGAGATAAGATCTCACATGTTATTATCCCTCATGGATTTAATCTCCTCATGCATTGCTTTAATTCACTTTTGAGAGTTACAATTTTGTGTAGCTTGTTGAAAGTTGATTGGATCATCTTTCCTTAAGCCAATATCACCCTTATGTTCTTATAGAAAGACAATATAATCATTTGAAATTGTCCTTCTTCTCTCTCTCTCTAGTGGATTTTCTTAATGACACAGGTTCTTGAGGTTGTTGAGTTTGTACTTCAAGAGTAAAAACTTGATTTTAAATAGGGAGATATAAAGCATTGCCTTGATCCAGATTTATAAAGATGATGTCAAGAATGGAAATATGATAATTGTCAACCACAACTATAGGAAGAGAAAGCAACTCTTCTTTAAAAGCAAAGACTTTTACTTTATCACTCTTCTCAAACTCAGCACTCTCAAAGAAGTAAGGATTTTTTGTTTGAAAAAAGGACTTATTCACAAGGTCATAAATCTTATAGCCCCTAGACCTTTCAGAATACCCAACAAAGTAGCAACTAACCGTTCTAAAATCCAATTTTTTTCATGTGGCCTAGCCTCAACTGGATATCCCAATATATGAAAAAACTTCATACTAGGCTTTTTGTCTGTCCATAATTCATATGGGGTCATGGTTACTACTTTATATGGTATCATGTTCAAAACATAAGCTACAATCTTTAATGCCTCTCTCCAGAGGAACTCTGGTAAGGTAGAATGAGAAATCATACTCTTTATCATATCTTTAAGGGTTCAATTTCATCTCTCAGCAACACCATTTATGCTAGAAGTGTCTGACATGGTATACTGAGGGACAATCTCATATTTCTCTAAGAATTTAGCAAAGGGTCATGGACGTTGTTCACCTGATCCATCATATCTACCATAGTACTCACCACTATGGTCAGATCTGACGGCCTTAATTCTTTTGCTAAGTTAGTTTTCAACTTTAGCCTTAAAAAATTTGAACACATTCAAGGACTGAGACTTTTCATGAATTAAATATAGGTACCCATAATGAAAATAATCGTCTCTGAACGTAACAAAATATTGTTGACCGTTACAAGAATTCATAGGGAAGGGTCCATAAATATCTGTATGAATTAGTTTTAAGAAGTTTGTTCTCCTTTCGGCACCTAATTTTCTTATGCTTGTTCGTTTTTCTTTTATGCACTCAACACAAACTTGAAAGTCATTGAAATCAAGGGAATCAAGAATCTCACTCGACATAAGCCTTTTAATTCTTTGTTTATAAATATGACCTAAGTGCTTATACCATAATAGAGCAGAATTCTCATTTGTTAATTTTTTTTTGTACCACGAGAACTTAAATGCAAGGTTTCATTATATGGAGCAACAATATTAAGCAAATAAAGGTTATTAACCGTAGATAAAGAATCAGTCCTAATAATATTTGAATCAAGAAATAATTTAAATTTATTATTTTTAAATAAACAAGAATAACCATATTTGTCTAAAGTGAAAATAAAAATCAAATTTCGCCTAAAAGATGACACAATAATTTTTTTTTCAAATATAAATAATTCTCAGTCTTTAAAAGTAACTTAAATGTCTCTATTGTCTTAACTTCAATTGTTTTGCCATCGCCCATATAGATGAATCTTTCAACATTAATTGGTTGTGGGCAACTCAGGCAACCTTGCATAGACACACTTATATGAATGGTAGCACCAGAATCCATCCACCAAGTGTGTTCAGGCACAGAAGTTAAATTAATATCAGAACAAACCAAAGTAAGGAGCATACCTTTCTTTTTACGCCAGACATAATACTTGGTACAGTCCTTCTTCATGTGATCCTCCCCTTTGCAAAAGAAACAACTTGACTTTAGGTCTTGATGTTTTTTCTATTTCTTTTGTAATTGAGGGTCCACTATAGTTTCTTTAGTCCTTTTTTTTACCTAAACTTGTCCTTGGAGGTCACTATCAAATACGCACTCTCAGTCTTCTTTTGCTTCATCCTATCCACTTTTTTCATATAGTGTGAAATGAGGTTATTAAGAGTTCATTTTTCTTTTTGGCAGTTATAACTGACCTTAAATTGACTGTATTGTGAAGGAAAGGATATCAAAACTAAGTGCACAAGTAAGTCCTTAGATAACTCTAACTTTAGTGCTTTTAGTTTTGAAGAAAGATGAGATATTTCCATAATGTACTCCCTAATGTTTTCTTTTTTTTTATGCCTCATTGAGACAAGACTCGAAAGAAGAGTACTTGTCTCAGTCTTTTCATTTTTTGCAAAATGCTTTTTGATTTCTTCAAGGAAAACTTTGGCATTAACCTCTTTGGACATAGTGCCCTTGAAAGATTCAAGAATTGCACGTTTCATGATCATGAGACTCATGCGATTAGATCGATCCCACCGCTTGAAGTTTCTTTTATCCTTAGCGAAACTCTTATTTGTAAGAGCATATGGATGATATTCTCATAGTGCAAAATCCAAATTCATACATCCAAAAATTATCATGACATTTACTTTTCAGTTTTTAAAATTGGAACCATTCAAAATAGGGATAGAATTAATATTTATAGATGTCGTAGAAGCAAAGGTATTAATTGAATTAAGAATAAAAATAAGCTCACAATTAACATATATTTTCATATGCATTATCATAAAAATTACATATTAAAACAATGATGAACCCCATCACAAGATACTCAGCACAACATTGACATTTAGTTTTTTGACACAAATGTCAACTTGTAAGTGGTACCCTCAAAATAGTAATCAAACATGAACAATTAGTCATGGCAAACAATGAGCCATTATTTAGACCGACTCGTTATTCACATGGAAAATGGTACAATTATCCCATATTTATTACTAAAAATATATATATTTGGGTTTGGCCAAATAATAATCTTTCTTTAAGCCGACCACAATTCGCATGAACCACAAACATATAAACATCATAATATTCCAAAATGAGTTATTCTACGCAATAAAGGTTACTTTGGCAACATATTGATTCAATCAATTCAATTCAGATATTAGTCCCATAATCAAAAGAATACCAGCATTCAAATATGTCCATCTATGCATATTTTTAAACACAATCATAATCTATATAGGGCCTAAAAGTAACCGAAAACCGCCCTCCATAGTGAACTCACAATGCACGCCAAATAGCCTTATAATAAAATTGTCAAATATATATATATATATATATATATTACAAGGCTTATGCACGAGTTTAGCCAATTGTATCTCGCCAGACCCACATGCAGGACGCAAAATTTGTCTGACCCGAATTGGGTCAGACCCAGCAACAATAGGTGGCCAGGTGCAGACCCATGATATTGGGTCGGGTCTGACTAGGCCGACCCACACTACAACATGGTGGCTGAATCGGTTACTGGCCCCACCTGACTTGGGTCAGCCCCTCAACTAAATGGGGTTGAATCAGGTCAATAGGCTAGTGACCCCTAAATGATACTCAGGCCAACTCAGCCTCCAGACTATGAGCCAAACCGGTCCTAAGTACAAAGGCCCATAGCAGGTAGAAGGCAGGATCGAACCGGCCTATTTTTGTTAGTTGAAGGCTGAGCCAACCTGGATAGAAAAGGGTCGAATCAGCCCGACCGATAAAACCAGTCTCACATCAAAATGTCCCAGATAAGACGAATTGGCTGAAGGTTGAATCGACCATGCTCACATCTGGGTCGCCAAATCATCCCAAAATGAATGGCCAAAACAACCTAGGGATAATGAAGCAGTCGACTCCCGAATCATCCCTGAGTCATCAAGTCGACACTGACCCCTAAAGGTCGAACCAAACGACAAATCTATCGATGGATGGCTTAGCAGAATGTCTATTCACGCTGACGAAAAACTAAACTGGACCTTTGCAAGTGTCGGTCCTCAAAGGATGATGGTGATAGCTAGAAAATGGCTCCAGACCCCCATGAGCCAAATCTTTTCAGTGATGGTCGAGTTTGACCCCTGATATTGGCGTAGATCAATAACGGGTCAGAGTGGCTACCAGATCCATCTATGCCTGGACTGTATGATTGCTTGCCTTGGTCTTTCGACGGTCTGAGAAGGTGATTGCCTGATTGATGAATTGAGAAGGTGACCCCTCGCCGGCGATCAGAAGAAGGGAAACCCTCTGTTGTCCGAAGATCTGAAGAGGGGAAAGCCCCTATCGTATGCCCTCCGGTTCGGCAAAGATAAATCGGGGAAGGGCCGAACGACCCTTTTGTCTGATCACCCGCAACAGAGAAGGGCCCGACAGCCCTTCCCGTCCATCCAATCACCCAAAAAAGAAAGAAAGAAGGCTCTGATGACCCTTCCTGGTCCGATGGCCAAAATAAGAGAAGGGCCCAACAGCCCTTCTGGTTTGCTCAATCCGGTATTCTTAAAGGAAAAGGGTTGAACGACCCTTTCCACCCAACCGGATGCCACAAAAATGCTCAGTCACTGATCACATCGGATCGGCACCGCCAAAAAATGCAATAAATTTATATTTTCAACAATTCAATGGGAACAATAGCTCTGATACTAATTGTTGGATTTGGAAATCCACCGAAAACTAAAGAATTGATATACATATTCACGCTAAATCGTTGAAAACCAAAACACAAACAGAATCTTAATGTGGAAACATATCTGAATCTATTGGGGCTCTGATAGATTGTTGACGGGTATGATCTTTTAAAACCTGTATACGTGGCCCTTTTCCTTTCTCTAAATCTTATGAGAGAGGGATTGATTTCTCTTGATGTTAATGGGGAACCTGAAGAGAAGGCCACTATATATGGTTTGGGGACCATAACCTAATTTGAATCCAACTGAGAGTCTGTCTCAAATTCAGCCCATCATAGAGTTGGAGGCAGACAGAATATGTCTCTTCACATAAGAATATCATACTATATGAGATACCGCAAGGCCCAACCAAATCAGATCACGTAAACTAGGCCTGAACCGCAGACATCCTATAAAGTGTGATTGCATATATATGTAGGCCCACATGATTTTTCCCAACAGAAAGCAAGCGCATATGGGTGGGTTTCAACTTTCTTATTTTGACCCAAACCCGATACAAGAGAATTTACTGTATTTGGGCAAACTAAAGTAAGTCCCAAATCGTTGATTTTGAATAATGCAAATAGGACATTTATAAAAAAGAATATGATTAGGTTTGGGTTTTTTCATGTTTGATAGGACTACTAACCAAACCCACTTGTTGTTTATATGGGCAGATTTAGGTCAGCCTTGACCAGGCCCTGATCCAACCCATTAATAACCCTATGACATCATCTAGTCATACATCAACAAAAATTGATATGGGATTCATCATAAAATATATGATTAGGTTCGCCTTTTTTATGTCTCATAGCAATCTCGTGTTGCTATTTTGTGAAACCCCACGACAGTTTAATTAATGGGGGTTTCACTCAAAACAGCAGCATGTGATTGGTCTTATAATCCAAGCTATGAGAATTGAGATCATTGGATCTTGTCATATGTGCTATATGATAGATCCACTTCCCAAAAGAAAAATCAACACCTTGCTCGCAATAAGTTTCAAGACATAGAAGACACATTGGTTGTGTGTGTGTGTGTGTGTGTGTGTGTGTGTGTGTGTGTGTATAGTGCTCCTACCAAATAGAAGCTTCAATTTTTTTGCTTTTTTGTTTATAAGACCTTATAGATATGATTTACAATTATTATTTAGTATAAAACAAGTTTTGGATCATGTGATTATGTCATGTATATAGGTTTTTAAAGATCTTCAAAATTGAAGGTTCACAATGTATCAAAATTTTATAACTTAAAAAATCCTATTTTTATGTTCCAAAAACATTGTCCAAAACATGATTCCTATCAAATGATCTATGTTGAATATACCTATCAGGTCTGATTGAGAATATCTAACATAGAACTGTGATTTTTAGTAGGTGGGAGTAGGTACTCCTCGTGCACCATAATATATATATATATATATATATATATATATATATATATAGTCGGAAGCACAAAATGTTGCCTCCCTCTTGTAGAAAATGACTGCATGTTTAAGCATTATACATGTTCAAGTGAATCAAATATTATGGCTGGACCAAGAGAAGCACTCTAAGGTTATAATCCCAGAGGGTTAATGTTCCCAAAATGTCTTTGAAAACATGGTAATTTGCCCAATACATGAAATATCGTTGGTTGATAGCCATAGAAATTGCTTACGTGCAATTTCTGAAAGTTGGCAATGGAGATGATCATGATGATGCAAATTGCTCTATATTTTAACTATAAATAATGTTTAAGCGCTAATTATGTAGAGTTTCTAATGACTCAATCTTGTAAGTGCAGCAAGAGAGAAGAGAGAATGAGAGAGGGGTTGAGGATTTATGGTCATCTTCAGGAGGGCTATAATTCTGAATTTGATAACTTTTTATTTTTTGTAAAGTACTCACTTCTATATATAGGAGTGAGGGCTAGCATGTTCTCCTCCCATTGGTAGCCATTACCCGACCGTAATTTTTGCCAAGTCTGGTGGTATTCCCTTATGTAAGGAATACCAATGGATGGATAACCCAACCAAATGGGCTTCTGATGCATTGAGCAGAGAGAGTGCCCATCTCTCTTTTCAACACATGAGTTCCTTGCATGTCATGTATGACCAACATCTCCCACTTGGCCATGTAAACTGAATCATGATGCATTATTTTTTCTTTCATTATTGGAGTCTTACACTCGCATCAAAGTTCTAGCAATTTGGTATTTCATTGTTATTAATTCAGTTAGATGCTTCAATAAAACATATCTTAATCTCATTCAGGATACATGCTTTGAAAACAATTCTTCTTATATGTCTTTTGTCAAAGGGTCCGCAATTATATCAGAGGTTGGCAAATAACTGAATGTAATTTCATTCTTTTCAATTATATCATGAATATAATGATATTCTACTATTATATATTTGTTTTTAGAGCTATTAGCTCCACTCTTCATAAGAAGAATTGTTTTCAAACCTTTTTTCTTCCTTTCTTCAGTGGCCGAATTTTCGGCGATTGTGGTAAAAAATCTGGTTACAGTTCTTAAACAGGAAGGAAGCCCTTATCCAGGCATGGTAACAAAATTTTCTCCTTTTTTAGTAATCTTTTTTATTTTTAGTTCCGGGTGAGCCTCTCTCTTCGAGAGGGAATCCCTAGGTTTTCTAGTGACTGTATAGCCGAAATTTCGGCGACAAACCCACACAGAAAAATAATAAAATATAACTAACCGATTTTTTTTCCTTATTTTGGATTCTGGCGGCACTGAGATTGAGTGTCTCTGCATCATGGGAAGATGGATTCGCCTAATAGATTCGCGGCGGCCTACACCCACCGGTAAGTAACTTGGCTTTGATGCCACTGTAGAGTCTCTAATAACTCAATCATGTAAGTGCAGTTAGAGAGAAGAGAGAATGAGAGAGGGGTTAGGGATTTACGATCTTCTTCAGGGGGTTGTATTTTTTAATTTGATAACTTCTTATTTTTCAAAAAGTACTCACTCCTGTATATAGGAGTGAGAGTTGGCATGTTCTCGTCCCCTGGGTAGCCATTATCCAATCATTATTCTTGCCAAGTCTGTTGGTATTCTTTTATGGAAGGGATACCAAAGGATGGATAACCCAACTGAATGGGCTTCCCATGCATTGAGCAGACAGTGGGTCCACCTCTCTCCTCAATGCATGAGTTTCATGCACCTCACATGGTCATGCATGCCATGTATGACCAACAAATTACACGCAAATTAATTGAATGTTGGGTGATAATATGGATAAATCACCATTAAGAAAAACTTAATTAGTGTGTTAAAAATGGAGCAGTCTAATGTTGAGTTGAGCCTTCTATGTATAGTAGGAGTTAGTACAATTAAGATAAGAACATTTAATGGAGTGCTTTGTATTTTTTGTGATGTTAAACATGTGTCATAAGAGATGAAAAAGAATTTAATTTTTTTAAGTGCATTAGATTCTTGAAAGTTGAGAGGTGCACTTGCCTTGATGAAAGGAAAGAGATTTGATAACCTATCACTGGAAGGTTGGAAATAATATAGTAAATGTTGTAGGGTTTTCTTCTTCAAGAGACAACATTGAAAAGAAAGACTTGCTTGGGTTGAAAGAAAAGAACATGTCTGGTTACAATGCAGTTCTCGACAACAGCTTCATGGTGAAGGCAATAAAAACGAAGTCTCCGGGTAATCAGATGAATGAAAGAACATTAGAGCAGGAAATTTAGAAGAAAGAAAAGGATGGTACTTCTCATCAAGATCTCAGATTGATAGTTTTTCGGTGGGAGATTCTCATGTGAGTTAGTTCACAGCAAAAGCTGACATTCATTTTAGAAGACAACTCAAGTTCATAGACAATGTGCATAAGAGGACGATGTAGTGGCATATGTTTTTTTTAGCTGATGTAGTGGCATTCATTATAGAAGAATGTGAAAGTGATGAGTGAAAAAGAGCAAGGAACTGATAGGAGTAAAATCTAGTGCATACGTTTGGGGTTTTGGATCACTAAATGAAGAGAGATTGGTATTTATTCTCCCTTGGTAGGAACACGAATCCCACCATTTGAAATAGGATGGGTTCCATCGTACATTCAATCCTAGCGATGTTGGATGGCTACGATAGAATGTATGATGGATGATGGGATCTGTGTTCTTCGGTAAGAAGTGAGGTCGCCATTTGGATCATGACCGTATGAAAAAGAGTGTGAGTCAGGTCAGAATGATCTCTGACGGATTATGACGTTCATCCATGAAATGAAAGGCATCTCAAATACCATATGTTGAACTATTTTTTTCAGCCATTCATTTTGCAAACCTGTTTCTTCAGCTCCAAAGTTTTTCAACCATCCTGCAACTTGGAAGAGGCTGAGCAACACAAGCGAGCAGCAAGGTGGACAGATCCGCTGCTCATAGCCCTAAATCTTTGCAACCATCCTCTCTCTATCTCTCTCCAACCCTGCATCTTTGTATCTTAGGGAATTCGTTTGTATTTTGTTGTTGTTTCTTTTTTGTTTTATTTGTTGCATCGGATAAGAGTGTTTCATCTCAGAAGAGCAGAAGCTGCAGCCTTAGAGGTTCCAGGGATCTCACGAGATTGGATTGCAGCAGCCCAAAGTCACTGCACCATCGATGGTGGGGTGAGGGGCGTGTTGGGGGTGACAACGCTTAATTGAGACAAGGTGACGGGTTCGAAAACCCGACATGATACACGCACAAAAAACACACGGACCCTAGGCAACAAGAAATTAATGAATATGACCGAATTCTAAAATGTATATCTGGACACCCAAAATGACAATCTAACACGTTCGAATGGGGTGTAGTTGCTACTCTCTTGTTTCATTTTGATTAACTTTTATATTTGCATACTATTGGTTTGTTGAATAAATAAAGGCTCTTGAACTCTTTCCATGGATGTAGGCATGTTGTCAAACCACATGACTTATCTTTTGTGCAACTATTTTGATTCTTTACTTGTTTTATTATATTTATGTGGGTTCCCTAATCCCATCAACATCGAATCTGGCCTAGCATCATCTTGGGTGGTGTATGTTCCCCCCCGATGATTCACTGAATCCCACGTCTGTGTTCGGGGCTTTGAATGAGCACCACGTATACAAGCACATGGGGCTCGTATTCCCGTGTATGTTGACATAACTTTGCATCGGACTCTGGTGTTGTTGCAAAGACTTAAGTACCTTTTCTTTTTATTCTTCTTATAAAGTGATGGTTTGAGAAAATGACAAAAATGCCTTTCATTCAAAAAAGAAAAAACAAATAGTTCAAAAAAAGGACAAACATGTCCTCCATCCATAAAGTCGAAGATGATGTTGACTCTTCAAAGACTTCTTCTTCTTTCTCCGTAAAACACTGTAAAATCCTCTCTCTCTCTAGAGAAGAAATCAAGGGAGGATTCTTGAAAAGACTTAAGTACCCCAAAGATGATTATTTAAGACCCAGTCTTTGCACTGCAGGATTATCCGAGAAAGAAATCTCCCCTGGAGGAGGCCATGAACATCAACCCTCTGACTCCCTTCTCTTTCTGCTTCTGTGCACATCCAGCAGAAGATCCTACATTGCTCCATCAAGCACCGACTGACCTGCACATTGACTCTTGTGGAGCCTGATTCAGAGTTTTTACCCTTACAGGAGGAGGGTTTGGGGGCTTCTCCCAGCGTGGGTATCATCATTCAACTAAATGAGTTGTAGATCCTGATTTAGAGTTTTTACCCTTACAAGAGAGGGGTAAAACCTCATCTCACTCTCTCTCTCTTCTCTCTCTACTTTTGTGCACATCCAACAAACAATCCAACATTTCTCCATCAAACACTGACTGACCTGCACACTAACTGTAGCATCGTTCAACTTGATGAGTTGTGGAGCCTGATTTAGAGTTTTTGCCCTTACAGGAGGGGGGTTTGGGGCTCCTCCCAGCGTAGGTAGCATCATTCAACTTGAAGAGTTGTGGAGTCTGATTCAAAGTTTTTACCCATTCATATTTTAAGGCATTAGATCTCATGTTTGAACATCCACGCATGTGCAGTTTGCTTTCATCATGTTCAGTTGCTTTCTTGATTATACTTTGAATTCTGGTGCATTTTAGATCTATCGATTTGTATGTAACCAGAGCTCATTTTAATCTGAATGTTTTACTGCAACTTCATGCATATGTCTTCATGCTCTCCACCAAAAATCAGATCATTCTTAGCTTGTTTGATCCACTTTAAAAATCGAGATTCAAAACCTATTATTTTGCACCGTCAGGATTTTAGCAGAATCAGGACAAACTTGCGGGAGTGATTTCTCCCTAACCAGAGATGATCTTTCCGATTCGTAAAAAGGGTTGTTTTCTAAATTAAATCTAGTTTGTTCATATCAAACTTCAGCGATTTCTATGGTGTTTTTATACCAGTTTTGGGTCAAAAACCATAACACCATCACCCTGTATCATTTTAACGACTCAAATTTTGATCCATTTTGTTTGAATTTTATTTCCCTAATGGGAGATCATTTTTCAATTCTGTAAAACGGGTTCTCTTTGTTTATGTGTCTAGTTCATCCCTGTCAATTTTTAGAATTTTTTATGGTCAATTACTATTTTATTTTGATTAAATACCAGAACCTTATATCCAGATTTTATAAATGTTCTGATTTTGGCCCCCATATCATGACTGTTGTAGCACTTCTTCAACAAATCGTTATTTGATTGGCAATATTATTCAGCAAATTATTGTTATGATTTTTTGGGATCTCTAATGAGTCTCTATTATGATTTGTAGTATTTTTGGGTCTCCAACGAGCCTCACAATGATTTATAGTGTTGTTCGGTCTTTTAATTATGATTTATAGTGCTTTGGGATCTCCAACGAGCTCCACAACGATTTATAGTGGTTTTCAGTCTTTTAACTATGATTTATAGTGTTTTCGGGTCTCTAACGAGACTCACAGCGATTTATAGTGTTGATGGACCTCGCTATAGCGATTTGTAGTATTTCTCGCTAAACACTACAGCGATTTGTGATACAAATCGCTATAGCGAGGTCCAGCAACACTATAAATCGCTGTGGGTCTCGTTAGAGATCCGAAAACACTATAAATCATAGTTAAAAGACCGAAAAACACTACAAATCGCTGTGGAGCTCGTTGGAGATCCCAAAGCACTATAAATCATAGTTAAAAGACCGAACAACACTATAAATCATTGTGAGGCTCGTTGGAGACCCAAAAATACTACAAATCATAATAGAGACTCATTAGAGACCCCAAAAAATCACAACAATAATTTGCTGAATAATATTGCCAATCAAATAACGATTTGTTGAAGAAGTGCTACAACAGTCATGATATGGGGGCCAAAATCAGAACATTTATAAAATCTGGATACAAGGTTTTGGTATTTAATCAAAATAAAATAGTAATTGACCATGAAAAATTCTGAAACTTTACAGGGATGAACTAGACACATAAACGAAGAGAACCCATTTTACAGAATTGAAAAATAATCTCCCATTAGAGAAATAAAATTCAAACAAAATGGATCAAAATCTGAGTCGTTAAAATGTCACAGGGTGACAGGGTTATGGTTTTCGACCCAAAACTGGTATAAAAACACCATAGAAATCGCTGAAATTTGGTATTAACAAACTAAATTTAATTTAGAAAACAACCTTTTTTACGGATCGGATAGATCATCTCTGGTTAGGGAGAAATCACTCCCGCAAGTTGGTCCTGATTCTGCTAAAATCCTGACGATGCAAAATAACAGGTTTTGAATCTCGATTTTTAAAGTGGGTCAAACAAACTCAGAATTATCTGATTTTTGATGGAAATCATGAAGACATATGCATGAAGTTGCAGTAAAAAATTCAGATTAAAATGAGCTCTGGTTATATATAAATTAATAGATCTAAAATGCACCAGAATTCAAAGTATAATCTAGAAAGCAACTGAACATGATAAAAGCAAACTGCACATGCGTGGATGTTCAAACATGAGATCTAATGCCTTAAAATATGAATGGGTGAAAACTTTGAATCAGACTCCACAACTCTTCAAGTTGAATGATGCTACCCACGCTGGGAGGAGCCCCCAAACCCCCCTCCTGTAAGGGCAAAAACTCTAAATCAGGCTCCACAACTCATCAAGTTGAACGATGCTACAGTTAGTGTGCAGGTCAGTCGGTATTTGATGGAGAAATGTTGGATCGTTTGTTGGATGTGCACAGAAGTAGAAAGAGAAGGGAGAGAGAGTGAGATGGTTGATGTTCATGGCCTTCTCCAGGGGGAACTCTTTGCCTCCCTTGATTTCTTCTCTAGAGAGAGAGAGAGAGGGTTTTACAGTGTTTTACGGAAAAGGAAGAAGAAGAAGATGACGATGAAAAGTTCAAACAGACATTTTTGATGGCTGAGGTTTGTTTCGTCGGATGACCATCGGGAGGAGCTTCCAAACCCTTCTCCTGTAGGGGCAAAAACTCTGAATCAGGCTCCACAACAAATCAAGTTGAACGATGCTATCCACATTGGGAGGAGCCCCCAAACCCTCATCCTATAAGGGTAAAAACTGTGAATCAAACTCCACAACTCATCAAGTTGAATGATGCTACCCACGCTGGGAGGAGCCCTCAGACCCCCCTTTTCTGTAAGGGTAAAAACTTTGAATCAGACTCCACAACTCTTCAAGTTGAATGATGCTACCCACGTTGGGAGGAGCCCCCAGACCCCTCTCCTATAAGGGTAAAAACTCTGAATCAGGATCTACAACTCATTTAGTTGAATGATGCTACCCACGCTGGGATGAACCCTCAAACCCTCCTCCTGTAAGGGTAAAAACTTTGAATCAGGCTCCACAACAGTCAATGTGCAGGTCAGTCGGTGCTTGATGGAGCAATGTAAGATCTTCTGTTGGATGTGCATAGAAGCAGAAATAGAAGGGAGAGAGTGTGTGAGAGGGTTGATGTTCATGGCCTCCTCCAGGGGAGATTTCTTTCTCAGATAATCCTGCAGTGCAGAGATTGGGTCTTAAATAATCATCTTCGGGGCACTTAAGTCTTTACAATCACTCCTTTTCAAGAATCGTCATTTTTTTTTGCACCAATGGAGGAGAGGGTACTTAAGTCTTTGCAATCGCATCAAACTCCAACGCTAATTAATGCTGACAAACATGGGGATACGAGACACACATGCTTACATACGTGGTGCTCTTTGGGACCTCCGAGCATGAGATGTAGCTAACTGCCCTGTTCGGGGGGGGACATATAACCTGCTTTGTCTTGTGCGTATATAGGCTGCAATGACTCATGCTCAACTGGTTTATCACTCAGGGGATGGAAATGTATGGGCTACCTACTTCCATCACAAATTCCTTATTCATGATTATTGATATATAACAATAAATCATTAAACACAAGGACTTCCTTCTTATCTTTTATCAGGGATGGAAGCCGCGTAAAAACGGATGATACGAACTGTTTGCACAAGCAAAACCATGGCAGCCACCACAGCAAGGGAATTCGACACTGACAGGTTGTTGAGGCAGGGACGCTTGATGTGAGACCAGCGTGCAACCTCCCTTGAGCCACAATGCGCATTGACAGCCATTCTAACACCACATAGCATATCTAGATCGTATGTTTCACTCAGTTTAAGCTCCCTAAAGAAGTCTAGCACACCACAGTCACTGGGAAGGTTGTTGATGAGCACACCGTTGGAGCGCAGGGCCCGAACATCGTCAACAGTGCGCATGAGGTTGTCGAGGAACCGCAAGTAGGCGGTCACGGGCTGCCTCCAGTCACCGCTGCCCCGCTCGAAGGCCATCATGTTCAGAAACACAATGTCCATGCCTACACCAATGGTGATCACGGGAAGTGTCAGGATGGAAGAGGATTGCACCCACTCTACTGCCCCTAAACAGTTCGACGACAACACCACGTTTGCATGAAGCATCTCAGTGGCACTGTGCAGCACACTAAACCCAGCTCCTGTCTTGATGCAAGCATCCTTTGGGAGCGAGAATGGAGCTGGGTCCATTCTGGTGGACATCATGGGGAGCATCTTGATCCTCATTGCATCGAGAACATGGGATGCACCATGAAGCTTCTGGAGCAGATCAGTGAGCATCCCCGAGTAGTTAGTCGAGGACATAAACCTCAAAAGCAACTCTTCAATCCTATCATGTCCATGCTCCAACTGGAACAACTCCCTGAGCACCACCATCGGTATCTGGTTCTCTAGCTTCATGACGTCGATCTGAATCTGTTGGTGCTCTGCGTAGGGGATGGAGCTCAGGATCTTGCCACTAACGATCTCCAACATGAAGCAGCCATCCATCATGAGCATGTTTCTGAAGGTGGCACTTGGAAGGGGAGGGCCAACCCACTTGTAGCACTTGCTAGCTTCGATCTCAACACGAGCCATGGCAGCGGAGTAGTCGGTGGTCGCTTTCCTGCTTCTGTTGACCACTTGCCTGAACACTTGGTCCTTGAGTTGGTCGATCGGCGGCCATGAATGGCAGTAGGGCCCCAAGGCTACCTTCTGTGGCTCAAAGGCCTCTCTTCTTTTCGAACGCATGGCGTCTTCGGCTTGGAAGATGGAAGAAGCCATTGATTTTGGTGTGTTTGGCTCTAGCTATACCTTTCAAAGGATGTAGTCCATGCTAGTTTAACTCAAGTTAGGTGTGTATATATAGTGTGCTAGTAGCACAAACTGCAGGCTGCCTTGCTTCAGACTTGAGGCAACAAAAAGGGACAAGTTATACCTTGATTAGACTTAGAAACGAGAAAAGGAATAAGTTAGAGAACCACTGGATTCATATCTGGAATCTAGAAACATAATCTTTGAGGAGCTTGAGTAAACATTTATCAATACTATTGTGATTCGGACAAAGCATGCCAGAGCAAAGTCAAGCCATATGTTCTTAGTTTGCTCAAACTGGTATCTTTCGTATATTGTTTTTTTTTTTTGTAGGGACGTGGGTCACTAAATGGGCCTACATCCTATAAAGTAGACCCGGGGTAGTCCACCAGCCCTCATGTCTTACGGGGACTGACATGAGAAAGCGGCGAGGTGCATTTTAGAGGCAATGGGGTTTGATCGGGTGTCCTTGATCTTGAGCACTCTCTGATAGCCAAATGTGATAGGCTTAGTATATTTGCTTGTTAAAAGTTACAATACTAGGAAGTGCATAATGACATATCAAATGCCAAAGTTCTGCATAGAGGACTATGATTGGTATTAGGTCAATAAGAAGTAACACATGTCCTAGTATAGCGAGTCATTAGCTATTTGCGTGCCAAACGAGGCAGATGTTACATCTTGTGTTAGCATTTTATAACAATGCAACACGCTGTACTGGACCCTCAATGTAGTTATTCAACTGAGTTAAGTAGTATGAGACTTGTTCAAGCAACTGCCCTCAATATGTATTTTTTTCTTTATGACCAGGAACTCTAGCAGAAGGAAGAAAACTCTGGTGGGACCCGCGACCACCCAGTCTTATGCTATGGACACTCGTGTGTCAGACGGGTGTTAGTTTTCTGAACCATGCAACAAAATGGGTCCAATGCAAACTGGATGGTTAGGTCGCTTTATCGTAATTGAGGAATCTCGTGTTCGAATCCCATATTCAGCTATCACTGCTAAACAGATGATCTTCAAGGAGGTTAAAGTGTTCAAGCTTAGCTTATTCTTGTATCAAGCTGAGCTAATGTACCAGAAGCCAAGCCAACTCGCCAAAACTCTACTCATGTCACAATAATAAGTTGAAAAAACATAGTGGTCACTATCAGACGTGATCACATCACACCATATGAGATGGGGTTCAAACTCAAGACCGCCTTGATTACGATAGTGCGACCTATCTATCCATCTACCGTATGGTTTTTTCTTTTTTTGAATTTTATAACTCAAAGAAACCGCAACAGGCAAGAAGACCTGGTTGTGCTGGCTCAGTCTGTCATACTAAGCCTAAAACTCCGACGCTAGGACCCCTCCCTGCCTGAGGCCTATGCTACACATTGGCTTGCGCAAAAAGGCAACACCTATGAGAATAGAACCTTGACTGCCCATCAAGCAGCTAAGGCCCACCCGACTACGCCAACCCCCCCTTGGGGCCTTTTTTTCTTTATGGTTTTAGTTTAATATTTGATATTTTAACAACAAAACTAATAAATCTAAGTGTAATGCTTGCGGTATTGATCTTTTCAAGAGCACGTTCGCAAATTGCATATTTTTATGATAGACTAGAGCCTGCCTTGGCCTAGCCAACTTATTTCCAAAGCTGCCTCACCATGGTCAGGTTCAGATCCATAGAACAACATTGGCACCATTTCCTTCCCTCTTTTATATACGTAGACTCATATATGTAAGCCTTCAAAATATTGCACACATCAGTCGTGAGTATAAGCCAAGTGAGCTTCATTGGCATAAGGGGTACTTCTGCATCTGATGTTGCCATTAATCTGGCATGCAGTCAAAGCGTGGCCGGCGCAGGGATCCTTCTGAACATTGTAAATCTGCCCACTACAGCTGAAGGGAAGCCAACTTCTTCATTCTGCTTGAATGCACAAACTACAACCCAGGAAACCGTGGAGAGCCTGCACCTCCTCACAGTAGCTTCGGAAAAACTCTCCCTCAGCAAGGGAACCACCATAACCAACAGATATCCAGCTTTCTTGGGCGGCTTGAGATGAACAAGTGTATCACAAATTGTACTGTGGTCATCGCATCTTGTACTCATTCTTTGATTTATCCCAAGGATTTTTCTTTTCTTTTCTTTTCTTTTCTTTTTTGATGACGTGTAAGTCTTCAAAACCCATGGATGAGTCAACCAGCCTCATGACTTAGCCCTAAGGGTGGTTGGCTTAGTGGGGTGGGGGCCTTGGCTGTTAGAGGAGCAGTCATGGGTTCCATTCTCATAGGCATCACCCTTCTATTCAAGTCAATGCCCAACATAGGCTCCAGGGCCGAGGGTTGTATCCTCAGAGTTTTATGTTGCCGACACAATGACCAAAAGTATGGCAGGTGCGACCAGGTCTTTGTGTTGAGTCGGATTTCTTTGGGTATAAATCAATTAAAAAAAAACAGCCTTCCTACCTCACAGGCACTCCCCACCTTAAGAAAATGATGAGATACTTTCTGCCAGCGAAAGACTCAAGGATCCAAAGAAAACCACCGCACTCTCTAACCATCTAGTATAGAACCCTAGGACCTAGGTCCCCCTCCTACAAGGGAGTACACCCAGCTTTGGCTTCATTGTAGTGGACATGCACCTTGGGGTTTCAAAAGCTTTTGATGTCCCTTCATCTTGGTAATGCTCACGAGTCACCTCTACTTAGATTGCAGGTTTTCATATGATTGAGTTTCAAATCTTACTCGAATTCCAAATACAGATTGACTACAACCATTAATATCATCTGAACAAATTAACATCATCTTATTTTCAACAGGTTTCAGTGCATCAGAATATACAAAGATAATAATTATATTGCATGTAATCTTGCCAGATTATGTTATTTGGGTTGTGGTAGGATTTGGAAGGACAAATCACCAGAGTGCTTCCTTGATCCAAATTGGAATGAAATGTTAATTGTGCTGTTATCTGGTAGGGGTTTGTCTAACCCCAACTCAGAAATTAAAAAAACATGGAATTCGCTAAAAACTTCAATTCATGCTTAAAATTTACAGGTGAAGACCAGATAAAGATGTATACGAGGAGATGACAAAGAAGAAGAAGAAAAAGGAGAAAGAGAAGACGAAAAATGGTGAAGAGATTCCAGAAGAAAATGAGGTGTTTATTGTGGATTTTAGTCGATCCTCAAATGGAAGAGAGTTCTCCAGAGAGAGGGGAACGGGAAGGAGAAGGGTACATGGAAAGGAAGGTAAGAAAAGGAAGATGAAGAAGGAGAAGAAGAGAGGAAATTATAACAAGATTAATTAGAGCACGAGATCTCTTCGAAGGGTTTTAGACGTAGGAAAAATGGCAAAGGGGAGCATTCCGGGGAGAGAAAGCAGGAGGAGACAATGGTGACGAAGAAGGATGGCAGGAAAGAGGAGGGTTTGATAAACAAAAAGAAAGATAAGAGGAAGAAGAACGGAGATGCTCGAAGCAGCGAAGAGGGTTTCATGGAAAAGAGGAAGGAGGACGGATGAAAGAAAAGGGAGATGGAGGAAGAGAAGAATTTAGAGGAAAAAGTGGATGAGTGTAACAAGGAGAGGAAGAAGAACAATGATGGCACTGCAGAAGAGCACAAGATGTCTCCCAAGAGTCTAAATCGACCAGAAAATGCCGAAGGGAATCATGGAGATAGGAAGCAGGCGAAGAAGGCAGCAAGAGTCTACACAAGATGTTATCCAGGTCCAAATAGTAGTCTAGGTGACAACTGAGTTAGAGCGATAACTTGGTTTCGATTTGATTCATATCCAAGCTATAGGGCAGGGTGAAACCAAGAACTAGGTTTCATTTCTGGCAAGAGCATCAAGTTCCTCCTTTAAAGGGGGCTTGACAAAAGGTTTTTGGCTTAGTTTCTTGGGATATAGGCAAAACTCAAGGGATACTTGATGGACAAGAACAACCTATGATTCAGGGTTCCATCTTGAGATCGAGTAATTGTAAAATGGTTCTACCAGGTTGTTGAACTTCTTGATGGGGTGTAATATCAACCACCAGATGACGACGAAATGAGTGGGACTCATTTTAGGATTATTGTTAGGTTTCGCTAATGACATGGTCTCGGATTCAACTCAATCATTGAAGTTGGAGCTTGTCGGCTCTGATTCAAACACTATAGGTGAGTTGGGTATCGGTGAGATAGGAAGTTGACCGGGTAAAACATGGTTGCACATGTTTGAAACTTGGGAATTGCTTGAGAGTACAATATTGAGGGCTACCTTAGGGTTTATCATGGAGTCTTGTCCAACAGTAAAGGTTTTAAGAGTTTCTTGCCAAAGCAATCAACTAGATACCTCTTTGAAGGAGACATGAGGACTCACACCTAAGTAAAGGAATTTAGACTCATTAAATATTACATGCCTTGATATATAGATTTTGTTTGACATAATCAAGGCGCAAATAACCCTTATAATTACTACCATATCCAAGAAACACACAAACTTTGGTTTTCAAGGCTAACATGGAAGAATTGTATGGAATGAGTTAAGGATAACAAGTACATCCGAAAACTCTTAAAAGAGAACAATTTGGTATTATTTTTAAAAGCAACTCATGGGTGACTTGTTAGCAAGGTTAAAACTAGAAACTCTATTTATGAGATATACAACAGTCATAAAAGCATTTGCCCAAAACTTGGTACTCAAAGAGGTATTAGACATCATACTCATTTCTTTTTTCACATGTCTATGTTTGCTCTCAACGACCCCATTTTGTTGGAGAGTGTAAGGACATGAGACCCATCACTTGATGCCATACTGATTTAGAAAATTAGAAATAGCAATACTCATAAACTCGTTACCACCATCACTATGAAAAACTTCAACTGATAAACTGATTTGTTTTTCATCAAAGGAAATAACTAAAAAAAACATGAGTAAAAATTAATAAGTAAAACATGTGTCATTCTCTAGAGAAGACGGTTGCAAGACCCCACAGATCAGCATGCAAAATTTCAAGAGGATAACTTATAATAGTTTTAGACAATTCAAAAGGTAATTTGTGTGTCTTTTGAATCACACAACTAAAACATAAATCAAATAAGTGCAAATTATTATTAGAAGGTAAAAATTGTCTAGCACGAAAGATATCCATGACACCCTGACTAGGATGTTCAAGCATGCAATGCCAAGTCTTTGGTAAGATATCTTTCTAAGCAAACCATGCTTCAAATCCTTTGCTCGACTCATGCTCCCCTTTACTCCAAACATATGATCCTCCTTCACTTTGTCTTTTTAGGAGTATAACCATGTTTTTCATATCATTAACATAGAAGCACATAGGGTGAAACTCAAATATACAATAATTATCATGCAGAAAACGAGCTACTGAGAGATAGTTTTTCTTGATTTGAGGAACAAAAACATTCTTTAAAACAAAAGATATATCCTTAGAGTAAAGACTTATAGTACTTGCAGTAGACATGGAAAAATTAATACAATTACCAACCATAATTGTCTCTGGGCCTTGATATTCTATCTTTTTTGTCATGTCTTCAATTTCTATAGTCATATAATGAGGTGCTCATTGTCATGAAAATAACACAAATTCTGATACACTTTGAAATGGATATCAAGAACCAAAGATATAATATATTTGAATACACACTCACTATAGAAGTAACAATGAAACACAAAAATTATAAAATAAATAATTTCATTAAGAATGGAACTCAAATAATATAAAAAATGCAAAATTATAAATAACCTCACTACAACCACTCAAACACACCAAAACCTACAAACTACACATCACTCTCTCAAACCCCACACATACACTCACTCATGAATTTACAAAGAGAGGAAGAGAGAAGAGGGAATAAAAGGATTCCCTTCTAGCCATTGGAGAGGGTCTTGCGGCTAGAAATCTAGTCATTGGATACCCTTTCCAATGACTAAAAGTCAACTTAGGTTGACTTTAGTTAACATATATTAACTAAACAAATATATATATATAGAGAGAGAGATAATAACACATACATCTTAACACCCCCTTCAAACTTATAGTGGCTCACTGTAAGTTTAAAATTATAAAAGAACCATTACATAAAAAGTCTTCGTAGATCATCAAATTCTTTCATTTGGTACTTCTTTAAAGGGTGCTCAATCATATGCTTCATTACATAGAGGATCTTCAATACCATCAATTATTGATATGTTTAAAATATCTTTACAATCATCGATACCGACAATATTTGGAGAAACTGTAAAGAGAGCAAAACAAGAGCAATCTAACAAGAAATAACTATAACTATATATATTATGGAGAAAGGATGGCCAAACACATAAAAGTATAATATATAAAAATATTTAATAAGGTAATTTAATATTTTTCAAAATCATGATCATTAAAAAATTATTAATTTCAAAACTCGATAGTTATTGAGAGACTTATCTCAATAAATAATTTTAAGAAATTATAGTTCTTAATTCATTATTGTATATTATCAAACAAGGTTCATTAATGCATAAAAAAGTATGAAATATGGATTTTCAAGCAATTCCATGAATAAATAACTCACAACGAAGTATAAATTATGAAAACATTTTTTACGCATCAAAAAATAAAAGAAATTATTTCAATCATTTAATAGAGATTTATGAAAAGACAAATACTCATAAATTAATTAATTATTATATTTTAGAAGCAATATTAACTACACAACTAATGCATATATGAATGAATCATGCAATAGTTTAGAATCAACAAAAAAGTTACTCATAGAGTAATTTTAAGAAATCCTTTGAAGAGATAAGAGTATAAATCTTTCAACAACACATGCTTAGAAAATTAACTAATGAAACAAACATTATCTCAAAGAAATGCCATAAAGATTACAATGAGGTATTAATACGATAGTGGTCACTTATGGACCAAGAAAAAAATCACAATGAAAATACACACCAACAAGTCACAAAGTAAAATTAATATATCCTCCATTAACAAATGCTTAGAAAGCACTAATTTAACTTATGCACATGTGAACACCCCAAATTTTTCAAAGTTTTGTAAAAATGACTCTTTTGCCCCTAACCCCGTTTTCTAAGAAAATCAAAGCAGTTTCAAAGCTCATTCTTCAGATTGTCTGAGCTATATTCCATATTGGTATATTTAAGGTTAATTTCGGATCCGAATCTAGGACTTTGAATCCATATTTCCTCAAAAACCGGATCTAAACCCATTTCTGAAGAAATTTTCTCAAAATAGCTCAGAAAAATTTCCTTTTGTAAATATTTTGCAAAAAACACAAAAAAAATAGTTTTAATCTTTGTTTTCTAGCAAACTTTAGGATTTTATTCTAAAAATACAAAAAAACTGAAAAATAAAACAAAAACCAAAAAAAATGGAAAATTTCAAGAAAAATGAATGAGTTTAAACTTTTTAAAGTCGATTTTACTAAAAAAATCATTTTTAAACTGTGTTTATGGAAAATTTTGTTAAGGGAGCCTCTTTTTGGAAAAAACCAAAAAATTTTTTTACAAATAAACCCTAATCGCCCCCTCTCTTTCATTCTCGCCACTTTCCCCTCTCTCTCTCTCTTTCTCTCTCCTCCATTACCCACCAAAACCCTCTCTTCCTCTAAGCCCTCCATCGCACGAACCCTTCCTTCCTCCGCTCATCTCCAACGATCTTCTTCCCGAATCCTCTTCCCCTCCCTTAAAAGAGCACGCAGGGCTCTCTCTTCATCAGCCATTTTCACCCCTGCACCTTCTCCTTCTTCTCCTTCAGCGATCGCTCTTCACCCCCGCCTCTTCATCCCAGCAACATTTTTCTCTCTCCTTTCAGTTCCTCTTCTTCTTCTTCGGATTCCCCTGGCTTTCCCCCAACTGGTCGAAGAAAGCCGACGATTCTCTTCAGCAAGGCTACAGGGAGCCCCACAGAAGATCCGCCTTCACCATCACCCATCACCTGTAAGCGATACCCACCCTCCGCCTCTGGCGTTATCGTTTTAGGATCGAGCATCCACTTCTTCATTGTCGAGCAACTATCTTCCCCTTTAGTAGCCATTATTGATCACTTCCTATCGAGCCAACCACTCTCAACTCGATCACGAACAACCTCCACCGGTGCTTTACCTCTCCCTCTCTGGTGTTTCTTCTTCCAACGGTGGAACATCGATTGAATATCAGTGGAATCACGAAAAAAAATTGAAGAACGATTCCCCTCCCAGATATCGCCCCTGTATTTGCCTAAAAAGAACTTGGATCCTATACGAGAAGGCCGGTAAGAAATATCTCTTCCTTTTCCAATTTCTAGAAAATACTTTCTCATATCATCGTTTTTTTTTTTTCTCACTTCCCTTTTATCTTTATGTTTTTGGCTTTGATCCATTTACGCACTACAGAACATGTTGGGTCGCTTATAGCGATACCAATCCCTCTTATGCAACAATGATGGAACAATCCTGTTCCCACATTGCTTTTGTATTTTTTTTTTTTTTATCTTACTCATGTTGAAGCTCAGACTATCGGACTAAAAAAAAAATCTGATGAGATTCGTCTGAATCCTAAGCTAATCTGCCCACTAAATCCTCAAGTTTTATTTCTCTTTTGATTTCATGTTCATGTTATGATATCTACTTCCATTTGCAGTTTAATTTCTCACGTCCGTCCCTGATTTTTGTTTATTATCTTAATTTCCAGATCACATTAGGGTCATGGTCCCGTCGCCATAAGTTGATTTAAATTTCGATTCTCCACTCTGTGTTTGATCCACAACAGTTATCATATATTAATATTAGTTCCCTGTATATCACTTGTCATCATAGCATTTTGGCTTATGTTTGTGTAGCGTCCTGCATTCATATGTCAGTCACTTGCGTATAATTATCTCTTCATATTGCACGTAATATCTGTATACCTTACACTCACGCTCAGTAGCATGTTGCCCTCGTTGTACATCACTCTCTCCCACAGTGATTCCTTCGGCAGGCCATCAGTCGGTGGTAAACCACTGATGCAACATATGTCAAGGCACGATACTTTACCTGTGCATATGATTCAAAAAAAACAAAACAAAAAAAAACAAAAACAATCATAATTGTGGTCAAGGGTAATTCCTCAATCTGCTTAGAAGCAATTGATTTATTGTGAATCAATTAGCTGTTGAAGATGATTCATCGAGTGTCGATTTGGGAAACTGAATCGTCGAAGATAAATTGATATCAAGTTGAGAGGTTAGCTCATTTGTATATTTTCAGCATTTGCATCCATATCATTTTCCTTGTTTGCCATTATTTTATCACTACTGATGTTTCCACCCTCCTTCTGTCTAGTTCAAAGGATTAAATAAGGAGGTAAAAGCCTCCTGCTGTGCTCTTTATTTCTATCCAAACAAGCTACTTGCCTCACTTTAATATTCTTTTTTTTTCTCTGTATTTGTTGTTAGCTTGTGGATCTAATTCTTTTAAGAATGCAGCTGCCTCATCAATGTCTGCATCTCCAGTCGAAAAGGAAGTCACTAATTCAGACGAGTCATCAGGTTCTTCTTGGCTTTTAATTTTTTTTTTATTTGCTTTTGATGGATTTGCAAACGTCCTTGAGGTCGTCTATGTCCATACAAATGGTTTCCAGTAATAAAGTCTTGATTCCAAGTTTTCTCTCAGTTTAACTTAGATGGTCACCATGATGAGGCATATGTAAACCTGCTGTCCTCTGGTGAAGTTAGAATTGAAGTTGTTGTTTAGTATGCTCTGTAAATCTCTACATTTGTTAAACTGGATACAAGCAAGCCTAAAGATTGGTAGTGGTGACATAAACTTCATATATCCAAAGCATGAAAAGAATTCTTGGGTTAACTGTCGTGTGCTTACACGCAGTTTATTTCCTAACATTCTATGTTTCTGCATGTCACCATCATTTATAGGTCTGGTCCTATCCATTGACTACCTACGATCTCATCACCATAGGCACAACATCAACAACACTCCCACCTGTCATGCCTGCTTTCCTCTCTGATCGTCCCTTATATATCATCAGACCTCAATGCGCGGTTGAAATTCTGGGGAAATTAGATATTCAGCTAGCTTCTATTCAATTCAAGCAAGAGATAAGATGTGTAGAAGGTCTACCTCTGTGGCGTAATAGGCCATCAGATATTAATAGTGAGTTATTCAAGGGTTACAAAAAGGGAAATTCAAAAGAGAGACTAATGAATTTGTTGTAGCTTATGATTTCTTAAACTCAGATGACAAAAGTTTTAATGTGAATGTTTGGTACAATTTAACATATACAGGGGGCGTTTCTGCTAGATTATTGTGTGTTATACGTGGCACCAAATGCCTGCCTCCAGTTCCTTAAAGGTACCGGTGTGAAGACGCCTTTAGAATCTATGAAGAAAATGCCTAAACCAGCAACAAAACTGAGGCTGGATTTTTCGTTAATTATTGGTCCACTTTTTCTTTACATGGGTGATTGAATTACTATTTCCTGTGATGATGACATGCTTGGTTTATGAGGAGCAACGGAAACTGAGAATCATGATGAAAATGCATGGGCTTGGAGATGGTCTATACTGACTGATTTCCTATCTCCATTTTTTTTTGTTTCAGTAGTATATATGATATGTTTGTGTTCTTCGGTTCCATCATTGGGCTTCAATTCTTCAAGTTTAATGACTATAGCTTGCAGTTTGTGTTCTATTCCATTTACCTAAACTTGCAGATTGCACTTGCTTTCCTGATTCACCTATCTCTTCTGAAGTTAAAACTGCTACAATTGCAGGCTACATAGATATTTGGGTTAGAGCTATTAGGATTTTTCCTTCTTCAAAATTCTTTGTTCAAAACACAACCTTTTTCAAAAGTCTGGGTAGTGGCTATAGAGATCCTTCCTGTTTTCCCTATTTAGAGGTCTTTTTGAACTTGGACAGTATGCTTTTATGGGGCAGTATATGGAAGCTAGCAGCATGCACTGGAAAAATTTGAACAATATTATCATGGCTCTGGAATGGTTCATCCTTCCTCCAATTGCCTACTACTTGGATCAAATTGTTTCAAATGGGGCATTCAAAATTAAAGTATGTGCTCTCCTGCACTTATATCATACTCTTTCATTACGATCCATTTCCAGCATCCTTATCCATCTACACTAAGTATATTATACATATATATATATATATACGTATATAGGTATATATACATATATATGTACGGGTATGTATTCATATATATGTAAGTATATATAAACTCTCATATATATGTATATATATGTAAATATGCATGTCATTCTTCATCTTTTTCCACCTTGTATGTCTTGACACATTTTTTTTTTTTCATTAACATCCATATGATATATGTGATTTCCCTTCTCTTTTCATTACTAACCCGGTTGTTTTGCAGGAAACATGTAAAAAGATCTCATTATTTGGGATTGTACATTTGATTTTATCCGTTGTAATAGTTAGGTTGGAATAAAAATTTACATTCCTTGCTTTAGGTAGAATGAATGAGCATCATAGAATACCATGAATTGTTTATTCCATGCATTTTTTTCTTCATTTCTCAAATTCTCACAATGGTGAAACACGAATGGCACGTGCACCATTTCATAAAAGGTAAGTTAATTCTAAGTTGATGATTTACACCAACGGCCATAGTCGGGGTGTAAACAAGACTTAGTATTCTTATCTTTTATGAAATAATACTGGATCCACATTGGATCCTCTTTCAAAAATCATCATATTCTTCAAATATTTTACCTTTAACTTAGAATTAATTCAATAAATATACCAATGGCCATAGTCAGGGTATATTGAGAGTTAATTCCATTCTAAACTCTATAAAAGCACAAAAATGTGTTTTCATTCTTTACTAGAATTTTAATATAGATTACTATATAATACATTCAATGACCATAGTCAAGGATGTATTATATTTTTAATCTTATTTTAATTCATTTAAAGAATGAAATAGCTTTTCAAATTTCAATTTCAAAATTATTCAAATTCATTCATCATATAGGATAGAATTGCATCATATTTTCAAAATTTCCTTTTCAAAATTCCAAGTGAATCTTCTTCTTCATTTCTCAGATCAAATCTTATCCAAATCCAATTCTATCTCATTTCAAATATTCAAAATTCAATTTCAAAGTCCAATTTGACTTTGAAATTCCAAAATCATTTTATATTCAAACTCCAAATTTTCAACTCAATTCAAAATTCAATTTCAAGGTTCAATTTAACTTTGAAGTTATCTTTTGATTTCAAAATCAAGTTCATCCCCTTATCTTCAATCAAGGTTTAGATTTGAATCTCAAGTTTAAAATTTGGGTTTCTAAAACCCAGATCCATCTTTAAAGGTCCTATTTAGACTTCTCAAAACCCAAATCCAAAGTCCAATCCTAGTCTCAAACTTGGATCCAGATTTCCAAGTATAACCTCCATTCCATTTTAGACCTCCAATTACGGATCTAAAATCCATTTAGGATCCAGATCCTTATTCTACCTTTGGATCTCAGATTTAGATCCAAAATTCCAAATTCTTAGGATTCAGATCCTCATTCTACCTTGGACCTCAGATTCAGATCCAAAATTCCATTTTAGGATCCAGAACCCAATCCTACATTGGATCTCAGACTTCAGATCCAAACCTATCTTAGGATCCAGAATTCATTCCCATTTCGGATCTCAGATCCAGATCCACGAACCTATCTTAGGATCCAGAATTCATTCCCATTTTCGGATCTCAGATTCAGATCCAAAAACCATCTTTAGGATCCAGAACCCAATTCCATTTTTTGGATCTCCAATTACAGATCCAAATTCCATTTAGGATCCAGATCCTCATTCCATTTTGGATCTCAGACTTCAGATCCAAAATTCCATTTAAGATCCAAGATCAAAACTTTTTCCTTGGATCTCAGCTTCAGATCCAATTCCATTTAGGATCCAGAGTCCAACCCTATCTTGGATCTCAGATTTCAGATCCAAATACCATCTTGGATTCGAAATCTTGAATCCAATTCCATTCAAAATTCCAAATCCAAATCCCACTTTAAATTTCAAAACCAATTCCATTTCATTCCAGATTTCAAATCAAGTTCTCATCTTAAATTCAAAACCCAAACTCTGTTCAGAATCCGGATCTTGGATTCGGATTTCATCTTGAAAATTCCAACTTTCGCAAATCCCATTTCTCAATTCCTTTAGATTTCCCACATTTCCTTCTAAATTCAGAAACTTCAAAATTGGAATTCAATTCCATTCCAAATATTCATCCAAGTTCAAACTCTTAAATTTAAAAGTCTATTTGTGACTTTGAAAATTTCCTTCTCTTTTTATCTCAAAACTTCAAAATTAATTTCCAAATTCCAGATTTATCTTCCCAAGCTCTTGATTATTCTAAAAAACTTAGAACTTTAATCTTAAGTTCTAAAGTTAGGAATCATTTCTTCACTTTATCAAATTCACTTGGAAATTCTTCAAAATATTTTCAAAAAGAGCATACATCTTTGCATTTTTTTCACAAGCATGATTCACTGTGCATTTAGACTTAGGATAAATACTTAGATAATTTCTTAGCAAAGCAAAAGGCATTAATTCGACCCTTGGTTCGATTACCCCTAGTAAAGGCGCCAGGAACGGTCGAACCTCGTACCGACGAGCGGATCCCGTCTCCCAGTTTTCCCGCAAATATTTCAAAAACGGAGGCGAGTTATTTCAAAAATCTTCAAAATTAAGGTCAAGTGAGACCCGCAAAAGAGTTTCCTCTTCCATTCTCTTCTTTCTTTTCTCTTCTCTCTTTCTTGCCGTTCTTTTATCTTTCCTCCCTTCAAAAAGGAGGAAAATAAGAGGTTGGAAAGGAAAAGAGAAGGAAGAGAGAGAACATTATGAGAGGAAAAATTTTGCGATGATCACAGGTTTGGCGACCGTGATGGGACTCGTCTTCATCCGATTGAATCTATGTCTTTTCTTTTGCTTCGATATTATCTAAGTCTTTATTCTTCATATGTCAGCTTCATTTCTATGCAAACCTTAGGAAGCCTAGATTCTGTCCTAAGCTGACATCATTGCATATAGGATCTAAGTATGGTTTGGTAGGACCATATTGAGGAGATTATTCCATGTTCACATTAGACTTAGGTTTTAAATACAACTCTCCTCAATTTTAGGGATTGAATGCAAAACAATGTATGCAAGTGTACGCTTCTCTTCATTTTAATCTACCTCTTTAGGACTTGCATTAGAGCCATTTGATTTATTGCATGTTGGACATATTTTTGAAAACCTCCTTATCTATATTGACCCGGTCTTCACGTTGCTGGGCTGTCTCACTGAACCATAGTTTGGGAGAGAGCCTCACAACTGGACCACTTATTTGGGTTCGCGCCCCCTACCACGTACCTAAGGGCCATAGTCCGAGGTATATCGGTAGGTGCTCAAGGATGTTGGGAAGCCATTGCCTTAGAACCGGAGGAATATTTCTATGCCACGTACTTCGAGCTTTGGCTTGGGTATATCGGCATATCTTGATTGAAATCAGATGATCTAAACCCTAGAGTTAGAATTAAGGTCCTACAAGCCATTTTAAAATATTGCATTTAGAGTCAGCCTCTAGGGAGTGTCGTTTGTGCATTCTTATTTGTATATCTATGATTGTATGATATTTTATATTCCCTATATTTTCCAAAACCCTAGATATATTATTATTCAAAATTTCCTCCTTGTTTTAAAACCCAGGTGTGTTTTCCTTTTCTTCTCTTAAATTTCTTCTAATTCTTTTTTGATCCTGCTTGCAATTCTTCGAATTTTTTTTTTCTATATTCTATTCCTTACCCTCATTTACAATAAAACATCTTTTTGTCAGGATATGTCCTTTTCAAAATTTATCTTTATTCACATTTTACTTGTCTATCCTTTTCAGAAAAACAAATGCGGTTGTCGCAAATTTTGGTGACAACCCAATCCCTCGTAATGGGATGTTTTCATTTTGTGATTTCCTCCTTTATTAAAATTTCTTCCTGGATCCTCTCTAAAAAGACCCATTTATGCTCCACAGAGAGTATCAGCGTTATCAGTTGAGACTGGCAAAGCTCAGAAGATTACACTGCTCTAACATCCCAGTTATAAGCAGAAAGAGTAAGGAATGGATTCTCAAAAGTTTGTCAAAAGAGGGGTTCAGGACAGCAAAAGTGAGATCGATCCTGCGATATATCAATTATTCAAAAAGATGATGGTGGAGATATTGTCTGAACAAGCTGAAGCCAATTGCGGAAAAGCTCCCGAAGAAGGAAAGACACCTGTCGCCTTCTCTCTGACTGAACACAGCCACATCAGTGCAGGAAACTCTAAAGCCAGCAGGATCATCCATCAAGGCAACCAGGGCAGCTACTTGGGAGAACACAAAAGCCAGATTGGGAAATATTGTGAAAACCATAATAGACCTCTTCAACACAGTCCTCAGCAGAAAGGCAAGAAGCAGGAAGAACCAAAGCGCAAGGATTGGAGCAAGGATCGAGATTTCACTCCTTTAGATCAACCGCTCGACACAATCCTCGAATATATGATGGCCAACAGATTACTCAGGCTCCCAAAAGCTGCCAGCCCTTCCACAGTCATGGGAAAATATATAGACCAGTTCTGCAGATACCATCAAGTAACAGAGCATGACACTGAGCATTGCTTCATCTTCAAGAATATCGTTCAGGATTGCCTCGATAAGAATCTCTTTGTCAAAAACGAAGAAGAAAGGCATCCAGATCTCCTAAACATGCAAGCTCAGTCCAGCTATCAGGCAGGGGTCAGCACTCAGTGGAAGTCAAGCAAGCCTAAGAAAGCAAAGCATGAGGGTTGGGGTTATGACCGACAGCTTACCCCCCTAGGCCAGCCAATCAAAGAAGTTCTCCAATACCTACTCGAGAAAGGCATGATCAAACTCCCAAAGCAGGATGATCCCTCTGTCACCAAGGGGAAATGGAAAGATCGCTTCTGCAAGTTTCATCGAGCAAGGGGGCATGACACGGAGCGCTGCTTCGTCCTCAAAAACATTGTGCAGGACTACATTGATAAAGAGCTTCTGGTACCAGAGGAAGGAGAAGAGCAGACTGCAGTTCCGCCCGAACCATTTCCATACTAATCAGAGAATTGAGAATGCCAAGAGTTTTTCGCTTTCATCCCTTTCTGTTAGTCGTTTTGTAGGGGCAAGTCAGCCCAGTCTTTGTGACTCTTTTTAGTTAAAATGCTTGTAAATATTCAGTTCTGTTATCAAACTTTCGCTTATCAATGAAATGTCGATTTTTCTTTATACCTTTGGTATTCAATACTTTCTTCTCTTACTACAGTGGGGCATTAAATTTCTTTTTCAAAAGTACGGGACAATCCTGACATCGTTCATGAGAGAAATGATATTACCTATGAGGGTCTTTCAAAAACCATGAAAATTTTAGTTCAAATATTTTATTACAACCTTTTCAAAAATCAACCCTTGTGTTGATCATATTTTTTTTTTACAAATTGATTTTGAATCATTGCATTTCAAAGATCAACCCTTGTGTTGATCATATTGATTTCAAATTATTGCATTTCAAAAAAAAAAATCAACCCTTGCGTTGATCATATTTTCTAAAAAATTAGGTTTTTCAAAACATTACATTTTCAAAAGATCAACCCTTGTGTTGATCATATTTTCTAAAAAAATGGCTTTTAAACCATTACATTTCAAAGATCAATCCTTGTACTGATCATATTGGTTTCAAACCATTACATTCAAGGATCAACCTTTGAGTTGATCCCATTTTTCCAAAAAATTGATTTCATTCGAAGATCAATCCCTTGTGTTGGTCTCACTCTCCAAAAATTTGATTTCATTCAAACATCAACTCTTGTGTTGATCATATTTTCCTAAAATTTTTTTTTTTTTCAAATCATTTGCATTCAAAGATCAGCCCCTGTGTTGATCATGTTTTCTAAAAATTGACTTTGAATCATTGCATTCCAATATCAACCCTCAGGTTGATCATACTTTCTTCAAATTGATTTTCAAATCATTGCTTCAAAAAATTAACCCTCATGATGATCTCTCATGAATGATCCCCTTTCAAAGATTAGCTCTCGTGGTTAATCCTTCCTTCCAAAATCATTTTCTCGTCATCTTCTCTCATTTTAAAAAGATCCCATATGCAGGCAGGATCAAATTCTTTTCTCAACTTCTATCAACCTTTTGTTTATCCATTTTTATCAGTTTTATCAATTTTTATTCATTTTATTATTATTTATCCATTTTATTAATTTTCCTTGATTCTCATTTTCAAAAAGATACCCTTTCAGGTTAAGGGATAAACCTGATGCCTCTTTCCCGTGAGGTATTTCTTTTTCCTTCTTTTCTTTCTTTTTCTTCTCTTTCAGGTTAAGGGATAAACCTGAAACCTCATCCTACGAGGTCCTTCTTTCTTCAGGATAAGAGATAGTCCTGAATGTCTTTTTCTTTTAAAAACTTCATTAATCTCTGCTAAATCTTTTTCTTCATTCAATTTTATCAATTTTATTTCTTAATTAAATTTTAATTCTTACAAATTCTTTATTAAAGCTTTTTTTTACCAACTTTTTGCCTAAATTTTATTCCTTTCCCATTCAGGATAAGGGATAATCCTGAAACCCCTCATAGGAGCAACAATGCTACCTGTGAGAATTATTTCCATAAAAAAAAAAACTCCTTGATTCTTCTCTTTTGTCAAAAACTCCCATCAATTTCTATCTCTTCACATTTGTCCTTTTAAATTTTATTTCCTCTCCAATCAAGATAAGGGGGCAATCAGATCATTCAGTCCCCTAAATGGTCATTCTCAATCACAGGTCCAATCCTCGCATTGGCAAATTTCCAAAAACTCAATCTCTTGTCAAAAACCTGAGTTTTCACTCGGGCTTCTCCCTTTATTCTTTCGTTCAAAGTTCTGAGTTCCGACCAGGACTTCCTTTTGAATTCAATCCTCGCATTGGAAATCCTTCATTTCTTTGGAAATCCGAGTTCCAGCTCGGGTTTTTCTTCTATTATTTTCAGTCGAAGTTCTGAGTTCCGACCAGGACTTCCTTTTGAATCCAATCATCGTATTGGAAATCTATCATTCCTTTGAAAATTCGAGTTCCAACTCGGGTTTTTTCTATTATTTTCGGTCGAAGTTCCGAGTTCCGACTCGAACTTCCTTTTGAATCCAATCCTCGCATTGGAAATCCTTCATCCCTTTGGAAATCCGAGTTTCAGCTCGGGTTTTCCTTCTATTATTTTCAGTCAAAGTTCTGAGTTCCGACCAGGACTTCCTTCTGAATCCAATCCTCGCATTGGAAATTTTTCATTTCTTTGGAAATCCGAGTTCCAGCTCGGGTTTTTCTTCTATATTTTCAGTCGAAGTTCTGAGTTCCGACCAGGACTTCCTTCTGAATCCAATTCTTGCATTGGAAATCCATCATTTCTTTTCCGAGTCTCAACTCGGGTTTTTCTTCCATTATTTTTTCGTTCGAAGTTTTGAGTTCCGACCAGGACTTTCTTTTGAATCCAATCCTCGCATTGGAAATCCACCATTTCTTTTTCCCCTTCAGGTTAAGGGATAAACCTGATGCCTCTTGCTGAAGAGATATTTTCCTTCCTTCCCAGTTCAGGATAATGAGATAAATCCTGAAAACAGACCACCACACAGTTAGGATATGACGATTCATTGAATTCAGAATCTTTCATCAAAATTTTACTTTCCTAGCTCATCTTATTTCTCAAAATTCTCAATCATATGTTGAGCTCATTTGGAAAATCTGGTTCTCGCGCCGATAACCTTTTAAATTCAGTGCTCTGATCAAATTCTTTCCTTTTACAAAAATTCAAGATCTGACTTAAATCTGATGTATTTCTAAAAGATCCAGCATCTCACTGGTCATGTATTTCCAAAAGATCCAACTTTCGTTGGTCATGTATTTCCAAAAGATCCAACTTTTGCTGGTCATGTATTCCAAACGTTCCAGCTTTCTGCTGGTCATGTATTTCAAACGTTCCAGCTTCTGCTGGTCATGTATTTCAAAGGTTTCAGCTTTTGCTGGTCATGTATTTCCAAAATCAAGAAATCGCGACTCAAGGTCTCATTAAAATCTATATTGAGTGATTATTTCACAAAGAATTCATGAAAACTTTGCCAATTTGCTAAAAACATTTGTTGATTCTAAATATTCTTACTATACAAAAAGAATTTTCTCAGATTACCTCCTGTATTTCCTTTCAAAAGGTCAAACTTTTTGCGAAAAAGAGGTAAAATTCAAATCTTTTCCTGTTGATCAACCAAAAGGATGTAAGAAATATCCTCGATATGATCAATAAAAGAAATATTCAATGATGTTGAAAAGCCAGAAGCGAATTGATATTGATCTTGGCTATGGTGCGTGTTTTAAAATGACTTTCTGGCAATCAGGCAGTGAAAATATCTGGAGCTATAAAAGAATCCACTCAACCCATATCTTCTCATTTTCGTTTAAGAGATTGAAAACAAATATCCGCAAAAGAGATCTCTCAATTGTCGTCAAGATGAAGGCGAATTAAGCGAGTGGATCTCCGGGGCCAAAGAAGATTTGAAACATCTCCAAGATGACGGAGTTTGTGACAGATCCTTCCAGGGAAAGTTCGGATCACTGTCGAGATGAAGGCAGATGCGATGAACCTACCGACAAACCCTAAAAGATATTTGATTTCAGCTACATCTAAAAGACCTCTTTGAGCCAATATCATATAGAATCCCTGAGATAAAAGAAGGATCAGAACATCTCCAAGATGAAGGAGTTTGTGACGTACCCTTCCCTGAAAAAGAGAGGAAAAAGTCAGGACATCCAAATGAAGGATGATGTGAGAAACCGAGAAAGCCCAATGACTCAAAAAGAGTGGAAAAGATCATCATGGGAGGACACCTAGATATCAAACTGCCAAAGTTGCCAAAAGTCATCTTTTCTCATGCAAAATTCTTTTATCAATATCTTTTCATTACTTGCTTTTATGAAATTAAGAACATTTCTTTTATTCTCATATCAGGGAAATGGATAGCTTCCTTGAAGAAAATCATCAGTACTAAAATTTTGAATTTGACTCTTAGAACTGAGGAGTTAACCTCGTTGGAGGAAATACTCTAGGTAAAAGAGAGAATACCTTCGCACATACGTGCACATTTCCAAGCATTTGAATCAGCCATAATTTTATCTTATTGGCAAAAAATTTTAGCTATTCCAAGAATAAAATAAACATGCAATATCCATTTTGATGCAACCTAGCATTGTTTATATTTCCCAAAAGAGTTGCCTCTGAAGGAAGTATCTCTTTTTGTCCCATCACGGTTTTCTCATTAACGAATCCCGTATGGATGACCCACTCAGGATAAGGGTCAAACATGAAATTTCTGCGAAAGATTCTTTGATTTCAAAAGCTATTTCAGTCTCAGCAATGAGACGCCAAATTTCTTCTCCCTTTTCAAAAGCTTTAGGGACTCTATATTTCCTCCTTTCGCAAAAACCCCTCTCGGATTTGTTCGTCCAAATTCTGAAGGTCCCATCGTGCTTTCTCCATTTTTGAGAAACCTGTATGGTAGATTTCTCCCACTCAGGATAAGGGTTAAACCTGAACCATTTTGCGAAAGATCATTTAATTTCAAAAGCTATTTCAGTCTCAGCAATGAGACGCCCAATTTCTCCCCCTTTTCAAAGCTTTAGGGACTCTATATTTCCTCCTTTCGCAAAAACCCCTCTCGGATTTGTTCGTCCAAATTTCGAAGGTCCCATCGTGCTTTCTCCATTTTTGAGAAACCTGTATGGTAGATTTTCCCCACATAGGATAAGGGTTAAACCTGAACCATTTTGCGAAAGATCATTTAATTTCAAAAGCTATTTCAGTCTCAGCAATGAGACGCCCAATTTCTCCCCCTTTTCAAAGCTTTAGGGACTCTATATTTCCTCCTTTCGCAAAAACCCCTCTCGGATTTGTTCGTCCAAATTCCGAAGGTCCCATCGTGCTTTCTCCATTTTTGAGAAACATGTATGGTAGATTTCCCCCACTCAGGATAAGGGTTAAACCTGAACCATTTTGCGAAAGATCATTTAATTTCAAAAGCTATTTCAGTCTCAGCAATGAGACGCCCAATTTCTTCCCCTTTTCAAAGCTTTAGGAACCCTATATTTCCTCCTTTCGCAAAAACCCCTCTCGGATTTGTTCGTCCAAATTCCGAAGGTCCCATCGTGCTTTCTCCATTTTTGAGAAACTCGTTTGGTAGATTTCCTATCCAGATTAAGAGTTAACCCGGAACCTCGCTTCGCGAGGTATCTTCCTTGCAGGTTTGGGTTAAACATGAGTCACATTCCAATGAGATTCCTCGTTTTGACGAGATGTTTTCTTCAAGTCCCATCATGGTTCTTCCCATCAAGGAACCCATACTTCATACATTCATCCAAAGAAAGGATCATACTCGGGCTTCATTTCACAAGGCGTTTTCCAAAATGTCCCATCAAGGTCCCCGTGTATCCCTTTCCTCAATTCAAATTCATCTTGATATATCTTTGTCCCATCCAGGTTAAGGGCTAAAACCTGCCTCATTCCAATAATAGTATCTTGTCTCACCCGCGAGACCTGATCAAATTTTTCATTTCCCACCATTTCAAAATTTTCATCTAAAGTCCCATCACCATTTCCTCATTTTCTACTCAATCATATCATCTTCGAGGGGATTTCGTCTCCCCAAAACCATTCAGGATAAGGTTTCAAGCCTGAAAAATCATATTTTCAAAATAATTCTTCCACACCCAGTTCAGATTTGCTGACTGGGGCATTTTTCAAAATTTGGAGTATTGTCTTTGCCACTAAGCTCGGCTTTCAACCGGCTTATTAGCAAAGAGGGGCATCTGTGAACACCCCAAATTTTTCAAAGTTTTGTAAAAATGACTCTTTTGCCCCTAACCCCGTTTTCTGAGAAAATCAAAGCAGTTTCAAAGCTCATTCTTCAAATTTTCTGAGCTATATTCCATATTGGTATATTTAAGGTTAATTTCAGATCCGAATCTAAGACTTTGAATCCATATTTCCTCAAAAACCGGATCTAAACCCATTTCTGAAGAAATTTTCTCAAAATAGCTCAGAAAAATTCCCTTTTGTAAATATTTTGCAAAAAACACAAAAAAATTAGTTTTAATCTTTGTTTTCTCGCAAACTTTAGGATTTTATTCTAAAAATACAAAAAAACTGAAAAATAAAACAAAAACCAAAAAAAATGGAAAATTTCAAGAAAAATGAATGAGTTTAAACTTTTTAAAGTCGATTTTACTAAAAAAATCATTTTTAAACTGTGTTTATGGAAAATTTTGTTAAGGGAGCCTCTTTTTGGAAAAAACCAAATTTTTTTTTTACAAATAAACCCTAATCGCCCCCTCTCTTTCACTCTCGAAACTTTCCCCTCTCTCTCTTTCTCTCTCCTCCATTACCCACCAAAACCCTCTCTTCCTCTAAGCCCTCCATCGCACGAACCCTTCCTTCCTCCGCTCATCTCCAACGATCTTCTTCCCGAATCCTCTTCCCCTCCCTTAAAAGAGCACGCAGGGCTCTCTCTTCATCAACCATTTTCACCCCTGCACCTTCTCCTTCTTCTCCTTCAACGATCGCTCTTCACCCCCGCCTCTTCATCCCAGCAACATCCTTCTCTCTCCTTTCAGTTCCTCTTCTTCTTCTTCGGATTCCTCTGGCTTTCCCCCAACTGGTCGAAGAAAGCCGATGATTCTCTTCAGCAAGGCTACAGGGAGCCCCACAGAAGATCCGCCTTCACCATCACCCATCACCCATCTCCTGTAAGCGATACCCACCCTCCGCCTCTGGCGTTATCGTTTTAGGATCGAGCATCCACTTCTGCATTGTCGAGCAACTATCTTCCCCTTTAGTAGCCATTATTGATCACTTCCTATCGAGCCAACCACTCTCAACTCGATCACGAACAACCTCCACCGGTGCTTTACCTCTCCCTCTCTGGTGTTTCTTCTTCCAACGGTGGAACATCGATTGAATATCAGTGGAATCATGAACAAAAATTGAAGAACGATTCCCCTCCCAGATATCGCCTCTGTATTTGCCTAAAAAGAACTTGGATCCTATACGAGAAGGCCGGTAAGAAATATCTCTTCCTTTTCCAATTTCCAGAAAATACTTTCTCATATCATCGTTTTTTTTTTTCTCACTTCCCTTTTATCTTTATGTTTTTGGCTTTGATCCATTTACGCACTACAGAACATGTTGGGTCGCTTATAGCGATACCAATCCCTCTTATGCAACAATGATGGAACAATCCTGTTCCCACATTGCTTTTGTATTTTTTTTTTTATCTTACTCATGTTGAAGCTCAGACTATCGGACTAAAAAAAAAAAATCTGATGAGATTCGTCTGAATCCTAAGCTAATCTGCCCACTAAATCCTCAAGTTTTATTTCTCTTTTGATTTTCTGTTCATGTTATGATATCTACTTCCATTTGCAGTTTAATTTCTCACGTCCGTCCCTGATTTTTGTTTATTATCTTAATTTCCAGATCACAGTAGGGTCATGGTCCCGTCGCCATAAGTTGATTTAAATTTCGATTCTCCACTCTGTGTTTGATCCACAACAGTTATCATATATTAATATTAGTTCCCTGTATATCACTTGTCATCATAGCATTTTGGCTTATGTTTGTGTAGCGTCCTGCATTCATATGTCAGTCACTTGCGTATAATTATCTCTTCATATTGCACGTAATATCTGTATACCTTACACTCACGCTCAGTAGCATGTTGCCCTCGTTGTACATCACTCTCTCCCACAGTGATTCCTTCGGCAGGCCATCAGCCGGTGGTAAACCACTGATGCAACATATGTCAAGGCACGATACTTTACCTGTGCATATGATTCAAAAAAAAAAAAACAAAAAAAAAACAAAAACAAATCATAATTGTGGTCAAGGGTAATTCCTCAATCTGCTTAGAAGCAATTGATTTATTGTGAATCAATTAGCTGTTGAAGATGATTCATCGAGTGTCGATTTGGGAAACTGAATCGTCGAAGATAAATTGATATCAAGTTGAGAGGTTAGCTCATTTGTATATTTTCAGCATTTGCATCCATATCATTTTCCTTGTTTGCCATTATTTTATCACTACTGATGTTTCCACCCTCCTTCTGTCTAGTTCAAAGGATTAAATAAGGAGGTAAAAGCCTCCTGTTGTGTTCTTTATTTCTATCCAAACAAGCTACTTGCCTCACTTTAATATTCTTTTTTTTTTCTCTGTATTTGTTGTTAGCTTGTGGATCTAATTCTTTTAAGAATGCAGCTGCCTCATCAATGTCTGCATCTCCAGTCGAAAAGGAAGACACTAATTCAGACGAGTCATCAGGTTCTTCTTGGCTTTTAATTTTTTTTTATTTGCTTTTGATGGATTTGCAAACGTCCTTGAGGTCGTCTATGTCCATACAAATGGTTTCCAGTAATAAAGTCTTGATTCCAAGTTTTCTCTCAGTTTAACTTAGATGGTCACCATGATGAGGCATATGTAAACCTGCTGTCCTCTGGTGAAGTTAGAATTGAAGTTGTTGTTTAGTATGCTCTGTAAATCTCTACATTTGTTAAACTGGATACAAGCAAGCCTAAATATTGGTAGTGGTGACATAAACTTCAAATATCCAAAGCATGAAAAGAATTCTTGGGTTAACTGTCGTGTGCTTACACGCAGTTTATTTCCTAACATTCTATGTTTCTGCATGTCACCATCATTTATAGGTCTGGTCCTATCCATTGACTACCTACGATCTCATCACCATAGGCACAACATCAACAACACTCCCACCTGTCATGCCTGCTTTCCTCTCTGATCGTCCCTTATATATCATCAGACCTCAATGCGCGGTTGAAATTCTGGGGAAATTAGATATTCAGCTAGCTTCTATTCAATTCAAGCAAGAGATAAGATGTGTAGAAGGTCTACCTCTGTGGCGTAATAGGCCATCAGATATTAATAGTGAGTTATTCAAGGGTTACAAAAAGGGAAATTCAAAAGAGAGACTAATGAATTTGTTGTAGCTTATGATTTCTTAAACTCAGATGACAAAAGTTTTAATGTGAATGTTTGGTACAATTTAACATATACAGGGGGCGTTTCTGCTAGATTATTGTGTGTTATACGTGGCACCAAATGCCTGCCTCCAGTTCCTTAAAGGTACCGGTGTGAAGATGCCTTTAGAATCTATGAAGAAAATGCCTAAACCAGCAACAAAACTGAGGCTAGATTTTTCGTCAATTATTGGTCCACTTTTTCTTTACATGGGTGATTGAATTACTATTTCCTGTGATGATGACATGCTTGGTTTATGAGGAGCAACGGAAACTGAGAATCATGATGAAAATGCATGGGCTTGGAGATGGTCTATACTGACTAATTTCCTATCACCATTTTTTTTTGTTTCAGTAGTATATATGATATGTTTGTGTTCTTCGGTTCCATCATTGGGCTTCAATTCTTCAAGTTTAATGACTACAGCTTGCAGTTTGTGTTCTATTCCATTTACCTAAACTTGCAGATTTCACTTGCTTTCCTGATTCACCTATCTCTTCTGAAGTTAAAACTGCTACAATTGCAGGCTACATAGATATTTGGGTTAGAGCTATTAGGATTTTTCCTTCTTCAAAATTCTTTGTTCAAAACACAACCTTTTTCAAAAGTCTGGGTAGTGGCTATAGAGATCCTTCCTGTTTTCCCTATTTAGAGGTCTTTTTGAACTTGGACAGTATGCTTTTATGGGGCAGTATATGGAAGCTAGCAGCATGCACTGGAAAAATTTGAACAATATTATCATGGCTCTGGAATGGTTCATCTTTCCTCCAATTGCCTACTACTTGGATCAAATTGTTTCAAATGGGGCATTCAAAATTAAAGTATGTGCTCTCCTGCACTTATATCATACTCTTTCATTACGATCCATTTCCAGCATCCTTATCCATCTACACTAAGTATATTATACATATATATATACGTATATAGGTATATATACATATATATGTACGGGTATGTATTCATATATATGTAAGTATATATAAACTCTCATATATATGTATATATATGTAAATATGCATGTCATTCTTCATCTTTTTCCACCTTGTATGTCTTGACACATTTTTTTTTTTCATTAACATCCATATGATATATGTGATTTCCCTTCTCTTTTCATTACTAACCTGGTTGTTTTGCAGGAAACATGTAAAAAGATATCATTATTTGGGATTGTACATTTGATTTTATCCGTTGTAATAGTTAGGTTGGAATAAAAATTTACATTCCTTGCTTTTGGTAGAATGAATGAGCATCATAGAATACCATGAATTGTTTATTCCATGCATTTTTTTCTTCATTTCTCAAATTCTCACAATGGTGAAACACGAATGGCACGTGCACCATTTCATAAAAGGTAAGTTAATTCTAAGTTGATGATTTACACCAATGGCCATAGTCGGGGTGTAAACAAGACTTAGTATTCTTATCTTTTATGAAATAATACTGGATCCACACTGGATCCTCTTTCAAAAATCATCATATTCTTCAAATATTTTACCTTTTATCTGAGTTTAACTTAGAATTAATTCAATATATATACCAATGGCCATAGTCAGGGTATATTGAGAGTTAATTCCATTCTAAACTCTATAAAAGCACAAAAATGTGTTTTCATTCTTTACTAGAATTTTAATATAGATTACTATATAATACATTCAATGACCATAGTCAAGGATGTATTATATTTTTAATCTTATTTTAATTCATTTAAAGAATGAAATAGCTTTTCAAAATTATTCAAATTCATTCATCATATAGGATAGAATTGCATCATATTTTCAAAATTTCCTTTTCAAAATTCCAAGTGAATCTTCTTCTTCATTTCTCAGATCAAATCTTATCCAAATCCAATTCTATCTTATTTCAAAGATTCAAAATTCAATTTCAAAGTCCAAATTGACTTTGAAATTCCAAAATCATTTTATATTCAAACTCCAAATTTTCAACTCAATTCAAAATTCAATTTCAAAGTTCAATTTAACTTTGAAGTTATCTTTTGATTTCAAAATCAAGTTCATCCCCTTATCTTCAATCAAGGTTTAGATTTGAATCTCAAGTTTAAAATTTGGGTTTCTAAAACCCAGATCCATCTTTAAAGGTCCTATTTAGACTTCTCAAAACCCAAATCCAAAGTCCAATCCTAGTCTCAAACTTGGATCCAGATTTCCAAGTATAACCTCCATTCCATTTTAGACCTCCAATTACGGATCTAAAATCCATTTAGGATTCAGATCCTTATTCTACCTTTGGATCTCAGATTTAGATCCAAAATTCCAAATTCTTAGGATCCAGATCCTCATTCTACCTTGGACCTCAGATTCAGATCCAAAATTCCATTTTAGGATCCAGAACCCAATCCTACATTGGATCTCAGACTTCAGATCCAAACCTATCTTAGGATCCAGAATTCATTCCCATTTCGGATCTCAGATCCAGATCCACGAACCTATCTTAGGATCCAGAATTCATTCCCATTTTCGGATCTCAAATTCAGATCCAAAAACCATCTTTAGGATCCAGAACCCAATTCCATTTTTTGGATCTCCAATTACAGATCCAAATTCCATTTAGGATCCAGATCCTCATTCCATTTTGGATCTCAGACTTCAGATCCAAAATTCCATTTAAGATCCAAGATCCAAACTTTTTCCTTGGATCTCAGCTTCAGATCCAATTCCATTTAGGATCCAGAGTCCAACCCTATCTTGGATCTCAGATTTCAGATCCAAATACCATCTTGGATTCGAAATCTTGAATCCAATTCCATTCAAAATTCCAAATCCAAATCCCACTTTAAATTTCAAAACCAATTCCATTTCATTCCAGATTTCAAATCAAGTTCTCATCTTAAATTCAAAACCCAAACTCTGTTCAGAATCCGGATCTTGGATTCGGATTTCATCTTGAAAATTCCAACTTTCGCAAATCCCATTTCTCAATTCCTTTAGATTTCCCACATTTCCTTCTAAATTCAGAAACTTCAAAATTGGAATTCAATTCCATTCCAAATATTCATCCAAGTTCAAACTCTTAAATTTAAAAGTCTATTTGTGACTTTGAAAATTTCCTTCTCTTTTTATCTCAAAACTTCAAAATTAATTTCCAAATTCCAGATTTATCTTCCCAAGCTCTTGATTATTCTAAAAAACTTAGAACTTTAATCTTAAGTTCTAAAGTTAGGAATCATTTCTTTACTTTATCAAATTCACTTGGAAATTCTTCAAAATATTTTCAAAAAGAGCATACATCTTTGCATTTTTTTCACAAGCATGATTCACTGTGCATTTAGACTTAGGATAAATACTTAGATAATTTCTTAGCAAAGCAAAAGGCATTAATTCGACCCTTGGTTCGATTACCCCTGGTAAAGGCGCTAGGAACGGTCGAACCTCGTACCGACGAGCGGATCCCGTCTCCCAGTTTTCCCGCAAATATTTCAAAAACGAAGGCGAGTTATTTCAAAAATCTTCAAAATTAAGGTCAAGTGAGACCCGCAAAAGAGTTTCCTCTTCCATTCTCTTCTCTCTTTTCTCTTCTCTCTTTCTTTCTGTTCTTTTATCTTTCCTCCCTTCAAAAAGGAGGAAAATAAGAGGTTGGAAAGGAAAAGAGAAGGAAGAGAGAGAACATTATGAGAGGAAAAATTTTGCGATGATCACAGCACAACACGCAAGACAATCAATCATTAAACATATGTTAACAAGTGACACGTATTTATCATGAACCAAAGAGTTCAAGGGACCTCCCGTCACTCAAGAGGTTTGAAGGTCGGGTTATCCTTAAGATCTAAGGATTGAACCTCACTACTGCAATAGATGATGCAACCGAAATGACCTGGATCCCGGTATGAGTTCTACCGCTCTACCATGGACAAGGCCAGCAGGCCTCTAGGTATCTAAAATACATGGAATAATAAACCCCCAGAATGTCGCATTGATGCTGAAGTTCAAGCTTCTACCGTGTACCAGGGGTGACCGGTTAATATCGAAGCAATGCATTAGTCTAGGTTCAGCGATGTATGAATATATGAATGAATGTGCATTGTTCTGTTAAGTCTTGTATAACCTTGTAGAAGGTGTTGAGATCAGTATACTAATGGACCGATAGGGCAAAGATCTGTGTTGTATCTGCACGAATAAGCTAAGCTTAAGGAGTTCTTCTTTGGATTTGTGAGATACGGATGTACCAAGTCTTGGAGACTTGAACTTGATGTTTTAGTTGAGGCCCTCAAGAGGCTCACATGATATATGCCAAGTCTTGAAGACTTTAGCGTAATGTATTAATCGTGGCCCTGAGGAGGCTTTCGCGATATGTGCTACGTCATAGAGACTTGAGCGTCGTTGTTGTGAACGGTGGCCCTAAGTGGTTCATTTATTTTCATGAGTTTATACTTGATTTAATTTGAATGCTTTCCTACCAGATTAGTGATGGTTCTAACAGCATTTAATGGAGAATACATGCATTGAACCTGCAATGCGATATGTGAACCAAGGCAGCATCGAGTTCCAGGGTTTCTCTAGAGAGTGTTGCATCGCTTCCTTTATAAAACCAGTTTCATAGAATATTGTTTTTTCAAATAGTGATGTTTGTAATAAATAACTCATTTTAATAAAGGGAACACTTTAGTGGTTAATGAGTGCTTGGCCACATACCTATGACTTGCCCGGTGTTTTCTAAAACCAATGACTCATTATCGTCCATTTCTGCTACTAAAAATCTTTTCTAAATTTCGCTGTAAAGAAAAAAATCCATGAATTTTTTTTACTAAGTAATGTTTTGGAAATTTAGAGCATTATAGGAAGTAGTACGCGAATTTAAGGATGTTTTTTTGAAGAGTTGCCAGGTTTACCACCTATGAGGGAGATAGATTTTTCTATCGATGTAATACCTAGAACTGCTTCAGTTTTAAAAGCATTGTATCGAATGGATCTAGTCGAATTGGTTGAGCTAAAGAATTTGTTAGAAGAATTGATAAATAAAGGATTCATTAGACCTAGTGTGTCACAATGTGGTGCATCAGTTGAGTTTGTGAAAAAGAAAGATGGTTTGTTAAGATTATGTGTTGATTATTGTATGTTAAATCAAGTAACGATAAAGAACAAGTATCATCCACCTAGATTTGAGGACTTGTTTGATCAACTGAGATCAGCTAAGGTATTTTTAAAGATTGACTTAAGATCATGCTATCATCAGATGCACATCAAGGCCGATGATGTTTAGAAGACAACCTTTAGGACTAGATATGGCTATTATGAGTTCTTAGTAATGCTATTTGGACTCACGAATGCGACAACAACCTTCATGAATTTTATTAATCATATTTTCAAAAAATTCTTGGATCAATTCATCATAGTTTTTATTGATGATATATTAATTTATTTTGATCATAAGGAACAACACAAAACCCACTCTAGATTGTACTAGAAGCACTGAGAAAACATTAAATATATGTCAAGTTTTTAAAGTGTAAATTCTGGTTGGATCGTGCCATATTTTTAGGATACATTATCTCAAGAACTGGTATAGAGGTTGAACCAGCTAAGGTTGAAGCAGTGTTATCATGGAAGTAGTCAAAGAATATTACTGAGATTCATAGTTTGGGGGGGTTAGCCAGATATTACCATCGGTTCATCCAAGATTTTTTTAGAATTGTTGTTCCAATAACTAAATTACTGAAAAAAGGAGTTAAGTTCATCTGGACTCCTCAGTGTGAAGAAAGCTTCCAATAGCTAAAAATGAAATTGATCATTGCACTAGTATTGGCATTACCGTCTGGATCAAGAGGTTTTGTTGTATATAGTGATGCCTCTGGTATTGGGTTAGGTTGTGTATTGATGCAACATGGAAAGGTCATCGCCTATGCCTCTAGACAATTAAAATTTCATGAACAAAATTATCCTATGATTTAGAACTAGCTGCTGTGATTTTCTTTCTGAAAATTTGGCAGCATCATCTTTATGGTGAAAAATCTAAAGTATTTTCTTATCATAAGAGCCTCAAGTGTGTGTTTTCTCATAAAGAATTAAATTTCAGATAGAAAAGATAGTTGGAATTTTTGAAGGATTATGATTTCTCTATTAATTATCATCCAGGAAAAACAAGCATTGTTGCATATGCGTTAAGTAGAAAATTTTTAGCCTCATGCTTAATTAGTCAACATTAGAAATTATTAGAGGATTTTATAGCATGGCAACCATTCTTAGAGAAACCAGGACAAATTCTATGCGCAAACTTGAGTGCGCGACATGAAATTTTTTATAAAATCGCCCAACTAAAAAAATCTGATCTAGAATTTGAAAAATTTATGACCACCACTCGGCAACCCGAATCTCAATTTATTTAGATGAGAATTGAGCTATTAAATTTATAGGTAGGTGGTGGATTCTGAATAACCAAGCCTTGCGAGAAGAGATACTAGCAGAAGCATATAAATTCAAGTAGTTGATCCATCCTAAGAGTACTAAAATGTTCAATGATTTACAATGAACTTTTTGGTGGAATGGAGTGAAGCGGAACATCGCGGAATTCATATAAAAAATGAGGTGGTTTATTACAACCTTTGGAGATTGTAGAGTGAAAATGAGACAATATTACCATGGATTTTATAATTGGATTACCTCAAACCTGTAACAATAGAACACAAGAATTATAAAATAAATAATATAACACAAGAATTATAAAATAAATAATGTAACACAAGAATTATAAAATAAATAATTTCATTAAGAATGAAATTCAAATAGTACAAAAAAATGCAAAATTATAAATAACCTCACTACAACTACTCAAATACACCAAAACCTTACAAACTATCCATCACTCTCTCAAACCCTACACATACACTCACTCATGCATTTATAGAGAGAGAATGAGAGAAGAGGGAATAAGGTGATTCCCTTTTAGCCATTGGAGAGGGTCCAATGACTAGAAATCTACTTGTTGAACACCCTTTTCAATGACATATGTTGACTAAACAAATATTATATATAGAGAGAGAGATATACATACAATATATAATATATATATATAAATATATATTATATATGTAAATATGTATATATATATAAGAATACATCCATCTTAACACTCTTATATTTGGATACCGGTTATAATTTTCAACTGATGACAAGTTCATAGCAACAACAAAGGCCTTGGGAATATCTCAGCATTGCCTAGTAGTGTGATTCTTGCCACCACAAAATTGATTGATAACCCATTGTTGATTATTGTTAGTATTCCCTTTATCATGCCCACCATTGGCTCTGCCTTGGTTGTTTCCTGTGAGAAATTCATGACCACAACCTCTAAAATACCTATGTCTTTCTTAACCACCACCTCTTCTACCTTTGAACTATACTGTGAACCTTGGTCCATGACCTCTACTTTGTTGAGCAAAAATGGCAATGGCAGAAGTATCATGTGAGGATCGTTGATTTAGCTAATGGATCCTCTTTTTTTTATTCAACAACATAACTCTTATATTCATGATTTAGACCATTTAAAGTATAATTCTCAGACCTTCTTATTATCTTCACTTAATGAATAAGCAAGATAATTTACATTATTTAAGTAGCTTGTCATGGATTTGACACCTTTGCTTACATCTTAAAGATCTTTCTTTATCTGGATAATTCTAAAACTTGATTGAGAAACATATGTTTTCTCATGAGCAACCCATACCTTACTGGCACTGGAAATCCTGATAATTTGGTTGAGCACAACCTCAGTCATTGTGGCCATTATCCAACATAGGGCCAATTGATCTGACCACTTTCAAACAAGATATTCTAGATTTATATATTGAATTTCACCTTCTTTTGTCACACTTAAATATTAGTCGGGAGCAGAGAACGATGCATCAACAAATTTAATTAAATCATAATTGTATGTCACTAGCTCAATTTGTGATCACCAAAATACAAAAAATGACCGTACTGTATGGAAAATATGATGTGTTTCCCAAATACCCTATAATTTTTGTTATTCTTCCCATGTCTAAAATCTTAAATATTTGATTTTAAAAAGACCTTTTACCCTTCAAACATGCAATTTCCTAAATATATGTGAATTTTCTCTCAAATATGTAACTATTTTTTACAAAATAGTCTATGTTCTCAGAACTGTATCTCTATGCTCTGACATCAAAACTCACATGTTTACAGTTGTTGGAAAGTTGAGACATAGGTCTATAACTTTTCTGTTTTGAGTCAAAATTGAAAACCCCTCTACAGTTTCTGTTTCTGCATTCCAATACCAGAATAGAAGCATATTCTACAGACTAAAACAGGCGTGGTTGCCCCTTTTCTGTCTATTCTATACTATTTTCCAGTCACATATAATAAACATTGAGAAAAATAGAAAAAAATAATAGAGATAGATTAGGACATTAGCTTTTCAATGCCACCAAGATCACCTTGATCTAATAAGCGACTAGAAAGAAACATTATCTAAAATATAAATTATTTAATTATTCTAGTATGCAAAACATGCTTCTATTTTAGTTTTAGAGCTAAAAAATAGGAACCTTAGAAGGGTCTGACTCAAAATAGAAAAAATATAGGCATATGTCTCATCTTTCCAACGACTATAAAAATGCAAGTTTTTTATGTTGCGATTTTCTCTTAAATATATGTGGAGTTCCTCCTATATATGTGATTTTGCTCCTAAACATGCAATTTTCACATATAGTTTCTGTTATTTCCTCTTAAATATATGCAAAGTTCCTCTTATATATGCAATTTTCCTTCTTTATATGTGATTTCCTCCTAAATATATATCATTTTCTCTTAAATATATTATTTTTCATTCATGAAAATTATATATAGGAGAAAAATCACATATTTGAGAGAAAATCACATATAAAGAAAAAAACACATATATTTAGGAGAAAAATCATATATATAGAAGGAAATTGTATATATTTAGGAGAAAATCACATATATAGGAGGAACACCGCAAATGTTTAAGAGAAATCATAATATATATATATATATATATATATATATATATATATATATATATATATATATATATCACATATATATTTTTTGTAGAATAGTCTTTGTTCTTAGGTTTGTATCTCTCTGCTTTGACATCAAAAAACTTGCATTTTTATAGTCGTTGGAAAGTTGAGACATAGGCTTATAACTTTTTTATTTTGAATCAAAGCCGAAAACCCCTCTAGGGTTCTCATTTTTAAGCTCCAAAATTAAAATAAAAGCATATTATGCAGACTGGAACAATCAAAATGTCCATCTTTCAGATGACATTTCTTTCCAACTGCTCATCATATCAAGGTGATCTTATTGGTGTTAGAAAGCTAACATCCTGATCTATTTTTGTCATTTTTTTCTTGATTTTTAGCACATGTGGCTGAAAAATAGTATAGAACAGACATAAAAGGCACTGTTGTGCATGTTCCAGACTGTAGAATATGCTTCTATTCTGGTTTTAGAAAGCAGAAATAAGGATTTTAGATAGGTTTTCAGTTTTGACTCAAAACAAAAAGTTACAAACCTATGTCTCAGTTTTTCAATGACTATAAAAATATAAGTTTTTTATGTCAGATCAGATAGATAAAGATTTGAGAATATAGACTATTCTATAAAAAACAGTAACATTTAAGAGAAAATTGACATATATTTAAGAAATCACATGTATAAAGGGTAAAAATGTCTTTTTAAAACCAAATGTTTGTGATTTTGGACATGGGAAGAATAGCAAAAATTATAGGGCATTTCAAAAAAGTATTGTATTTATTGTACAATACAATCATTTTTCAAAAAGTAGTTGTTGTAGTCAAGCTTTATAAAGACTAAACTCGAAAAGATGTTCCATTAGATCCATGAATTAAGGAACAAGGTTGTAGATGATGCACTCATGATATTAAAAATATATATAACAAGTAGATCAAAAAATCACAAGGCTATGCTGCCTAAAGGATAACGATAACACAATCACCCCAATTAACCAACACTTTTCAAGAACATGACTGAATTCTAGCAAATATAAAAGCGGATCATGACACCTCACTCCATACTATGTAGGGGCAAACTAATCTAATAGAACTCAATACCAACAAACCTTATTTGGAGCCACAATCATGAAACAAAACTATAACATGCAAAAACTAGTTGATATTAGCACATATGCATAAACTTAAACCATCATAGTTATGCATAGAAACTACAATATGCAAAAATAAATAGGTTGCACCAAACATCACATTCCATATAGAAACTAATTACTCACTAAACTCTAATTACACAAACTTCAAACAAACCTCAGACTATCAAGAAAAACATCCTGCATAAAAAACTAATTAAACATTGACCACATGAATTCAACAACTAAGCAAACAACATGTGGTAAAACTAAGCAATAGTCGACCCTCACACTTTAAACGAACATGACTGCCACTGATTTGAAACATGCTTGTGTTGGAAAAATCATGTGGGCCTATATATGTCGAACCATGCATTATAGACTGTCTTAGGTTTAGGTCTGGTTTATGTGATTTAATCTGGTAGGGCCATGTGATATCTCATATGGTATGGTACACCATGTAAAGAAACTTGTTATGTCTAAAATTTTGTAGTTGGATGAATTGGAAATAGACTCCTAATCACATTAGGTTATGGTCCCCAAACCTTATATAATGGCCCTCTCTTTAGACTCCCCATTATCAAAAAGAGAATTTAGTCCCTCTCTCATTATGTTTAGAGAAAGGGAAAGGGCCATGTATACAGGTTCTAAAAAATCATACTCATAAACGATCTACCAGAGTGCTTATAGATTTAGGTACACTTCCATATTAAGTTCTATTTCAGTTTTGATCTTAATGGTTTACAGAGAACATGAAAATTGGTCCTTTTAGTTATATCGGTGGATTTACACATTCAATAATTGGTATGGGAGCACATGTTCCTGATAAATCATTGAAAAAGAAAAATATGATTTTATATATTATGTATTTTTTTGGATTTTTTTTCCGGTGACGATCCATCATAAATGCCAGATCTTCGCTGTGTGGCATGGGGTTTTTCTCATTCAGCTTGCAGGACACGAAGGTCGTCAGGCATTTCCTTTCTCTACGAATCGGACGGAAGGGTCGTCTGGGCCTCTTCTCTAATTTTTTGATCATCAATCTACCATCGGGTGGTACAAGGTTTACTCCTATTTTAGACCATTGGATGGGCAGACACTTGATCCGATCGCCAGATTGGCATCTGCCTTCCTTGCATCACCAGACAGTATAACAAGGAGGGTCGTTCGACCCTTCCTTTAAGTTTTACGAGACAGGCGAGAGGGGTGATCAGCCCTCCCCCTTTCTTTTTATCTAAACGATGGACGACGAACGGGGGTGGGGGGGTCTCCCCCTCTTCTCCTTGTCGAACGGAGTGTTGTTAGACGAAAAGGGGTTTGCCCTTCTTCTGTTCACCGAACATGGGAGGGTGGTCATTTTTCCGTTGTGCTTTAAATGCTCGCTCTTACCAAGGATTTCAAGAAAATTTTGTCAATTTGTCATTAAATATTTGTTGATTTCAAAATCTTTATTGCACAAAAACATTACCTCAGAATACCTTCAGTATTATTTCCGAAAGGTCAAAGCTTTCGTGAAAAAGGATTCAAAATTCAAATTCTTTCTATTGGCCAACCAAAAAGATGAAGAATAAATCCTCGATATGGCCAGCAAAGGAAATTCAATGTTGTTGCAAAGCCATAAGTGATTGGTATTGATCGCAGTCAATGGCACATTTTTAAAGATCATTCTTGGAAAATAAAGCAGTCGAAATATCCTCGGTGATACAGAAAAATCCATTCAATCCCTATATCTCCTCAATCACCTAAAGCTGCAATTAAATATCTGCAAAAGGGATCTCTCAACTGTCGTCAAGATGAAGGCGAATTAGGCGAGTAGACCCCCGGAGCTAAAGAAGATTTGGATCATCTCCAAGATGAAGGAGTTTGTGACGGATCCTTCCAGGGAAAGTTCAGAGCACCGTCAAGATGAAGGCGACTGCGATGAGCCTCCCGACAAACCTTAAAGGATATTTAATTTCGACGATAGTGCGAGGGGCATCTCGCTTGCCCCATTTGTCGTCACCAGGTGCCTTAAGATCGACGAAAATCGAAATTTTTTTTGGTTCAACCTCTATCTGTCGGGGCTGGTTCAACCTGCAGCCGAATCGATGACCCGAGACGCTTTGCTTCAACCACAATGATCTGCAGTGCCGACTCGAGTTGGGCCAGGCGATACGACTTTAGGCTGATTCGGTGTATGTTAGTTGATAAGTCAAGCCAGGTGATACAACTTCAGGTCGGTTCAACGCCACTTCAGTCGGCTCATCTGGGACATGGCCCATTCAATATTTTTTTTTTGCCGACTCGAGTGTGCTGGACCATTTCACCGCCTGTTGCTGGGTTCTGGTCTCACCTATGACCTGAGCTGGTTCGGTGCTAAGTCAGAGGCCGAGCCGACTGAGGTCACTTTGGGGGTGAGAGGCTGATGACCCGATTCAACCCCATTTAGTTGAGGAGTTGAACCGAGTTAAAGGGAAGTTCAAGGACCGGTTCAATCTCCATTTGGAATTGAGGGGGTTGAACTGAGTTAGACCAGTTGTTTGTGTATGGGTCAGGCTTGGTCAGACCCAACCAAATATCATGGGCTTGCATCTAGCCACCGGTTATTGTTGGGTCTGACTCGATCGGGGTCAGACAAACTTTGGGACTTGCAGATGGGTCCGGCGAGGCACAATTAACCGAACCCATGCACTATACCTTATAAAAAATCAATTAACTAAATTGAGGATTTTATAGGGCTATTTGGCATGCATTATGGGTCACTTTGGTGGGTTGATATTTAGTAACTTTTTGGCTCATGTATATTATTGTGTTTGCTTTATTTTTCATATGCACTTATTGACATATTAGAATGTTGTTATTATTTTTTATTTTGGGTCCAATATTCTAAATTGAATTAGTTGAATCAATATGTTGTCAAAGCAACCTTTGCTGTGTAGATTAGTTTGTTTTAGAATATTGTGATGCGTATATGTTTGTGGTTCGTGCAAATAATGATCAGCTCAAAGAAATATTACTATTTGGCTGAACCCAAATATATACTTTCAGTAATAAATATGGGACAGTTATACAGTTTTTCTATGTGAATAACGAGTCAGTCCAAAGGGAGGTGTGTTGTTTGATAAGACTAATTATCCATGTTTGATTATTGTATGGAGAATACTACTTACAAGTTGACACTTCTGTCCAAAGACTAAGTGTCAATGTTGTGTTGGGTATCTTGTAATGGGAATCACCATTATTTAAATATGTTATTTTATGTTATTGCATATGAAAATATATGTTAATTATGAGCTTGTTTGTTTTGGATTCAGTTAATGTGTCTGCTTATATGATATCTGCAAACATTAATTCTATCTCTACTTTGAGCGGTTTCAATTTTAAGAACTGAAAAGAAAATGTCATGATTGTTCTTGGATGTATGAATTTGGATCTTGCACTACGAGAATATCAACCATCTGCTCTTATGAATAGGCGTTCTGCTGAGGATAAAAAGAATTATGAGTGGTGGGATCGATCTAATCGCATAAGTCTTATGATCATGAAACGTGCAATTCCTGAATCTTTCAGGGACACTTTGTCTGAATAGGTGAATGTCAAACATTTTCTTAAAGAAATTGAAAAGCGTTTTACAAAAAATGAAAAGGCTAAGGCAAGTACTCTTCTTTTGAGTCTTGTCTCAATGAGGTATAAAGGCAAAGAAAATATTATAGAGTACATTATGGAGATGTTTCATCTTGCTTTAAAACTCAAGGCACTAAAGTTAGAATTGTCTAAGGACTTACTCGTGCACTTAGTTTTGATATCCTTTCCTGCATAATACAGTCAGTTCAATGTCAATTATAACTGTGAGAAGGAAAAATAGACTATTAATGAGTTCATTTCTCATTGTATGCAAAAAGAGGATAAGATGAAGCAAGAGAAGACAAAGAGTGTGCATCTTGCAGTAACCTCTAAGGACAGGTTTAAGAAAAAGAAAAGGACTAAGAAAGCTACAGTTAACCCTCAATCACAGAAGAAACAAAAAAGATATCAGGACCCAAAATCTAGTTGTTTCTTTTACAAAGGGGAGGGTCATATGAAGAAGGACAGTACCAAGTATCATGCCTGACATGAGAAGAAGGGTATGCTCCTTATTTTGGTTTGTTCTGAAGTTAATTTAACTTTTGTACCCGAACACACTTGGTGGATGGATTTTGGTGCTACCACTCACACAAATGTCTATGCAGGGTTGTCTAAATTGCCGATCATAAATTGATGCTAAAAGATTCATCTATGTGGGTGATGGTAAAACAATTGCAGTTGAGGCAATAGAGACGTTTAGGTTACTTTTAAATACTGAAAATTATTGAGATTTGAAAGAAACATTTATTGTACCATCTTTTAGGCAAAATTTGGTTTCTATTTTCATTTTAGACAAATGTGGTTATTCTTGTTTATTTGAAAATAATGAATTAAATTGTTTCTTGATTTAAATCTTATTGGGACCAGTTCTTTATCTACGGTTGATAACCTTTATTTACTTGATATTGTTGTCTCATTTAATGAAACCTTGCATTTAAGTTCTCATGGTACAAAACAAAAATCAACAAATAAGAGTTCCGCTTTATTATGACATAAGTGCTTAGGTCACATTTCTAAACCAATAATTGTAATGGTTGTGTCGAGTGAGATTCGTGATTTCATTGACTTTCAGGTTTATATTGATTGTATAAAAAAAAAGAACAAACATAAGAAAATTAGGTGCAGAAAAGATAATAGACATTTTAGAACTAATTCATACCGATATTTATGGACCCTTCCTTACGGCTTCTTGGAATGGTCAAAAGTAATTTATTATGTTTATAGATGACTATTCTTGTTATGGATACCTATATTAAATTCATGAAAAGTCTCAGTCCCTGGATGTGTTTAAATTGTTTAAGGCTGAAGTTGAAAACCAACTTGGCAAAAGAATTAAGGTCATTAGATCTGACCGTAGTGGTGAGTACTATGGTAGATATGATGGTTCAGGTGAACAACGTCCAGAGCTCTTTGCTAAATTACTAGAGAAATATGGGATCATCCCTTAGTATACCATGTCAGGCACTCCTAACATAAATGGTATTGCTGAGAGATGAAATATGACTCTTAAGGATATGGTAAGATGTATGATTTCTCATTCTACTTTACCAAAGTCCCTCTAGAAAGAAGTATTAAAGATTGCAGCCTATGTGGACAGTAATCAAGACCCCATATGAATTGTAGACATGCAGAAAGTCTAGTATGAAACATTTTTATATTTAGGGATATACAGCTGAGGCTAGGCCCTACGGACCACATAAAAAGAAACTGGATTCCAAAATTGTTAGTTGTTATTTTGTTGGTTATTTTGAAAGATCCAGGGGCGATAAGTTTTATAACCTTATGAATAAGTTATTTTTTGAAATAGAAAACACTTGTTTCTTTGAGGGTACTGAGTTTGGAAGGAGTGATAAAGTAAAAGACCTTGCTTTTGAAGAAGAGTTTATTTTTCTTCCTATAGTTGTAGATGACAATGATCAGTTTTTCATTCCTAACATTGTTCCCACAAATTCGGATCAAGGAAATGCTTTAGATCTTCCTGTCCAAAATCGAGCTTTTACTTCAGGAGTTCAAATTCAACAACCTCAAGAAAAACCTCAAGAACCAGTTCCATTAAAAAAATCCACTAGAGAGAGAAGAAGGGCAATTTCAGATGATTATATTGTCTTTCTACAAGAACATGAGGGTGATACTAGCCTAAGGGAAGATGACCCAATCAACTTCCAACAAGCCATACAAAGTTCTAACTCTCAAGAGTGGATTAAAATAATTCATGAGGAGATTAAATCCATGAGGGGCAATGATGTGTGGGATCTTGTCTTATTACCTGAAGTTGTGAAACTCATTGTTTGAAAATGGATATTTAAAACCAAAAGAGATTCAAAGAGTAATATGAAAATATATAAGGCATGTCTTATTGCAAAATGGTTTACTCAAAGGGAAGGCATTGACTACATAGAGACTTTCTCTCTGATTTTTATTAACGACTCTTTTAAGATTATGATAGTACTTGTGGCTCATTACGATTTAGAGTTGCATCAGATGGATGTTAAGACTACATTTCTTAATGGGGACATCAATGAGACAATATACATGGTTCAACCAGAATATTTTGTCTCAGGGGAGTCTTATGTATGCTCAGGTATGTACACGTCCAGATTTAGCGTACATTATTGGGATGTTAGGCAGATATCTTAGTAACCCATGTATGAATCATTGGAAAGCAGTCAAACGAGTTATGTAGTATTTGTAGAAAATAAAAGGGTGCATGATCACATACAGAAAATCAGATTAGTTGAAAATCATTAGGTATTCTGATTTTGACTTTGCGGGATGCCAAGACAGTCGCAGATCCATGTCAAGTTATATTTTTATGTTGGTCGAAAGAGTTATTTCTTGGAGGAGTGACAAGCATACACTCATTGCTTCTTCCACCATGGCAGCATAATTCAGAGCTTGTTATGAGGCATTCAACCATGGAATATGGCTACGTAGTTTTGTCATAGGGTTACGGATTTTGGATAATGTTGAGTGACCACTTAAGTTATTTTGTAACAATAATTCAACAGTGTTGTATTCCAATAACAACAGGAGCTCATCGAAGTCGAAGCATATTGATATTAAGTTTCTTGTTGTTAAAGAAAGAGTGCAGAATGTTCAGATATCAATAGAACATATTGGCATAAACTTCATGATTGCAAATCCGCTTACTAATGGTTTGACACCCAAGGTCTTTTACGAGCATACTGCTCGAATGAGTGTTTTTTCCTTTTCATGAGATGAATCGTGACTTCATGCGCAAGATTCAAAAGAAAAAAATTGCAGAGGCTTTGAAGAAAATGAAATCAAGAAGGGCAGTTGGCCCAGATGGTATACCTATCGAGGCTTGGAAATGCTTGGGAGAGAAAAGTTTAGAATGGTTGACAAATCTTTTAAATAAGATTTGGCGGACAAATAAGATGTCTAATGAGTGGAGGAAGAGTATTTTGGTGCCTCTATATAAGAATAAGGGTGATATACAAGATTGCACAAACTATCGTGGTATAAAACTCATGAGTCATACTATGAAACTTTGATAGAGGGTGATTGAGTCTAGGTTGAGGAAGGTTGTTATGATATCGGAGAATCAATTTGGTTTTATGCCTGAAAGATCAACTATGGAAGCTATATATTTTCTTAGACAACTTATTGAGAGATATAGAGAGAGGAACAAAGATTTGCATATGGTTTTTATTGATTTAGAGAAGGTATATGATAGAGTACCTAGGGATGTTCTCTAGTGGACAATGATGAAGAAAGGTGTTTCTCTCAAGTACATTAGTATAATTAAAGATATGTACGAAGGAGTGGTAACCAATGTCCGCACTTGTGGAGGGGTGACAAACAATTTTCCTATAACAGTTGGGTTACATCAAGGATCTATATTAAGCCCTTTCCTATTTGCTATAGTAATGGATGAGCTTACGAGATCAATTCAAGAAAATGTGTCATGGTGTATGTTGTTTGCTGATGATATTGTTTTGATTGATGAGTCTAGAGTTGGGGTTAATGCTAAGTTAGAATTATGGAGACAGACATTGGAAGCAAGAGGTTTTAAGTTGAGTAAGAGTAAGATAGAATATATGAAATGTCGGTTTAGTAAGCAACGAAGTAGTGATGGGAGTGTAGTGAAGCTTGGTGAGCAAGAAATACCGGTGGATGATTGTTTCAAATATTTGGGATCTATCATTCAAAAGTATGGAGAAATTGATGGAGATATAAATCATAGGATAAAGGTTGGGTGGATGAAATGGAAAAGTGCAACTGGAGTGTTGTGCGATCGTAGAATGTCATTGCGGTTGAAGGAAAAGTTTTATAGGATGACTATTAGGCCCGCTTTACTATGTGGTACGGAATGTTGGGCTGCTAAGAGACATCATATTCAAAAAATGAGTGTAGTTGAGATACATATGCTTAGATGGATGTGTGGAAATACAATAAAAGATAAGATTAAGAAAGTAGGTGTTGCACCCATTGAAAATAAGATAAGAGAGAATCGTTTACGATGGTTTGGACATATTCGGCGAAGGCCTAATGATGCTCCAGTTAGAAGGATGGAGAAATGGGAAAATATATTAGTTAAAAGAGGTTGGGGTAGGCCTAGGAAGACTTGGATGGAGATGATAGGAAAGGATATGAAATCTTTGAACCTCACCAAGAACATGGCATTGGATAGAAATGATTAGAGGAGAAGGATTCATGTGGAAGACACAGAATAATTTTCTTTTTTGGTTCATATCGCCGACCCCAATTATTTTGGGATGAAGGCGTGGTTGTTGTTGTTGTATGATATGTTGGTTAAGTGAGAGTTTCTATTTGGACGTTCTATGATATAATAAAGTTCCCTTTTGCCACTTTGGTATAAAATTTCAGTTTCATTCTACTAAAGTTTTCAAGAAAGACCAGTTGAAAATAGGCATGTTTGATCACATTGCATGTAATTTTCATGCTTCACATCCATACTTGATCCATGTCATTCGGTTATGTCGATATACATGATCATTGATGGGTCTAATTGTGTTATTTGTGATGAAGACCACTTTGTTTCTATGTTGACATAATCAATGGACCAGATTGGTAAAGATATCAATTGATAAGACAATATTTTTGAGCTCATAAGGTTATAATATGTGATTATAAGGTTATGTATGTGGCCTAAGTGAGAGATTATTGGAAAAATCATGTGGGCTTACATGCATCGAACCACGCATTATAGATTGTCTTAGGTTTAGGTCTGGTTTATGTGATTTAATCTGGTAGAGCCATATGATATCTCATATGGTATGAAACACCACGTGGAGAAACGTGTTCTATCTACAATTCTATAATGGTCTGAATTGGAGACAGACTCCTAATCATATTAGGTTATGGTCCTCAAACCTTATATAATGGCCCTCTCTTCGACACTATAACAAAAGTGTTAATTAGCGATAGACATTTGCGACGAAAATAATTCATTGCAAATTTTGTGACAAATTAGCTAGAGAAAACTAGTTGTCCCTAAAATTGGAATTAGTTGTAGAATTAGCGATAGAAAAAATTTGTTTTAAAATCTATCGTTAATTAGCGACGAAAACATTCTGTCTCAAACTCCGTTGTAACGTCGCCATGGATGAGCGACAGAATTTTTTTGTCTCTACTCCGTCGCTAATTTGCGATGGTGTTTGAGATGAAATGTTTTTGTCACTACTTTTTGATATAAAATGACTCATCTAGGATGCGAACCTCCTCTTTCCTTCCCCGTCCGAATGTTGGCTTCTCCTCAAACGCTCCCTTCGGTCTTTCAAAGAAGCCACTAAACCTCTGGGGAAAATGGCAATGCAGCGATCGAAACCATCGCCAACTCCCTGGTGACAACCCATGACCGGTATAGTTGGCAACAAAACCGAGCTGCCAGCGGCGCCGACGATCAAAACCCCTCATCACCACGGCTAAATTCTACCGGCAGGTAAAGGGTTTCACTGTATAGATTTTTTTATCAGATTTATTCACTCCATTGTCGGCCAATCTTGACAACAGTCGGCCTCGACGGTCAGTCAATGGTAATAGTGATTGTCGTCTGCCATCACCGACTTCTAGGTGGTAGAAAAAAGTAGAAAAAACCCCTATCGGTGTTGTAAAAATAGAGTCGTTGCCCTCCCTATCATAGAGAATGTCTCCAGTGAAAGGGGATGGTAGCGGTATCTGTCTCCGGCTCCTCCTTTCCAACTTGAGAAGTCGACCTTTCTCCTGCAATTCAGAAAATGAACTTTGTCGTAGGGGGAGTGGCTCATGGGGGCGGGGGCTCCGCTTGTTTGGGTGGAGTTGTCAATGCACGTCACCTTGTGTTGGGACATTGCAAGTTCAAAACCCAATGGTGGGGTCTCCCTAACCCCAGCTTGTCTATCAAAAAATAAACAAAAAAAGAAATGGATGGGATGAGATAACATGAGATCGAGGCCTGCAAAAGATATCAATAACAGTTTTGACTTGTTTAAGTAAGTTGCTTACTCGGAAACGACTTCTAGAATATTGATTGGGTGCAGGCTTATAACAGAACAAATGCAATCTTGTGAGGGCTTCAGGAGCCAATCATTTTATTTACACGGTCAAACCAAACATATTTTATCGGCTTTTTTTAACCTTTCTTTTGTATTTTAAAGCATTCCAACTAGGCAGGAAACCAGTAAGCCAGGATTCACAAGTTTGTGTTTTAGAGAGGAAGTCTTAATTAACTTAACTAAGACAGCGCTAACGCTGCAATTTATAAACAAACAAAAATGATCAAATGCAAAATGCCACCACTGAGAAAACTGACTGGCTGATATCATGATATAGAAAATATCTAAAGTTCACTTCATCAATAATTTACATCCCAAATTATCAAACATTTGTTCACATGGACAAGCGAAGGATGAAGACCATCACTATCTGAAATGCCACTGCTTTTGTGGTTGGCAAGGATAATGGAACAGCCTAGCTTACTGATGCCTAAGTTGCTCATTTTTATCTCACATTTTGCTTCAACTTTATCATTCTCGAGTGGTGAAAGCCAAAAATTGCACTCATCCCAATCAGTCGTGGTCAAGAGAACCTGTAAGAAAGAAATGTCAAAGTACTAAAGAAAAAACTATGTTGAACCACAAAATCACAATAATTGAAAGAAAAAAAAGAGGATTCAGCAACCACAAAATCACAATCATTCATGTTGTATGATAGAAATCTAAATGTTAGAATTGTATTATCTTGCCTATATAAATGTGCATTGTAGGTGCGTAGCTGAGCTAATTGTGTGATGCTTAGTGTTAAGTATCGCATGCGGCTAAAAAAATGCCATGCATAAAGAAAAAGAAAAAAAAAACGTAAATGCAAAAGCATGCAAATCGGGTAAATACCCATAGTAAGTAAGTGGTGTAAGTGTACCACAAGTTATTTACTTTATTGGATGCAACACTTTTCTGCTCTCACACTCACTTAGTTGTTGATATCTAGGATTGTTTTGCTGGAGTTTGGAGATCATGCTGAGCATGATTTGAATGTATGAGAATAGAAGTGCTCTTATTTTTGTAGTTCGGAGACCATGCTAGTCATGGTTGTAGTTAGCGGGATAATGAAGTGTGCTTGTTGTAGGTACATGTTTGACATTGTTGTGATATGAATGATTGAATATATTACAATGTTTGACATGACTATCCACACTTGCATGAAGTTAGTTTCGATTTGATTATGCATTCCATGTGAAATTATAGCATGAAAATTTGTATCATGAAAACATGCTTAAAATGAATGTATCCCATCGCCACCCTCATTCCTACCTTGTTCAGGAATCTATCGCCGGAGAAAAATCCCTTGTCGAAATTCTACCTTCTCCAAAGGTATAACTTCGTTAGACTTGCTTCATCCTTTATAATATAAATTAGCATCTTATGGTGCTTACTGCCCAGTTGTTTCCTGTTTTTCTTTGGGGCTTTATTAAAGCTTGTTTTTGGCAATGGGGAGTTGTTTTCATCATGAAATGGATGATGAAACTTTAATCAGAAGGCACATGTTTTTATTTATTTGCAGATATGAGTCTCTTTTGTTGTTCTCTGCTGGATCTTCTAGTCTGAAGTGAATATGGGTCTGATTAGCAACTTCTATGTGCAGCAAATGCTTAAACCTATCAGTATTAAACGTTGGGCAATCGTCAAATTTTCTGCAATATGTGATACATGTCATCTTGCTAGGGAGCTTGCTAATACTGGCAGGAGGAAGGGCATTGTAAGTTTTGGGAATATCTTTCTATTACTTTCATTTTCATCTTGTCTTCATTTTTTATGTTATAGCTTGTTTCATTAATATTAACACTCTTATTATCAGAATATTTCACCACCATTCGCCACATTCGAAGAGTATTCTGAGTTTTGGAATGCTCCATCTGCCATCAGAGTGGAAAAAAATGTTTGATCAAATAAAATCAAAACTACCTGGACCTCCACAGTTCCTTCTTTGTATTTTATCTGAGAGGAAAAACTCATATGTCTATGGTATCATTTCTTAATGCAATTCTTGAGAATCTTACCCTTGCCAATTTTATAAATATGTACATGTAGATAAGTGAGGTTATTTTCTTTGATTTAGGGTCGTGGAAGAGGAAAAATCTCTCTGAATTGGGTATTGTGACCCAGTGTATGGCACCTTCCCATAAAATCAATGATCAATATCTCACTAATATATTACTGAAGATCAATTCTAAGGTACTTCAGTGTTTGTAATGTTTTTGTTATAATATTTGATTATCTCTAGCATTTTGCTAAAATGCCGTTTGAATTTTGTGTGCTTCAAAATCAGCTTGATGGGATTAATTATGTGCTTGCTATCGAGAAATCACCATCTGTTCCAATAATCTCTTCATCACCGACCATAATTTTTGGAATGGATGTGTCTCATGGATCACCTGGTCAGTCTGATATGCCATCAATTGTTGTAGTAATGTGCTCTCTCAGTGGTACCTAAGCTTTAATTACATCCTTTTCTTTTTGAAACTCTCATATTGCAGAAATGTATATTATATATAGGTATATTTCATTATTTGTGTATGTTTTCCTCACTAATTGATGTTTATATAATGATTTTTTATTGGTTTTCACTTGTATCTTTTTATGTGTTCAACATAGCAGGTTGTGAGCTCTTGTGATTGGCCCTTAATTTCTCGGTATCGAGCATCTGTTAGGACACAATCTCCTAAAGTAGAAATGGTAGATTCTCTCTTCAAGCTTACTGCCAACAACAAAACTGATTGGGGAATTAATATGTTGAGTCAAATATTTCATGCTTTTACAACCAACACATTGTTTATGACTAATCGGTGTTTAAGTTGTTAGTTTGGTTCTTTGCAGTTAGTTTTTAGATATTCAATTGCTTTATAGAGGGTCAAGGGATGTTTGGTTTAGGTCGTTGAAATGATTTTTTTTATGAAACATGTGAAGTTTACCACTTTTTTTCCACTTGTTCATTTGCTAAGATCTTACCTACTTACATCTTTCTTTTGTCTAAAGTAAAACTTGGGTGGGATATGTTATGTTCAATCTAATTTTTTAATCAATATAATATTGCAAATTTTTTCCAAAGTGTGCAGCCAAACAGTGCTTGTCAAGTACGTATAACGTTTATTTTAATACATATCTAAAGTTTCATGTTATTAGATTTCAATATGTATATGCCAATAATATTTCATTATGTCATTAGTTTTTAGGGACTCTACATGTACTATTTGTTGGCCTCTAGATTCTATTAATGTCCTTCACTTTATTGCTAGTCTATGTGTCATTCAGCAATGTTACTTTGATTGCCTTAGATTAGGTGCATTGCATATAATTTATTTTATTATATTTTGTTTATCAATACTAACATTTTGGTTCTCTTGTAGGATGCTGGAGATGATCAGCGTAGAGGAGCTGATTGAGGCATGGATAGAGGGGAAGATCGAGATAATGAAGATGATGATGCTCCAAATCTTGGCGAGGAGTAGCTTCATGTATTGAATTTATTTCGAGTACTTGTTGTTTCAAACAAAACTCTTTGTATATGTTCACCTACTTGTTAAATTTCTTTCACTTATAACTTATGTTAAATTTGTATCACCTACTTTGTATATGTATTTTTTGTGTACTTTGTCTTTTATACATAGGTTATATAAATTGTATAACGAAAATTTTTTTCTCGATATTTATATTTAAACAAAATTGTTTTATTTTTTAAATTTTGAGATGGATTAGCGACGGATATTATTTGTCTCAAAAACTGAATCAGTCGGTGTTTTGCGATGGAATGCAATCTGTCGTTAATCCGTCACTAAATTGGTGATGGAATTTAGAGACGGATACATATTCATCATTAAATGTTCACGACAGACTAATGTATCTGTCACAAAACCAAATCAATGCTTATTTAGTGACAGACTCGCAATAGATCATGGCATTCGCTAATTCATCGCAAATTAGCGACATATCAGTTCAGTTACTAATTAGCGACCAAGAAATTGCGATGGACTATATCCATCGCTAAGCCGTCGCCAATCCATCGCTAAACGAATTTGCGATAGATTAGCATCAGATAGAGTCCGCCTCTAATCTGCAGAATCCAGACTCTCCATTATTAGAAAGAGAATTCAGTCTCTCTCATTAGGTTTAGAGAAAGAGAAAAGGTCACATATATAGGTTCTGTAAGATCATACTCGTCAACGATCTACTGGAACGCTTATAGGTTCAGGTACACTTCCACATTAAGTTTTGTTTCAGCTTTGATCTCAACGATTTAGCGAGAACATGAAAATCGGTCCTTTTAGTTATTTCGATGGATTTATAAATCCAAAAGCTTGATCAAACTGAGACGTAGGTCATGGCTCTCATACCATGACAATGTATCAAATTTAACCATGAACAAAGAAACAAACAAACAATAAATAAGACTCAAGGCTTACATGGTTAGACAACTATAAATCCTACATCCATGTGAACAACTCTCTCTATTCCATGAACTACCCATTGAGAGATTATGTTTGTTTACAATGATTTCTTAACCAGGTAAAGTAGGAAATATGAAATTCAATTGTTTTAGAACTTTTCTATTTCATGCATTCTGAATATCACTAGGTTTCTCATTATAGTTGAGTACCTTTATTCCCGGGTTACAAGATTTCTTTTCAATTATTTCTTCTTATTATTAACAAATTAGGTTAAGGTACGTTCTTTTAGACACATAAGATAACAAAGCGATGAAAATCCTATTCATTTCTTTTAGGTATTGACAGTTGAGTCGGTGGTCAAAGATGAATGTATATAAGACGTGTAGCACCTAGATCATTTTTGTCCTACTCTTTAGAAAACATAGTTTCATGTGTTTTTGCTTATTCCAAACCTTTAGTTGTATTTAACATTGCTTATTCACTAAAAACCATGCTTTAAATTAAAACAATTTATCCAGAATTCTTGATTATAGTTAATCAAGTTTTTAGTGTAATATGAATTGTTGATTTTTTTATTGCTCTAAAAACATATCTAAACATGAACAATGCTTAAACCAATATATGTTTTCTACTAAATAAACTATAGAGAATCACACATACAAGTTTGGATTAAGTAAAAAACACATTAAATTATGTTCTTCTTTTACTAAAGTGATTGTTTTATATATTTTTTCTTAAAAAATATGATTATATTTAGTGATTAGGGTGTACATGATATTTCTTAAATGTGATTCAGTATAGTCATGATAATTTAATGTTGTTTGATTGATTGTCCAAGATTGGACGAAATAGCATGACATAACATATAGAACACATGTTCTATCTGTTTTGTAACAATTGTATTACGTTCATTGTTTGTTAATTATGACTCGACAAGATATTATGTTCTTTATTTCTGATGTTTGAGTTTTATGTTGTGTTGACAACTTGGACATATATGGATAATGAGTCAAAAAACTTGTTGTAGACCGATCTGCCATACTAAACATGTTTATTATGGATTTTAGTCTCGGATATAGATCTTAATTTAAAAAAATTGAGAATAAATATTTTTTTGATATATAAATGCTTTAATAAGTATCATATTGGATATAATTATGAAAGTTCTATCAAAAAATTATAGATTTTAGCTTCGAACATGGATCTTAAACTAGATCCAAGTACCAAAAAATGTTTAAAATTGAGTAATTTGAGAAAAAAATAAGAATTCATAATTTTTTATACAAATGCAAAAACCATAAATAAATCATAAAACCCTAAAATACAAAAGAATAAATCATAAATAAATCCAAAAACCTTAAACTATAAGAAAAATAAACCATAAAATTAAATATAAAAAACCTTAATTCAAACCCTAACCAAAGAAAGTCAAAGAAAAACAACCCTAATCAAGTTAACTATAAAAAATCATAATTAAAGAAATTTGTTTCAAAGATATAATCAAAGAAAAAGAACCTAATTAAAATAATTATAATACACTATAATTTGAGAAATTTGATTCAAAGCTTCAATCAAAGAAATCAAATAAAAAACCTAATCAAATTAACTATAAAAGCCCTAATTTAATAATTTTGATTCAAAGCTCTTATAAAAAAAATCAAAGAAAAAACTTACTCAAATAAAAAAAACCTTAATCAAATAATTTTAATTTTTTTATCCCAAACCCTAATCAAAATTATACTGCGAGAGAAGGAGAAAAGAAGAAAGGAGAGAGACCAGGGTGTCGTCATCGACGACTACTGCACAAGAGCCTACTTTTTTTTTAAGAGCGTCCACTCATCCTATTCTCAACGTAACGGATGGTATGTGGTGTGTGTGTCACGAGAGGCTTGATCAAACACTCTTTTTAGGTATTTCTTGTCCTTTTGTAGGGTGTGCATTTGGCCAACGAAGTGGCCGATTCTAAGGAAGGGAGTGAAAGGGAAGGAGATGGAAGAATACAAGGAGGAGATGGTAGAGAAGAAGAAGAAAAACGATGAGGATAATCCAGAAGATGATGAGGTGTCTGCCGAGGATTTCAGTCGATTCTCCGAGGGAAGAGAGGAGTTCTCCATAGATAGGAACAGGAAGGAGAATGGGGTAGAGGGAAAGGAAGAGGAAGAAGAAGAAGAAGAAGGGGAAAAACTATGGCAAGGTTAAAGAGCACGAGATCTCTACTGAGGGTTTTAGACGTAGCGAAAATTGCAAAGGAGAGCATTTCAAGGAGAGAAAGCAGAAGGAGACGATGGAGACAGAGAAGTATGGGAGGAAAGAGGAGGGTTTGATAAACAAAAAGAAAGAAAAGAGGAAAAAGAGTGGAGATGGAATTTCTTGAGAGTACAGGGCATCTACAGAAGGGTTTGATCGATCTCGAAGCAACGAAAAGGATTTCTTGGAAAAGAGGAAGGAGGTCGGGCGAAAGAAAAGGAAGTAGGTGGAAGAGGAAAAAGTGGATGAGTGGGACAAGAAGAACGATGGTGGTACTGCAGATGTAAAACCCATGTTTAAAAAAAATGTTTTGGTTCGGATCCAGATTGGGTCTGGACCCGACCCGGAACCGAACTGGATACCCCAACACCCGTGCTTTGCTTTTATAAAGCAACAGAGGGGTTAGGATTTTCACCCTCCCCACCTCCGCCGCCTGCCCTGGTCCCTCTTCCCGTCCGACCTCCAGCCGACGGCTCGCCGGAGCGCCGACCGACAGCACCCCCCCGTCCCTCACCCTCTCTGTGTGTTCGCCGCGCCCCCCTCTCCCACTTTGCTATGTTTTCCGGCAGGCCACCGGCGACCCTCTGCCACTGCCCCTCGACCCTCCCTTTTCTCTCCCGTTTCCCGGCCACCTGACGCCGGCAACCCCCGACGCCTCCTCTCTCTCGCTCGTCGTGTTCCAGCAGCCGACGCCAGCCCCCTGTGCACCATCTCCCGTCGGCGACGCTGACCTGCACTTGATCCATGACCTCGCTCCCCTCTGGTAAACCCCGACACCCCCTCCTCGTCTCCCATCCCGCCGCCGTATTCCTCTTCACAGGCTCTCTCCTCTCGCTGGAGACGCGGGCAGGAGGTCGACGACCTCCTACTTCCCCTTTCCCCTTTTCGTTTTAAGGTAGGTGGACCAGAGCCACCATCGTGGGTGGCTCTGGGTCTGCCAGGAGGGAGGTGCCGAGCACCTCTCCCCCTCGTTGTCTCCCTCTTCTTCGTCTTCTTCTACTTCCCTTTTGCTGGCAGGCAGGGCCTGCCAGCTCTCCATTTCGGATAGGCAGGGGCGAATCCCCTGCCGCCTCTATCTTCCCGGCAAGGGGCTCCGCCCCTGCCCTTTGTGTCTTTCCTGGCAGGCAGGGGCAAGGCCCCTGCCGCCTTTGGTTTTGCAGGCTGGGCCGATGACCCTGCCCCTCTCTGTCTCCCTCTTTCGTTTCGGCCCCTGCCACTGTTGGGGTTCCTTCGGCAGGGGCTTTGCCCTGCCCCTCTTTTTCCCCTCGGCAGACAGGGGTTCGCCCCCTGTCTCTGCCCTTCCCCGTCTTCGGATGTGTCAGGCAGGGGTTTCTGCCCTGCCTCGTAGTTTGCTCAGGCAGGGTCCTCGCCCTCGCCGTTTGAACCTTCTGTCAGACAGGGCAGTCGCCCTGCCTCTAGGTCCTCGTCAGGCAGGGGCTTCGCCCTGCCCCTCTATTTTCTGTCTGGTGGGAGGGAGGGTTTGGGCCCCCTGCCTCCTTGTCCTCTTTTCTGGCAGGGTTTTTTGCCCCTGCCTCCTCCCGACCAGTGGACAAGCAAGAGCTTCGCCCCTGCCTCCCTGCATTTTGTCAGGCAGGGGCAAGGCCGTTGCTGCCTTTGGATTTCTGGCAAGGGAGGGGGCTTCGCCCCCTGCCCCTCTTAGTTCCCCCATCCGGCAGCGGCCTATCCCTTGCCACTGCCCCTTCTTGCTTTGTCCTTTTTTATTTTTAACATACTAACATAAGAGCTTGCGCATCAGAGCAGGCTCGTGCCTCGTGACCTGAGCTCGTCCTCACTTACGCTCACAAGCGTACGCATAACTGCAACCCGACAAGGTAGGAGAAAGTTGCGTTGATAGGACTATGAACGGACAAAAGTTAAAATAAGAAAAGATAATTAAAATTGAAAAGCAAAGAACAATTATGTATATCTACACATATAAAAATATATACTTATGTCTTTTAACTCAAGGACGTGGTTTCACATCTTTTTCCTTCTTACTTTCTTGCACTTTCCTTTTTCTACTGCGGCCACGTTTTATGTTCTTAGGCTTTTATTTTTCGTAATTTAATTTTTATGTCTTTACTTTTTTGCTGCTGCTGTGCTTTATGTGCTTAGGCTTTTATTTTTTGTCTTTTTAAGTTTATGTCTTTTCCTTTCCTATCTTTACTTTTTTGCACTTTTCTTTTTCTGCTGTCGTCGTGCTTTACATGCCCAGCTGTTACTTTTCAGTACTTTCCTGCTTACATTTACGTTCACTGCCTTGTTGCTTTTGCTGTATTATTGTTACTCCTGCAGAAGAGCACGAGATGTCTCACAAGAGTCGAAATCGACCAGAAAATGCCGAAGAGAATCATGGAGACAGGAAGCATACCAAGAAGGCAACAAGGAAGAAAGAGGAGGCCATAAGGGAAGAAAAGAATCTAGACAAGGACAACAAAGAGAAGCGGAAGAAGAAGAAACATAAAAAAATTCATCTTGAAAGTTTAGAAGCGCACAAAATATCTACAGCAGGAATTAATGGGCATGGGAATGATAGTTTCAGCATTCGTGAAAACACTAAATTAGGCATCAAGTCAGATGGTGAAGGTTCCAAACAGAGGCATGGGAAGGAGAAGCGAAAAAGAGAAAGTAAGGAGGTGAGGGAAAAAAAGGATCATTCGAGACTAAAGAAGAAAAAGAAGAAAGACAAGAATGACGAAGGGGAAATTGATAGTGCAGAAAATTCCCCACGGTCAGAGAAAAATTCGAAGCGGGTGTCTTTTTCAAATACCGTAGAGGTTTTCCCATTAGATAAGGATTGCCCTTCAGAAAAGGGATGTAGTGATTTTGGGGACGGTTTAATTCAAGGAAAGAGATTCTCAGCCGAAGAAGATAATTTGATCAGAGAAGCTATATCCAACTACATAGAGGTTAGTTTTTCCCAATGTTACCAGAAACTCTACTTGCATCTGCGAAAGTCATTTTCTGGAAAACTATTTGCAAGACGTGAAATTTAAAGTTTCTAAAACTTATACTGGAAACTTGTGGAAAACTTATGGGAAACATTTTCCATTGAGTGAGTAACCTGTTTCCTATCGCATGAGAAACCTGTTTAATTTACGTGAAAGCACATTTTTGTGTGTGTTTCTCCTATGTTTCACTTAGATGCAAAATCCTTTTTTTTAGATTATCTAGAATCTTTAGTTACTCGTTTTTGAAAAATATTACATAAATTTAATGTTACGAAAGATGTAATGTGCTGAATAAAATGTAGGAATTGAATGATTTAATGTGACCACACTTTTTTTACCTTGTTTTCTTGAAACTACTCTATCAAAATCCTATAGCCTTATGTTACATTTGAATACTTACTATTTTATTAAAAGTAACCCAACTGTGCACTCATTTACATGCAGTATAACAAATTTGTATAGTTGTTTTCTAATTTTAATCAATGTATTTCCATGTTTTTGTGACTGAAATAATTTATTAATTCTTGCTAGTTATCATGGTGTTGATAAACAAGTTAAGTTTATATAAACTTATAATATTCTTTATTCGTACATTTGCTCTCTCTCATTATATATATAATAAAAAACCCGTGCCAATGCACGGGAGGAGAGAATAACATGATTAGTCCTTGAGAAAACAAACAAAAATATATCAACCTGAAAAACTAAATGGCTGAGTGAGCCCATGCAGATAGTCTAAGTGTACACACAGTGGGGAAGTCCGCATGCCTTCTCCATCCCAAGCTGACTTGCCACACCAAATATTGAGTGTTGATGCAGTGGCGTCCAGTGCGTGCTTAGTGTTTGCTGCAACAAATGTAGTCGTAAGAGGTGTAACCATGCACCCAGTTGCGGTGATAAGTTGCAACATTGCCACCCCATTATATGAACCAACCATGTGGTATCCATCTATGATATCTCTCTCTCTCTCTCTCTCTCTCTCTCTCTCTCTCTCTCTCTCTTCCTGAACTACCTAGAGAGAGGGATTATGTTTATTTATAATGATTTCTTAACCAGGTGCAATAGGAAATAGTAAACTCAATTGTTTTAGGACTTTCCTATTCCATGGTTTCCCAATATCACTACTAGGTTTCCCAGGGTTTTCCATTACAGTTGGGTACCTTTATTACCAATTTACAAGATTTCCTTCCAATGGAAGGACTTTCCAATTCTTTCTTAATATTGTTAACAGATTAGGTCGGGGTTCTTTCTTTTGGACAAAGAAGATGACAAAGAGACAAAAAACCTATTCTTTTCTTTTAGGTATAGACAGTTGGGTCGGTGGTCAAAGATGACTTTTTATGAGACGTGTAACTCCCAGGCCATTTATGTCCTAGACCCCTTGGAAAACATAGTTTCATGTGTTTTTTGCTTATTCCAAACCTTTAGTTGTGTTTAACATTGCTTATTCACTAAAAACCATGCTTTGGATTGAATCAATTTAACAAGAATTCTTGATTATAGTTAATCAAATTTTTAGTGCAATATGAATTGTTGATTTTTTTTTTATTTCTCTAAAAACATATATAAACAAGAACAATGTTTAAAGCAATATATGTTTTCTACTAAATAAACTATAGAGAATCACATCCACAGGTTTGGATTAAGTAGAAAACACATGCAACTATGTTCTATTGTTACTATAGTTATTGTTTTATTTTTTTTTCATAAAAAGTATAATTAGATTGAGTGATTAGGGTGTACATGATATTTCTTAAATGTGATTCACTGAAGTCATGATAATTAGGTTACATAATTACAAGTCTTTCTTGCCCCATAGCAGGGTATGAATTTGGCCAGTGGAGCGGGCTTGAGGTGTGGTACTAACCCATGTCTCAAGTTTGAAAACAGCCATGCACCTTGTGTGCAAGCCGATGCGAATGGTACTGTTCCTGGGGGCATGACAATCATACAAATGGTTTTTTGTGGTGAGACAACCTTGTCTGGACCTAGTCTCCGGCCTGGGCCAGGTTTTCCCCTTTTCAATAAAAAAGGTCTTTTTTCCATGCATGTAATGTGTTCTTGATAATCCTATACACAAATATACATGATAATTATGTGAGTGGTTGTGATACTTATGTGAGAAATGAAATTGCTAACATTCTCTATAATTGTATGAATTCTATGTTTTTGTAAGGCATGCACTCCATTCTTCATATATTTCCCAGTGTTGGAAGCTAATTGAGTTTGAGAGGTGAAAAAGAAAAGAAAAGTGGAAGTAAAGAAAGATGGGAACATTGGTGCCAAATGTGGTTGCTATTTTGAAATCTAAGATTGACTGATGAAAATATTGCAAAATTGGCTAGCATAACTAGGTAAATGTCTCTGGCATGGAGACATTCACCATGCATGCGTTCATGTGTTCGTCTGTGTGTGTGTGTGTGTGTCCATAAGTGCGTTCATGCATGTGTTCATCTGTGTGCTTGTCTGTACCTGCATGCAGAAGGAGGTCGTAAGAGGCAATGTGAAAGACTTTAAAGTGACGCAGGCTGTAACTCTGGATAGAAAGGAATGGAAAAATAGGCTGATAAGGCTATCCTCATATAGTTTAGATAAGTCGTGATGATGATGATGATATTTCTGTGTGTGTAATGTGCACACAAATATGTCTGTTCTTATCCTTAAAATTCATTATTTGCTGCTATATGAAGTCCCTAAGATATTTAGCTTGTCTGTCACAGCTGAAGGCTGTGTGGGTAAATAGTGTTCTTCATGAAGGTGTGCTATTGTTTGCATCACTTTAACAGAAACTGTTATTTCATTTGGTATCTTTTTTTGTCTTTCATTCCATTGATTAGCGAGTCAAAGGCCTATAATATTTTGTTAGTCAAATGTTATGATCTGTTGGTGGCCAGCAATAATGGTTTAGGGAATTTTTTGTGCTTTCAGGAACACGGTTTTGAAGAAGATGGGCTGGAAAAGGTTCTGAACTGCAAGAAATATCCTGAAGTTAGAAATTGCTGGAGTGAAATTGGTAAGAATTAATGTTCTGTTTTATAAGATGATAATGGGTTTGGCATTCAAGTATCATATTGCATGATTTAATATGTTAATATATAATTGGTATTTGTTGATATGTGCATGTTTTTAAGAAGGTGATAGAAGGCTTGATATTCAAGTATTGTATTGCATGCATGGTTTGGTATATTCTGATTTATGGCCTATACTTTTTTTGGATAATCCATGTGAACAATCCCCCCCCCCCTCCCTTGGCTGGCCTGTGGTTGGTAAAACCCTTAAGGCCCTCCCTGCCCACCGGGGAGTACACCCAGCTTCGACCTTGCGGCAAGGGATGCCACCCGTGGGTTTCGAACTTGTGACGTCCCGTCAACTTGGTGACATTCACAAGTCGCCCCTACAGATGACCGGAGCCCTTGTGGGCTGATTTAGGGCCTATACTTGCGGTAAAGGACTTATCAATTTAGTAAATGCTTATCAGGAACTTGTCAAGACTACTGAAAATGCTTATGGCATTTTCCTCTCCTCAGCATGTCAATCATGCCACTGTCAATGTGGCATTGTAAATGTCTCCGTTTTCTTTTTGTCTTAAAATTCTCTGTCAGTAAAAGAATGTCTATTAATGCAGATAAGTGGGTGACAAGCAATCACCATGTTAGATACTCAAAATGTATTTGTGGGGAAATAAACAGAAATGAACAAGCAAGCAAAGAGTGGTCACCATGTATTGAAAATTGTCTAAGCTGGATCAGTTTCTGTGGTGAACCATGATGCCATACTCAGAGTTGAGCTGAAAGTCGTTGACAGAATGCAATCAACAGAAGAATGTAAATTCTGCTTCCCAGAGTTCTGAGGGATCAGAGATACTGAGGCATCAGAGATACTGAGGCATAGATAAAAGCATTTCAATTGTTTTGAGGAGTGGTGCATAAAAAAGAAAAAAAAGACAAATAATTTGATAAATTGAATTGGGAAAGAGTTAATAGGAAGAAATGAACAAGGACAGTGGAATTATGACAGCACCTTCAGTGTCATTTCTATTTTCTCTGGTGCAGCTTAAGAAATTTAAGTAAAGATGTAGTTATGGAACTTAGAATCGAGCTGCAAAGGACATCAACATTATCTGTCTCTGTTATGAACCATTACTAAATTATTTGTAAGGAGTTTAGTGTTTTTGGGTATTTCTAGGTCCGTAAAAGTGTTACTTTTGTGATAGAATACGAAAACTTGGATCATATACACTAAACGCAAAACAACACATAGTTATGCATGTTACATCCTGGTGCATTCAATCTCTTCAATGATAGGCAAGTTCTGAATAGAACCTTTGTATGTGTGGGCACACACACACACACACACACACACACACACACACACACACACACACACACACACACACACACACACACGCGCGCGCGCGCGCGCCCGCGCGCGTAGAGAGAGTAATGTAACTAACAAAGTGTAATCATTTTCATGCATCACCTTCAGCAATAAGAATTTATCATCGCTTTGCAATCCAAACTCTCTTGTTGCTATCTCATGTGGCAGATTTACCGTCACCCATTTCAAATGCTTCCTTGGTTTTTCCTTTTGTATGAGACTGTTTGAGCATTGCTTGAACAAAGTAGTCATCATGTGATCAGAACCATTTTAGATTTTTATGGTTCTCGGCTGTCACATCGGTGCGGGGGTGCGGCAAAATATATATATATATATATATATATATATATAAAGTCCAAAAGTTGGACATAAATAACCCTGGGTGTGTTGACCGCACCCAGGGTCAGGTTGACCGCACCGGGTGCCGCACACGCACCCGCATCATGTCACGTCGACGCGGGTGCGGCACCCAGTTGGCCGAGTCCCTGTGACATAGGTTCTCGGATTTGATGGCATATCTGCAAGGATATGGCATGTTAACTTAGTACAGGTAGGGCAGAGCCTAAGCAAAATTCTGCAAACATTAAACCCTGCAAAAAGGAAAAGGCCAAATTTTGGGCCATGTAAGGCAGCTGTGAACATCATCAGGGATGTAATCAATATTTTGATTGGTAGTGTAAGAAAAGTAAAAAAATCATGGAAGTTGTGACTATTAGATCTCATTATCAGACCTCTCAATGGCAACATACACGAATCATCATCACAAGAGAAACTGACAGTCTGACACCAAATCACCGGGGTTTCAGTTGGCAATGATTGATATCTCCAATCCAATGCATAAGAAGACTGTTCAGGAGGTCACATCTATGAGGACAAAAATTCAGTCAATAGATCCTTCTCCAATCAGATATGGCTAAAGCCCTAAGCAACACTGACTCAACATAAGCTAACTCCATGTAAATGAGTCTGGTTCTGTGGTTTCCTAACAAGGTTTACCACAAAACCTTTTCTGTCACCATAAAAAATGAGACAGCCACCACGTTGGTGCATATTTTGAATAATGCTAGTTAACTTGGAATTATCATCTAATAGAGTATGTTTTCCTGTAAACAAGAAATTTACATTACTTTCACTTCAGTTTATTTTGTGCAAAATTTAGCAAACAAAAATGCACAGAATCATGGAGATTTCTACATAAGGTCTATGTATATGATTGCTTCGGGTGCACACAGAATTTGATAGACTATTTAAGGTGCTATGTTCACAACATAGGGCCTCTCAAGGCAATAACAGAAACCTTCAGAAAAAGTCTACCATAACTTTACACATGGTAACAGTTAAATTTTAGGATGTTTTTCTCCCATACATCTTAGCAATCGTGCAGCTATTTTCTACTCTTAGTATAGGTCATAGTAGTTTGTTTTTTTCTTTCCTTAAATGTTGGAGAAACTCTTTAACAACTGCCATGGTCTCTTTGCTATCTACCTCAGCTGCTAGATTACCTTGGAGGTCTCAAAAAAGCATTTATGTTCGAGCACATGTAATATATCAAAGGTCTGATGAACGCAAATGGGATGATGAAGAACGAAATGCTGTCCGAAGGTACTTTGATCATTTAAGAAAGTTTATAATGTGTCTTTGAAATATTCTTGCACTATTAGAGTGATCTCTTCTCAAACATTCCAATATTAAGATGATATCTCAAACAAAATTTGTGTTGTTGATTGCTTTGGGTTGTTTACTGTTAATGCAGTTTAAGCATGTGACATATTTATGTGAACATAATTTGAATATAGGTTTGTTGAATTACATGGAAGAAAGTGGAAGAAAATTGGAGATGATCTTGGGAAACATAGATTTCATGTTAAAGATCTTTGGCGTAGAACAAAGTTATCATCCTATAGAACTGGTAAGAATCATGTAACTATGGTTATAGCAACTATGCCTTTCAAATAGTAATGGTGCATTTTAAGAAGCTTTGTTATCTGCTCAGATATTCAGGTGTTTACTTATTAGATGGTGCCACACTTTCATGGTTTGCATGTTGTTTTTCAAATATAAATTAGTAATGAATGACATGGAGTCATGGATCTGTGAGTGATAGGTAACTGCTGAAGAATTTTGTTTCTTTATTGTGGCACTCTGTACCTCGATGAGGAATTGGAGCAAGAACATATTATTCCAAGAAATTTAGGAGTCCTTAGGCAAAACCAGTCAAGACTTGAGTTTTCGGCAAACTAGGGTTGTGAAAAAGGATGACTTTGTTAACTCATAACATCCTTTTTATAAGAATTTATAAGAAGTGAGATGCAATGGTCATAAAAAGCCCATGAATCTAGACAAAAACACCTCATATCAGAGGTTATTGCAAAAAAAAAAAAGATATCTGGGCAAAAATGTCTTCATATGGAGGAGGGCCGTCGCACTCTGTTTATATGTCGTAATTTCACATTTAGGGTCGCAGGAGTTGTCTACTTTCTTATTGCTGATGCTTGATCTTGAAAATATGTTAGCACCATCAATTTTGTTTGTAAAAGAAAGCATTATCGTGTAGACTGTGTGACTTCCATTTTAAGGAAGTACTGGAGATGGCCTAGATCAGCCATGTCAATTTTTTTTTCTGGAGCTGGTTTTGAATATACTCAATGCCTTTTCAGTCACTTCCAGGTATCATAATATCACCAACATAGAGAAGTAAAATGACAATACTGGCAGAAAACAATTTAACAAAAATGGTAGTGTTAGTATGTCATGATTTAAATAAAACTTTCAACATAATACTACTGAATCTCTTAAACCAAGGAGGTGCCTCTATGAGATACAACAGTCATAAAAAGTACAAGAATCTGGACAAAAATACTACATAAACTAAAAGACAATATTTCCCTATTCAGACAAATTATGAAACTGTCCCTAAAGAGGTAAAAAAAAAATACAAAAACTGCATTTTATACACAAATATTACAACATAATAAGCGTACAACTTATCATTAGTCATGTCTGCTATTCTTGTTGGTAAACGGCATAGATGCAGGTCAGCGTGGAGTCCCTGTTCTTTTATTAAGAGGCACTTGTTCAAAAGGGCAAGTTCTTTTGAACCAATGTAGCAGGTCAACTGTCCTTTATTTAGAAGTTCTTCGTTATATGGTTATAGACAAAGGACCTGGATGACATAAAACACATGCACAAATAAGTTAGTCATATATTACATGGCTTTCTTGCTTCACATGGTATATTATGTTCCAGTTGCTTAAGTCCCAATTATTTCTCTTCGTGAAGCCTGGGCTGCAACTGATTTACTGTTCTAGGTTTTGTAGATTTTTGCAATGATTTTGTCATTAGTTCTAGGAGTTTTGTTGACACATGTTAGTAGAATATGATGCTATCTAGAGCGTATAGATTGAGGCTGCAGACAGATCGGATACTGGCTAGATCCTGCCTGATCAGAATCTGAATCCAAATTTTGCATGAATCTGAGTCCGAATCTGAAAAAGACCCCTAATATACAATACTTTTATGTTGATATTACCTCTCCTCTCCTATGGATTTATTCTTGATTATTATCAGTTCAGGCTATAGCCAAATTATGAAGAGATCAATCATTGACATTTTGATTTTGAAAGTCCAAAAAAAGTGTGGTAGAATGTGAATATTTTCTAGTCCATGTTATGCCATATAATATAACTTCTAGTGCTTAAAAGCATATTAAGCTCCTTTCAGTATATTTATCTATGCTTTCTTCAACAGTGGCAATCATTCTTGTGGAAGTTGTTCCTTGCTAGCATATTAAGCCCCGAGTGTTTTTTCATGTCTTTTGTTTTGGTCATATTACAGGGCCGTGGTCTCAAGAGGAGTATCAGCAGTTATTTGATATGGTCAACTTAGATTTGCAGATGAAAGCTTTTGAAGAGAATAAAATAAAGCATGCCATGGTTGGTCAATAATTTATAGCGTATAACTAGAAAAGATTAGCATTACCAGTTGTTCACTAAATAGTGTGGCTCTGTTTAATAGTTATCCAGTTTAATTACTTGATATTTCTGAGTGATGCACTATTTTTTGCAGCTGCGTGATAATATATCATGGGAGGCAATAAGTGACAAGTTGGCTACTCGAAATCATACAGCTTGCTGCTTGAAGTGGTCTCTGCATAACCCTTATATGCATTTTCTTTTATGTTACTACATGCCGTGCTGGATGAGATGGACTTTGATTTGTGGGTACTACTTTAGTGTGCATGTCATGCTTGAGCTTCTCTATTCTGACCTATGTCACATGGGTGCGGGTGTGCGGGTGTGGCACTTTCAAAAAACTCTGGTGCGGGGGTGCGGCAAAATATATATATATATATATATATATATATATATATATATATATATATATATATATATATATATATATATATATATATATATAAAGTCCAAAAGTTGGACATAAATGACCCTGGGTGCATTGACTGCACCCAGGGTCAGGTTGACCGCATCGGGTGCGGGTGCGACACCTAGTTGGAGAATCCCTGTGACATATAGGGCAAAAAAAAATTTGCAAAAAAAATTCTTGGCAATTTTTTTTAAGTCCGAAAATTGGACCAAAATGACCCTGGGTGCGTTGACCGCACCCAGGGTCGGGTTGACCACACCCGGTGCCGCACCCACACCCACACCCACACCCACACCGCACCCGCACCCGCTAACCGAATCCCTGTGACATAGATTCTGACATTATTTGAAAATTTCCACTGCTCCTTTTATTTATTTGTTATTTTCTCCTTTATTCTAAAAAAAATTTATTTGTTAATTTGTTCTTATATATTTTTTGATTTCTTTGATTGATATAGATTAAAGTTAAAATATAAGTTCATATTGTAGATATGTCCATGAACTTTTTTCTGCTTAACTGAATATTGATTTCATGTTTGTATGTGGCTTGCTTGATAAAGTTTATTGAAAATTATTGAGATTTTCTTTTTTTTTCCCAGATTTTTGTGTGTGTTGTTCACCATGTGCCGCAGCTGCGTGCACACCATGTGCCACAGCCACACACACACAAGGGCCACAGCTGCGCATGCACCCTATTCCATAGCTTTGAAAATTTGGCAACGTGAGAAATACAAAATGACAGTTTGACATGATTTCAGCTTAGTCTTCAAATGGATTTATTGACACTAGCGAATTAGTTTAATACGTTGCACTATTGAAAATTAAATTGAAAAGATTTTTTCGAATTGATGATAGATAATTTTTTTTCTAGCAAACATGCACTTAATAACATGTAATTAAAATGGAGTAGAGAGCTGCTAGTAGCATGATTTATTGTGGAAAGGTACTTCTGTGAATGGATCTTTTATCCCCTACTATAAGTGCTAGGATATGTGTTCCTAGAAGTTGCCGAGACACAATGGCATTACATTCAGAAATAAATAATATAAGATATGTTTCTAGATAAAACACATGATGCCTATGCATTCATGGCTTTATTCCATTCAGGACGCAGTAGTCATTGTACTCTTTGTCATCACATAATCTGAAATCTGCTACAATTAAGCTTACTGTGGATTTCAATCGTAAATTCTTGTCTGGATTTCTACTTGACATTAGTTACTACTTTTTTTAGGTACAACCAACTGGCATCACCTTTAGTGAAAGCTGGGTGTTGGGCCGATGTTGATGATTACCAATTATTGGGAAGGTGATTATTTTTCCTTTGTAAATGTGAACACTAGATATAGGAAGCTATTGCCTTTGATAGTCTCCATGTGTATAATTACAAGAAACTAGGAGATTTAACGAATCAATGTGGGAATGGGTTCACATCTTAGTTGAAAGAAGTTGCATATATATATATATATATATATATATATATATATATATATATATATATATATATATATATATATATATATATATATATAGGGAGAGAGAGGAGGTTGCTGGCTACTCCGATCTGTGCCTGCCGCAGCCTACCGGGCTTTTGAAGAGTTATTTTCTGTGTTTTTTTCAAATCTGACCATACAGATGTGTTCTACGTGCTTGATTTTATAGGAATCAACTTTTGCATTGTTTGATTCCGATACGTAAGTAGGTTTTTATAAGGTTTGAAAATCGATGGTGTAAAATTTTTATAAATATTATAAATAATATTTTTTTAATCTAACAAACTCAATCCAAGTATTGTTCCTAGCAAATCAACCATGCTGAATGCATCTGCAGTGTCAGATTTGCGAAAAACAACCCTGAAACCCCCCATTCGTTTGTGGGTAGTCTGTGGCAGTTATGTAACAGAGTAGGCAGCAACCCTCTACTATATATATACATTTATATATGGATAATGTTTGCTACTATCGTCGGTAAGGAACCCCCTAGCGAAAAAATGTAATATTTTTATTTTTTTGTGTTTTTTTGCTCATCTGACCCTTTGGATATGATCTCGTATTAAGTTTAGTAGACACTGGCATTTGGATAATGTTTTTCTGACTCATATGTCATATTTTGACGGTTGAAAAATCAATGGCTTACAATGTTTTGTCAAAAAAACATCAACCAAGGGTTGATTCATATTATTTTTACCATGCTGAACACATCCATGAGGTCAGATTTGGTCAAAACAGTCTGTCTCTATGAGTTCCAGCTAAAGGTTCCTTACTCACGAGGGTAGCAAATGCTATGTCATCTTGGATCATAGTTTTTTAACATAAAACGTGTTTTTTTGAGGTTTGAAAATTTGGTACATTGTAGGCCATTGATTTTTCAACTGTCGTAAAATCTGGTATATACATCAGAAAAACATGATCCAAAGGTCAGTTTCTACTGAACCTGATATATAGATCACATCTGGAGGATCAGATGAGAATAAAAACTGCAAAAATTGAAATTGTTGCATTTTTCACTAGGGGTTCCTTACCCACGAGGGTAGCAAACATTATCCCGCATATATATACACACACACAAAGGAGAGCAGCCCACTAGCCGTTAGAATGACCTAAAAGCTAGCTAAGCTAACCATTATGCCATCCTAATGGATATAAAAAAAAATCATTTTGTCAATTATGAAACGCTCAAGAAAGAGTATACTATACAAGAGGGTATAACCCCTATATACATACATACACACACAAAGGAGAGGCGCCTGCTAGCCATTATCTAGCCTAATGGCTAGAGAACGAAAAGACAAAAATGCCCATGAAGGCCATTAAAAATAGAAATAAAAGAACAAAGTAAAGGCATGGAAAATACAAGAAAAGAAAAAAATATGAAAATACATAACACTTGTAATACTATATATATTTTTATATACACACATAAATATGTTACATATATTTTAACACTCCCTCTCAAACTTCTAGTGTCAAGATTGAAGGTTTGTCAAGGAGGAAAAGAAAGTGAGGTGAAGGCAACACCTTGGTTATTAAGTTGGCAAGCTAATATTATGACTAAACATACGACAACTCTGTAGTTTTCTTTAATAATTCTCCATGAATATAATGACATGTAATGAAATATGCGAAAATATAAAACAAGGGCCTCTAAGGGCTTACAAGATCATAAACACAAAGGGCACATGCACATACACAAGTCCAACTAAGGGACAATACAAGAGCACAAAGACACTACACAAGCACTAAGTGCATTCAAGACAACAAAAAATTTAAAAGATGAACACAAGATCATAAAAAATATATATTTTATTGAGCATGAATGCTTAAGAGAAACATTAAGAAATGAAAGGGGATAAAAACCCCTATTTATACACATACAAGAGTGAGGGAGACCTCAATAAAGCTGTTGGACTGCTCCAACAGCTCTATTTGGTATTTGACCAAATAGTTCCTATAAAAACAGAAAAGGACAAAAAACAAGAATAAAGTAAAAGTACTAATGTGCTCCTAATGGGCACAACCTATTACAAGGATTGAAATGATCAAAATACCCATAATGGGTATTTACCTATTTATCATTATAAATAATATAAATATATGTATATATATACATGTACAACTTAACAGTCCATCTCAATGTGATTTGTACTGACTAGTCTCGTATAGTCTACAACTAGCCTTTTTAAGGATTCACCAACTAGGTACTGATTGCTCTTGACTACATAGCAAAGGTTAAAGGATAGTTCAGCCGATATAGGAAACTTCAATAAGTTCAGTAAGCAAGCACCAAAAAACACAAAGTCAATCAAGGAATTACCGATATCAAAGAAAACAACCACCATTCTTGATACAATACAGTAACAAGAAGGTCAAATGCTAAAATAGCTGTTGAAACACTATATGGGCAAAGAAAGAGTTATCTTCTGCTATAATGTTCCTCAAAACTTCACCAAATCACTAAATCTCACATCTAGACCATATTCAACAGTCTCCACATAAAAACTAATAAAATACATCCATTTAAGGACATCAAAAACCACAAATAATGACATAATCAAGAGATTTTGAAGATTGGTTATTGTTCACCGCCTCTTTCAGAAAATCAAAGAAAAATCCACCAAAAATCATGAACTTAACATATCGTCTCAATTCTTGATTCATTCAACTCCTAAAATTGAGCTTGACCAAAGCCCTACCTTAATCAAGTGAAAACTTCATCAGTGATATGACTGTTGCTGATGTCAACAATGTGAATCCTGAGGCAGACCTTCCACAATCCATAATGAAGTCTTCTTCTTCCATAATCACCTTCTCACAGTCTTTTCTTGTTTGAATATGACTCTGATACCATATCAAAGCAAGATGAGACAAGCACAAGCGAGAGAACAAGAGAGAATCATCAAGAGAAACTTCATTGGCAAGAACAATACAAGAAACTACAATGTATAGGTCATCCCCCCATTATAATTTCCTATTATAAAAATGGACAAGAATGATCTTAGACTTTTTTACTTTACAACAGCATTAAGTGGACAACACTATCCTCACAAACAATGAAAAACAACACTATCCTCATAAACAATGACAAACCACATGTAGTGGGGTAAGGATCAAATACACAAGATACACTATAGGACATCACAAACCACATGTAGTGGGTTAAGGATCAAATACACAAGATACACTATAGGATATCACTGAACAACAGTTAGTGAACGAAAGGACTAAATGCCCGTGAAGGGCATTAAAAATACATATAAAAAATAAAGACGGAAAAATATGAGAAAAAAAAACACATAACACCTTATAATACTATGTATATACATATTCATATATTTTAACAGTGACAGGCTAGCCAGGAGACAACCCATAGTGGCATTTAAACCAAACATATACCTGTTAAGTTATTTTTATTTGTTTGACACTTGGTCATTTAAAAATGAAAGAGTTAAGAATTTGAGGAGACTTTAGATATGGATCACGTGAAATTCAAATGTGAACCATATATCAAAGCAGGATGTGTCAACTATCTCCTAGTTGTATTTCACATGCAACACTATAATTTGGCTGCATTTCTTATCCTATTTCCATACCAATAAGAAAGTTTCTGCTGCTTTGTTTCGTCAACTTATACTCTGTCAACAGAATAGGTTTTGATCTTTGGCATGTGCTATCTTTAATTCAGACTTTTGGAATTGGACGCATGCAATATGGATGATGTTGATTGGGACAGTCTTATTGATAATCGGTATGCTGTGCTGAACCCTGTATGTCTGCTTGTTCCTTGCTCCTTTGTAACTCTTCACTGTAACTAAAACGTTGACATGTTGCTAATTTCCTTTTTATCTTTTTCGTATATTGATAAATCTCTTCCTCATTCCAGTCTGAAACAAATGTTACTCTGTTATTTGATGATGATGATCATGATATGTGTGTGTGTGTGTAACAGTGGATGTCCATCTCGTCGGACGCCCATCGAATGTCTCGCGCACCGATGTGGTGCAAAGACTCCTTAGCGGCGGTCAGCAACCACCGATAAAGGCTGTTTTTGTGCAGAATTAGTGCACGCCGCTGTGACGCTACGCCCATCTCATATATATATATATATATATATATATATATATACTAGCTCTAGCTCTGCTTTTGTTTGACTATCTGAACTTTTTTGTTGTTTTGTGTTTCTTTTCTTTTCTTCCTATTTTTTGTTGCATTTATAGATCAGGGGAACTTTGCCGAAAGCGCTGGCTCCAGATGACCAAACATGTAGGCGAAAATTTGGCTAAGCCATTTCCGGAACAGGTGCAACTTCTTGCTTCGAGGTACTGTCCCAGTCTACTGGAGTGATTTTTAGTTTGTGAGTGCATCAGCAAGTGCATTCTTAAAGTTGGCTTTTGGAGAAAGGGAAAAAAGTTCAGCAACATTTGATCCCCCAAGAGCGGCAGTGGACAGTAAGTCCTAATGTCCAACGGTGGCATCTCTGTGCGATATTCTATGTGGTATTCAGGTTCTGATCATGGCATTCAGGCTTTGCGCATAATGCGATTTTGGAGTGCGAATCAATCGAACCATACAAGTGGCAGTGAACAGCAGTCGATATTTACTTCTTTATGCTTCAATTTAACCATTACAACTGTTTTCTATGTAGCATATCACAATGCATGTTTCTTGTACCAAATGAGATGTAGGTTTCCACCAGTCGCTCGGATGAGTACTTTAGGTCTGAGATTCAATATCGAGATTGACTTGGTTGTACTTTGTAATCATTTGCGAGACATTGATTGAGTTATCAAACCAAAGCGTGGAGCTTAATTTCATCAAGATGGCAATGTGACAATTGCGTTCATGTTCTTTTGAAAGAAACACTGTACACATTTACAAGAATATAAGATGTGGAGCAGACTAGCACTACACCCACCTGGTAAGTGCGACTTGTGAATGTCACCAAGTTGACTGGATGTTACAAGTTTGAAACCCATGGGTGGCGTCCCTTGCAACAAGTTTGAAGTTGAGTGTACTGGCCTCAAAGGTTTTACCAACCCGAGGCCAGCCAATGTGTAGTAAGTGATTTGGAGGGGAGGGGTGGGGTTCTTTCCCTGGGATTATACCAAACAAATAAGTATATAAGATGTGGATTGGAAAACACTGTTACCAATAAATAATATCATAAATACATAATACCAAAACATGTGGAAGCTGGTAAAGGTTGGATTTGATGGACCATGTACATCCAACTGAGCTATTCTTTTGATATTTTGGTCCCAAAGGTTGGATTAAAGACTCAGGTTGTGTGCTATCCTCCGGATATGCTTTCAAATCCTAGCCAAATCTAAAATAAAGAGAAAGGACAAAAGAACATGGTCCCAATTAGATCACTACTGTTCGCACCCATACCCCGGCCTTTGTAGTATAGCACATCCCCTTTCTTTTGGAAGTGGGGATGGCTGTTAGGGGGAACTCCTTCCTTCCTCCACCAGCTGTTGAGTTTCAGAACTTTACAGGCCCGACTTCCCCAATTACAAGAAATAGAAGATATAACACATAGGAAGCTGACTTCCCCAATTACAAGAAATAGAAGATATAACACATAGGAAGCTGCATTCTTCTTCCATGTGCTTAGACAAGGCATTGGCTGCTCGGTTTGTAGGGATGGCAGTGGAGCGGGATGGAGGCGGGGGACAAGGTCGCCACCCCCACTCCGTCTTAAAATTTTGCCCTCTATCCCTGCACAGATTTTGATTTTAACATTTATCCCGGTTTCATATCCTCCATCCCTGGTCCAAACGGGGCAAGGCAGGGCGGGCCCGTTTCTCTCTGATCCACTGTCATCCCTAAAGGTATTTTAGTTACTTTACTAACAGAGATCAGGGATGGGGCGGTGAAATGTGTAAGACCATCCCTGCATGGGTTTTGATTTTAACCTTCATCCCTGCCTCTGTTTCATGTCCTCCATCCCCGGTCCAAATGGGGCAAGGCGGGGTGGGGCCCCGTTTTCCCTCTGTCCACTGACATCCTTATCTGTTTGTGAGACCCTTCTTGTACTCAAGTGTGAAATCATATCCTTGGAGACATGGTATTCCAGAATCAAACCTGGTTGGACCTTCCTAATGATCGGACCCTCATAAGGTAACAAGTGCATGGAAACAGGAAATCAACTAATGTAAAGGCAGTGATCCATCAATGGAAAGTTGGCCTCACTGAATGAGTAGTTTAAAACCCATTGACTCGCTTCTCGTTGGAGAATGGATCAATTTGATGGTTTGGTGCAGTGAGCGGCTTTCCTTCTCTACTGATATCGAGAATTGGGGTCGAACAAGAAGCACGCTGTGACCATGGATTGTGTTGGGTTTCCCTCCTTTGTGGGATCCATTGGTTCGATGCACATTCAGTATCGCTGTAGAATTTCAAGCACGACGCCTGATCTTCTTGAGGACAATTTTCGTATTCACTGGATAGCGATTTGTAGAAGTTCTCTCAGCTGAATGATGATTCAGTTGTTCGGAGTTTGAGGATCAGTGATTTATCGATAATGATTTGGCGAAGAGTGCTTTAACCTGAATAGTGATTTGCAGTACTCGCTGGATAGCGATTTGCAGTACTCGCTAGATAGCAATTTGTGGTATCGCTGCATAGTGATTTATAGTAATCGCTAGATAGCATTTGTGGCTTCAGCTGGATAGCGATTTGTGCTAATGTGCTTCAGGCGCATTGTAAGTTGTGCAAGACATTTAGTCTTTCACATTAAATGCGGGTCTCGTCCTCTATTTAAGGGATGGATGAGAGAGCAAAAAAGAGAAGAAGCAGAAAAGAGCGAAAAGGTGTGAGAAACTCTTTTAGGGCACCGAAAGGGTGTAAAGTGAACAAAAGCAAGAAGTGCTGCTACACTTCTTTTAGGACAACTTCGTCAAGCTGGTTCTTTATATCATTCATTCTTTGTTTCTCAGTGAGGTATATCATCTTGTTCATTTCGTTACACCTTGTGTGTTTGTAAGGTGTATGCCTTTTGGCCACTCTGTAATCTTTGTTTGAAGAAAGTGGAAGTTGCTGACTTATTTGTTGTTATGGACGTACCTCAGTTGAGAGGGAACCATGCAAATTGTTGTGTGTTGTTTTGTTTCTGCTATTGGTTTGTTTTGGTTTTATTTCTTCCATTGTCATTGCTTTATTGTTTTCATCGATTCACACTTGTGGGGAGACCCGGTACGTCCATTTTAACCTCATCATCTGGTATCAGAGCTTTGGTTTTTAGTCTTAGTTCGTCATATATTTGTGTGTGAGTCATGGAGAACAACGTTGGTCGCATGATCAATTTGAATGACACAAACTAGATGACATGAAAAACAAAAATGGAAGACCTTTTGGTTTGTAAAGATCTGGATGGACCTATAGAGGGTGATAGCAGCAAACCAGAAGAGATGAAAGATGACGAATGAAGAAAGCTAGACCAAAAGGTTGTCAGTTTCATTCGGCAATGGATAAATGATAGTGTCTTTCATCATGTATCCACATAAACTTCGACGCATGATCTTTGGACCAAACTGAAAAGTCTTTATAATAGAAAGACGACAGTGAATAAGGCCTTTCTATTTTGAAAGCTTGCGAACCTCAAATACAAATATGACAACTCTATTGCAGAGTATTTAAATGAGATCAAAAGCATTGTAAATCAGTTTGCTACAATAAAAATCACTTTTGATGATGAGTTATAAGCCTTATTGCTCCTTAGTTTCCTTCCTGAGAGTTGAGAAACCTTGGTGGTCACAGTCAATAACTTCGCACCTGATGGAACGGTAATAATGAGTCAAGTTACCAGTAGTCTTCTAAATAAAGAGACGAGAAGAAAGTCGTCAGGTCCTTCTACCTCTGAGGCACTTGTGATTGAAAACTGGGAGAGAAACAGGAGTAAGAGCAAGGCTCCACACTACCGTGGCAAATCCAAAGGCCACTCACACTCGAGCTCAAAGAAAGATGTTGAGTGTTATTATTGCCACAAGAAGGGGTGTATGAAACAAGAGTACAGAAAGCTCAAGTTCAAAGAGCAGAGCTCAAAAAAAAAAGTATAGTGCCACAACTGCAATCACAGATAGAGAGATCATGGTTATGTGTGATGGCACTAGCATCAATCTGATCGGTCAAGAGACTGATTGGGTTATTGACTCTGGAGCTTCATTTTATGTTACCTCACAGGCTAATTTCTTCACTTCCTACTCTCAAGGTGATTTCGAGAATGTCCGAATGAGAAATGAAGATGTGTCGAAGATTGTTGGCATTGGCGATATTTGCTTGAAAACAAATGTTGGCTGTAAATTATTGTTGAAATATGTGAGGCATGTACCAGACATCCGACTGAATCTGATCTCTGTCGGAAAGTTGGATGATTACAACAACACCTTCAGTGATGGAAGGTGAAAGTTAACCAAGGGTTCCTTGGTGGTAGCAAAAGGAACTAAGACCTGCTCTCTCTACACTTTGCAAGCGAAGACCTGCAAGAGTGTTGTGAATGTTGTGGAGACTGGCTCATCTACAGAGATATAGCATAGAAGGCTCAGGCATATGAGCGAGAAGGGACTACAAGTCCTAGTTAAGAAAGAGCTCCTGGCTGGTGCAACAGGTACATCTTTGGAACCTTGTGTTCATTGCTTTCATGGTAAACAAAGCATAATTTCTTTTCATAGAAGCATTGCATCTAGAAAATCTCATGTTCGAGATCTTGTACATTTTGATGTCTGTGGACCTTTGAAGGTCAAGACACTTGCTGGTGCATTGTACTTTGTAACTTTCATTGATGATCACTTTAAGAAAGTCTGAGCTTATACACTGAGAACTAAAGACCAAGTTCTAGATGTATTCAAGCATTTTTAGGCCATGACTGAAAGAGAAATTGACAGACAGTTGAAGTGTGTTCGCTCGGATAATGGTGGCGAATACATTGGGTCATTTGATCAGTATTGCACCAATCATGGCATTAAGCATGAAAGGACTGTGAGGATGACACCTCCTCACAATGACGCAGAGAAAGGATATGATGAGACATAAATTGAGGGGGATCCAACACCACAAGAGTCACTTCCTCAGACTCCGATAAGGAGTTCTACCAGAGAGAAACAGTCATCCAGGAAATACTTATCAAATGAGTATGTAATGATTACAGATCAAGGTAAGACAGAAACTTTTGAAGAAGTTTTGGAGGACGAAAATCAAACTGAGTGGCTTTAAGGCAATGAAAGAGGAAATGAATTCATTGTATGAGAATCACACATTTGATTTGGTAAAGACACCTAAAGGGAAGAAAGTGTTGAAGAACAAGTGGGTCTGCAGGCAGAAGACTGATGGGATCAACTCTCAACCTAGATACAAGGCACGACTTCTAGTGAAAGGTTTTGCTCAGAAGAAGGGAGTTGATTTTGATGAAATCTTCTCACCAGTTGCAAAGATGTCCTCCATTCGAACTGTGCTTGGTATAACTGCAAGCATGCATTTGGAAGTTGAGCAGCTTGATGTGAAGACTGCATTTCTGCATGGTGACTTGGAAGAATAAATTTATATGGAGAAACCTGAGGGCTTCATTGACAAGGGTAAAGAGCACCTAGTCTGCAAACTGAAGAAGAGCTTGTATGGATTGAAGCGAGCACCAAGACAGTGGTATAAGAAGTTTGATTCCTTTATGACTGAGTATGAATATTCAAGAACCTTCACAGACCATTGTGTGTTTGTGAAGAAATTTTCAGATGGTAATTTTACCATTCTCTTGCTTTATGTGAATGATATGTTGATTGTGGGCCAAGACATCACCAGGATAAACAAGTTAAAGTTGGAGCTGAGTGAGACCTTTGCCATGAAGGATTTAGGTCCAGCAAAGCAGATTCTTGGGATGAGAATCGTTCGTGACAGATCACATGGGTTGATCTGGTTATCGCAAGAGAAGTATATCAGAAAGGTTCTTGAGAGGTTCAACATGGACAAAGCAAAGCCTGTTATTGTCCACTTGCAGGCCATTTCAAACTTAGCTCAAGTCAATGTCTTGCAAATGATGAAGAAGGAATTGAGATGCAGAAAATTCTCTATGCTTCAGTAGTAGGTTCGTTGGTGTATGCTATGGTCTGTACTCGACCAAACATAGCTCATGTTGTTAGTCGATTTTTGTCAAATCCAGGGAAGAAACACTGGGCAACAGTGAAATGGATTCTGAGGTATCTTCAGGGCACTTTGAAGTTGAGCCTATGTTTTGGAAAAGGTGAACCTATTCTTGATGGGTTCACAAATTCTGATATGGTTGGCGATGTAGACAGTAGAAAGTCTACTTCTGGGTATTTGATTACTTTTTCAGGGGGAGCAGTTGCATGGCAGTCGAAATTACAGAAATGTGTAGCTCTCTCTACTACAAAAGCTAAGTTTATCGCCATTACAGAAGCCAGTAAGGAATTGTTGTGGGTGAAGAAATTCTTGCAAGAGTTGGGTTTAAAGCAAGAAGAATAAGTTCTTCACTGTGATAGCCAGAGTGTGATTCACTTGAGTAAGAATTCCTCGTTTCATTCAAGATCAAAACATATCGATGTCCAATACCACTGGATTTGAGATGTCTTGAATAAAAAATTACTGCAACTGGAGAAAGTGCATACTGATGACAATACATCAGATATGTTGACCAAGTCATTGCCCAAGGACAAGCATGAGAAGTGTCGATTCCTAGCAGGAATAGAAGAAGCTTCCACATAAGCCGGGAAGGGGGAGAATTGTTGGGTTTCCCTCCTTTGTGGGATCCATTGGTTCGATGCACATTTAGTATCGCTTCAGAATTCCAAGCACAACACATGATCTTCTTGAGGACTATTTTTGTATTCGCTAGATAGCGATTTGTAGAAGTCCTCTCAACTGAATGACAATTCAGTTGTTTAGAGTTTGCGGATCAGCGATTTGTCGATAACGATTTGGCGAAGAGTGCTTTAACCTGAATAGTGATTTGCAGTACTCGCTGCATAGCGATTTGTGGTATTGTTGCATAGTGATTTATGGTATCGCTGCATAGCGATTTGTAGTAGTCGCTGGATAGCGATTTGTGGCTTCAAGTGGATAGCGATTTGTGCTAATGTGCTTCAGGCACATTGTAAGTTATGCTAGACGTTTAGTCTTTCACATTAAATGTGGGTCGCGTCCTCTATTTAAAGGATGGATGAGAGAGCAAAAAAGAAAAGAAGCAGAAAAGAGCAAAAATGTGTGAGAAACTCTTTTAGGGCACCAAAACGGTGTGGAGTGAACAAAAGCAAGAAGTGATGCTACACTTCTTTCAGGACAACTTCGTCAAGCTGGTTTTTCAGATCATTCATTCTTTATTCCTCAGTGAGGTATATCCTTTTGTTCATTTCGTTACACCTTGTGTGTTTGTAAGGCTTATGCCTTTTGGCAACTCTGTAATCTTTGTTTGAAGAAAGTGAAAGTTTCTGACCTATTGGTCGTCGTGGATGTACCTCAGTTGAGAGGGAACCACGTAAATCATTGTGTGCTATTTTGTTTCCGCTATTGGTTTGTTTTGGTTTTATTTCTTCCATTGTCATTGCTTTATTGTTTTCATCGATTCACACTTATGGGAAGACCCGGTACGTCCGTTTTAACCCCATCAGATTGGAGTTGAAACAGATTTGAATCGGCAGGTCTAGTGTGTTCCCGCACTACTTCTTTCCCATTGTTTTTCCTAAAGCATGTTGGAGGTCAAGTTGTTCGTGGGAACTCACATCTTTAAACATTGCTCAAATTCAAGGGTACATTGGAAAAAGTAATGGCATATTTGGTTTAAAATGCATAGCTGCTTGAAAGCATGCATAATTATGAAGCTAAATTCATGCTTGTGTAGCCCACAAGGACTCTAAATACCTGGCAAGGTGGTAGGCTTAAGACATTCAAGATAAAGGATGTCAATGAGTTGGATTCGCAGGGTGTGTGGCACTTGTTGCAAGGCCAAAAATTACATAAAACTATCTCCAAAAGAGAGTACTTGTCGAGTTTTACACCACACACACCAAAGAGCCAAAGTGAACGCAGTCAATATTGTTGAAAGCACACCTAATCTAACACTTAAAATTTTAATATTGTTGAAAGCACACCTAATCTTTGTCATGGTTAATTAAAAAAAAACTTAGATTTACCTCCATCAAACTTGTTCTAAATGTGTCTACAATTACCAAAACTTAGGCATTTTTTTATTATCACAAGAACTTTAGCTGTGCTTTTGAAAATTTATGGAAGGGTGCATTTGGATACTTTGGATGAGAATTCTCATGGAAAGTGAATTCTCATTCCATGAAAATATTAAGAATGAGAACTGTCAATCTTTAGAATTCTGTTGTTTGGATAACTCAAGCATACCCAAAGAATTCCTTTGGAAATTCTCATTGTGTTGCCATTTTCAGCCATTTGAATGAAATTTTCAAGAGCTTTCTCATCATTAGCTCTTTGAACATAACTAGAAAGCACAGTGTTCCATGAGACTGCACCACAAATGTCTATTTCTTGGCAGTCATTCACTGAACACTGTAACTGCATCATTCAGAGTTCCACACTTAGGATACATGTCAATAATCGTTCTACCCAAAATACTAGTGAAATTTTCAGTTTTAACCCAAAAGGAGTGACATAAGACAGTTCTAACAAACTCGTAGTTCAAATTTTGCATGGCAGTGAAGGTGAAATCATCCAATAAGATACAATTTTCTTGCATTTCTCTGAAAAATCCAACAACTACTTTGCGGACATGCTGTTGTAGCCAGAGATGAGAGTTATAGTTGATTATGTCTGTTTGGGACCAATTTGAAGACACATCGGGCTTCAAGGAGGTTATTGTTTCTTATATAACCATTGATCATGGTGTTCCATGCAAAAATGTTCATGTCTGCCATTTCATCAAACAATTGGAGAGCCTCATTATAATGACCCGAGCCAGGGCCACTCAAGTGGGTTCGTGGACATTAATTCTTATAAAAAATTTACCAAAATAATCTTGAAAACCATCCTAGATTTTTTTTATATATATAACAAGGTCCATTCATCCATCATTAATACTAACCATCAAGGTTTAATGAAAGTAAAATATTCAGATTACATATTCCAAAATAAAAATGCAGAAATAAAAGCAAAGTACTTTCAGTACTTCAAAGTTCACAAGTAGCTTGTCTATGAGTCACGTCCTCCTGTCTGTTGTTGCTCTTAAAGTTACAGTTGTAATCAAGAAGGAGAGAGTCTAAACTTCAATAAGTTCTCATTTATAAATAGAACATGATTGTTACAATTGTAGTGAACTCTAAGCTATTATTTTTAGTTTAGTTCTCTAACGAAGCACACATGTTATTTATATATTTTATCCTCTTTTATTTTTTTATTTAACTTCTTAAAATATTTTCTTATTTCTAAAGAAGACAAATTTTAATATCACACTCTAAACTAATCGGTTATTTCAAAAATAGTCTCTTAAAGCGTAGTAACTCATGTAGACAACTCCATAGTCTATGGTGTTGTCTAGACATATGAACCACTAACAACAAAATAGATCAAACTGACTCAGACTATAGGCTTCTCATCATTGCAGCTTTGCTTACCGGTTGCAAGTCGGAGAGCCCAAAATGTCTGTCGGTAGCTAGTCGAGGAGCTCAAGAAGTTATACCTGCCTTCAAGGTGTTTGAGAGGCTATACTTGCCCCCAAGGTTTGTGGTTCATGTTACATCCTACATGTGCCTAATAGAAAATATTTTTAACCCCTAAGAGTTACCTAGGAATTCTTCAAAAAAATTGGGTACAATCGAGGTACTCACATCTCAAACAAAGTCCTAGACCATGTCCTTCCTACTAGAGTTCTTTATTATTCTTTGTATTGTTACCTTATGTGCATTTTTTATTTTCTTTCATTTCTTAGCGTTAGTATATTATACAAAACCAAATGTATGATTATTTCAGCGTGTAATCACAAATACACATTTTATTTCTATAGATAACAATTCATCACAGAGGTACATTATCAATTTATTACGTTACAACACTTACAATACCCCTCCCAAGGTATAAGCATGACATTCTCAAAATAAATCATATTTTGAGAACCCTGAAGCTCTATTTTTCATTTTCAAAGCTTAGCAATCTATTTTTCATAATATATTACATGTGTTCAAATATTATTCTTATTTTCACAACAAGCACATTTATGATACAAGTCATATCATTTGTTAACATTTACATGACATGATCAAGTACTAAAAATAAACATGTAATATATACCACAATACCACAATTCTCATGAATCTTATTAAAAACAGCATCAATATAAACTCATAAACATACAATTTAGACGGTCTATTCATATACATGAAATAATCTACATTGCTATAAAATACATGAAAACACTTAATTATATGCATTTATATGAACACGACTATATCTTATTTATCTAGAGAGTTATTTAGAAATGTTCACTTACCTCGGATTATCCAAAACTTGAACTAAGGAACAACCTTAGTCTTTCTGCAAACCCTAATCTGAAATAAGCAAAAATCTCAACAATTACTAAAATATCATTAAAGTCCTTGCTTGTGTAAAATTATGAAAATACTTATAAGCCTCTTTACCAAACTCTGATCTCAAACTTTCAGAGTTTGTCATCTTACTCTATCCCAATGGATCCTTCTCGATGAGAGAAATTCAAGAGTTTAAAAATCACCTGAATATGATATCTAAGTGAAGAGTTATGCTCGATTTACTGGTTGGATTAGATCTGACTCGGATTCGAATCTTAAATATTCAATCCAAAACAAGTATATATGTATTTTGTTTACAATTTTTGATCAATTAGCCCAAGTTGACCTACTGATAAGGAGTGGTTTCCTTTACATGAGAGGTTGAAATTTCAAATCCCAATCCCAACCCCAACCCCTCCCTCTTGTATTCTCTTTGACAAATTCCCAATTCATTGAACTTAGCCCAAACATAACCTCATCTAAGCTCACTCCCTAAATTGAAACTAACCAAGACTTAGCCTGGTCTAGGTCTAATTTAAACTGGACCTTCATAGTTCAGTTCCTGATTCTCCAACTCAGATCCAAGTCCAAATCTACTTTAATATGGATTTAAATCGAACTCTGGTTAACCCCTCCCTCTTGTATTCTCTTTGACAAATTCCCAATTCATTGAACTTAGCCCAAACATAACCTCATCTAAGCTCACTCCCTAAATTGAAACTAACCAAGACTTAGCCTGGTCTAGGTCTAATTTAAACTGGACCTTCATAGTTCAGTTCCTGATTCTCCAACTCAGATCCAAGTCCAAATCTACTTTAATATGGATTTAAATCGAACTCTGGTTGGTTTGGTTTTACTGAATCCAAACTTGATCTTATCTAGGTTTAGTCCAATTGAATCCAAAACCTGATCCATTTTGTTTTAGGTTTGGTCTAATTGGATCCAAACCTGATTTATACTGGGTTGGGTCAAAATAAAACCAAACCCAAACTCGGTTTATAATTGGAAACCAAGACAATCACTATCTCCGTTTTCAATATATAAATAATTTTATTTTATTTATTTTCTTAAAGTGCACCCAGACTAAATTGGTCTGGTACAAACCGACCCGACTCGGTATGAGGTGCACTCAAACAAACTGACTCGGTTTGGTTAATCTCAAACCGGTTGGTCTAATGGTTTTCTAAAAGAAAAAACGAGATAGGATCACCTGTTTTTTTTTTTCCTTTTTAAGAAAACCGAGACAGGGGCCCATGACCCCTCTCCCTCTTTCTCTGTTTGGTTTCCACCAGCAATCCCTATCTGTGGCTCAGGGGCGTCCTCCCCCTGCCTGCCTCCTCTCGCAATGGCAGCGTCTCCGGCAACGGTGGTTGCCGGCGTCGGAGACAGAGGAAGCCGCCTCCCTCTGCCCTTCTTCCCGAAGGGTGGCAGAGACGGGCAACTCTCCGTGTCTCCTGTCTCTCTTTCTTCCCTCCAATGGGTGGCTGTCTGTCCCTCTCTCTTAATCCCGGCAGCCGGCAGCCCACCCTTCCTCCTGCCTCACAGAGGGCGGCAGGGACAGGAGGGGGCCGCCCTCTGTCCCGGCCCTCCCTCTCTTCTTCTCAGGACAGGGTCGTCAGCCGAGTTGCCGATGACCATCCAATCTGTTTTTTTTTTTTAAATAAACAGCAGAAAGGGAGAAAACAACGCTCAAGCTCCTCACGCCTTCTTCCTCCTTGCTCATGTCTCTCTTTCCCGTACAAATAGAGGAGGGGGTTTCTCCATCCCACACTCACCCCTCATGTAACGGGGTTCTCCTCCTTCCCCACTATTTCATTCGTGGGGGGAGAGGAAAAGGAGGGAACACACCCCCTCCCCCCCCTCTTGACCCAGCTGGCCTAGGTGGGATCGAGCCCACCTGACCAGCTTGGTCAGGTGTTACACTCATTCATGAAGCAATTTTTGTAGGATTCTATAATCAGGTTGAACATTTTCGTGGAGCAGTTCTTAAAAATGATAATCTCAACCTTTCCTTTTAGCAAATAAGATGGTGGTTTTTAAAGATATTAAAGGTAGTGATTTTGTTGGTTCTTGAGGAAGTTGGTACATGGAGATTGTACCCATCTCCTGTGTTTGAGAGAGACAGAGAGTCTATGGGCAAATAAGGCATTCTAATAAAAAAATTAAACTATCACTAATAAATATGAAATAAATATGGCTAAGGATTTTTTTGAAAGTTTGAGGTTTAATGTAAATTGACAGTATATTAGGCACCTGTCTATAAATTAGGCTATAGTCTCATTTCCCTGCTCCCGCCACAACTCATAAAGGTCATATGGAGCTTTCATGAACTTGGGTGCCTCATTGGAACCAGGGGTGGCAAAACCTGACCCGACCCGCCAACCCTCTTTTTAGCCGGGTTAGGGTTTGGTTTAAACGGGTTCGTGTCGTACCCGTTCAACCTGTTTATTAAACGGGTCGTGTTCATGTTAGGGGTATGCCAACCCGCCAACCCGTTTGACCCGTTTAATAAACGGGTTAGGCAGGCGGGTCAACCCGTTTACACGAACCCGTCAACCCACAACCCGTTTACACGAACCCGCAACCTGTTTACACGAACCCGTCAACCCGCAACCCATTTGTCGCCGTATTGTGTAATCGTGTCATGTCGACCCGACCCGACCCGTTTATTAAACAGGTTAACCGTATTGTGTCGGGTTACTCGTTTAATAAATGGATCATGTTCGTGTTTGCCACATCCGACCCGTTTAATAAACGAATCGTGTTCGAGGTATTCTGACCCGCCAACCCACCAACCCAACCCAAATTGAAACCATGTGGCCATCATCCCCAACTTGTCATGTATTTGAGTCCTTTGAGATGATCACCACTTCCCATCCTGCTACTGCCTTGTACATATATACAATCAACTCAGTTTTCTGTTTCAAAATTATTCTCTTTCAATAGATAAGTTTGCCTGACCTATATGAATCTGGTCCTTTACATAGTGAAAACCAATATTTGGACACCAACATACAATTTATGATGATTGCCAATTGATATTTTCTCTCTGTATATAATATTTACGAAATTTGTAGATGGGTAAAAAATATGCAGGATGCAAGTACAAAATTATTCACAATATGCACAACTTATGGTTTAGTACTTGATTGTATGCTCTGCTTATGACTTGCGACCATATATTCAGTGTACATCTAATCCAATAATGGAAAAGAATATTCATTGGGTGCATGACAGTTAAGCATTTATTTGTTGGCCGAATCCTGAAGTTACTGTATCAAACCTAATGGGAGGTTTAGAGATGCTAGATTTTGGCTTTGCCAGCTTTAGAAATCTGTCGGAGTATATTTGAGCATTGCCACCCTTTCTTCAATCCTCAGAAGTCCTTTTTCTTAAAATAAATATTTTTCATAAATTTAACAACAAAATGAAAGAGCACCGACACTTTCTGGCATGTTGAACTTTATGCTATATTTTGAGGCAGAAAATCTTGGTATTGATCTTTAGTACAATGAAAATCAATTATTTGGGATTCATACTGTGAGAACAGTTAACATGAACTATACTGGCAACTAAATTTTATATAGCATCACTTTGTGTGTTTTTTTTAAGGAATATATTGTGTTAGTATCAAATGCAATAGAATGCAAATAGCTATCTTAATTGTTGGATTAATGAGAAAACATGATTGAATGAATGAGAATGTACTTTTATTATTTCTATGCATGTTAATGCCTTCTGAATCGGTGTGAAGTGTCATGGATTAGACAGGATCACAGACCAATATCCATCTTCATCATCAGAGTAGTGAATTAGTATTTTCTTTATATGTTTAGATTGGGAAAATTCATGTAATTGGGAAGAAAAATTGATTCTTGTACAAGGCTGTATAAGCTATCCCAAGAAACCCTCAATAGTCGAGGATTTTCTCTTTCTGAGTCATTCGTGGCCTCCTATGAATTTGGCCTTGGGGGAGGGAAGATCTCCCCCTCTTCTCTAGGAAGCTTGCATCCAAAGAGAGAGAATGACCTTTTCTCTTTCTTGAGGATGTCTCTCTCTCTCTCTCTCTCTCTCTCTCTCTCTCTCTATATATATATATATATATATATATATATATATATATATATATATATATATATATATATATATATATCCTTTTCTTTCTTCCCTTTTACCCTTGAAGCAGAGGGCCTAGAAGGGCCCCTCTAACATGAAGTACTATATGATACTTTATATTGATGAGTTCTAGCTGTTAATAGGAAATTGTTAGTCTTGTATCCATATAGAGGGACAGTGGCATTGCATATGCAAAAGTCATGTATGATAATATTGTTCAATGCAATTGTTGTCACAGGCCTATTTCTTCAATAGGCCAGTGCGGTTCGACGGTCTTTCTTTACCACCACAAGCCTATCTGGTCGCTCGCTTGCCGCTGTGGAAGCTTTGAATATAAAGAGTGCAAGAGAGGGAGACAAATTGCAATCACTTGAAGGTAATCACAATGAGGCTCAACAAAGAAAGCTCAACACATTTGCATTCATTTACAATTTTGCCTACAGGCATCTTACAGTTCAGATCTACGGGCTAACCCTTTAGGGTATTGATCAACCTAAACCAAGGTACAAGGGTGGCCCGAAGAAAGTTACAAGTAACTCAACACTTACATCATGACTCAATCAAAGCAAAACAGACTCTAGACATAACTATATAAAGTGGGTCACAAGAGAACATGCGCTTCCGTTCAAATCATGCACCGACCTCGGTGCCATCTGTTTCATGGTAAACCCTGACTTCATCTGGATAGCAACTCTTCATTCGAAATGTTGGCTCCCATGTCGGTTCCGTTGTCTCCTCTCACTGCACAAAATACTTCTTTGTTTCGCCCAAGTAGTTGACCTTGTGATAAAGGATCTTGCTGAGATGCTTCTCAGCCAGTTGTGTTGTCGAGGCCCTCTGCAGGATATCAGTGCGTTGTGGCATGCTACATTCTAGATCTCCCTTGTCTGCATAGAACGATTTTAGGTTGCACACATGAAATATCGAGTGCACATTGAAGTCCGAGGGCAGGTCCAGCTTGTACGCTAGCTTTCCCACTCTCTTGGTGATGGTGAATGGTCCTTCATACTTCTTGATCAGTCCACGATGTCGTTCACAAAAAATGCCTGTGCAATCAGGATAAAGCTTCACCAACACTTGGTTCTCAACATGGAACTCAGCAGGCCAACGATGTTTGTCTGCCCACTTCTTCATTCTCTTAGCCGCCTTGTGCAGAAATGCCTTCGCCAGCTCGGTCTGCTCGTGCCAGTCTCGATCAAACTGACAGGCACATGATGGTGTTCCCTTTTCCTATGTAGCTAGAGTATGCAGAGTTAGCGGTTGTTGCCCTGTGGCTGTCTCAAATGGGTTGTAGTCTAAGGATTCACTCTTTTGAAGATTGTATAAGAATTGGGCCACATCTAAGAGTTTCACCTAGTCTTTCTGATTGACACTAACAAAGTGCCTGAGATACTGCTCTAATAGTTCGTTGATGTGCTCTGCTTGTCCGTTTATGAGTGGAAACTTGTTGAAAATAACAAATCAGAGTCGAGTAGCTGAAACACTTCACGCCAGAATTTCCTTGTGAAGCTTGCATCATGATCGCTCACAATGCTTCTTGGTATACCTCAGTGCTTCACAACATGTTTGATGAACAACTCTGCAGGGTACTCCTTCGAAGCTGGGATGAAGGTGGTATATTTAGAGAAACGATCCGCCACTACCAAGATAGAGCAATAATCATCTACCTTTGGCAGACTAACAATGAAGTCCGTGAAAATGCTTTCCCAATGACGTTCTGGAATAGGTAGAGGCTCAAGGAGGTCGGCAATTTTCTGGTTGGTTCTCTTGTCTTACTAGCAGACAAAGCATGTTCACATATACCCCTCCACATTGTTTCTCATCTGCGGTCAATAGTAGTCACACTCAAGGAGAGCTAAGGTTCGCTCCTAACCTGGATGATTGACCTATAGTATATCATGGCACTCCTTAAGCAGTTCACGACGGAGGCTTCCCCACCACGGCACAAAGACGCATCCCCCTTTTGTCACGAGGAGGTCGTTCCGTAGCCAAAATCGCTGAGTCTTTTCTACTTGCGGCAGAGAGACAAGGTGTTGCGTTGTTGTGTCCTGCTACATACCTTCGTGAAAGCGGTCCAGCAACACACCCTCCAAGTGAACTTCGAAAGGTTCTGCACGCATATCTTCCAATTCAGCCTTGCAACTCAGAGCGTCAACAACAACATTGGTCTTCCCCACCATATACTCTAAAGCGAAGTCGAACTTAGCCAGGAACATTTGCCATCGAGCTTTCTTGGGTGTCAGCTTCTTCTTTGTCTAAAAATAGCTCATGGCGATATTGTCCGTCTTGACTATGAACTGGACACCCAGAAGATAGTGTCGTCAGTTCCTGAGGTAGTGTACGATGGCCGTCATCTCATGTTTGTGCATAGTGTAGCGCCTCTCAGCATCCTTTAACTTTTGACTCTTGTAAGCAATTAGATGTCCTTCATGCATGATAACTCCACCAATGGCAAAGTCTGAAACATCTGTATGGACTTCAAAGGGTCTTGTGTGGTCTGGCAATCACAATATAGGTTTCCTCACCATGACTTTCTTCAAGCCATTGAAGACATCTTGGCAGAGTCTTGTCTAGAGCCATACATGATTATTCTTCAACAAATCTGTGAGACGCACAACAATGAGAGAGTAGCCTTTGATAAACCGCCGATAGTAGTTTGCTAAGCTAAGGAATGACTGCAACTCTGACACTTTAGTTGGCAGACACCATTCCTGGATGACTCTTATCTTCTGCTCATCCATGCGCAGCAAACCACACAACACAATGTGGCCAAAGAAGCTGATCTCCTCCTGTTCGAAGAGACACTTCTCTCACTTGACATAGAGGTAATTCTCATTCAGTACCTGTAACACTGTTCGCAAGTGTCCAACATGTTCCTCCATATTACTGTTGTAGATCACAATGTCATCAAGATATACTACTATGAACTTGTCTAAGGGTATAAAATCTTATTCATCAGTATCGTGAGTGTGGCCGGAGCATTCGTCAACCCGAATAGTATTATTGGAAATTCATAGGCATCATAGCAAGTGACATAAGTTATCTTTGGCTCATCACCATCAGCAATCCTCATCTGACAGTAACCTGATCACAAATCCAACTTCAAAAAGACTCGGACACTGTCTAACTGATCAAACAAGTATGCTATTAGTGGCAATAGATACTTGTTCTTCACTATGACTTTGTTAAACCCACGATAATCCACACAAAACCTTTTGAAACCATCATATTTCACCTGAAAGAGAACAAAGGCGCCAAAGGGTGTTTTTGAGGGATGAATGATGTCTACTTCTAACATCTTGTTTAGCTGCCTGCGTAGCTCCTTTAATTCAGCTAGTCTCATGCGATAAGAGACCATATCAGAGGGTTTTGCTCTCGAGGTGAACTCAATCTTGTGGTCGACCTCGCGTCTTGGTGGCAGACACTTCTGCAGTTTTAGGGGCATAACTTCTTGAAACTTCGCCAACAATATGGCAAGGGTCGGTGGCACTGTTGCTTCAACCTTCCCTTCTTCAGTGCGCACAACAACTAAAAATGACTGCTCTCTCCGCTTGACACTCTTCTTCAGTTGCATTGCAGATAACATTGAAGTCTTGCCTCCAAGAGTGAGGCATTACACCATGTGCAAAAAGTTTGGCTCCATAATTGTCAATGAGCTCACCTTTGGCAACATCATTATATTCTGGCTGCGAAGAAACTCTATGCCCCAAATCATCCAGAAACACCACTGAGAAGTTGGCTTTGCCAACCCAACTCCCAATTTAGATAGTCACATCTCTTGCTTTACTATGGATGGGCTTGGCCACAAAGTTCATCGTTTTGATGGTCCTCTGCTTTGGTTTGGGCTTTAAGCCTAACCGCTTTGCCTCTTCCCACGAGACGAAGTTATGTGTGGCTCCTGAGTCTACCATTGCTATAGTAGACTTTTCATTCGTAATGACTTCTAAGTACATGAGTTCTTTGCTGACCAATATGCTTTTCACTACATAGCTTATGACCGCATTTATAGTCTGAATGGCCCCCATCCTGGGCTACACCACCTCAATGTCACTACTCTCTGCTTTTATCACATTGGCATGTCCGTCTTGTAGTGCTTGCGATATGCCTATTACCACAAAACCAACAAGTCACAACCCGCCCTTTGTTGTCGTTATTGTACTTCTTGAAATTCTGCTTCTTGTCAAAGTGGTGTTGGGTCGATGCCTCACCCTTGTTGTTGCGCCGATCCTCTTTTTTGTCTTCGTGGTCTGACTTGTTCCCGGCTTTGGTCGATGGATGAAGGTCTTGCGCTGAGTATCCACTAAGCATTTGGTCATCACATATGCATCTTCCAGAGTCTCAGGATTGCTCATTTTCACTTCAGACTATACTTATAATTGTAGACCCACAATAAACCAGTTGAGTCTGTCTTCATCTAGCATATTGGGTATGTCCAATATGAGCTTCTAGAACGTCCTGATGTAATCTATCAAGGCTCCAGTATGCTTTAATTCTGACATCATTTGATATTCTTGTCGCTGTACATTTTCGAGGCACAAAGTAGTTTCGTAGCTTAGTTTTGAAGGCTTCAAAAGTATCAATGACTCAATGCCCTCTTTCCATGTCACTACGTGTCCTTCTCCACCAAGTCATAGCATCCCCGTCGAACAGAGCTGCTGCAACCTTCACCCTGAGGTCCTCGGCGAATACATTCTGAATATCTAGATAGTCTTCCATCTGAAATAGAAAATTCTCAATAGCCTTGCTATTTTTAGAACCATTGAACTTTGCTGGTCTCGACACATTTATCTTCGATGGCCTATCACCATTTCCACCATTTAGGGTCACCATCTGCTACAACGTGTAGTTCTTTAACTGAAGCTCCTCTACTTTAGTCTGAGAGCGGTTATTATCATAGTCAACGATGTAACCTGTCCTTTTAGCAAGTTCACTTGTTCTCGTAAGCTTGTTACCTCATCGTCTAGTCTTTCGAATGACTCTAATGCGCTTGAAATCGCTTTATCATGCAAAATCACATCAACCACCGGTCTATTGACAGTCTCGGCCATTTACTCATGGCCCTGAGGTGAACCCATCTCTTTGGTCTCGGCAACTGCCTTACTTTTGGTGTTGCACAAGTTGTATTGGGGTGCCACAATGTCTTGCTCACAAATCGCGGTCTGTCGGCGCGTCTCTTAACACCAACTCTGGAGTCTCTTCTTCAGCTCGATAATGAGCTATGGTACCACTTGTTATGAGCCTATTTCTTCAACAGGTCAGTGTGGTGCAACAGTCCTTTCTTACCGCCGCAAGCCTATCTAGTCGCTCGCTTGCCGCTGTAGAAGCTTTGAGTATAGAGAGTGCAAGAGAGCGAAAGAGAAGAGAGGGAGAAAAATTGCAATCACTTGAAGGTAATCACAACAAGGGTGAACAAAAAAAGCTCAACGCATTTGCATTCAATCACGATTTTGCCCGCAAATATCTTACAATTCAGATCTACGGGCTAACCCTTCAGGGTATTGATCAACCTGAACCAAGGTAAAGGGTGGTCCGAAGAAAGTAAAAAGTGACTCAACACTTACATCATGACTCAACCAAAGCAAAACAGACTCTAGACACAATTGTACAAAGTATGTCACAAGGGAACAATTGCAATGCAGTTGATAGAAAAGGAAGCGAATTTTCTCGAGCTTTATCCTCTTTTTTTCTGGCTGGGAGGGCAGACGAGTATCTATTCATAGATTGTACATATGAATTCTTAAGACCTCTAAAAAAGATGTCACCCACCATTCTGCATGTTATCTTACTTCTCGATTTAAATGATCTTATTGCACTGCAAAGTTCAGTAGTTTAACTCTTTCGCCTACCATTTTGTTTTCATGTAGAGATTAAAATAAGGAAATGACTTGAAAATAATTCAAGCAGTGACAACCCTGTAGTGTTTGATACATCAGATATAACTTAGTAGTCATGGTTTAAAAGGTTTCATCTGTTAAGAGCCAAAGCTGCTAAATGATAGGTTTTTGACTCCTAAAATTTGCTTATTTACCCTTCTAACTCAAGATTAATTATCAAATTGCATTTTTTTGCAGGTTGCATGACAATGATAGGATTCTTCATGTCTTATTTGGTTGATGGCTTGACAGAAGTGGGCCTGGTGGATTAGATGGGGCACTTCTTTTGTTTGTAGCTGTAGCTGGAGTACTTTTGATAAGGAAGAATCTTGTGAAGGAATACACTTTTTATGACAAGCAATGACAAGCTGTTTGGAAAGAGGATACCTCCACTGGTTCCAAGAGCGAGCTGGCTGGCTGATGTTCATTCCAAACATGTTTTTTTTTGTGGTGTATTTTTCTCATTCTAATGGTAAATTTTTAGATAGAAATGAAATAGTTTAGTTGGAGTGGATATTTTGCTTTCAGTATATCTAGTTTTCCTTGTACACACTTATTTTGTATGGAATTATGATTTCAAATTGTTTTCCTTTTTGTGTTGGTACAACGAGTTCAATCTCATCTCATGCATTTTCAGGTAGATTGGATGGGCTTAGCATTGTCTATTTAGTGGAAGTCATGAACTTAATCTATGAATTTAGATGTGGAAGACCAATTTGATAATCAAATTTTGGTGCAATTTGGACCATTCATTATTTTATCTAAAATGTATTTGACTATTTAATTTTTTAAATAAATCAATCCATATGGATCCGACCCAACTTGTAGTCAATCTGTTTGCACCCCTACTAGACATAGAAGCCAACCTCATTTTGTTGAGACCAAATAACTTGAATCTATGGGCCCAAGTTTGTAAGTTCAAGATTGCAAGTTCAATGTCTGTGGTGTGCATCCTTTGCAGCTAGAAGGGTCAAAGCTAACAGAAAGCTATCTACAATGGCAAAGGCGTAGCTAGGGGGGGGCAGGACTGGGTTGTAGCCCAGTCCTGCCTCCGGAAACAGTGATTATTATTATTTTTTTAAAAGTCCAGTCCTAGCCCAGCCCTGATTCCATATGAAATAGATTTTTATCCATTTTTGTAGCCCAGCCCAGTCCTAGCCCAGCCCCGACTGTAGCAAATAGTTTGATTTGTCCATATGAAATAGATTTGTATTAATAATTATAGCCATTTTTTATTTTATCTCAAAAAAATTTTTTTCGGGGGCGCTGCCTCGAACCCCCAACTATCACAATTTTTTTTTCTACACCCCTGTTTGCCCCCCCCCCCCACACACACACACGAATCCTAGCTACGCCACTGTATAATGGGTTGGGGCAGATGGCTAATAGAGTAACAAGGCCACCGTCACGAGCTAATTTTCGCTCAATAAGCCCATGCAGCGCGACGATCATCCTTACCGCCGCAAGCCATGTAATCGCTATCTCTTAGCCACTTTTTCCACGGGCATAGAATAGCTCGCAAACTGTATCGCGCTAGACTAGGCAGTATGTTCAGACTAACGGCCACAAGCCACTCACCAACACTTTCAATGTGCTAAATCAGAATGTTGGCCTTGTGCACTACCCCGCGCACAACTGCCTAGCGGAAGCTCTTCAAGCGCATCTTCAAATGCGTTCTATGTTATCAATGTCACTTTCTGCATAGTCGTCCCATACCAACTAAGCATTCCCGAGAAGGGCACTAACTTGTCTTAGCTTGAAATGCCATGGAGCGCATCACAGCTCCATGCGCAAGCCAGTTGAAACCTCGCCACTGAAGGATCCAAGTCTTTCGACCCCCAGTTCGAAGACCAGTTGATGATTTCATGCCATAGCGAAGAGCACCACCCAAACTCATTCACTGGTGCATAGGCTCTCTCTTGCCTAGCTCCGAGTATCTTTACTCGGTTGGAATCACCTAGTGTGACTCCTGGGGGAATTACTCCTAACCCACATGCACCCCCGTGCGTCCAATCGCCTCGCGTGGGACTTCCGCAAGTTGAGAGGTTCTTAAGCAACTCTCTAAAGGCAACACCCTCTGGTCTGCTGGCACTGCTTAGCCAAACAATGCCCCACGTCTGTGCCGCCATACAACGATGCACTAACGACGATATCGTTGCCTATTGCATGCCATGCTACCACCGCACGCCACCAATCAAGCTGACGCATACCATGCGTTCTTACACTCGATGCATTTTTCACTTAGTAGAGCTCCGCACTGCTCATGCCCCATTCCAAACTCGGCCCGGGACAGCCACAGTCTTTACCTAAAAAAATAGGCGGCCAGTCAATATGGCACTTCTCGATCAATAATGGGGATTCGGGGAATATTGAGTTCCAGGAGGCAGGGGTCCTAGCCTCAGAGTTTTACGCTGCATGTAGGTATGGCAGGCTGAGCCAGCGCGTCCAGGTCTTTGTGCCGGGTGCGGTTTCTTCGGGTTATAAATAAAGAAAACAGAGTTTACCTTTATTTCACTTTGACATTTGTACATCCACTGCTTCTCTGTTGGGTTTTTTGATAGTGAACAGGAATTGAAAAGATTTAAAACCTTGGATGCAAATTCTAGGATTGCTAATTTCAAATTCTATATACTCATGCATAACTATCAATTTACACTCTATCTTATCCTGTTATGGTGCATTTGGGTGAAAGACACTGGAGTATTTGAACAAAGTCACCAAAATCAATCAGCCGTTTCTACTTCACATCAAATAAATCAAAGATCTGCCAGAAAATATTTTCAAATTGCTTCAAAATATAGGAGACTTCCAATAAAAACAAACTTCACAAATTAGTATAAGAAGATTTTGCAAAAGCATTTCAAAGTTACATATTGAAGCAAATATGTTTGGGCTCACTTTTTCTTAGTTACTGATACATGCAGATACTATTGAATTATGAACCATGAATATATATTCATAATTTTTTACATTATACATAAAAGAAAACATGAAGAAGCTAGAGCTTGGATAGTTTGCAACTTCAGTGTTTTTCTAATATGACACTGAAGGGATGCATTATTAGAAGAAACACAAAACATGTTATTCGAATCTTGAAAAACAAACAGAATAAAAGAAACTGGATATATTAATACACTAAAGATGTTGCAACATTTTTTTTTAAGATATTAATCAAATCACTTAAATACAATAATGGACCATCCGTATTAAACCTGTCATCAACATGGTCACTTTTTAATTTAACCAATCAAATACTTTTCTTTAAGAATTTTCCATTTTCCAACATACCAAATTCTCATCATAACTAATTAAATCTAGTTTTTTGCAACCCTGGATTCTAGGAAGTTTAATTAACCATAAAATATTTTTAAATCCAGAATGCTGATTTTAACAAATTTTAGCAATTATAAGAGCTATTATGTTACTATGCTTTAATAATATGATAATTTCAGCAAGCTTTTTGCTCCTCTCAAAGGGAAACTTTTTTTTTTGTAAATGTAGAATCATAACTCACTCACATTGTTATGATAGAGAAACACAAGCATGAAAATCAAAGAGGGAACTCCAGGTTTCAGAGAGAGAGAGGAATCAGACATCAGTAGGGGTGGCAAAACCTGTCACGACCCGCCAACCCGCCTCTTAGGTGGGTTCGGGTTGGGCAAAAACAAACCCGTTTAATAAACGGGTCGACCCGCCTAACCCGTTTATTAAACGGGTCGGGTTCATGTTAGGGGTATGCCAACCCGGCTGACCCATTTAATAAACGGGTTAGGCGGGCGGTTCAACTCGCCAACCCGACCCGCCAACCCGTCGACCCGCCAACCCGACCCGCCAACCTGCCAACCCGTTTACCCGACCCAACCAGTTTATTAAGCGGGTTGGCGGGTCGTGTCGGGTTACCCGTTTAATAAATGGGTCGGGTTCGGGTTTGCCACAACCGACCCGTTTAATAAATGGGTCGGGTTCGGGTTGAGGTATGCTGACCCGCTAACCCGCCAAACTGACCCGATTGCCACCCCTACAGCCATGCAATGAAATTATATAGTAACCAAAGTAGAGGCTTGGTATTTCTAATATGAAAATTGACAATGCAATAGCTCAATGTCTAGCAATATAAACATATCATGTATATAGTTTCATCTTTAGCAATGAACAAGCCATGACTGAATACATACACACACAAAGTTTTTGTTTTTATTCCACTTATTTATATACATGTGCATATACATAACATAGGTGTTCTTTTGTTAAAAGTAGAGGCAGGTGCATACTCCCAACTGGAGTTTGAAAGCAATGGTGGAAAAAACTCTATATTAGATGCTGGTGAAATCTCATGAGATATGGTGGCATCATAGTAGTTCATGTTCAAGTGATACGTCAGCTTCAAAAAGCCAACCTCTCCTACAACCTTAATTTGGAATGAAACAAAGCATTTTGAAGAAGTTGTACAAGTTGCCTCATTGGAGACATTGGATAATTTTTTGGAATTACTTTTGACCCATTTGTAGAATTACTTTAGAAATGAATATATTAGAATGCGACCAGGAGCATGAAGGATGGTGTTTAAGATGGTTTGAACATGTTGCACGATGACTTATGTCTAGGGCTGGGAAACGAGAAGTAAGGTTCGACTCATGATACTCAGTTTGTAAAGATCTTGTTCACAAAGGTTGTTAGAAGCGTTGAGGAGAGGTAAAGCTTTACCGTCTCCGTGAGGTGAGGCATAAGCATCGAGGAGTTGAAGCATTAGTATCACAAAGCAAATATGCGATAAAATAGAAATGGACCACCATGGGTGCAAGAGAAGGATAACAGGGGGTGCTCAGCTGGATCGTCTTTCTTCCCAACTTTACTATGCAAGATAACCAGCCTACCATGGGTACAAGATAAGAATAACAAGGGTTGCTCAACTAGGTCATCTTTTCGTCCCAACTTTTCTATGCAAGGTAATGAATGGCCGGTCCATCATAAGTACTTGCGATGGCAGTGGACAGGGGACAAGGTCTCAAAATTCTGCCCTTCATCCCCGCACTGGTCTTGATTTTAACCTTCATTCCCACCTCCATCCCAGTTTCACGTCCTCCATCCCTGGTCCAAACGGGGTGAGGCGGGGCGGGGCACCATTTTCCCATGGTCCACTGCCATCCCTAAAGAAGGATCGGGGACGGGGCAGGGTAGGGATTTGAGATGACACTATAAGAAAAACGTTAATTATCTATGAAAATAATCTGTCGTAAATTTACGATAGATTAGCTAGAGAAAACTAGTTGTCCCTAAAATTGAAATTAGTTGCGAAATTAGCGACGAAAATTTTTTGTCTCCAAATTCGTCGTTAATTAGCGATGAAAACATTTCGTCTCAAACTCCGTCGCAACTTCACGACGAATGAGCAACATAATTGTTTCATCGCTACTCCATCGCTAATTTGTGGTGGTGTTTAAGATAGAATGTTTTTGTCGCTACTTTTTTATATAAAATGGCCAACTAGGGCGCAAAATTCTCCCTCCCTCTCTCTCTCTCTCTCTCTCTCTCTCTCTCTCTCTCTCTCTCTCTCTCTCTCTCTCTCTCTCTCTCTCTCTCTCTCGGATTACCCCCAAATCGACTTCCCCGTCCGAACGCCGACATTCTCTTTTCTTCCCCATTCGAACACCGACCAACAACCGACCTCCTCGCGTCGTCGGCGTGGCCTCTCACCTCACCTTCCTTCCCCATTCATGGCCTCGCTGGAGCTGTGTCGTCGTTGACACCCCTGTCGGTCGACGTTCCTCTTCCCTTCTCCTCTTTCCCGTCCACAGTCGGCCGAAGCCGAAGCCGAATGCCATCATTGTCAACCATCGCTGGAGCTGTATCGTCGTCGACCCCCCTGCTAGCCGAAAAGCACCACCTTCTTCTCCTCTTTACTGTTCGCAGTCGACTGCCCTCTCTGTGTCTACACCTCCTTCCTTCCCCATTTACTAATCGACTGAAGCCACACTGCCGCCGTGACCAACACTGCTTCTTCCTCTGTTTCCTTTCCTCGCCTCACACGCAGTCACCACATTCCCCTTTTCGTTTGAGCACTGACAGGAAGCGGTGTCGTGACTCATCGTCGCCGCCTGGGTCTCTCGTAGGGGTGGCAATCGGGTCGTGTCGGCTGTGGCAAACACGAACCTGACCCATTTATTAAACGGGTAACCCGACACGGTTAACCCGTTTAATAAACGGGTCAGGTCAGGTAAATGGGTTGGCGGGCGGGTTGGCGGGTTTGGTTCGTGTTAGCGGGGGGGGTTGGCAAGTGGGTCGGGTAAATGGGTTGGCGGGTCAGGTTTGGGTAAACGGGTTGACTCGCCTGCCTAACCTGTTTATTAAATGGGTCAACCGGGTTGGCGGGTTGGCATACCCCTAACACGAACCAGACCCATTTAATAAACGGGTTAGGCGGGTCGACCCGTTTACAACACGAACCCATTTAAGCCAAACCCGAACCCGCCTAAGAAGTGAGTTGGCAGATCATGTCAGATTTTGCCACCCCTAGTCTCCTGTTGCCACCCTCATTCTTACCTTGCTCGGGTATCTATCGCCTGAGGAAAATCCCTCGCTAGAAGCCATCTTTGATCTACTATCGCCCATGGACCTAGCTAAGCCCCGGATTTCGCTGTTAGCAAGATGCACCTTGTGCCTCCACCGCCGACACCGGATGTCCACATCTCCGCCACCTCTGCACGATCGCCGAACACCGAAGGGTATCTTCTTGTTCTTCTGACTTGCATGAGCGCACTTCTGAGGAAAACAGAGTCCCTGTTCCTGTTTGATTTATGGGATCGGTTTCCAGTTTGTTTTGGAGAAACCGAGTTCCCTCCTTACTTTGAGAACTTGGTTCCCCTACGATTTCCTTCCTTCAGGTTGTTTAGGGAGCATATCAGTTGGGTGTTCTATCCCAACCGAGCTACCCTAATCTTGGTTCTGCAAGCACGCAGGCATGTTTGCTTAGTACCCCGCATTCTCCTGGATCAAAACCCCTTTTCCCCTCGTTCTTGCTGAATCGCGGATGCACGTGAGATCGATCACTCACTATTGTTTCCTTTTGTTTTTCCTGTTCTTTTGTTTTTTTTCTTGTCTGTTAATGGGTTGAATTACAGATATACTGTTGATTTGATTTGTAGTCGATAATTTTATGTCGATCAATTCCTACTATTTTCACGACCGTTCTTGTGCACCCAATTCATGATCTAGGGAATTATGCAGGGCTGCCCTGCATAACAACAGGGGTATCCTTTGCATTGTCGATTCTTATTTTTGTTCTCTTGGTCTAGATTCAATTCTAATGAGTGTACATATATACATATTTCATTAGAATCGAGTACCTCGATGTGTGTGCCATCACTGGGTTGATGAATAGGCAGCGTGCGACCATAGGGTGTTGTCCAAACTTATTTTGAACTTGTTAGTGTGTCGCTTCAAGGCTTTCGCCAATCGGTTTACCGATTTGTGTTTGATTCTTATCGCTCGTGAGTGAAGGCATATTTAGAATTTATCATTGTGTGTGCAATTGTAGTGCTCTCTCTTTGTGGGAGGGACGAGTAGACCATATCGTGTACGACGATTGCACTAGACTTTCAGAGTCTTGAGTTTTTCTTTACCTTCTGTCGCGTCGAAAAGGTAAGATCCTAAACTAAAGTTTTAGAATGTTATTCATGTTGTATGATAGGAATCTAAATGTTAGAATTTGCATTATATTGCCTATATAAATTTGCATTGCAGGTGCGTAGTAGAGCAAAATGTGTGATGCTTAATGCTAAGCATCGTATGCAACTTAAAATGCCATGTGAAAAGAAACAAAAAAAATGTAAATGCAAAAGCATGCAAATCGGGTAAATACCCGTGGTGAGTAAGTGATGCAAGCGCATCACATGTTATTTACTTTATTGGATGCAATATTTTCTTGTTCATACACTCACTTAGTTGTGGATATCTAAGACTGTTTTGCTGGAATTTGAAGATCATGTTGAGTATGATTTGAATGTATGGGAATAGAAGTGCTCTTATTTTTGTAGTTCGGAGACCATGCTAGTTATGGTTGTAGTTAGCGGGATATTGGAGTGTGTTTATTATAAGTACATGTTTGACATTGTTGTGATATGAATGATTGAATGTATTGCAATGTTTGACATGACTATCCATGCTTGTATGAAGTTATTTTCGATTTGATTATGCATTTTATGTGAAATTGTATCATGAAAACATGCTTAAAATGAATGTATCGTGTTTGTGAATATAATTTCATCTTTCTAAATATCCTTGTGATGTGTGTAAATATGATGTGATAGTGTTACACACAAAAATATTGAATTATTAATACATGCATAATAATTCATGAAATTGCATTTTATGTTAAGCATGATTGAGATTAAACCATGCATGCAATCATGTTAAAAATTGAATCATGCATGCGAGCATATATAGTAAACCATGACATGATAGGGTCATGCATGAAAATGAATACAAATTTGTTATGAATATTCATGAGAGCATATAAATTTGAATTATGCAAGTGGCATAAATTTTTTGATATCATGCATGAGTATGTGAATTTGAATTATGCAAGAAAGTGAATGATAACATTGCATGATAGCTTGCATTTTTTGCTTCACTTTGGAGTATGCTACAAACTGCTAGTTTCATTCATTTATGTAAATGATTATCATATATATGAATGAATGTGAAATGGAATGCCATGAATTAAAATGTGAATGAATTTGAGTTTCTATGAACCTAGATACATTTTGTCTTCTTTTTTCACATGTGAGAAACCTTTAGAGTAATAGTCTTATTCAAGTTGTGCTTATGTATGATTTTGTACTGGATCTGATACTGGGAGGCTAAAATACACTCGGGCTTGCGCTCAGGTGAGCCGTCTAGTATTTGAAACGGTTAGAATATGACCATAGATTAACATATTGGCATATTACTTTTAGAAATCATGTGAATTATTTATATAAATAAAAAGTTTAAAATTTTTCTCAAACTTGGAGTTGGGAAAGTTTTTAAAAGGTTGGATTTTTTAGGGACGTTATATAATTGAAACAAAAAAATTGCTCACCAACAATCACCAAACAAGAATTTTTAACAGATATGTAAACCATAACAAAGTGTTAACCAACTCAACACAAGCAACAAGCAAAATGAAGACTTTATGACTTACAATATGCAAATTATAGCAAACTAACAAGGAGAAATCAGTCATTTCATTCTCATTAACTTGGAAAAATGAAACCTACTTTATAATTTCATCTAAATGTGTGAAAAACTATTTTTGCTTGACAGTAGTTTTCTTGGAGGTGAATGACATCTCATATATATATATATCCACCATAAATGCATGATAAATTAGATATTTTCTTCATCATAATATTATTATGATTCTCTTTGAACTGGTTAAGATAATATCTGACTCTTCATAGGACAAAATGGCTGTAAACCGTAAATGAATGTATCGTAGGATAGTTGATAATGAGGTATCGCTTGAATATATGGATGATGTTGACAGTTTTATTAAATTTGCAACGACAAGTGTCACTACAGTGGATCCCACCGGTCGGATCAGGTGCCCTTGCATGATGTGTAAGAACAATCAATTTGTAGAATCTCATGGCGTTAGACATCACCTATACAGGAACGGTTTTGTCAGTGGTTATCAGAATTGGATGCTTTATGGTGAAGAATTTTGGAATAATTTTGATGCACGGGTGAATGTGGTGCACGATAATTCATATGTGGATTTGATATTTGATGTCGTAGGACCAGAATTGGGTTTTGCTATGGATCCTATTGATGTACCAACTGGGGTAGAGGAAGAAGCACCAAACGATACAACTAGTAGATTTTATGACTTACTTATATATGTTGATGAGCCATTATGGAATGGTTGTGAGACTCACGCTATCTTATATGTAGTTCTTCAACTACTGAATTTGAAGTCATAGTATAATTTGAGTCAATCATGTTTTAACCGTCTGTGCTCTATTATGAAGAGTATGTTGCCAAAAGATGAGAAATTGCCATAAAATTTCTACCATGTGAAGGTTATGGTCAACGCTCTAAGTATGGGGTATCAAAAGATAGATGCTTATCCAAATCACTACATGTATTTCAAAGATCAAGAAAATAATAGATCATGTCCGTCATGTAGGCATCCTCGGTTCAAGCCAAAGATAAGGAGCAATGCTAGCATGAGGTCAAAAGAAGTGCCATACAAGTCACTCCGCTACTTCCCTATTACCCCTAAATTACAACAATTGTATATGTCTTCGAAGACACATAAACACATGAGATGTCATGCAAATAAAGTTCGACATGACAAAGACAAGATCACGCATTCTGTTGACGCAGAAACTTGAAAGCACTTTGATCGTACTCATCAGACCTTTGTAATGGAAATAAGAAATGTTAGACTCAGTTTATGTATAAATGAATTTAATCCATTTGGAGGTAGATCAACCTCATACTCGTGTTGGCCGATATTTGTCACCCCATACAACCTTTCTTCAAGCTTGTGTATGAAGTGTCAAAATCTTTTGTTGTCTCTATTGATCCTTGGTCCGATGTCTCTAGACCAAAATCTTGATGTATATTTGAGGTCATTCATTGATGAACTAAAAATATTGTGGGATGACGGTGTTCTCACGTACGAAGCCCACAAAAAACAAAACTTCAATATGAAGGTTGTTGTTTTATGGACAATTAGTGACTTCTCTACATATGGTATGCTATCTGATTTGAGCATACATGAAAGGTTGGCATGTTCGTACTGCATGTAGGATACAAAATCTTTTAAATTGACGCATGAAAGAAATCCATGTTGGTTTGGTTGTCACCGTCGATTTCTACCCAGCGGCCATCCGTTCTGATGACAAAAAAATGCATTTTGAGCAGGCATAACTGAAATAAAAGGTCCACCTATACGGTTGTCTGACATAGAGATTTTAAGATGATTGTGATACTTTTCATATAGACTGACATATGCTCAAAGTGTGACGCCCTTTTTTAGATTTAGGAAGGATCACAATTGAACAAAGAAATCTATATTTTGGGAACTACCATATTGGTCGACCTTATTGATACAACATAATTTGGATGTGATGCATGTGGAGAAAAATGTGTTTGATAATGTGTTCAATACTGTAATGAATGTCAAAGGAAAAATGAATGATAATCTGAAGGCCTGTATGGATTTAAAAGTAATATATAAAAGACCAGAATTGGAACTTCAAGAGTATAATGAAAAAATACTGAAACCAAAGGCAAGGTACGTGCTTGAACCAGATCAAATAAAGCAGATATGTCAGTGGTTGAGACAATTGAGATTTCCAGATGCATACATCTCTAACATTGCTCGGGCTGTGAAGATAGGCGAGGGACAATTATATGGGTTGAAGAGACATGATTGTCATATCATCATGCAACGGTTGATTCCCTTATCATTCCATGATATGTTAGACAAACCTATATAGAGGGTATTATTCGAGTTGAGTCAATTTTTTAGAACATTGTGTGCATCGAAAGTTGTAGTAACTGAGGTAAAGAATCTTGAGGATTTTGTCGTCACTACTATTTGTTAGCTAGAGAAGATATTTTCACTAGCAGTTTTTGACATTATGGAACATGTGATCATACACTTGTCATATGAACTTAGGGTTGATGGTCTTGTGCAATATCGGTGGATGTACCTATTTGAAAGGTATATTTTTATTTATATTTTTCTCTCTAATGATATTAAGAATTTATTTTATTATAAGATGTATATTGTTGACAGATGCATGTTTGACCTAAAAAAAAAGGTTTGAAATAAAGCAAGAGTGGAGGGTTCAATTTATGAGGTGTATACTTTAGAAGAGATTTCAAATTTCTCATCTATGTACTTTGAGTCTCACATTCCAACACGTTACACTTGCCCACCTCGTAATGATAATGGAGAACAAGTTATTGTGGCTGACAAACTATCGATATTTAAACCACTTGGGCATGCCTTTGGTAGTTGCCGGTCAAGACTCTTGGAAGATTGAGAGCAAAACGCAACACAAATCTATATTCTTTTTAATTGCTCAAAGATCGACCCCTACATCAAGTAAATATATATAATATGTTACACTAAGTTCTCTACGTATATGGTTCAATAATATAAATATTTGTTAAGTGCAGACAATTTGATCTGGAGTTACGAAGAGAACTTCGACATCTTACTGATTCAGTTGAACGAGTTTGTAAGAACAATGACATGCATTCTTTCTGTGTAAACAACAATATGTTACTTAATTGATCATGTTTACAATCATTGTTTATGCTAGTAGGTCCTCCATGGTGATGTTAATGACCAAGGAATATGTGATTTACAAAATGGTCCGACCAAAGTTGTGCAATGTTACAACAAGTACATCATAAATGGTTATCGATTCTATACAAAAGACTACGGTGTAAACAAGTCAACGATGAATAGTGGCATGTGTGTCAAGGATAGCAGTTACAATGAAAATGAACTTGACTACTATGGTATTATTGAAGAAATAATGGAGTTGACTTACTTAGGCATAAATAACATGGTAACTTTATTCAAGTGTCATTGGTTTGATCCCATAACCACAAGAGTCGACAAAGCCTCAAACATTGTGGAGGTGAATCTTAAATCAAGGTTTAGAAGATATGAACCATTCATATTAGCATCGCAAGCTCAATAAGTTTATTATACTTCATATCTGAATACAAGAAAGTCAGATAGAAATGAATGGTGGGCGATTTGCAAGGTGAAGTCTAAACTATACCTCGAGTATGATCAGTTACAGAAAGACAAGATTGCTGAAGAGGGTTATTATTATCAATCAGATAATATGTATGACTTCTTTTATGGTCACAATGTCACACATGGTCTGTATGTCACATCTCCATTGTTCGATGACACACGTATGAAAGAATGTGATCCGAATGATATACCAAATGGATGACTGGCCAATAAAGAAGAAGACAAAGATGATGAAGATGAGGAAGAAAAAGAAAAATAATATGAAAGTCAAACAAGTGATGAGGAAGCATACTCAAACTAGTGAAATATATCTCATAATACATACCACGTCACTTTCTCATATGCACCATCTATTTTAACATTATATCTTGCATATCATGTTACATTCCATGCATACTTAGCATGTACATGCACAGTTCATGCATAGTTATAAAACTGATTCATGTAGGACCTTAAATCTTTACATTTCTTGCATATGTCATGTCCATGTATGCCATGTTAAGATCAAGAGTTATGTAATTGATCTAAATAACATTTTTATTTGTTAGAATATGGTTCGTGAAGGTCACAGTGGTCGAGCACTCAGTGGTCGAGGACCAAGTGGAGGTCGTGAGACAACATTAGGTAGATGTCCTTGTGTTATATTTAAATATAGGCATTTATTATGTTGTTGCTTATATATTGATATAAAAAATGTTACTTGTTAATCGTCTTTATAGGATCACAGCTCAGTGACCACCAGTCTCAGCTTCACGTACAACTTCGATAGATATATCATTTAAATAATTATATACTTGATTAGTTTAAATATGCATTGTGTGAATTTCTAACTTATTGTTCTATAGATGATGTTTTGTCTGTACACGACCCACCTATACCAGCTACTCATACACATCACGAGTCAACGCCGGTTGGTATATATAGTTCCATAATGGTTAAAGTTATTTACTCAACATATAGATAGAATGTGTACATGGATTTTCTTATTTTTGTACAACAGTCTAAGACAGTCGTACGGATGCTGGGTCTTCTTAGTCTGACACACGATGACACATTGAAATAATGTATATCGATAGTTGACTGTAAGTATTTCATTGTCACTTGTCTAATATTTATCTTATAAATAGTGTACATCAATAGTCGATTGTTAATGTGCACCAATTCATATGCAGCGTGAGGTTTAAGCCACAAGAAGTGATTCAAGAAATTAGAAAGTCATTAGTTTAACATCTTTCAGGACCAATCACTTAATAAAAAGAGTACTCAAAGGAGGTGTTGGACAGATTATGGTCCTCATTCATGGTATACAATCGTTTATTATAGCTAATGTATTTCATATTTAATTTTTTGTTATAGTCATGTGTACAAACTTTATGAAATTATTTATAGACTTCAAATCGCTTCGCGACTACGAAGAAGGAGCAGGACGCGAGGCTAGTGTGGCAGAAGGTGGTTGTCAGTCGATTTACCGACATACTTCACAATATGAAGATTGCAGCAATAAAAGCAGCTGGTGAGATAGATGGCCCATTGCAATGGAAGGACCATGACCCTTCTACTATCATGAAAGATTATTGGGATGCAATGTGCGATAAGTGGGCAAGCCATGAATTTTGAATTCGCTCTACTAAAATTGCACAGAACCGAGCGAAGATGCCCGATGTCCATCTATACATAGGTTGTTGTAGGACTTTTGGGCGCCACCAGAAGAAAATGGCAACTCATCAATATATATATATATATATATATATATAAAATCAAATTTATAAGTATTTTTTCATACTTTCTAATTGATTTTTTTATCATTTAACCTTGTAGGAAGCCCAAAAAAGAGGTCATGTGCCTTACAAGGATGTGTTTGTTGAAACACATAAATGTAAGAGCACGGGAGAGTTCATATCAGAGAAGGTGAGAGCGACAATGGTATGTATTTATTATATTAATAAACATTATAATATACAAGTTACCATGAATTACATTATCATAAACATTATAATTCTTAATTATTAATTCATATTGTAATCATTACTTTATAGGAGTCATACGAGCAGTAGATGGTAGAGCGGTGTGGCGGTGACTACACTCAGAATTCGCCTTTTGATTCTGCAGCATAGGTGACTGCAACTGGTGAACCCAAAAAAGGTTGTGTGTTCAAGTTTGAGAGTAATATGAACACCACAACAGTCATTGCCTCCTCCAACTAGGGCTCTCATAGTTCTTCTGCTAGCATCAACTCTCAACGTCTGATTGACCCTGCTATTTCTTGGGATGGTGTCTGTCAGCTTCTTCAGGACACAATGCATGACTTTTTACATGAAGTCATTCTCAACCTTGCCCATAATGAGTTGTGCAACTTTTTTTGGGACAGAAAAACTTTGTCTGCCTTCAACATGAGCTTCGATGTCCGTCAGGTACGTATAACGTTTATTTCAATACATATCTAAAGTTTCATGTCATTAGTTTCATGTCGTCAGATTTCAATATGTATATGCCTATAATATTTCATTATGATTATGTTAGTTGAATTTGACTATTCTTTAATATGTGAATTTTACTATACTTAATATAGTAACTGTGCACAGTACATACTTTAATATAGTAATTATGCACATCATATGTACTTTAAACAGTGCTATGTTGCCTGTGTTTTGCTTGTCTCCTTTAAGTATAATTTCAGACTTTTTTGTTGTGCTTTTAAGTTCCCAAAACCTTTTCCAATAGTTGAAACAAAAATCAAGTTACAAGATTCATTCTTATCATTACCCATTAGTCTTCACACAATAATATGCTTTGCTTTTGACATGTAATTTGAGGTCAGAGATTCTATCTGGTTTTATACTGGTTTTTTCATTGACATTCTGCTTGATTATTGTTGGAATTGGAAGATAAAAAAGGATTTTTGTTTCTTCTCTTTAATTTTAATAACTTTGCTTATATGTCATTCTTTCCTCGAGTCATTCTTGTGTCAAGTTCACTTATGTTTTTGTTCTATTTTATGTTGATTTCTTTTTATTTGACAACTTTAGAACACATATATGCATGATTGAATCACCAATTTTTTTTTTTTGACAATGTTGGAATACATATATGCATGATTGAATCACTATGAAACTTTATTGATATCATTAAAACACATGTATGCATGATTGAATCACTATAAAATTTTTTTGACAACCCTAGAACACATATATGATTAAAACACTATAATTTTTTTTGACAGCCATAGAACACATATATGCTTGATTGAAGCATTATGAGATTTTTTTGCCAGCCGTAGAACACATATATGGATGATTGAATCACTATGAAATTTTTTTGACAACCTAAGACACATATATGCATGATTGAATCACTATAATTTTTTTTTTACAGCCTTAGAACACAAATATACATGATTGAATTACTATGAATTTTTTTTGACAACCTTAGAACAAATATATGCATTATTGAATCACTATTAAATTTTTTTGACAACCTTAGAATACATATATACAAGATTGAATCACTATTAAATTTTTTTGACAGCCTTAGAACACATATACGCTTGATCGAATCACTATAAAATTTTATTGATAGCCTTAGAACAGATATATGCATGATTGAATCACTATGAAATTTATTTGACATCCTTAGAAAACATATATGCATGATTGAATCACTATAACATTTTTTTGACAACCTTAAAACACATATATAAATGATTGAATCACTATGGAAATTTTTTAGCAGCCTAAGAACACATATATAAATGATTGAATCATTATGAAATTTTTTTGACAACCTTAGAACATATATATATGCATGATTGAATCACTATGAAATTTTTTAACTGCCTTATAACACATATATGCATGATTAAATCACTGTGAAAGTTTTTTGACAACCTTAGAACACATATAAGCATGATTTCATCACTATGAATTTTTTTTGACAACCTTATAACACATATATGCATGATTGAATCACTACAAATTTTTTTACAGCATTAGAACATATATATATACATGATTGAATCACTATAAATTTTTTTGATAACCTTAGAACACATATATGCATGATTGAATCACTATAATTTTTTTTTTAACAACCTTAGACCACACACACACACACACACACACACACACACACACATATATATATATATATATATATATGACTGAATCACTATAAATTTTGTTTGACAACCTTAGAACACATATATGCATGATTGAATCACTATAAATGTTTTTTGACACCTTTAGAACACATATATGCATGATTGAATCACTATAAAAATTTTATGACAACTTTAGAACACATATATGCACGATTGAATCACTATGAATTTTTTTTGACAACCTTAGAACACATACATGCATGATTGAATCACTATAAATTTTTTTTGACAACCTTAGAACACATATATGCATGATCGAATCACTATAAAATTTTATTGACAATCTTAGAACACATATATGCATGATTGAATCACTATGAAATTTATTTGACAGCCTTAAGAAATATATATACATGCTTGAATCACTATGACATATTTTTGACAACCTTAGAACACATATCTGTATGATTGAATCATTATAATTTTTTTTTGTCAGCCTTACAACAGATATATAAATGATTGAATCAGTATGAATTTTTTTGAGAGCCTTAGAACACATATATGCATGATTGGATCACTATAAATTTTTTTTGACAACCTTAGAATACATATATGCATGATTGAATGACTATAAAAAAATTTTGACTGTCTTATAACACATATATGCATGATTGAATCACTATGAAAGTTTTTGGACAACCTTAGAACACATATATGCATGATTGAATCACTATAAAAAAAATTTGACTGCCTTATTACACATATATGCATGATTGAATCACTATGAAAGTTTTTTGACAACCTTAGAACACATATAAACATGATTTCATCACTATAAATTTTTTTTGACAACCTCTAAATTTTGTTAATGTCCTTCACTTTATTGCTAGCCTATGTGTCATTCAACTATGTTACTTTGATTGCCTTAGATTAGGTGCATTACATATAATTTATTTAATTATATTTTGTTTATCAATACTAACATTTTGGTTCTCTTGTAGGATGCTGGAGATGATTAGCGTAGAGGAGCTGATGAAGGCATGGATGGAGGAGCAAATCGAGACAATTAAGAGGATGATGCTCTGAATCTTGGCGCGGAGTAACTTTATGTGTTGAATTTGTTTCACGTACTTGTTGTTTCAAACAAAACTCTTTATATATGTTTACTTATAACTAATTAGAACTTGGCGAAGATTATTCTGGGTTGTTAAATTTGTTTCACTTATAACTTGTGTTAAATTTGTTTCACCTACTTTGTATATATATTTTTATGTGTACTTTGTTTTTTATACACAACTTATATAAATTGTATAACGAGAATTTTGTTTTTGATATTTATATTTCAAACAAAAATGTTTTATTTTTTTAATTTTTGTGATGGATTAGCGATGAATATTATAGGTCGCTAATATTCAATGATGGATTTTCTGAAGAAATTCAGTCACAAAATGAGTTTGCGATGAATATTTATCTGTCTCAAAAACTGAATCAACCGATGTTTGGAGACGGAATATAATTCATCGTTAAATTGACGACAAAATTTAGAAATGAATACGTATTCGTTGTTAAATTTTTGTGACGGATATGTATCTGTCGCAAAACCAAATCAGTGTTTATTTAGAGACGGACTTGCGATGGATCATGGTATTCGTTAATCCATCGTAAATTAGAGATGAAAGTAGCGACAAATCAGTTCTCTCGCTAAATAGCTACCAAGGAATTACAACGGACGTTATCCATCGCCAAGCTGTCACCACTCTGTCACTAAACAGTTCAGCAACATATTTGCGGCGAATTATCGTTGGATAGCGTTCGTCGCTAATCTGCAGAATTCTTATAGTGCGAGGATGGGACAGGGCAAAGAAAAGCGTAAGTCCATCCCTGCCTCCATCTCCGCATGTGAGATTGATGATATGATTGTGAATGGTAGGATGAGTTTGGTGGTAGTGGCATAAGAGGGATCACCCATGTAAGAGACGTTTTCTTGACCAATCATATTAAAATATCAACAATGACTATTCTGAACACAACTGCAGGGTCAAAAACAACCCCAAAACTCTTATTCACCGGTAGTAGGTTGGAGGTCAGGCAGCTCTCTCTCTCTCTCTCTCTCTCTCTATATATATATATATATATATATATATATATATATATATATATATATATATATATACCCCATCTGCTTTGCTCTCTCTAGGCCTAAGGGCCAAACCCATGTAAGAGACGTTTTCTTGACTAGTCACATTAAAATATCAGCAAATCATCATGCCAAACACAACTGCAGGGTCAGAAACAACCTGAAAACCCCTATTCACTGGTAGTAGGCTAGAGGTCAGGCAGCTACCTCTCTCTCTCTCTCTCTCTCTCTCTCTCTCTCTCTCTCTCTATATATATATATATATATATATATATATATATATATATAACTGCTTTGCTCTCTCGAGGACTAAGGGCGAAAACCACATGTTATCTTAGAAAAAAAAAACAGAAAGCCAGAGGAGTCATTTTTTCAACCAATGGAATTCAGAACCTCTCTTAAAATTTGCCTTACGAGGACATCCTATGACTTCGGTGTTTGCTCGCGGCCTTAAATCAACTCACGGTTACTTGACAGCTTGCACCAACCTTAATTGCAACAGTCTCATTTGGCAAAAAAATCGTACATGAATCACATATGTTCCGGAAACTTGGAATCTTTTTGTATCTCATAGATTTCAAACTTGTCATAAAAGTGCTAGTTGGTTCAACTAACTCTTAAGAAGATCAGGCTTTTAATGGAAGAACTGGAAATGAGTTTATCATTGACTGCTGCTATAAAGTTAGATTTTACTCATTCCTTATGTCATCCCCCATCTCAATACCCTTCTTAAATCTTATGATGGTGGTTGTTTTGATCAAGTATAACCTTAGAAATAAATTTAGCATGGTCAATTTAATAAGAATTGACTCTCAAATCATATTTTATGATTAAAAAGTATGATTTTTTAAATCATTCAAATTTTGTGTTTTGTCAACAGTTTATGTTTGAATTGCCAAAAGATCCTACACAGAAGTTGGATTTTAGCGATTTAATTATCAATCTTCACTAAATGAATGATCCTCCTATGGAGTCTGATTTGATTGCTTCAGTGAAATCCCATCAAAGGGTATGATGATAAGGATGACATAGGGGATGAGTGAAACTGATTTGACTGTTATAAGCCTTTGATTGGGCTCTCCATGGCTCATGAAAAAACAACAGAATCAGGTTCTCAGTTGAGAGAGAGAGAGAGGGATGATGATGTTAAGAGGCCAACATGCACAAGCCACTTGTTTGTACGGGAGGATCCTTTGAATAATATTTGCTTCATGCATTATTGGAAGAAACAGTTCGGTAGTTCTTTATGCAAGATGTGTTGAGTCCGTTCCTCATGTTTGGTAGACAACGAGGCAAAGGACAAGATACATCAAGAAGCTTCTACAGTAAACATTTTAAGCCAACGAAGAGCTGCCTGCCTGAGTTCTAGAAAGTACTAGAAATGTATTTTATAAAAGTCACGTCTTCTCCCTAACGGGGGGCTTCGTTTGTTGGTAGGAGCAGCTAATGCACGTTCCCATGTCTTGAGACGTTGCAAGTTCAAAACCCAATGGTATTATATAACTGGTAGGTGTCTGCCTAACCTCAGCTTGCCTTTTAAAAAAAAAAAGAAGTTTAACATAATCATATCCAACATAAAAGTGCCGATTTTTTTTACAATAAACATCACATTGAGAAGAACACTGAATGTTTGAAGAATATCTTTTCAAAACACTTTTCTTCCTTTTTATAACATTACTTAAGATTGTGATTATAAGCAAGAGAAAAAAGTTTGTCACATACATCCAGTTATTTGGATCCTATAAGCTCCATATTCAGGTATTCACAATCATGTAGAAGATGAATTGGAAATTGTTGCATGGAAATTAGGGATGCAAAGGGGTTGGGTTTTGGATCTCAACATACATTTGGGAGTCAAATTGGTTCAGATCCCAGAGCCAATTTTTTTAAAAATCTCTTCTTGGATCCGACCCATTTGAAACCTTAATGGAAATGGCAAATGGAGCTTGTTAGGTTGGCTACCATCAGATTAGAATGGCTGGAAATGAAATATACAAAATTGCATTCCATACTCGACAGACACAAACCATTCTTTTTCCATAGAGGTACAGAAAACAGTTGGGGGGAAATGAAGTAGGTGAAGTGGTTGGATTCCAAAATTAAACTTTGTTTTTTCTAGCATATTGAAGTAACCATCTCATAGAAGGTGGTGTTAAAAGATCAGAAATGAATGTAGTGGTGGCTTGCTAAAAAAAACAGGTTTTGACTTGATATTGACCAGCTCTCTCATCCTGAACAGGATCTCAGAATCGATATCGGTTGGAGGGACAAAAGCAGGGGCGGAGCCACGTTCTGGGTAAGGTGGGCCATGTGCCCACCCTGACCTGAACCGTAAGTGGGCAGTGCCCACACTGAACCTGACTGCAGGTGGGCAGTGCCCCGGGTCAGGGTGGGCACCACTCGTACCCAACCACCGAGACAAGTGGCAAGTACATACCCACCCCACTCTCTCAACCTCTTTATTCTTTTGATTTTGGTTAAACAAATAATTTTTTATTTTATTTTTAGTTAGCATAAATGTATGATTTTTTTAAAAATTAAGGTATTGATTTGGACTTTTTTTAAATGACATAAATGTTTAATTAAAGGCTTATGTTTTTTTAGGATTTATCTGATAATAGCATGAATATTTTGATTTTAAGGGTTTTATTTGCTTTTTAATCTATGATAAGGTTTTTATTTTTTATTTAGTTTATTTTTAAATAACATAAATGTTTAATTAGAGTTTTAAGGTTTTTTGTATGTTTTTTAATTAGCATTAAACATGTAATGAATGCTTGATTTTGGTTAGAATACTAGCATTTTTTTTAATAAACGTAAATCTTTGATTTTTTAGAGATTAGGGTATTGGTTTACATTTTTTCAAATGATGCAAATGTTCAATTATAATTTTTGGGTTTTTTGGGTTATTTTTTATATATATCATTAAGCAAGATTTCATTAATGAATGTTTGATTTTGGTTATTACTTATCAAACCTCTAAATATTTGATTTTTATTAGAATTTAAGTTTTTTATTTGGTTTCGTAAATGCCATGAATATTTAATTAAGTATTTTTGTCTTTTTTTTTAATCAACATTAGACATGATTCTATGAATGCATGTTTGATTTTGGTTAGAATTTTGGAGATTTTATATATTTTTTTTCAATTTACATATCTATAAATCATGTTGTTGGAATTTAGGTTTTTGATTTTTTTTTACTATGCATTTGTGCCCACCCTAGTTTAGATTCTGGGCTCCGGACAAAAGGATTCATTGGTCATTTGGAATGATGACGAAATATGCAAGAAATCAAGAAAGATAAAATACTAGGGATTAAGTCCTCATAATGCTGATTTTTATTATCCTTATTATAGTGGCTCTTTCAACCAAATGAGTTGCATATCCTTAAAGAACTGTTGGCAAAATCAGAAGCTTATTTTCAAAGATTTAAACAGCAACTTAAACACAACATACACAGGTAACACACACACACAATGCATGTACATGTTTGCACTTTTCAATTTTTATGTATTTATCCTAATAGAAGGCCAAACCAAAATGAGAGTAAAGGGGAAAACAAAAGTCGGATCATTTTATCGAATGTCTCTAATATAATATAAACAACATGAAAGAAGAGTACACTTTTTGCAGAAAGCTGAACCGTTGTATATTGTAAGACCAAGTTGAAATACTCCAAATGCACAAGATTCTTATTTTCGATTCTTCAAAATTCCCCCAATTTTCTTTTGTGTCCAGGGCCTAATTATAAACAAGCAGTTGAGCCAAGTAAGTCCTGACCCATTGACATGCTTAGATCTACCAAAATAGCATAAACGCAGAACTAGTGCAACCTAATTTAGGTATAACATAATCAAATAAGAACTGGTGAATTTTGGGGACCCTCTGCAAAAGACTTTGATCTCGCGCATGCTGAGCCCATACCAAATCAGATCCGAGGAATTCAAACACCCTCTAGAATCCCATTCTAGGGGTTATGGGGGTGGGTTAATTAACCCAGCACAAGCTATAAATCAAGATGTTATGCCTCCTGTATATGAAAAAAGTGAAATTTATAAAAAAATGTCATTAAAAAACAAAAATAAAATATTTGAAAATCAAAACTTGCTGTTTAAAATAAGCATAGATGGCAAGGAGCAACTTATAAAGTGATCCAAACAAAGGGTAAATGTTTGCCAGTATGAGATTCCAAGGGGGTTGGCGTAGTGGGGTGGGGCCTTGGGTGCTTGACGGGCAGTCAAGGTTCGATTCTCATGGGTGTCACCTCCTACGCAAGCTAATGCATAGCATAGACCCTGGGTCAGGGGTCCTAGCCTCGGAGTTTTACGCTGCTGGCGCGACAACCGTAGGTATGGCAGGCTGAGCCAGCGCGATCGGGTTATAAATTAAAAAAAAAAAACATGCAACTTGACCTCTCATGGTATCGGACTTGGGTCTGACCTCCAACTCGCTTTGCCAACATGCGTTGCCTACTTTCATTGTAATATTAATGCGAAAGGAATCAAAACCAAAACTTTAGTTAGAGGATAATAGAAGAGTGGTTTCACTCACTAGCACTGTTTGGATCCTGCACAAAATCCTGAAAACAGGAAAAACTCTGGTTCCGTCTCCATTGCTGTAGCAAGCCACAATGCAGAGAAGGATAGAAGCAACCATCTTCAGCGTTCTTCTCACCACCCTCCTTCCCTGCGGTACTCTTTCACCACTATTCCTTCTTTTCTTCAACACCCATATGTTCATCTCCCCACCAAACAACTTATTACTCACTTCAGAGTTGATGGGTCCTTTCCATTTTCTTCTAATCTGATTTGTTTCATGGTTGCAATCTAATTGGTTGATCACCCAGGTGCCATTCAATCCCCATATGGCCAGGAAGGCTTTTGCTCATCCGCTTCCGTGCTGGCTGCTTCTATAGAGCACCCTCGTTATGCCAAAGTCATAAATCCTACTCTCTCGCCCCACCATCTCCAAGGTGAGAGATTAATTGATTTAAATGGTTGGAACTTAAACAAACCTTTCTTTCTTTACAGGAAATAATCCACAGACCAATTTTTGGTTGATGTAAATGTATATGTCCACAAACACGATATGTGCTTTGTGTTTATTTAAAGTGTTAATAATTTTGAGACGTTTTGCTTTCTGGGTAAGATGGCTAAAATTAGTCTTGAGGAAGAGCTCTTGTTGGAACAAGAAACGGTAACCAAATTATGGTTGCAATTTAGCTTTTTTCAATTTGGGGTTGAATATCATTTTTCCCCCTTCTTTGCATTTGTTGGCTAGCAACATGGAATCTTAGGTCATGTTTTAAACAGAATTTCATTGAACAAATGGCTAGTCTTTGTTTTTCTCTATGGCAGATTTACCGGGCTTCACACGTAGTGTGTACAGAAGAGACCATGCTGTAATCACTCCTGAAAGTCACGTTTTTAGTCCTCTTCCTGATTGGTATGTGGAACAATGTCTGGACAGAAGACAATTTCTAGTCAATGGCATGATTTTATATTGCTTGAGATGTTACTGATACTTTAAGTGATCTGTTTTATTGGCTTAATTGCTGCTGTTGCAGGACGAATACATTGGGAGCTTATTTGATCACCCCCGCCATGGGTGCACATTTTGTAATGTATTTGGCAAAAATGACAGGTTGGATTTATTTATGCTATGCATGAAGTTGTGTTTTTAATTTGTAGCATCTGATCGATTGCAAGAAGTTATTTGTCTTGAATGTTTATTTCTGAATTGGTTTTAACTGGTGGATGCTATTTTCCTGTTTTTTTTTCTTCCACGATTACTCATGGAGTACTTATATGTAACCTTGTCTGCTACAGTGAATTCAGAGTCTGCATTACCTCCAAAAGATGTTGAAAGGTGCATAACTTATTTTTCAGTTCAAACGGTTGTCACTCAAATATATTGTCATCTATAGTTGGAGAAGCACTCCTTTCTGTAAGCACACACCAAGTCTTTTGACTTAATGGGTTGTTGGACATTTTCAAAGATATGCCTGTACTTGACATTTGGAATTTGAATCCTTTTCTTGTTAGTTTAATATGATGTTGGTTTGCTTTATCAATCAAAAAATATGAAATAAACAAAATGTTTTCAACACTTTAAAAAAAAGTCGCCCACTTAAAAAGATGTGTGTCGTGAACAAAGGTTTTAGATCTCATCAATTTATGAAGCCCGAACTTGTTTCCTTTACAGTTGCACATTATCAGGCTCTACAGATGTAGAAGATATAATCTAAACCACCCAGATGCTTCGGCGAATTTGGCCATTAGCTGACATGGGCAAGTGTAAGATGAAATTTAACTTAGAGAGGATGTTTGGATCCCTTGGATCTCAGACCTGAGGGAGATCTGAGGTTCTTTCGTCCAACCCCTCTCCCCCAACCAATCGGACAAGATCTCTCTCTCTCTCTCTCTCTCTCTCTCTCTCTCTCTCTCTCTCTCTCTCTCTCTCTCTCTCTCTCTCTCTCTCGTGTCAGGGATTTCAGATCCCTGATATAAGATCTGGTGTTTGAAATGCCTCAGATCTTGGTTTAGGGCCCATGTCACATCAACCACCCCACGCCAGCTCATATCCAAGGGTTCAAACACTCCCTTAGTTTACGTGCACCCTATCTATGATGCCACATGAAATTTGTGGGACATAAGATCCATTTTTGTTCACTGTAGAATTCATGATAAAGACACAATCTTAGTAGAATGTAGCAGGTAGCTTGTTCAGTATTATATTAAGCAAAAGTGGACCTTGATAAATAGAGTACAATACACATCTGAAGTGCAATGCATTAAGTTGGCAAGCCACGTATACCCATCTGTTTGTGTCTATTTTTGACAAGAGAGATAGTCATAGTGTCACTATATGGATAGGGACTTGCATTCGTTTATCTTATTTTTCTGACTTGTAGAGCATTTTTTTCTCACTTTCCCCTCCTTTGTCTTCATTGATGAACCAACTTCATTCACCTATTTAAAACTGACGTAATTTCACTTTCAATTATATGCCAGTAAGTAGGTGTTCACGTTTACTCTCCAAATGGTTGTACTTGTAGTTCTTTTTGTTAACTGTTCTTTGGGTTGTCAAAGAATCTTGTGCTTATTCAATATTTTTTTTTGTGATATACAATAAGCCAACAAACAATCTTGCTTTCATCCAAGCTCAGATATTGTCTTTTCTTTTATATATATGAAACTTATATCACAGTAATTTGATGAGGTGGCATCCAGGTTCTTGTTTGTGCTCCAAGGAAGCCTGATGCTGTCAAATGGGTCTGGGATGAGCCATGAACTAAATGTAAGTTCATATGCAGGCATGTCTTGACATGTCTTACTTTCACAGCCTAGTACGAATGCACAATGATTTGTAATCAGCTCTGTAGGGCAAAACCATCCACTTGATCTTAGCATCTTTCACTCTATCTTTTTTTGGAAAAATGATTACATGTTCAATTTTTTGAATTGTCATCAGATTTTGTTTCTTTAACATGGGGATCTATCTCTACATGTTTGTGACTTGAGATGCCACAAATTATTTGTGTATTATTTTTCCAATTCAAATAAAATAATAAGCAAATTTTGCTCTATGGTTTATCATTCTTATTTATTGCAGCTGCCATGCATATGCATATGGTATACTAAATATTTGGATCCTTCACTTACTACAAGAAATGTTGGATATTTCACTTTGTTTAACTGGTGCTCTTTTATTGTTTTTTTTTTTTTTACTTTGCAAACATTAATAATTTTCGTTACCTCTATGACAGCTGTCTGTTTTATGCATGTTTCATTTTAATGACATGCTATCATCAAATGTTAAATATTATATTTTTTGGTGTACTGCCTCCTCTATAACATATTTTTTAAGAGTTCCTGCTGTAGTAACTCTAGTGATGGACTTCTATTTGTAATCTAAAAGTGATAAATTATGTTATGCATTCTCTTGTTCGTGCTGGTTCCACTTCACTTGGATTTTGTGTGTGTGTGTGTGTGTGCATTCACATATTAATGGCAGTTGCCAGCATTATTAAATATCAACAACAGGTTTAACAAATCTAAAAATATATCCCAAATTAAGATTATTAATTGGATGTAGCTAGCATTGTCAAATCCTACAACAACTACGCCTTCATCCCAAAATAATTGGGGTCGGCGATATGAACCAAAAAAGAAAATCATTATGGGTCTTCCACATGAATCCTTCTCCTCCAATCATTTCTATCCAATGCCATGTCCTTGGTGAGGTTCAAAGCATTCATATCTTTTCCTATCACCTCCATCCATGTTTTCCTAGGCCTACCCCGACCTCTTTTAACTAATATATTTTCCCATTTCTCCATCCTTCTAACTGGAACATCATTAGGCCTTCGCCGAATATGTCCAAACCACCGTAAACGATTCTCTCTCATCTTATTTTCAATGGGTGCAACTCCTACCTTCTTACGTATCTCCTCGTTCCGAATCTTATCTTTTATTGTATTTCCACACATCCATCTCAGCATACGCATCTCAGCTACACTCATTTTTTGAATATGATGTCTCTTGGCAGCCCAACATTCCGTACCATATAGTAAAGCAGGCCTAATAGTCGTCCTATAAAACTTTCCCTTCAACCGCAATGGCATTCTACGATCGCACAACACTCCAGTTGCACCAAATTTGGATGAGTCAGATGTATGCCCCAAATTTGAACTTTTCACACTGCTACCTTTCAGCCCAATTTGCCTTAGCTATATCTGACAATAAGAGGCTCCATGGCGTGTGTTCTTTGTAAATAATATATTACTTATTAGCTAGAGGAGTGAATACACATACAAGAAACTGGATCTCTAGAGGGGTACCGAGGAAAGATACTTTATTTCAATAATACAATAAAATTTGTCACCTAAAATACGTCATATAATAAAGTGGTGGCTTTGACAAAGATATCAATGTTAGGATTGCTATTAAATGAAAAAAGGCAATGTAGTAGATTGTTACATGATAAATGAGTTGCATATTCAATTGTAGGTCGTTTGATGAGACAGCCATAAGATTAAACCTTTGATATGGTTCTGAAATGTTGGCCAACTATAATGTGACTGAGTGTACGAAGTTAAGATGCCTGTGTAGAGTAACAAAAAGGAAAATTAATAAATTAGAGGATGCTAGGAGTAGTTCTAACAATATATTTAAGAAAAAAAAATGCAATCTGATATGGTTTGGGCATGTTATAAGAATATCTGTTGTAACATCCTTTCAAAAGGTCGGTTTGAAATGATTTGGAGGAGCTGGGAAAAGAAAATGACCAATGAAGAAGTGGAAGACTATACTATGGAGTGAACCGATTTTAGCTCTAGAAATTAAGGAATGAGAGAAGCAAGTTTGAAAGTAGGGTAATGCTTAATGATGATGATGATAATTATAATGATGATGCATTATTTAAGAATATCCAGGTTCTTTCTTTGAAGTACTAATCCTTTATTCTAAATCTCCTTATTAGCTTTGCCTAATTTTAATGTGGTTTGGTTGGAGGTGTTAAAATATTTTTGCACAATCATGAATAGTGAAGGACTACTAATATGCTAACAAGTGATAATGCCTGTCAATATTTGATGCACATATTGAATATGAAAAAATGAAAAGGAAAACTCTCCTTCTGTGTGTGACATGTATTGAATATAAAAATGAAAAGCTTCTGTCCATGTGTCTGTGTGTGCACAGGCACAAGTGTATGTTTGTATTTTTCAGTTAGATATCTGTCTTATCAATGTTTGGTTCCTGTCCAAGCAATGCATTGCAACTATCCAGTGTATATATATGGGTCCTGTCCAGTGTTGCAAAATCTTTAACCCTCTCTGATTTATCCAATCTGCATGTTATGAAATGTAGATTCTGGATATCATGAATGGATGACGAAATTGACACTCATAAAATCTTCTAGAAAATAAGTTATTGAATATTATTACTAGAGTTATCTGATTTTTGTTACTTACTGGAAACAAGATTGGAATCCACATTGTATTAGTCTGAGAATATTCTTTTTCCCATTATTGTGCTAATCAATTTTTTTTACCTAAAATTGCTACGAGAAAAATCTCTCATGGCACTATTCATTTCTCTCTAAGATATGGATTTACATTTCTGGCATAGCTTTGTTTGTATCTAGGTTTTGTTCTCATAATATATGCACATAGATTCCACCTCCTGTATCTACTTCTATGATAGAATTTATAGTTAATTTTCGTTCTTCCTGATGGTAGGTGGACTCTTATGCATATCTACCTGCCAACTATGAGCATTCTTTCACATGTGACACATCAGCCTTTGTTGTTCTTTTTGAACGCAGGTTCGTTTCTTTTGTCCTGACTCCTTAGTATTGTTTCATACATATTGTGAGAGATTTTGTCTTGGTTCTTTTTCCCTTTCTTCTTTGTTTTCTTTTTTCTTCTTGAGTCAGTTTGGTTGGTTCATCTGTTAATTAAACAATCTACTTGGGATCCTCCATCCTTTTTATTTTAGGTATCAAAATTTAGAAAATCATGCCACTGAGGTTGTTGTTAGTTCAACACAAATGCAGAAACTTTTGGACACCCCAGGAGAGGTAATTTACTGCCACTGTATTTACTTCTAGTGACTGAAAACATTTCATGTGATGAATAAATATTTATCAGCTGCTGTCTTATATTTTTCTATTTTACTTTCCCATGATATCACAAAATCAATCTGATATGTACTGTTATTGCCATTACGATAGAATTACTTTTGAAATTTATTGTTATTGATGGATTCTGCAATGTTTACTGCTATATTTTCAGGTGTTTGAACTGCGGAAACTGTTACCAACTACTGCTGCGTATGACTTCAATATCCATGTGAGACATTTCAAGAATGTTATGTATTTTGAAATCTGTTTAGTTTATCAATTAAACTCTTGCATTATTTCTCTATGATTGATGTAACGTGCTTCTGACAAAAATCGGTATGATTGATATGCAACTGTTTTATTTTAAAGTTAAGAGTATTTGTGATTTCTTTCCACTTTCCAGATGTGTGTTCTAGGGTATTTTGGTATTTTCATTTCAAATGTTTGATTCAAAGTTTCAAACTATGAATCATGATAATGCGGTTCTCTTTTTATTTGTAATTTTGTGGAGAATCATTGACTTAGTGACTGAACTTCTATTTTCTAGCAACTCTTCCTCATGAACCTAAACTTGAAGGTTTTCTGCATGCTCCTTGGGTATGTAACCCATGAGTTTCATGTGCGACCCATTCAGATCTGCACCTTTATAATTGGTTATTTATGGATCTGTCAGACTTTTTCATTGCTGTCACCTCCTTTATGTCACATGCTTGTTAGAAAGTGATTTTTTCCGTTCCTTGTTATTCCTTGTCTTTTTAATTTATTGTAAAGAAATATGAGGATTTTCTTTTTGTCTTTGTAGATTATAGTCTAGATTGATTACTTAAAAGTTTTTCTCTGTTGAAATTTTGTTTGGCTAGCCTATTCTACTCATGCCTATGAAATGAGTTCCTTTAGAAAATGACGCACACTATTTTTTTGCACTGCAACTTTGTTAGAACACTAGTGTTTTGCATCCTTTTCTTATATATATCCCTGAAGCATGTGATATTCTCTTGATTGTGTTATTTTGATCTTAAACAAATACATTCACTTTATGGATTTCTGTAACTTGCAACTTTTCTTATAAAGTTATAAGTTTCTTTTTGGCGCTGACATTTTGCTGTGCTGTGGCACAAACTTGTTCAATGTTCTTGGTGCTAGAATGGTATTTTTACAAGATTTTGATAAGCTGAAGTTCTATGTACATGTTTTGCAGATTATGGATTTTCAACCTGGAGAGTATCTTAATGTGAAGGTTTGTATAATATCCAGCTTCTTCCTCTTCCCAAAAAAAATGGCTAACAAACTGGATCCATCATTTTTCCATTGTGCAACAATCAGTTTATCATTCTATTTATTTTATGCACTGGCAATGTTCAGCTTTGCTTCTTGAGCCACGTTGATTTGTTGAATTTTTCCTTTCTATTAGATCTTCCTAAGTCGAAGATCTTCATATGACTTTGTTTTTTTGGTTCAATGGAACAGGAGGTTCATTATAATCAACATGGTTTGCTGCTTCTAGAGGGGCATGGAATATATCGCTTGGGTGACAGCTGGTTAGTATTATGTACTGTAAAACTTTTTGCATTTCCCATCCTGTGAGATTAATATTTGAGGATGGTAGTTTGAAAACTAGATGTTTTTTATATGCTTCATTCATTAAAATGGTTTGGTTAGTAAGCTCTTGATGATTTTGCATTATTCTTCATACTATGATTTTGTTTCCGAGTAGTCTGCACTCATTATTACTATTGATTCATAGTAATTTTGGTATTGTTTTTTGGCCGAACTTTCAGGCACATCTGTCACATTAGAAGTTTCATTATGTTTCTACTTTATTGTAGAAGTGTTTGTGCATAGATATTAAGGTTGCTCATGAAAAAACTGCATAAGGTGATCTCATAAGCTCAACCAACCAAATTAAGCTATGAAAACCACCTTAAAGTTGTCGAAATTAATGGATTTTGACCATGTGATAGATCTTGGTAATGGATTAGAAAAATCTTATTATTTACCCTGGAAATTACAGAATTTCTAGTAAGAAAATCAGGCTGGTGTGGTACCAGAATTATGGTTCAAGGACCTAGGAAAATCTGGTAAGTGAGAAAACTTACCAAACTTGCTATATAACTAGGAGAGAGATCCCTATGAGCTTTGCGTGGAACTACATTCTTGACATCCAACCCAAACAATGAATGTCTCATAGAATTTGCAATATCCACTGCCATGGAGTTGTAGCAAATTGTGGGGATATTTGCCAATATTATGGAGAGGCTCTACAACCTTCTTGACCACTAATTTAGTTGCTTGGAATGAGTCACGATGCTTCTTGACACGGAGGATATGGTACTTCAAAGGCTTGCCTGCCTTAATCTATTCCATTCATGAAATAGTGGTGGAAGACTACTCGCAGTTGTGGTCTTTCATGGGCTAAATTGATTATTGAAGTTTTGATCTTTCACAGGTGAAATTAGTTAAGTTCCTTTTTTGTGGTGATTTTTTAGTTCTGTCCTCAATATCCACTTCTTTTCTTTTCTTGATTGTTATCTGTATATATCTATGTTCCTGATACTCTTGTGAGCCTCTCATTTTGTCTTGAAAAGGTATCCTGTCCAAGCCGGGGATGCAATTTGGATGGCACCATTTGTGCCTCAATGGTAAGAACGAGTTATATGTCAAAAAGGACATGCTGATTGTCTTGATAAAATAAGGCTATATTTGGGCCTTTGCATTGAGATGGAAACAATATTTACATGTGTTGCTAAAATATGGTTTTGATAAAATGTGGCCGAGGATGAAGTTGCCAAAACATCCTCGTGTATGGTGTTGGGGCTGCCAACTCCATTCCCAATTGAGTGTTTTGGCAACACCACTGCTCCCAAACAGCAGGCAGCATGAGAGCACTGGGGGAAACCGCAACACACCTCCTATTCAAGGCTCCCAAACGGAGCCTGAAATACGTTTCCAATTCCTTGCATGATTCTGATTTGGATATATTTCCACAGGTATGCTGCCCTTGGAAAAAGTAGATCGAGGTACCTACTTTACAAGGATGTCAACAGGAACCCGTTATGACTATGATGGCAAAGAAGTGATTGAAAATTGGATGCTATGAAAAGAACCCTCTCCTTGGGGTGTATGTATAATTTTGGTCAAGAAAGTTAAGAACGCCATTAGGTTGCTCAATATTTGCTAAGCTTTGACTAGTTATCTGATGTTCATTTTTTTTTGTTGAGGGCGTTATTTATAGTGCAGTTTTATTGTTGTTGGCATTAGTTTAATTGCAGTGAAATATGTGAATAGTCTATTTTCATTCTGGTTTGTGTAGTGGCACCAACATAATGACCAGATATAGTTTTACACGACCAGAAAACGGGACTTTGATAGATATTATTATAATTCATAGAAGTTTAGGGTAAAATTTTCTAAAACTTATAGCCAGATGACAAGTGAGAACTTTCTAAAGTTCAAATTATTATAAATGTGAACAGTAGGGAAGTACTTTTTTTTTTAATTTATAACCCGAAGAAACTGCACCCGGCACAAAGACTTGGTCACGCTGGCTCAGCCTGCCATACCTACAGTCATCGTGCCAGCAGCGTAAAACTCGGCCTATGCTAGGCATTGGCTTGCGCAGAGGGGGTGACGCCCATGAAATTAGAACCTTGACTGCCCGTCTAGCAGCCAAGACCCCACCCCACTACGCCAAAGCCCCTTGGGGTGTAGGGAAGTACCTATACATTAACAAATACATGTTGTCCATTAGTCTTAGTTTTTATATTTTTTGAGGGGAATCCTGGTTCTGGTGGTGGGGCCCTAGAGAGATTGATGGTATGTTGTATGGCTCACCCCCAAGCGGTTAAAACTCCTCAACCGCCTCCTTTGCCCACTAAGGAGTGCTGAGTTTGAAGTCGGGACATCATTCAACTTGAATGCCTTAAGCCGATCCACCTAGCCAGATGTGGAGAGCCCTTGTGGGCTTTTAGCTACTGAATTGATTTTTAGCAATGCAAGGCAAATGGGAGAGAGAGAGAGCATGCATCTATTCTTATCTTAATTTTAGGTTACAAAAGAATTGGTTTCTTCATTCTCTTATGTTGTCTGTTTTCATTTTTCCCATCAATAAAATTATCTCTCTTTTTTCAGAAACCAAAACATAGATTAAGCTTTATTTCATTTCAAAACAAAAAAAGGATTAAGTTTGATTTTTATTGCCTATGAAAATAATAAAAGTACAGTAATTTTAATTTGAAATGCCTAGTTAACTTCTTTGATTGGGACCCTCATTTAGGAAGGGGCGGTTTAACTAGCTAGCATCAAACCAGGTGGCTATTTGTAAACGAGCCTGCAAACAGCTATTTGTGAAGTGTTGCACTATGCCCTTTAAAACTAGGTTTGCAAACGGATAGGATATATGTTGGACAATGCCAGATAGTAATCCAAATCTAAAATGCAAACAGTAGATCCGAATCCAAGTTCTGATTCAAATCAGGTCTAATTAAGGTTGAAACAAGATCTTAAATATGTATTGTAATACAGGTTCAGGTAAAAAACATTAAAAACAAGATCTTAAATATGTATTGGAAATCATGGCGACCCATGAGATTTTAGAACTCACGGGTGGGTTGCCCTGGGACATTCTGATTCCAAAATCAGAGTGCGAGTTGAGTGGCCGAACGTACCCTTAGTGAAAATCAGCCCTTGGATTATATTTTTTCAAAGAAAAAGCATATTGTTTCGGGTTGAGAAAAATCAGGCATTATAACAAATTTTTTTATACTTACATGGAGAAACCGCTCTTAGGATAAGAGACTGTAACGCCTAAACCAGGTGGGCTCCAACCCACCTGGTTCGGCTAGGCAAAAGGGGTGGGAACCCCCCTTTTCCATTTAATGGGTAGTGGGGAGAGGGAGAAGCCCACCTCCTCGCTTTAATGAGAGAGTAACCCCTCTCTCCCATGACTAAGTAGTGGGGAGAGAGGGGGAAACACTTCTTAAAGAGGAGAGGGGGTAACGCCCCTCACCCATGGCTTATAAAAGCCATGGCCCTCTCTCTCTCTCTCAATCTCATTTCCATTGAGTAAGAGAGAGAGGGATTGAGAAAAAGAATGAAGCAGGAGAGGAAAAGAAGGAGGTGGTGAGAAGGGCATCATGGCCGGTGACAGGTAAGTCGTTTCTCCCCGGTTAAAAAAACAAAATTGGCAACCATAGTGGTTGTCGGCGATGATGGAAGGCACCGTCAAGGAAAAAGGGGTGGGGACAGCTGCCGCCCTCAATGCGGAGGGGATCATCCCCTCTGTTCCTCACCACCAGCAACACAGTTTTCGATGGCCTGCACTGGATAAAAAGAGACAGAGGGGGATGACCCTTCCTCAGCCATCGACAACCATTGTCGGTGGTGATAATATAAAAATACATAAAAATAATATATATATATATATATATGTGTGTGTGGGGGGGGGGGGGGTGGATGGATGGGTGGGTGGGTGCATATACATATATATTGAACATGAAAAAACATAAGACTATGAATATCTCAGTTTTTCAATACGAATCATATCTGGGTTCGGATCTGAATCGAATCTAAACTCATATTGAATATTGTCTATACATACGGTAGATCCAAAACAAATTTGGATCTAGTTGGGTTCAGTTCAAACCTAAGCTCATTTTATCGTTGACACCACATTTGTACCAAACCATTATAAACAAGAGTTTGATTGGTCATACTGGATCCAGGATTCAATCGGATCTATGTTTGAAAATTTAAAAGAACCACATCAGAATAAGATTGGATCGGGATCCAAAACTCAATCAAAAGATTTAGTTGAACTAAACTTGGACCAGAGTGAGTGTGAACTAGGTTTGGTGTAAAGATAAGATTGAACTCAACCCAGAATGAGTCTGGGATAATGTTTCATGAGTCCATGAATGGTAAAAAAAGTAAAAAAACTATTTTGCCCTTATTATACCCGATTAATAGATTAGACATAACTTTTCACCCTAATATCGGATTCAAATGATTTTTGGATCATTGGATTCTTCTTTTCGAGTAGGATCCATTAACAATGGTCATGATGACAAACTCTGAGAAAATGGAGTAAGAGTTTGGCATGAAAGTTTAGGGATATTTTTATAATTTTTATAAGATGAGACTTTAAATGATGATATGAGATTTTGTATCTTTTATATCAAAATTTGTGAGAAGACTAAGGTTATTCCTTAGATTTAAAATTTAAGCATTTCAAGTAAGTGAACATTTGCAAATTCCTCATTAGTTAAATAAAATAGATGTTGGTTAATTTTGGCATCTTACAGTGTGAGTTTCATGTGTTATAAATATACTAGTGTTATCCTGTTTTGAGTAGAACAATTGTGTAGCATGCTTATGAATCTATAATTTTGATGTTCAGTATGATGTTTAAAAATGACACATATTACATATTCATTGACTTATGACATGATTTATGTTATAAATGTATCTTGTGTGAAGATAATCATGACATTGATGCATGTAAAATATTGTTAAATGTGGATATTTGGCTTTAAGAAATGAAGGTAGAGTTAAAGAGTTTTCAAAATAGGATTTATCCTAATAATGTCACGCTTATGCCTTGGGAGGGGCATTGTAAGCGTCGTGACGTGATGAACTGACTCTGTGATGGGTTGTTATTCCTAAAAATATGACATGTCTGTTATTAAATGTTAAGAGTAGTTAGTGAACATACATTAGTTATTGCATAATGCACTAACGCCAAGAAAAGAAAGCTGAAAGAATAATGCACATAGGATAACAATGCAAAATATGATAAGAAACTTTACAAGGAGAAACATGGTCTGGGGAATCATTTAGGGTATGTGTATCACGTTCGTACCTCAAGATTTGCTCAAAAAATCCTAAATAACCCTTAGGAGTTAAAAATATTGCCCAATAGACACATGTAGGATATAGCATGAATTATAAACCTTGAAGGCAAGTATAGCTCCTCGGACACCTTTGGGGCAGATATAACATCTCAGGCTCTTCAGCTAGCTATCGATGAGCATTTTGAGGCTTCTGGATTACAACTGACGAACAAAACAAAAGTAATTATTAGTCAATAGTTTGGGCCGATTTGGACTATGTTATTATGAATAGTTCATATGTCTGGTCAACACCATAGACTCGGAGTTGTCTACATGGGTTGCTACGTCCAAAGCGGCTATTTTTGAAATAGATGATTAAAGTAGAATGTGAATGTCTACTTTAAGAATGACGGCAGATAATCAGTAGAATAGAATAAAATTCATAAATAATATGTGTGCTTAGTTAGCAAACAAAACTAAGATTAGGAGCCTAGAGTTTAATACAATTGTAATGATCGTGTCTTATTTGTAAATGTAAACTTACTGAGTTGTAGACTCAACCCCGTTTGGTTATAACTGTAGGTTCGCAAACTGCTACTGATTGAATGACTTGACCTTGGATTCAGACTCTGCTACTATCAGATATCAAAGTACTTAGAATATTTCATTTCATCTGTGTATTTTCTTTTATTTAGATTATGTAATTTGAATACTTTCAGTTGAAATGGTAATCATTACTATTGATGGATGTATGGACCTTATTATCATTATGAAAAAAAATGTCATGATTTTTTAGGTTAATTTGGTAATTTTCCTTTAGGGACTAACGTCCACAAACTCAGGCTTGAAAAGTCTCAGTTTGGGTCGTTACAATTGGTATCAGAGCCACGTTTAAAAAAAAAATTATGGATTGAGGATTATCAAGATTATAGTCTTACAAAAATATAATTTATACCATCCAAGTTTAAATCAATAGCATCGAGTCGTAGGAAAGTCAACATAGTTGGTTAGATCCCAACCTTATTAAGTTATTCATGTTAGCAGGTATGGATGATGGCAGCAACAAAAAAAATGACTATAGGAATGATAGGGATGCAAAAAGACGGGAGCATCTGAAGATCATTCACATGGGCCAGATGGTTGTCGTCCTATCATTCTTTGTGACAGACCTGATGGATGTGTTCAGGGCAATCAGGAACATGACACCTCTCACTCCTCTCCTGGCATCAATCATCGTGATAATTAATGACAGGGGTTACGAGAGTCAAGGGTATGAATCCAATATTGTAGCACTACTCTAACCACCCATTGGGAGAACACTAGCATCACTGGTACATCCTCCTTATAATCATATTAGTAGAGGATCAATCAGGAACTGTGGATGCAGGGGTGCAGCAGCACGTGGTGCGGGTTGTAGTAGACCTTACTACTGCCACTGCATATCAGAGCCGAGCATTGTTGCCCCTACCAGTAGCAATGGGAGGAGTTTGGAACATCACAGAGCACTGTGTCATGATTATGCTAGATGAACAATGGTGCAACAAGACAAGAGCATTGTCATCCTAGAAGAAGAGCAAGCAAGAGGACTGACACAGACTCTACGGGACATGTCTTTACCTAGGAAAGGTAGAGGACACATGAACAAACACTTATGTCGTAGTTGTTATTAGGGATTCACAGGTTGTATTATGGAAACTCGTAAAAATGTTGATAACTTTGTAAATATGTTCTTCAATAAAATAATAGTTTATGTGTGATGGATGTGTCTACTTGCATATTATATTGAATGCTTAACAGAGACACACGTATTCATTTAGTAGCTTACTTTACTCTTAATTGCAGTATAAGGACTCGCCAAGGTACATCTTACTAATCTAGGGGCTCTCAAGCAAGTAGGAATCAAGTTGCACCTTCTCAAACAAAGCAGACAGTTGAGGGTTTCACAAGAAAGGGTACTACAAGTCTTAGTGTTTTCCTATCTCCACAAGCATCGAGGAGCCTGCCTCCTTATAGTGTGGGAGCAGAAGGTGGAGGAGCATCACTAGTTTCACACAGACAAGACCATGCTACTATGGGGAGTGGTGTACCTCCCGACTATACCACAAAAAGAATTTTACTTAAATTATTACAAAATTCACTACAACAGATTCAGAACCAAGTTGTGTTTGGAAGCAGTTCTTGGTCTGAGAAGTTCAAGAATATGAGTGCCTGCTTTTGATGAAACTCCTGGGGGAGAGGCAATAGAGAAATGAATTATGCAAACAGAAAAGACATTGGATGTCATACAATGCCCATAGGACCATAAATCTTGGGTGACAACATCGAACCTGGTGGGAGATGCAGAATATTGTTGGCGGTCCATTAGAGATGTCATTGAAATTGAGAACTTATTCTCTGGACCACTTTTAGGAACAAGTTCTACCGATAAATTTTCTCCAGGATCGAGAGAATGGAAAAAAAGAAGAGTTTAAAAATTTGAAGCAAGGGAGCAAGAGTATGATGGCCTACACCACCAGGTTCAATTTGTTGTCCAGATTCGCAAAGGCTTTAGTATCTACCAAGAAGCAAAGATGCAAGCTCTATGAGCGTGAACTAAAGCCTGAGATATTAAGGATGGTGGGACCACTGTAAATTCAAAAGTTTGCCAGACCGGTAGAAATGGCATCTCGTTATGACTTTTGGGATTCCCAAACATCAAATTCAAAGATAGAGAAAAAGCCAAAGCAAGTATTACTGGGAGAGTCTATTTCGTCATCCTAAGGTTTTTTCAAGAAGAGAAAAAATAATAGTAGATTTATGAAGGCACAAGAAGGAAGCAGTGAGGAAAGCAACAATAAGCAGCAAGGGAAGAAGCCTTCGCAACAAAAAGCAAAAAAACACCAATACCAAGGGCCACCTTTTAAGAACAACTACAATTGTAAAACTTGTGACATAAAGCATGAAGGTCGTTATGATAAGAAAAATATCATGTGCTATAATTACGGACAGACAGGACACATCGCTAGGAAGTATCTCTAGCCAGTGCGAGAAGATGGAGCAAGACCCAAAGACAAACCAGTTGTTCTAGGCCAAGTTTATGTGACAACTCTATAGGATGCTCTGGCTAGTCTGAACATTGTGTAAGGTACACTTCTTATTTTTGGTGTTTGTGCTCATGTTCTTTTTTACTCAAAAGCAACACATAACTTTACTATCTCTACTTTTGATGTACTATTACCTGTTCCACCTACACCTCTAGACTTAAGTTATCAAGTAAAAATACTAGTGGGGAAAATTGTTTATGTGGATAAGGTTACCAAAGGATGCATGATGCAAATTGAAGAACGTCTATTGCTAGTAGACCTTCTGATATTAGAATTTAAGAGAGTGGATGCTATTTTAGGCACATATTGGTTATCTAACCATCATGCGACTATCAACTGTTGGAGAAAAAGTGTCAGTTTTCAACACCTCGAAGCCCTAATATTCACCATTTCAGGGTGTTAAAAAACTAGCAAAACCAATAATTATTTCATGTCTTCTGGTCAACTGTTACCTATAAAAGGGTTGCCTTGGGTATTTGGCTTATACAAAGTCAAAAATTGGTAATAACCTTACGATCGCAGAGGTGAATATTGTACAAAAATCCATGGATGTTTTCCCTGAATAACTATTATGACTTCCGCCAGATAGAAAAGTTGAGTTCCTGATCGACTTAGTTCCTGGCACGACACCCATCTCTATTGCGCATTATAGGATAAGACTTGCAGAACTTAAAGAACTCAAGGATGCGTTGCAAGAGTTGTTGGATGTTGGAATTATCCGACCATCGGTGCACCTTGGGAGGCACCAATTTTGTTTATAAAAAACAAAAATGGGTCACTATGGATATGCATCGACTATAGGAAATTAAATGCAGTGATAGTAAATAACAAGTACTCACTGCCAAGGATATACGACTTATTCAATCAACTCCAAGGAAAAGCCTATTTTTTTAAGTTGGATTTACGCTTCAGGTATCATCAATTAAAAAATTGGGAGGAGGATATGACCCAGTCAACTTTTTGCTCAAGATGTGAGCATTATGAATTCCTGGTCATACCCTTCGGTCTAACGAATGCCCCAACTGCATTCATGGATTTAACGAACTGGGTGTTTAGACCATTTTCGAATAAGTTTATGGTGGTGTTTGTGGATGATATTCTCATCTATTCAGCCAATAAGGAACAACATGCAAAACACTTAAGAATATTTTTGCAAACACTTAGGGAACATGAGTTATATGATAAATTTTCTAAATGTGTGTTTTGGCTAAATCAAGTCTCATTTTTTGTACATATCATCAGTAAAGAGGGTGTGATGGTGTACTCAACAAAAGTTGAAGCGGTGGCCAACTGGTCTGGACCCAAGAATGTGACTAAAAGTCAGAGTTTCTTGGGTTTAGTAGGATATTACAGGCATTTTGTTAAAGGATTTTCAATATTGGTTGCCCCAATAACCAAACTTACAAAGAAGGATGTAAGGTTTGAGTGGAACGAGAAGTGTGAACAAAGTTTTCAAAAAATAAAGAAACGATTAACCACTGCACCAATGTTAGTTCTACCTTTTGGCACTGGTAGTTTTATCGTTTATAGCGATGCATAACATAAAGTATTGAGATGCGTCCTAGTGCACCATGGAAGGGTTATCGAGTATGCATCTCAACAATTAAAGGTGTACAAGATGAATTACCCAACTCATGACTTAGAGTTGACGACGATAATATTTACACTCAAAATTTGATGACACTACTTATACGGAGAATAATTTGAGGTCTATATTGACCATTAGAGTTTTAAATATCTGTTATCTCAGAAGGAATTGAATATGAGGTATAGGCTACAACTTAAGCTACTCAAGGATTATGATTTTGGGTTAAAGTATCATTCGAGAAAAGCTAATGTGGTGGTTGATGCACTTAATCAAAAAGCAAAAGCGGACACAAGACTATCTGTATCATACCTGCTTATCAACATTGTAGAGCAAAAAGCAAAAGTATAATGTCTACTAAGTCAGTTGATGTTTGTTCAGACGACCTTAGGGTCTGAAATTTAGGACAAAATCAAGGATAAGCAAACCTTAGATCAAGAATTAGAAGGAATTAAATTAGCAGTATCTAAAGGCGAGGTTCCAGATTTCAAGGTAGACAACTAAGAGATTTTGAGGTTTCGAGATGGAGTGTGTATTCCTATGGATGAGGAACTTAGGAAACAACTTCTATATGAGGCTCATCATTCCAAGTACTCCATTCACCCTAGTAGTACGAAGATGTACAGGGATTTGAAAGACAACTTCTGGTAAAATAAAATAAAGAAGGATGATGCTGAGTTTGTCAGCAGATGCCTTGTATGACAGCAAGTGAAGATCGAACATTAGAGACCTGGTGGACTTTTGAAACTGCGACCCATTTATTTATGAAAGAGGGTGGACATCACGATGAATTTTGTCACAGGCTTTCCTAAGACCAAGGAGGGATTAAATGCGATATGAGTGCATTTTCTCGCATGCAAGACAATATGTTCTTTTGAACAGTTGACTCGTCTCTTTATTAGAAAGATAGTGAGATGGCATGGAATGCCAGACTTTATTGTCTTCGACAAATATTTGAAATTCACCTCCAAGTTTTGGCAAAGCTTTCAAGAAGCAATGAGGTCACAATTAAAAATGAGCATAATTTTTTATCCTTTGACAGATGAACAATCAGAAAATATCATCCAAACGTTGAAGGATATGTTGTGAGCTTGTACATTAGAGTATCATGACTATTGGCACAAGATTCTACCATAAATAGAATTCACATATAACAATAATTTTTAGGCAAGCATTGGTATGGCTCCCTACAAAGCTTTATATGGGAGACATTGTAGAACACCTCAATGTTGGGACCAAGTAGGTGAGAGGAAGACATTAGGGCTAAAATTGGTTCGACAAATGAAAAAACATATCAAATTCATTTATGAAAAACTCCTAACAGTCCAGAGTCATTAAAAAAGTTATGTAGGCAAGAGGCGGCGTGAGTTAGAGTTTGAGTAAGGTGACCATGTTTTCTTTAAGATATCATCAGTTAAAGGGGTAATAACATTTGGAAAGAAAGAAAAATTAAGTCCAAAATATCTTACTCTTTAAAATCTTGAAAAAAATAGGTTCTACAGCCTATCGGTTAGCATTACCCCCATCATTGTCTAAGATGCAGAATGTGTTTCATATATCCAGGTTAAGGAAATACATGTCAGATCCTTCGCATATACTGAATACGGTTGAATCAGTGTTGAATATTTAAGAAGTCTTAAGTATTAATGAAGAACCAATAGGGATTTTAAAGTTCAAATAATATAAATTAAGAAAGAATGTTATTCCTATAGTCCTGGTAAGATGGAAGCATCACAACAAGAATGAAGCTACGTGGGAGTACGAGACAAACATTCATGTATAATTTTTTCATTTATTTTAAGGTAAGATTCATAATGAATATTCTTTTAAGGGAGGTGAAATTATAACGCCTAAACCAAATGGGCTCGAACCCATCTTGTTTGGCTAGGCAAAGGGGGATGAGACCCTCCCTTTTCCCATTTAATGGGTAGTGGGGAGAGGGAGGATCCCACCTCCTCTCTTTAATGAGAGAGCAACCTCCTCTGTCTTATGACTAAGTAGTGGGGAGAGAGGGAGAAACTCCTCTTAAAGAGGAGAGGGGTAACACCCCTCACCCATGGCTTATAAAAGCCATCGTCCCTCTCTCAGGCTCATTTTTGTTGAGTAAGAGAGAGAGCGAGAGAGATTGAAAGAAAGAAAGAGGTAGAGGAGAAGAAGGAGGCATCACTGTCAATGACAAATAAGTCGTTTCTCTCCCCTTAAAAAAAATATTAACCACAGTAGTTGCCAATGATAATGGAGGGCACCGTAAAGGAAAGAGGAGAGGGGACAAGGATTTTCCCCTGACCTTGCCGCCCTTAATGAGGAGGCGCAGAGGGGATCATCCCCTTTGTCCTAACCGCCGACAACACAATTATCGGCGACTTGCTCTAGATAAAAAGAGATGGTGGCAGAGGGATGTCCCTGTCTCAACAACCGACAACCATTGGGGAAAGGCATTGGTGGGTTCCTCCGTCTCTACCTGAATTGAGCCGCTGACAACTAGTAGGTTGTTGGTGGCAGATGGCAAAAAATCAAAGCCGACAACCATAGGAGTTGTTGGCTCAATACAAAAAAAAAGAGCAAGGCAGGGGACAGGGGGGTTATCCCTTTCCCTACCTCCCCCTTGCAAAGAAGCACAGGGAGTCACCTCCCTTTGCCCCCGTCGTCGTCAACCATAATTATCGACGACACCATGTGGGGAAAGAGAGAGGGATTCAAGCCTTTATTGTAAAAAAAAATGATTGGGATCGACTCGGTTCAGGATACAAACCAGACCGAGTTAGTTGGACTGTGAAGTCTGGGTGTAACCCAGACCGAGTTAGGTCAGTCTTAATCAAGACCAACTCAGTCTGGGCGTGCCCCAAACCGAGTCGAGTCTGCTATTAACAGACCGACTCGATCAAGTTTTTTTTAGAACAAATAAAAAAATATATATGTACGTGTGTGTGTGCGCGAATATATACATATATATATATATATTGAACATAGTAAAACACGAGACTGTGAATGTCTCAGTTTTTAAATACGAGTCAGATATGAGTTTGGATCCAAACTCAACTCAGATCTTGTCTACATAGAGTAGATCCAAAACAAAATTGGATCAAGTTGGGTTCAATTCATACCTAAGCTCATTTCATCATTTACACCACATTTGTACCAAACCCATTATGAATAAGGTTTGAATCGATCATACCAGATCTAGGATCTAGTCGGATCTATGTCTGAAAATTTAAAATATCTATATTAGAATAAGATTGTATCTGGATCCAAAACCCAATCAAAAGATTTAGTTGAACTAAACCTGGACCAGAGTGAGTGTGAACTAGGTTTAGTGTAAGAAAAGATTGGACTCAGCCCAGATTGATTCTAGGATAAAGTTTCATGAGTCCGGGGATGGTCAAAAAGTAAAAATATCATTTTGCCCTTATTATGCATGATTAGTAGATTAGGCATAACTTTTCACCTTGGTATCAGATTCAAATGATTTTTTGATCATTGGATTCTTCTTTTCGAGTAGGATCCATTAGCAGGGGGCATAATGACAAACTCTAAGAAAATAGAGTTAGAGTTTGGCATGAAAGCTCAAGGATATTTTCATAATTTTTACAAGATGTGACTATAAATGATAATATGGGATTTTCTATTTATTTTAGATCAGAATTTGCCAGGAGACTATTGTTATTCCTTAGATTTGAAATTTAATCATTCCACGTAAGTGAACAATTGCAAATTCATTACTTAAATAAAATACATGGTTAATTTAGGCATCTTGGAGTGTGAGTTCCATGTGTTACAAGTATGCTAGTGTTATCTTATTTTGAGTAGAACAACTCTGTAGCATGCTTATGAATCTATAATTTTGATGTTTAGTATGATGTTTAAAAATGACACATATTTACATCTTCCTTGACTTATAACATGATTTAATTTATAAATGTATCCTATGTGAAGATAATCATGACATTGTTGCATGTAAAATGTTGCTAAATGTGGATGTTTGACTTTGAGAAATGAGAGTAGAGTTTAAGAGTTTTCAGAATAGGATTTGTTCTAAGAATGTCACACTTATGCCTTTGGAGGGGCATTGTAATTGTCGTGACGTAATGAACTGACTCTGTGATGGGTTGTTATTCCTACAAATATGACATGTCTGTTATTAAATCTTAAGAGTAATTAGTAAACATACATTAGTTACTGCATAATGCACTAACGCCAAGAAAAAAAGCTGAAAGAATAATGCACGTAGGATATAAATACAAAGTATAATAATGAACTCTATTAGGAGAGAAATAATTTAGGGCATCATTTGAGGTATGTGTACCTTATTCGTACTTCAAAATTTACTCAAAAGTTCCTAAGTAACCCTTAAAGGTTAAAAATATTGCCTAATATACACATGCAGGATGTAGCATGAACTATAAACCTTGAAGGCAAATATAGCTCCTCAGACACCTTGAGAGCAAGTATAACGTATCGGGTTCTTCAACTAGCTATCAATGAGCATTATGAGGCTTTTAGATTACAACCGATGAGCAAAACAAAACCGTTTGTGAGCCTATACTCTCAGTCGATTTGGAATATGTTGTTATAAGTAGTTCATATGTCTTGTCAATACTGTAGATTATGAGTTGTCTACATGGATCGCTACGCTTAAGAAAGCTATTTTCGGAATAACTGATTAGAGTAAAATATAAATGTCTGCTTTAAGCATGACGATAGAGAATAAGTAGAAGGAGATACAATTCATAAATAACATATGTGCTTAATTAACAAACTAAACTAAGATTCGGAGCTTAGAGCTTACTAAAATTGTAATGGTCGTGTCTTATTTGTAAATATAAAATTACTGAGTTAAACTCACTCCCACTTGATTATAACTGTATGTTTAGAGATTGCTGTTAATCGAAGGACTTGACTTTAGATTCAGATTCAGATACTATCAAACATCAAAACACTTAAGTATTTCATTTCATCTCTATATTTTCTTTTATTCTGATTATGTAATTTGAATACTTTCAGTTTAAATGGTCATCATTATTATTGATGGATGTATATACCTTATTATTATTATTATAAAAAAAGTTTGTCATCGTTTTTTTTTAAGTTAATTTGGTATTTTTTTTCTGAAAATTAATATCTATGAACCCGGTTTCAAGAAGCCCTTGTTTGAATCATCATAGAGTCCTCCCCTTGTTGAATGTGCCTGACGAAATTAAGCTCACTGCCCTAGCAGACTAGAACTCCGTGAGCTAGTTTCAAACTAAAATTCCAAGGATGTGAGAAAGTTGTAACCAACATTATCATTATGGTTGCTTGGATGAGTCGTACAGTGTTCGGGGAGAGAATGGATATGAAAGCTAGCTGTTTTATATATTTTTATAAAGAGTTTTTCTTAAATGTGTAATATTATTTTCATGACACTTCAAAATAGGAATATCCAACTTGATTCTGTTGAGAATTGGAATCGGCCTATTCCCTGAATGGTTTTGAACATCGATTCAGGGTTCGGTTGGAAAAATAAATAAATAAATAAATAAAGAAAATGAAATTTGTGTGTGTAAATGTCAACGGACAATGATTTGTAGCAAACTTTAGCCCCGAACAGAATTTCAGATAAACCTCACTAAAATAATGTGCGATTCCGGATTTGGTTCCGGATGATCCGATCCATTTCGCCCCAGCACCAAGATGCGGACCGTTTGTGTCATGTTTAGGGTTTTCGTGTATATATAAGCGTTGCACTAACTCGACGCATCTTTGCGCTTTCGTAAAACCCTAGTGATTAGGGTTTTAGATCGATCCTCTCTTCCCGGTATCTTTGCTTCGTTTTCTTTTGTCTACGGTCGGTGAGCGTCTCTGTTCTTTCCAATCCCTCTTTAGTCATCCACTCTGCCGTTCGTTCTTGCAGATTGTAACATCTTATCGATTTTTTTTGAGGTTCTTTGTCTCCCATTTTTTGCACCGCAGCGATGGGAAAATCCAGCGAGAAATCGAACACCGTGGTATTTTTTTTCGATTATGCTATGCATTTTTTAATCATTGTTAGTGATTGTTTTCAAAACTTTAATCGATTATGTAAATTTGTTGGATCAGATTGCTGCCGCTCCTGCCGCAGTCGCTCCGCGGAAATCGTCAAAGAAAGGTTAGGGTTGCATTTTTTCCTTTGCGATTGCTTTCCTTCGATTTTAGGGCTTCTTCGGTAGATGGTATCTCAGAATGGGCTGCGGTCGCTTACAGGAAAGAGGGAGGCCGAGGAAGAGATCCAGAAACAAGCTAGCGCGAAGAAGTTGAAAGTTACGTACGTTGATGCGCCGAAGAAGAAGGTGGAAACTAGCTCCTCGGAGGATACTTCTTCGGAGTTGGAAGAAGAGGTATACGATGCTTGTGATGCTAGAATGATTTAGTCGCAGGTTGTATTGTTGGCGCTTAGAGATTGCTTTCATTTCATTTTATTTCGTTTTGGCATATGCTTGTCGCTATCTATTCTTTGGGTACGAATTTCCTATCGTTTAGGGTGGTGTCGATGTTATTGCAAAATTTGGAAATTGGTATTTTGAGAATGCATATGAATTAGCTGTTGGAAATGACGTACGCATCCGATATGCGATTATGAATGGATGATCAATCCGATACGAGTAACCAAATGCATTTTTGAATTTTCTCCTGGCATTATAATTTTTTTGTACACGAGGTTGGGGTTGATCATGCATATGATTCGTGGGATTGGGGTTGGTCATGCCTACGGTAAAAATGCCTATCATCGCAGTTCCCAACTAGTAACAATGCCTATCATCGCAGTTCCCAACTAGTAACAATGCCTATCATCGCAGTTCCCAACTACTCTTGATGTTTAAGACTCACGGTGGCGATTCATCACACACTTAAGGGTGTCGGTGTATCTTTCTGAAAATCACTGTGATAACCATCTATGACTATGAATGCCAAAAGGCATGACCATGCCATAGAAGAGTTTGTCCTTGCTTGCACAAGTACACAATTCTTGTAGTTCGTTCCTTCATTCGCATGTTGAAGGCGGTGAGTCTGATGTCAATCTCAAGGGACTTGTATGTTACATTGAGGAACAAGCATTTTCCTTGGGTCCTACCAGAAGCTGGGACCAGGAGTGAGAAAATCAAGCATATAAGGAGGAAAAGGAACTTTTGTCATTCGACTGGAGACAGAAACCCACTTCCAATATTAATGTACTGCCTTCAGTTGGGGTTATGATGAACACTTCCCCTCACTAGAAAAAAATTCCCAAAATCAAACCTGAGCAAAGCTTTGATGGATAGAAATGGGTCAGACTTAGTCTTGTTGAATGGAGATTGGGATGTGAAACTGTTTCCTCTCTGTCCAGACTATAGTGGTCCATGCCTTCCGCAAAGTCCATAAAAACCATGGGTTTGACCATTTCTTAGTTCCTACTGGTTGGTTCTCATAGCTCGCTTGAGTCCACCATAGGAGGACCTTGATAGCTCTCTCTCTCCATATATTGGTTGTTGCTTTGGGGTGAATATGTGGCATTTCTGTGAAATCAAAGATACATCTGTTCCTTTCTGTTTTAGATTATATGCTGACATTGGATGTTATGGTGGCTTTGACTCAATACACTGAAATCAGTTCAAGGTTTCTAACATGATTAACACCAAATTTACTCTTATTGATACTTACGGGCTTGACTAAACTTTAATAACTCTTGTATTTTCATGCTTTGTATTCATTATTGCACGTATAAACATGTGCAGTTGTATGACATTTATATTTGGTTCACTGGACACCATAGGAGGACCTTGATAGCTCTCTCTCTCCATATATTGGTTGTTGCTTTGGGGTGAATATGTAGCATTTCTGTGAAATCAAAGATACGTCTGTTCCTTTCTGTTTTAGATTATATGCTGACATTGGATGTTATGGTGGCTTTGACTCAATACACTGAAATCAGTTCAAGGTTTCTAACATGATTAACACCAAGTTTAGTCTTATTGATACTTACGGGCTTGACTAAACTTTAATAACTCTTGTATTTTCATGCTTTGTATTCATTATTGCACGTATAAACATGTGCAGTTGTATGACATTTATATTTGGTTCACTGGACACATTGAGCTTCTATAGATGTCTCTTTATTTAATGTTTCATTATTGGATTTATAAATTTTATTTTTTATAATCTCTGTAATGTAGGTTAAAATCTCTGTGAAAAAGGTTAAACCACCAGTCAAACCAGCAGCTAAAGAGGCCAGCAGTGAAGATTCATCTTCTGATGAGGTAAGTAACATTTAGTTCCTAGTTATGTCATGGTTTGCTGCTTTATGTGAGAAACATTCTGGTCCAAGTTCATTGCATCATCTGCTTTGAAGGATTGCAAGTCTGTGCTGTGCTTTAGATTTGCGTTGTTGCACCTGTGTAATTTAGTTACATGTTTTTATCTTCTGATTTGTATGTCTTAACCCTGTGCAAAATTTTCTAGGACATTAAACCTACAGTTAAAGCTGTTGCTCCAGTTAAGAAGGTACCTGTGCCAAAGAAGAAAGAGTCCAGCAGTAGTTCAGAAAGTGATTCAGATTCTGATGATGTATGTTTTATTTCAGTTTCTAATTGCCAACTGATTCTCTGTTTGTTAACAAAACTATATCGATATTTATTCTTTAACACAAGTTGGACTTTTGCTTTTTTAATTTTAAGAACAGTACCATTTAGACATGCATTATTACTTGAATTATGATTCCCCCTTTCTGCATGCATGTGAATGAGGGAGCAAGTTGGCTTTGGCCTATAAAAGGTGGACCCTGTTACATTGTTATGATCACGACTGGTTGCACTTTGTCTAGGGGGAAAAGTGGACCTGGTCATGTTGTTACAAGCTTGACTGGTTGTAAGTTGTCCATTGAGATGCTGAGCAAAGATGCCTTAGTCTTTTAGAGTGCTGTTATTCATGGTCATGTTTTACGTGTGAGAACCTCAATGGTGATGCTAGAGTCTAGACCCACATACCTTGGGTATTGCTACATGTTCAGTGACCAGAAAATTATTGGTTGACCTAAAATATGTGGGCTTTGCATCTCATTTAGAATATTTTTTTTGTGGAATCTGAAACTGCCAGTTATACTTTGTTGAATAGTTTGTTTTTATTTTTTTATTTTTTCTGATTTGTTAGTGGCCTTTAATTCGTATTATTTTCTGTCTGTGCAGGAACCCGTCATTAGAGCACCTCCTGTAAAGAAGTTGCCTGAAACTGCTTCAAAGAATGGGTCCTTGTCAGCTTCCAAACATAAAGATGAATCAAGTGATAGTTCGAGCTCAGATGATAGCTCAGATGAGGAGAAGGTATGCATTTTTGTTTATTCTAGTGAGGCAGAGAGATTCTATTGTCACAAATAAGCTACAGACATGCTGATAAAAGTGTTGCTTGTTTGGTCATAATTTTCGTATGTGTCACTATTTTTTGTTTTAACTTGATCAATAACTTGGTTATCGAGGAGATACTCTTTGCACAGGCAGCTGCTGTGAAAACAACTGTGCCTTCAAAGAATGGGCTTTCATCAGCCCCCAAACGTAAACGCGATACAAGTGATAGTTCAAGCACAGATAGTAGCTCTGATGAGGACAAAGTAAGCCACTTTGTTCCTGTTTATTTATTTTCTTATGAAGCATCTGTACTTGTATAGTGTTAATTCAATCAGGACAAATACTTTTATCTGCACAGGTAGGTGTACAAAAGGTGACTGTACCTCCTAAGAAGGTGCCATCAACAATTGCTTCAAAAAATGGGCCTGTGACAGCCCCCAAAAAGAAAGATGAATCAAGTGATAGTTCAAGTTCAGATAGCAGCTCAGATGAGGATGAGGTATGCCATACATACACTGCTGTTCATGTATCTGCCCATAAATCATCCATACTTGTATAGTGTTAATGTAATCAAGACAACACTTCTATATGCATAGCTAGGTGCAGGAAAGGTGGCTGTGCCTCCAAAGAAGGTGCCATCCACAATTGCTTCAAAGACTGGGCCTGCAACAGCCACCAAAAAGAAAGATGACTCAAGTGATAGCTCAAGTTCAGACAGCAGCTCGGATGAGGATGAGGTGTGTGTGTCTACAAACATGACAGTAAAAAAGAATATATGTATGATTGTTATAGCGGTTTAGTGATATCATGATCGTTGACGTGTCAAACAACATGCTGTTTGATCTTTTTCAGAAGCAGGTTGCCAAAGTTCCCATTCCAGGAAAGAAATTGCCACCTGCATCTAAGAAGAAAGCTGAATCAAGTGAGAGTTCAGACTCAGAAAGTGAGTCTGATGATGAAAATGTGAGTTGCTGTTTCTTGTGTTGCTGCAGTTAAATGATTTGTGTTAAGCTGTTCCCTGTCATCATTTTGCAGATGTTAATTTGGTCATTGAGAATACTTTGTGTGTTGCCTTTAGTAATCTTTATTATAAGTGGATATCATGGGATACTTTTAACTTACCACCCGTTTAACTTGTGCAGAAAACTGTGGCCAAAACTGATGCACCATCAAAGAAGGCTCCGGTCAAACAAGAGTCTAGTGAAAGTTCGGGGTCTTCTGATGATGAGTCAAAGGTTTTAAGCTTATTTGTTTTATGTTTCTGTAGGTTCTGGAAATTAAAAGGCTAAAAGCTGGTATTACTGAATGTGTCTTCTTGTATAAGTTGAGAAGATAAAAAGAAGATATATACTGGGCATTCTGATACTTTTTTTTTGGTTTATGCACATTGTGGCACCATCTTGATTATTAGTGTTGCTCTTTTCTAATGGTAATGCTTCTTTCAGGAGGGAGGCTCTTCTGAAAGTGATGAAGGACCTCCAACTAAAAAAATGAAAACTCCAGTTGGTTTTCTTGCTCTCTTCTTTGAAACAATGTATTTCTTCTGAACTGATGGTTTACCACTTTTTTCTTATAATTATTACTATCATTTCAGAACGTTCCAGCTTCAAACTTGGCAAAAAAGTCTGTTCAAGAGGACAGTAGCAGTGATGAAGACAGTTCAGATGAAAGTGAAGATAAGGATAAGAAGGTATTATTATTGTGTTATATAACATCTTCTGTCCTTACTGTGTCCATCTTTCAAATTTTTTCATGCCATTAACTTTTTGGCTTCCTTTCTTGTCTAAAATAGTCAATGACTTCCATTAACTGAGTCCTTGGTGTAAAAAAGTATCAAGATTGCAAAAGTACAGGTACCCCCCTATATGCACTATAACACATCAGAAGTTCATAATGAATCAAATTTAAGTGAAGAAATAAAAGGAGGGTAAGGGTCGGGGCCAAAAAAGCAGGCCGTGAGTAGTTCAGTTTTAAGACAAAAAGGGTGATATAGGATACGGGGAATCCCCAAGATGAGGGAGAAAGCCACGACATCCGAAAAATCATGCCGAATCGGATGGTATTTGCCAGGGAGGGACTTCAAGTTGTATATATGAGAGATCTAGCAAATAAGTTAGTATTTGGATGGCGTCTTAACTAGTAAAGGAATTTGTGTGTGGATCTATGTCACAGGGACTCTCCAACTAGGTGCCGCACATGCACTCGATGTGGTCAACCTGACCCTGGGTGCAGTTAACGCACCCAGGGTCATTTATGTACAATTTGTGGACTTTATATATATATATATATATATATATATATATATATATATATATATATATATATATATATATAATTTTTTATTTTTTTGCTGCACCCCTGCACCCAAGTTTTTTGAAAGTGCCGCACACCCGCCCCTGCCCCCGCACCCGCACCCGCACCCATGTGATATAGGTGTGGATGCCTTTGGTAAAGGAAACTTTTTTACACCAGATTTGGCTTCAAGCAGGGATTCAATTTTGGGGCCAAACGATAGTTGGTTTTGGGTTCGGATTATATCTATATTGGTTGCATACCCGGCTCTCCATTTTGTTCCCTATGAAATAATTCAGGTATATATGTCTGGCCATGTGACTTGGATAGAAAGAGAATCTCTACATTTACGAGTAAAATAGACAGTTCTTGCTGTTCTGGGGCTCCACGTCTCTCTCTCTCTCTGTTTCTCTACACACATACAAACAAACACAACGCAGCAACCCCCTCCAATATTTGTCTTCTGATGATATTGGTGGAGTTTTTTCTTGGAAGACTTTAAATTTACATGGTTTTTGCCAGAAAATTTTGATGTAAATTAAGGATTTTTAAAGTAAAAATGATGATAGTGGAGATTAAAACATTTAACAAATTCAAAAAATGAATTTATCAAAAGCTTCACAAAAATGCCCAATAATATGGGAGTATTTTGCACACATGATATTTTTCCTTTCTTGTTTTTGTTAAAACCTAAAGGAAACACAATATCATGAGATCCAGTGACTTGTGTTTGTGTGCTCGTGCACACATGTGATTTTTTATTTTTCAACTTCTCATGTTAAGAGTATATTTACCAGGGTTACCGGAAGCGCCTAGCTAAAAGGGGAAGCGCGCCTCGGAAGCGCGAAACATCGCGCTTCCGAAGCGTGGGGGGAAGCGTCCCCCTTTTTTGGGAAGCACACTTCCCTTTAATGGGGGATGCATTTCCCTTTAATGGGGGACACACTTCCCTTTAATGGGAAGCGCGCTTCCCATCACGCTCCCCCTCTCTTCCCCCAAGCTTCCCCTGTTTTTTTCAATTTTTTTGTATTTTTTATTTTTTATTTTTATTTTTTCACTTCCCCCTCGCTTCCGAGACGCTTCCTAGGTCGCTTCCGAGACACTTCCCGAATCGGTCCTAAGTGGTCCCACGCTTCCTAAAATTTTGAAAGTGCCTCGCTTCTCGCTCCCGCTTCCTCAACTGGCAACCATGATATTTACAGATGATAAGAAAAAATATAAATTTTACCAGAAGTTGAGCATATTTTTTTTAATTTGTAATATTTATTGTTGAGCTGATTTTTGGGCAAATAAAGTGCTCCCTTTTCTTCAATTTCAACTTTTTTTACCTGATATTTGTTATGCAAAAAATATAATTTTTTAAAGTCCAGTTCTTCAAGTGCCTGATGTCCCACACAATCTTTTGAATATAGTAATATACAGACCTACACCCCACTTTTTTTTGTTGTGCAAGACTGGACTGATTATATTTGTCTATGCAAACATGTAAATGAGATAATCTTCAGATATCAGTTTTGGCTGATTTTGTCCAGAAACCGAAATCAGTCTATTGTTTTGTTTAATTGTTTCCTATCCTTCCTGATATCGGCAAGCTACTCATCATAAACATTGATTGCATACTCTTCTCAATGTCTGTACCTTTCAAGGCAATTGTATTGTTTGGCCTCAAAAGTGGGTAACCTTAGTTTTTCAAGGCGGTAGGCGGTGCTTAGGCGGTGAGCCCCTAAAAAGACTAGGCAGACTGGTCAATACCCCAATTAATTTTATTTTTAAAATACACAAAATATGTCAAAAAAATTAAGAATAAATGAACAATTGAATAAGCAAACCATACAACTAACAATGTAAATAAACAATATACAAAAAATAAAATCATGTATACAAAAAATTTGACAACAATAGACATAAAATAAGCAATAGACAAATAAGAAGAAAAAATGAACAATTGAATAAACAAACCAAACAACTGAGAACTGACAATGTAAATAAAAGGCTACTACATAATTTAAACATGATTAAGACATAAAAGGCTACTAAACTATGTCACATGGGTGCGGGTGCGGGTGCGGGTGCGGCGCAATTTCAAAAATTTTGGACACGGGGACTCGGCTATATATATATTAAAATAAAAATAAAAATAAAAATAAATATATATATAAGACTCTGTCAAAGTTGTGCCCATTAGGGGACAGGTGATGAGTTGTGAAGGCATTCTGTACACTTTCTTCGTACAGGAATAATTCACTTTTGGGCACTTTCTTCATACACTGTAATAATTCACTTTCTTCGTACAGGAAAAAACCACAAAAACTTGAGTTGTGCCCATTCTGTACTTAAAACTTGAAAGTGTACAGGTTTTTTAGTTGTGATGGGTTTTTTTCCTTACAGCTGTAGCCCAGAAAATTAAAAAAAAAAAATTCAAAAATTTTTTTTTTCCAAAAAATGGACCAAAATGACCCTGGGTGCGTTGACCACACCCAGGGTCGGGTTGACCGAGTCCGAGCCGCACCCGTGTCCGCACCCGTGTCGGTGCGTGTCGACGCGGGTGCGGCGACCTTGGAGCCGAGTCCGTGTGACATAGCTACTAAATAAATTTCATCAGTCATAACCGAACTACTGATAGTTCATGATAACTAAAAACATCAAATTTAACCACCATCTCATAGGCTAATCTTCATCTCTAAACTATAAAGATCCTAAAACTAAACTATATAGGCCAAAATCTAGGACATAAAATCCTCATTGTTGCATCCAACTGGCTCCACTATCTCTTCATATTGATACCTTTTTTGCAAGTGAAGTTAATGGAGTTTGCTGTGGCGGGTCATCATCATCTTCAGAATTTGGGACAATGGTTGAAATTTCTTTTTCTTTGCGTTTTTGTGTGTATATATATATATATATATATATATATATATATATATATATAAAAACTTAGAAACAATCAACAGAAATATAACTCAAACAGTCAAATAGATTATATATGAATTACACACACATATATGAAGATCCTAAAACATAATATATATAATATAACTGAAATACAAGATTATCAGTTATATACTATGTCACAGGGATTCGGCTAGCAGGGTGACGCACCCGCGTCGACGCCGGTGCGGCACCGGGTGCGGTCAACCCGACCCTGGGTACGGTCAACACACACAGGGTCATTTTGGTCCAATTTTTCGGACTTAATTTTTTTAATATATGTCACAGTGATTCTCCAACTAGGTGCCGCACCCGCACACGATGCAGTCAACCTGACCATGGGTGCAGTCAATGCACCCAGGGTCATTTATGTCCAACTTTTGGACTTTATATACATATATATATATATATATATATATATTTGCCGCACCCCCGCACCCGGGTTTTTTGGAAGTGCCACATCCCCACACCTGCACCCATGTGACAGGTTATATATATAAAAAACCGAAAAACATAAACTATAGAAAAACAAAAAGGAAAAAAATAGGAAGAAGAAAAAAACAAAAAAGGAAGGAATAAGAGGAAGAAGAAAAAATGGAAAAAAGAAAGGAGAATAAAAAGGAAAGGGGGGGGGGGGAGAAGAAGAAGAAAACCGAGAGAGGGATGGAGACAGCAAACTGATAGAGAGAGAGAGAGATGAGCGTACCTTCTTCTTCTTGCTGAAACAAACAGAGAGAGAGAGATCTTCCCTTTATAATGGTTGACCAAGTGGTCAACTAAGTTAAGAAAAATTAGACAAAAATAGGCTTAAAGCCTAGGTGAGCTAGGCGGGACGCCTAGGCGGTAAAAAAGGTCCCTACCTCCCAAACCCAAAAGCCCGGGCGGTGGGGCTGTGTCGAGGTGTCGCCTTTGACAACCAAGTGGGTAACATCCACTAAAGTGTGCTTGTGTTGTGTGCTGCAAAAGCAAATAATGAATTACTGAAAGATCCCTTTTTAAGTAATGAAAACCCAAATTACCTTATTGTACTGCAGCCATATATGCCTTAGAATTCAAATAATGAAGAATGCGAAAGCTCCAGCTTGTCTCATCTTTAAATATTGGTTCGTCATTTGCAGTTGTTTCATTTTTTGTTGCTGATTACTGTATTCAGTTGAAGTGGCTGTTTAATGTTCTTGTTGCCATTTTTAGCTTGCAAAACTTGTGAAGAAGGAAAGCAGCAGTGATGTTATGAACTTAAAAGATAAAACTGAATAAAGTTTACAACTGCAGTGCTACATAACATTACCTTTTGACTTCTAAATACCAAAAACCCATTTGATATTTCATTTTTCTTTTGATAAGGGCATTGCCATCCCTAAATCAATTAGTCATCTTACTAAGTAAACTACTTGTAGTTATGAAGTTGAGAGTTTTATATTAAAGAACGGACTTGCAAATTGTTGGATGACCAAAAAAGAAAGAGAAAGAAGGGGGATATAATGTAGTATCATAAATCGATTTTATTCTATAATATCTTTAACTCTTTTTTATTAAGATTGCTATTTACTTTTTTTTTTGGAGCATATCATACTATTGGTCTAAAAACTAAAAAAATGGACTCTCAACTTCATCCTATCATGATTTTAAAGTAATTTTTTCTCAAAATCTAAAAATTATGGCTGCCAATATAGTGGAAGCACATGGAAAGTAAGTGGGGGGGGGGGCATGAGATAAAACACATGGAAATCCTGAGAGAGAGCACATGAGCAAAAGCGCTTGTAGTTATGAAGTTGAGACTTTTATATTAAAGAACGGACTTGCAAATTGTTGGATGACAAAAAAAGAAAGAGAAAGAAGGGGGATATAATGTAGTATCATAAATCAATTTTATTCTATAATATCTTTACTAAGTAAACTACTTGTAGTTATGAAGTTGAGAGTTTTATATTAAAGAACGGACTTGCAAATTGTTGGATGACCAAAAAAGAAAGAGAAAGAAGGGGGATATAATGTAGTATCATAAATCGATTTTATTCTATAATATCTTTAACTCTTTTTTATTAAGATTGCTATTTACTTTTTTTTTTTGGGAGCATATCATACTATTGGTCTAAAAACTAAAAAAATGGACTCAACTTCATCCTATCATGATTTTAAAGTAATTTTTTCTCAAAATCTAAAAATTATGGCTGCCAATATAGTGGAAGCACATGGAAAGTAAGTGGGGGGGGGGGGCATGAGATAAAACACATGGAAATCCTGAGAGAGAGCACATGAGAAAAAGCGCGAGGGATGTTCATAGGAATCATGTGGGAAGCATAAACAAAGCATGGTGGAAATGAGATTCCCATCAAGTTTTAAAAGCAAGGAGTACCATGCTTCTGAAGCGAGCTTCCCACCTGTGTCACAGGGACTCGGCCAACTAGGTGCGACGCTTGTGCGGGTGGGGCACCTGGTGTGGTCAACGCACCCAGGGTCATTTATGTCCAACTTTTGGACTTTATATGTATATAATTTTTTATATTTTTGCCGCCACCCCTGCACCCAAGTTTTTTGAAAGTGCCGTACACCCGCACCCATGTGACATAGCTTCTCACCTATTTAAGGACATTCTGGTAACTTTAGTTCATATTCTTGATGATTCATTTGGTTGTATCCTTTAAATTTAATATCATGGAATTGATTATATTTCTTCTTTTATTGTATACATTTTTGGCTGGCATAAGATCATTTCACTGGGTAAGAGAATAAAACTGGCCTGTTTACAAGTGATGGAGATTCATTAGATATTTAAGAAGAGACTTTTCTCTTCAAGTCAGAATATTTAATATCATTTGACTGTTTATAATCACAAGATATGTTACTCAATCACTGAATACCTGATCATGAGGTAACTGCTGAATTTGGTCTTGCTTGTTTTATTCCTTTACCATATATAACCATCAGGAAAATTTGAAGAGTCAAAATGATGTTGAGATGGAAGATGCCACACCTAAATCAAAGGCTAACCAAACTGCTCAAAAATCCGATAAAAAAGGGGTATCTAAATTCTCCAATCCTTTCTTCTAACCTTCTCTTCTTTTCAATTTACTTATTCATTTTCTAATTTATCTTGGACAGGAAAAGACACCAGTTATTCCTAAGACTCAGGCTCCTGGATCGAGGACACTGTTTGTTGGGAACTTGTCATTCTCTGTTGAAAGAGAGAATGTGTATGCTTTCTGTCATTGTGTTATTCAGTGTTTTTTTCATGTTAATTGTTTTACTTCCTTTTCAGTTTTTACACATCTATTTGCAAATGTTTAGGGAAGAATTCTTTAAGGAGGCTGGTGAAATTGTTGATGTCCGATTTGCGTCGAACCAAGATGGCCAATTCAGGGGCTTTGGACATGTTCAGTTTGCCACAGAATCTGCAGCTCAAAAGGTGATTCTTTTCCTTTTGAATTATATTATTTACTTTCATATCTTTATCTATAAGTTTTGTGGTTTTAATGTTCATGCTGCTGATGTAGGCATATCCTGGAATGCCTTCTTATTTACTAAATCTACAGGTTTAGATTAAGCAAAAAATGCCTCTGTTTTTTTTCAGGTGTTTAGGATGTTTAGAAAAATAATCTATTTAAGACATAAGAGATCCATTTATGTATCCTAAAGACCTGAAAAAAACATGGAGGCATTTCTGCTTAATGTGTGTGTTCTGGGGGGGGGGGTGGGGAGAATTGTTGAATGGTGGATCTTGTCCCTTGTTGTTCCATGTCTTTTGCTATTTGGGCTTTGATTGGAAGCCTTGCATTGAGATGGAAACACCATTTCCATGGTGTTGTTAAATGAGGATGGAGTTGGCAAAAAAAAAAAACACCTGAAAAAAACAGAGGCATTTGTTGCTTAATGTGTGTGTGTTCTGGTGTGTGTGTGTGTGGGGGGGGGGGTTGGGTTGGCGAGAATTGTTGAATGGTGGATCTTGTCCCTTGTTGTTCCATGTCTTTTGTTATTTGGGATTTGATTGGGAGCCTTGCATTGATGGAAACACCATTTCCATGGTGTTGTTAAATGAGGATGGAGTTGGCAGAAAAAAAAACATTTTTGAATGGTGTTGAATTGTGGTGTTGGGACTGCAAACATCATTCTAAATGCAGTGTTTTGGCAACACCATTGTTCCCAAACAGCAGAGAGCATGAGAACACTGGGGGAGAACTGCAACGTGTCAAGGCTCCTATCAGAGCCTTCTTGTTTGGCACTGATGGTTGGTCATCTGTAGTTTTCTAAGTGTAATCTTCTGTAGCTTGCCCTTGTTGACATATTATGTTCTCTTTACTTTCTCCGTGTAGGCTATGGAGCTGAATGGCAAAGAACTACTTGGACGTCCTGTTAGGCTTGATGTTGCTCTCGAAAGGGGTGAAAGGGGTGCATACACTCCAAGCAGCGGGTAAGGCATGAACTGACTCACTGGCCTTGCAAAAAGTAGCTTATTTTTCCTTGTTTGTTTTTCATAATCAAAACCGTCTTTTCCTCAATATCAATCTTTTGGGGTACCTATTCTCTTTTCACCAGTTCAGATTTAAAAATCTTTGTAATAAGGTTGCAGTTCCATAAATACCTTGTTTGTTTTTCATAATCAAAACCGTCTTTTCCTCAATATCAATCTTTTGGGGTACCTATTCTCTTTTCACCAGTTCAGATTTAAAAATCTTTGTAATAAGGTTGCAGTTCCATAAATACTTTGTGGTGTTTTTGTTTTCCAGAAAGATGTCATTACTGTTCTTTCAATCACCATATGCTAAAAAAAGCAAAAATTCATCGTGAGGTTTATAATTTTTATCACTTGTTATCAATAACAGCAAGGAGAGGTCTTTCCAGAAGCCAACAAATTCTCAAACCATATTTGTAAGAGGTTTTGATAAGTCTCTTGAGGAGGATCAGGTATTTATGACTCAAAAAGTGTTTTTTCTTGCACATGCTTTTTGATTGATTTATAATGATTCTCTTAATCCTTCCTAATGGCAGATTCGTAGCCATTTACAAGAACATTTTGGAGACTGTGGAGAGATTACTAGGATCTCTATCCCTAAGGATTATGAATCCGGTGTTGTTAAGGGGTAGGTTATTCATATTCCTATAAATATTTGTCTGTATTCGCTGATAAAACAAGAAACATAGAATTGATAGCTGATTGAAACAGAAATAATTGATGACTTATGTTATTTCTAGTCAGGCTTCTAACTATGATGACTAAAATTTTGCTCAGAAAGTAGATGAGTGATGTCCATGACAGGAATCTGGATGTACATTGCAGGCTGTCAACTGTCTTATGCTTTGGCTTGTGTCTGTTCTTATGTCTGATGTGGTTGCTAAAAATAAATATTTGAAAACTTGAGAGGACACGGGCCATTATCTTCTAGACCTTTCTACTACTTGCTATCTGTCCAAATGCCCATTAACAAGCTGTGTGTAATACTGTGGCTACTGAGTCATAGACTCATATGGGACTTCTAGTAGGTCATGCAACTGATTCTCTGGACTTCCTTTTGATATTAACTCTTTTTATGGGAAGTTCTGAAACTTCTCTGTGCATCTTCTCTCTTTTTCTTCATGGAAATTTACCCCTTGTAGTTGAAGTTCAATCAATGTGAAATTTGTTACCAACCTTCGGTTGTCAAATTGTTTGCAGGTTTGCATACGTAGACTTCTCATCTGGTGACAGCCTCTCAAAAGCTCTGGACCTTAGTGGTTCAGAGTTGGGTGATTACACTTTGACGGTGGATGTGGCAAATCCAAGAGGTGGTGATGGTGGGGGCAGGAGTGGTGGAAGAGGATATCAAGATAGTGGTGGTCGCAGCGGCGGCAGAGGTGGCACTCCTAGGGGTGGCCGTTTTGGTGGCCGTGGAGGTGGCAGAGGTCGTGGTAATCCTAATAAACCAAATCTGGCTGCTGCTGGAACAGGTAAGCTTTCCCAGCTTCTCAAATGCAGACCTGTTGTTAAGTAAAAGACCGATATGCATATGTTTGAGCCTTGAGACACAGTGTCACGTGGCAGATGTTGGCACCCCCTTTGATGCACAAGTACTATTGGTTGTGCATGTGGTGTGACCTTCATATCAGGTGAATGGTCAGTTTTAGACCTTGATTAACCCCTGGAAAAAAAACTCCTTTCACTGCCACCATTCTGGTATCATAATTTCCGAAACCCAGTGCCATGATGACTGGTCCCACCTTACGGTTTCAATCTGGAATGTGGTGCTGAATAATGCTATAATATGCAGTGGTTGTGATTCACTTAAGTGTATACAAACACTTTTTCCTGTATATGATAACTATTTTGTGTCAATTTGGATGCCCATATCAACGGGTGCATTTTTAGGTAGATGAGATGGTATCGTTCTGTTTAACACAATCGTTTACTAATTACTGCAAATCTTGGTTTTCATCTAATAATTTATGTGTTTTTTTACAATTACATTTTGTTGCAAATCTGGACTGTGCATCTTTTACCAATATAACAATTATTTCTTTATAATTTTTCGGTTCAGAGTATGTTCTAAATTCAACAAATCAAGATGAATCCATCTGTGCAGTTGAATTTATGCAAAAATTAATAAATGTACACTGTAAGTTGGTAGTTCACCAGGTTTTGGTGGCCTTGTGTGCGCCCATCTTGGAATTTGATTGGATGGTCAAAATAGCCCATAGATATGATCTACAAGGTTTATTTAATAAAAACAATATTTTGACCATGTGATTGTGATGTGTAAGGAGTTTAAAGGGATACAAACATCAACTGCTTGCAACGTACATATTGTTACAACTCAAAAAATTATGTTTTTGCTTCAAAAGAATACAATTTGACCCTGTTAAACAAATCATGTTGAACACATCTATGGTGTGACATTGCGGGGAAGCGGTTGTTGACCCTGAGTGTACACTCAGTCCACACCTTAACTTGCTAGTTGGATGACCGGTTAGATTCCAGCTAGACTTGCTAGTTGACATGCTGGGGTTTAAAAGTTGGTGTTCATTTGGTGGTACCTGAATGTGATTCCACAATTTGTAGTGGGTTTGGGTTATAGTCATAAAAGAGAGCCCGAACACAAAGCTTAGTCTAGTGGTTTTGTTAAGTATGTATTTCAAAGCATACAGAATACTTGGCTGAGTCATATTGGGTCGAATACCAACCAGAAAATGACAGCTGAGACCCATTTGATGGACTTGCCTGGTTTTCATTTGTCAAGGCTGTTGGCATTTGGGTTATTCCAGTATCGGTCTTAGATTGTTGCTGGAACATCTTTTTAATATTTTTTTTCTTATGGAGTGTCTAATGAGGCATGGGCATTATGCAGGAAAGAAGACAACCTTTGATGAGGACTGAACACAGCACCGGAAGCGTGGCACCGATCTTTTTTGGCGAGTTTTCCCCTCTTTTTAATGGTCTTGTGGAGTATTTGTTTTAAGCATACTGTAGGACTGGATTTTTTAGATGAATAGATGTTGAGCTCCCTTTCTGTTTTATCACATAATTTTTATATAACATGGAAATGTTGGATTCAAAACTTGGATAGTTTTTCCTCTGGTCACAGCATAATTGAATTGTAGTGTTACGTATTAAAAGCGGTGTAACCTTGAACTTAAAATACAGACTACAATTTAGAGAAAATGGAAACCATGAGACTGTTCTTTCTGGAAATCAGCGACCTTTTCTCTCCGTTTTATGAGGAGATTTACTAAGATCAGAAAACAAAGTTATGAAATTTCGATTGCGTTTGATGATGTGTGGGGCCCACGAAAAAAATTTGCCCAAATGAGTATGCGTGAGACAGCATCAGAGGTACGTTTATGGTGGGCTAATATTGGCTACCCTCGATTGTACCGTACTTGGTTATTTTATGACGTGGGGCTGCGATTGTACAGTACCCCGTTTTTTTGTGACGTGGGGCTCGCTTGTTTTTTTTTTTTATTGTTTTGGTGCAACGAGCTCTATGGATAGATGTATATGGTTTGTTTAATAAAAAATAAATTTAGATCGTTCTATTATGTTTATACAAGCCAATATTTTTCAAGGGCCTCAATTTTCAATGATCTACATTGGAGGCTGAGGGGGGGATCTCAGGATTGACAAATCATGTTTTTACGTTCAATTCAAAGTGCCATGGGATTGCAACTGCAAGTACAGCAGACATAACCAGCACAACTAGGTTTCTGATCCTCAGGGTGGTTTCCTTGTTTCTCATGAAAAAAGTGTATTTCCTAGTAAATGGACCATATTGAGCTCATTTGTGGGGTAAATTTATTAAGTTTTCACATATGGCTTTCAGCCAGACGGTACGGGACTTGTGTGACCAATATGTTCCCTCAGTATGTGGACGGTTAGAATGGCCTCATCTTCCCCAAATCTGCAAGTAAAATTCATAATGTTTCAATCTGAAGAGATTAGGGCACCCGTATTAAGTTCCCAACTTTTGTCCATGGAACCTGTCATTGAGTTTCTTATTTTCTTTGAGATTCATGAGTCTCCTGCCGGACGCCAAACACCTCCTCACCCTACCTCCGTTCAATCTGGCCAATGATTCATGATTCTCTACTGGAAAACATAACTGAGATCCTCATTCTTGGCGTGTCCATGGGATTCAGCATTTGTTTTACCTTGAGTCTGAATGTGAGTCACATGCTAGATTCATTACACTCATTGATTCTGAGGCATTCAAACACGCCCAAAGGGAAGGAAAAGAAAAAGAAGAATAAAGAGAAAAGCTTCTTGGGACAATTTCCACATCAAGACAAATACCATGCAGTGAGAAACCCATTATAAATTCACACAAAGTCTTGGTAATCTCGATCAAAACTCTTTATGATTTGACAGTACACTATTTATGGTGATTATTTATGACAAATAGTCATGAAGAATGATCAAAAGCATGAAGAGAATCATGTGAAGATTAAGGTAGTTTTGCAAAATGCATTGATTTTCAGTTATCATGAGATTTTCTGGGGCACATTTTAATGCATGCATAGGCATGGCTCAATGCCTCGTGCATGATCATGTATACAATTTCACATTTAATTCATACTAATTTATGCATGATTCAATAGGAAATCACATTAAATCCCAAATTTTATCTCTAGTTTCAAGAAACCACACGAAAAAGGAAATATCGAAAATCATGAATTTCAAGTCATTTCACGCGTTAGGGTTTTAGTAGTTTAGAAAATTTCTTTCATTCGTATTTTTCTCTTTTGTTTAGATTAGAGTCTAAGTAGTTTAGACTTCAATTAGTTTAAGTTCAAAAAATAAAGAATCATATTCATATTTCTTAGAGTTTTTTTTTATAGTTTAGTAAACAATGTAGGAATGAATTTTACAGAACATCTTTTTAGCACAACCCCCTTTTAGGAATTACTTAGAACTTGTAGGAGTTCATTTAGAAGAAAATCTTAAAATACCCTAAGCTTTCTCCTCTTTAAATTCTTGCATAGCCAAAGAGAGAGGGGTCCTCCCTTGAAAAAAAAATGTCTCCCTCTCTCCTCTCAACCCTTCTTCTCCACCGGTTTCCCTTCTCCCTTCTCCTCCTTCCTTTCTTTTCTTTTCTCAACCATTCTTTTGCCGGTGGAACTCTTCTACAATGAAGCGTCGATTCCGAGGTGAGGATCGATCTCCTCTCAACCCCTCCAACAATCTGGTAAGGCTCTCTTCTCCTTTTCGTTTCTCGTTAGATTAACTGAAGTGATTGATTGAAAAAAAAAATTAGATTAAGTTTCTTTTCATTCTGCATTTTAGATTGTTCTTGATTCAATATATTTTGCATTTTTGATTTAGCATTTTCCCGTTTCTCTGCATTTAATGCACATTTGCATCTTATTGTTTCATCTGCATTCTTCATTCTGCATCAGCGTGTTCTTTATCTGTTCATCAACATTTAATCCTATGCATTCTCATCGATTCATCTGCATCTTTTTCTGTTGTTGCATTTTCGGCACTTTTTTTTTAATTCACTCTGCAATTTCGTTCTCTGTTCTGTCGCGTTTCACTTTGTTCATCGTGTTTTTGAGTTAGCATCACATTTCATCATAAATCAGCATTGTGTTTTTTATTTAACAGCATCCTGCATCGCATTTTATTCAAATCACTTATGCAATTACATTGCATCTGAGCATATGAGTTCCTGTGCATTTCAATCTTGTTCATCTTATCGCATTTCCTATTTCATCTATTCTGTCGTATTTCATCGTACTCATCATCTCTGCATTTGTCTTTCTGCATCTGTTTCATCATCGCACCATCATCATCTCTATTCATTTTTCTGCATTTGTTTCATCTTTGCATTTTCCTTGTGTTTCTTTCATTTCATCGCATCCTATTCAACTGTGAATTTTTGGTGCATATCATACCATCTGCGTGTCATCATTTCATCCGCATCCAGTTCATTGTGTTTCATTTGAATCACATTTCATTCTGTTGCATCTGCTCTGCTGCATTGCATTTCTTGCAATTGCGTTCTGCATTTTTCTTTGTGTTTTTTAGGTTAGTTTCAATTTGCATTTTTCATTTACTTACATAATTAATGCATTCTTGCAATTCATTTTCCCGCTTCGCATTTGCATTTAGTGCATTTTCGTATTTTCATTTTCATAGTGTAGTGTTATTTGTCTTTTGCTGCCGTGATGTTCGTGTTTTGAAGGGGAACGTAGAGGCAAGCGAGCGAGACTTTCAAGCACGCCCTTGAGCCGGGACGTGAAGACGTAAGCGCTGAAGATAATTTTCTTTTCTTTTAGATTAGGAAGTTCTCAATTTCATTTAAATTTGGGGTTTGTAATAAAACCATTTTTAATAATTGTTTAAGCCCTCTGTGTAGGGCCATACTGCTGTAGCTAGTTGATTAGTTAATTAGCTCTTTTATTTTATTTTTGGCAATAAAGCTTAGATTATTTGTATTTTTGAATACGAAGTATCTCCCATTCCCTAAGATCAACCCAGACTCCGCCACTCGTGCGAGTCAATTTTATATTTTGGTGTCTGGCTTTCACGTTGTTTTTATATAAAAATATCATTTCTAAAATCGTTTCACAAAATTGACATCAAATTTTGGCGCCGTTGTTGAGGAACGACGAGATAAAAGTATTCACTTTATTGCATTTGTTTGTTCATGATTAATTAGGTTGCTAGTTACTTTTGTTTGTTAATTAGGACTGTTTAGTTTACTTTTTTTGTTCATATCTAGGATTGCTTAGTTTGATTTCTGTAATTAGGTTGAGAACCACGCGTTTGCACATCGTAGAGACCAGTTTACTTTTCCTGCACAACACACCTATTAGGATAACCTTAGAGGTGACTACGCACGATTGGTACTGTGCCCATAGTTTGCTTTTCGCAAAATCCCTGTTGAGTACAATTGCGTGGTGATTGTTTATTTTCTGCTTTCGTGTTATTTTCCTTTTTACTTGCTTTGTGGTTTGCGTGGTTTAACTGCTTAGTCCGTTAGGTAGGTAGAAAACCAAAAGTCTAGGACAATTGTTACACCGGTCTACCTCTTTGGTGCATGCAAGGGCGACACTCATTTGATCTCGAGCTTGTTGAGCCAATCAAGGACACTGAGTCCCTCATTAGGAGAGCCCATCGATCCACTGCCATGGCCGATGATCAGCAGATGAATCATCCTCTTAGGGAGTACTTCATGCCAAACACTTACACTCCTGCCTCCTGCATCATGGGACCTGATGTAGAAGTGAACCATTTTGAAATAAAGGTCAGTGTCATTTAGATGCTATCATCCTTTTATGGCCTTATCAACGAAGACCCATATTGACATATCAATGAATTCCTTAAGATCTGCTCGACAATGCAGATCAACAACTTTGGAGATGACGCAATGAGGTTGGCGTTATTCTCATTCTCTCTCAAAGATAAAGCCAAGCATTGGCTGAAGGCCCTAGATATAGTTCAAATTACTACTTGGGAACATATGCAAAGAGAGTTCCTAAAGAAATATTTCCCAATTGGTAAGACGAACCAGTATCGAAAAACCATAACCAACTTTTCGCAAATAGAGAGAAAATATTTCATGAAACTTGGGAGATGATGAAAGATCTTCTCAGGATGTGCCCCTACCACCAGGTGCCCCATTGGCAACGGGTGCAGTACTTTTATGATGATCTGACCGAGAAGGACATGCAGATGGTTGATTCTTCGTGTGGGGGCACGTTCATGCCCAAAAGTGAGAATGAGACATGGACCCTATTTGATACACTAAGTGAAAATGCCATGCACCATGCCCTGTCCTCGCGACTTGATAAAACTACAGTTGTTCCTAGTGGTCCTAGGATGGGAGGGATTTTTGAAGTTGGGTCTGAGCATGAATTGCAAATCAAAGTGGACCAGTTGACCAAAAAATTAGATCAATTACTGGCCAACTCAACTTCAAGAAATCCAGTAGGAAAAGTGTGCGAGCTATGCGCTAGCCCTATACATTTTGTTTTTGAGTGTCTGACAGTACCACTCTATCATGAATTCGTTCAGGAGCAAGTGAATGATTCCCAAGGTTTCGTCAGACCGGTGCACGATCTCTATGCACCCACCTATAACTCGAGATGGCAAAATCATCCCAACTTCGCGTGAAGAAATCCACAAGAGCCACCCTACATGCCTACTCAGACACAACACTAACAGGGTAACCTCCCACAAGGTTACTCGCGTCCCACACTTCCTCAGTCCCACCGCCGGCTTAACCTGCCTTATTCTCAGGAGCCCGCATCGAGCTCATCTTTTCAGAAGAAGTTGTTTGAGGCCTTTTCTGACATAAAGACCACCCTCTGTTCCCACACATAGTCGATAGCAAAGTTTGAGACGCAGATGGGACAGTTGGTTGAGGCCTTGAGCAAGCGGAGCGCGAGAAGCCTCCTGAGTGAGTCTGTTGTCAACCCAAAGGGTAAGGAACTCATGTATCATGATCTGCACTTCACAGAGTCCCACCATGAGCAGGTCAAACTCTATTATGTCCCTTCGAAGTGGGAAGGCATTCCATGTAATAATTGTATTTTTTCGTTAACTATTTGAATATTTTTATATAAATAAGGCGTAATTCGTGTGATTCGGGCAAGGATCCAAGTTATGGATCCAAGATCCAAGTTATGGATCCAGGATCCATATATGATCTCTATATATAGGTACAATACCTTATATATATACTTATAAAATAAATAAACAAATAAATGAAAAATGTATATATATACGTACATCAAGGGATCCACGATTGGATCCATTCGGATCCAACTTGTGGATCCATATCTCATGAGTGGTGCGGATCCAAAACAGTGGTTGGACCCGGGTCTCGGACCCGGCCAGTGGCCTGCATGCTTTAAAAAAAATGTAGCTTAAAGGCAACTCGATACGAGTTGCCCGATAGAAACAGGTTGTTAGGGTTCTGAACGAACCCTAACACACATAATCTCTATGGCTGGTGTGGGGGAGGGGGGGGGGGGGGGGTGAGCCGGAGCGTAACCGCCGGAGGGTGATGGCTTAACCCCTCCTTCCTTTTCGGAAGTGGGGTCGCCTCTCGTTAAAAGGGGGAGAGGGTCTCGCTCCTCTTCCTCCCACTACGTCTCTTGTCCTCTCCTACCTGTTGCCCCTCATCTTGATCTCCCTTTCAGTTTCACGCACGCCGGCAAGGTCATTGGCGTTGGAGGGCTTCCTGACTACCAGCTGTTGTTGTCGCCAGCCACCTCCAATCGTCAAAAAAGGTAGGATTATGTACCTTTTCTTGTTGGGCATTGATTGAGTCTGGGTGTGGATGGGTCGGTCAAGGGAAAACCCTGATTTTTGCATGCTTTAAGCATCTGACGAGATTCATGACTGTTGGAAAACCCAAGTCTTTGAGTTGGGGGTTCTAGTAGCTACGACATCCGATTTGAGAATTTGTTGTCAACCCTACTTTGAAACCCAAATTAATGATTGGGGGTTTCGAAGGTATTTTAGAAAGGGAGTTGTAGGGGGTTGAAGGGATCTTTTTATTTCTATAATAAGGGGGGGGGGGGGGGGGGTCCATATCTTGGATTCAAAATCTTGTTAAGAGAATGGGGGGTTTCTTGGCTCTGCAATGTGGCTTGCTCGGAAAACCCCAATCTACCAATTTGGGGATCCTCGCAGTTACGAAATTCGAGCGTGGTTCTTTTTTATCCCCTGCTACGGTTTATTTCCCTGTTAAGAAACAGGATCCGTGGGATTTCATATAGTGGTTCTATGGTGTATTTTTGTTGAGTACGCTAGGCAGGACTGCTCAACTCAATTATGTGGGTTTAGTCGGTGTAAAGATGGTTTGCACACATACAAAAATTTCTTATTCAACCAGTATGATAAATTTGAAACCTCTGATGCGTAATTTGGTTAGTTGTATGACTTCAAAGTAGTATTGGGCAGATATGGAGATTTCGTTGCTGCATGAATAGTTATCATCAGTATCGTCCTAATGCATTTAAGCTAGAAAATTTTAACCATACATTACTATCATTCTTTTGTTGTACTGTATTTCATTTTAAACAGGCGATTCTTGCGATCCTTATATATCACTAAACAAATCAAGAACCAGTATCTAAGCGTGGTAACAATTGGGAGTCTAGTTGAGGACATAATAAATCCCTTGTGTTGAATATATCCTTCATTACGAATGTTGCTCATATGAATTCTTGTTGCTGTTTTCAGTTTAGATCTAATAAATTTCATAATAAGGATTATGCACTGTACGAGTCTCTGAAATATTCCCCGACCAATGTGTCCTGGAAATAATGAGATACAAACACCTATTGCACATAATGATCAAAGGACTATTTAGATGCCTATTCTTTTATATTCACGGGCATATTAGACTGTAAAATTTTTCTGTGTTCAATCGCATATTGTGTTGAACAATCAAATGTCTATTGAGCTACATTTCTCTTGTATTCAAAACCCTGTTAAGATGTATACGCTTTTGATAACTAACCACATACAACATTGTTGAAAATACGCGAAAGCCTATATATGATTAAGGTGGTTACATTGGATTTCAAATATATGATGGTGCACTTAGTGACATATGGATATGTGCCTTTCCATGAGGTAGTCACTTGGGAAAACCTGACCTAGTGGGCAATATGAATTGATTACCTGATGTAGGTGCTTGGGTTATTAGCTTGTATGCATGTTTTGCCAGAGGTAAATCAAGGAAAGAATGCTATTTTCTCTTGTGCTTAGAATCAACATGTTATGCTTGATTAACACATTAGTGCAAGGTTGCTTGCATATGCATGTGCATACATGGAATTGATGTATTTTTGGCACGTACCTCATGGTGTGTGTGTTCACATATTTTTATTGAAACTGGTTCATGAATAAAAGTATGCATTTGACTTGAGTATGCATACGAATTGAACAGAGACATGCTTATGAATATTTATCGTGGCATACACATGATACATGTTTGCATTTCTGAATATGCATATAAATTTTCAGAATGTGTGGTGTGCATGTATTTTGGTTCTCGAGACATGTCGAGATTTAAAATTATTTATATGCTTTTACTTGATGTGACATGCTTAAGCATCATACTATATGAAGTTTGTATCAAATGCATGTGCATACATGAATTGATGTGTGTTTCACATGTACATAAATGCCTGAGTTGTTCACTATCCCAATTGAGATGATTCATGAGTGAATGCATGTATGTGGAATGATTTCGTAAAGGCACCTGCACATGAATGGTGAACACATGCATATGAATGTGACATATCATGCACATGGATAAATTGGCATATATAAATATGCATTTGGAAGCATGTTGACATCATTGCATACATTGCAATTTGTTATAGTTTTTGCGTATGATGCATCGATGGTCTAAATGAATCATCACAGGCCTGGAGAGCCTTGAGCTTTGGTTTGCTCTTTCTTTAATTGTTTAAATGCATTGCCAAAATCATATTTATTTTTATTTGCACTATGTGGCACTGTTTTATGTGTTTCTACGAGCGGGAGTCTCATGATAATTTTCACAGAGGTAGATGCGAGCTTTTGCCTTGTTTTTGCATGCTGAATTGCAAAACTCAATAATTGACTTTTAATAAAAAGATAATGAATAAGAACAGTGTAATATACGTTCTGGGATCTCCCATCTGGAGAATGGGGATCTTAGAGTTTCGGTCTTGGAGAGACTGTGAGAATACAAAAACTCTGTGTTCTTTATTTTTGTCCCCTGAACCCGATATTGAGGTTCCTTCTCATGGACACGGTTTTAGGGAGAGTCCTTCACTTTACATGGGGTGGTGTGTTTGACACAACTATTTTTTTGGTATCAAGGAAGTGACACTTGTGGGCATGGGGTGTCCCTTGTGTCCCCGACATTAGATGTGGAGGTCTAATGTTCTGATGGATGGTGTTGTTTCCTGATATCGGTCGATGGCTAAGTTTGAAAACCCAATAATAAAATATAAATTGTGTGTTAAGCTACCTTGGGACCTAACTTGACCTCGGGGATTTTACTCGTTTGGTGTATCTGCAGGCAACGATAATTAAAAAGAGAAACTTAAATTGTATGCATTTAATAGGGCATGCATATGAAAAAGGAAAACTTTAAAGAAAGATAATAAAGTGTTCATGCATTGCACATAAATCATGCATATTTTTGCTGAGCATTAGGACAAACTTTTTATCTATTCATTTAATTGTTACATGTTGGTGAATGCATGTTGCTTAAGTTCTAATGCATGTTAAATATACTGCTTACTTACATTATGATTTCTGTTATTGATGTATGTTCTGCATGCTTAATAACTGTTTTATGTTGCATGAATGCTTACCTGCATTATGTAATTGTCATAATTGCATTCCTCTGAATTATTGCATGAATTCATATATGTGGTTATGGGATATTTAAATGTTGCTAACGATGTTACCTGTCAGTTAGCTTCTGATAAATTGTTGATTGTCGTAGCGTAGACCTTTGTTTATTTTTGTATATGCTGAAAATCACACTCGGCACCCGCACCACATACTTGACATATAATATACCTGCAAAAAAAATTACAGTAATTCTTACTTAGACAGTTGTAGTCTAATTCCTATAAATATATCATTTTTCAAGTGAAGAGTAGAGCTTATTAGCGTCTGCGGGATGAGGCATCAGATCGAGATTTTGGACTTACTGTTCCAGGGATAGTTTGAGAAACTCTGATGTTATTATTCATTAATAATGAAATAAAATAAATGTTTTGGTCTTTCTCCCCATTGTAATGTTTTAGAATACTTAGCCTTATAGTATTGCTTGTTTTTTATGTTTCAAAAAAAAAATCCTCAAAATTTGGGTTAAGATTTTGGGGCGTTACATTCCACCCTACCCAGAAGTCGACTGATGATCCCATCGCCACACCCATTGATTAGTCGATCTTCTCCACCAGGCCCAAGGAGAACGAGCAGGGCCCACATCATGTGCCTTCTTTGTATATTCTCCGAGCTCCTGCTCTGCAGGCCTTAGAAAAATCAATTGATTTCAGCAAGCAGGAGGCACACATGTACAAAATACTTGACATATTCAAGCAGGATCACATCAACCCCCCTTGCTTGACGCTGCCTATATTGATAGAAGTTTGGTTTATGACTCTCCATCTTTTGAGAATAGCCTCCATGTGGAGACTGGTCTCATTCTTCCTGCCACTCACGAGAGTCATTGTAGAGTCTATAGGGGTAGCGTTGGAGGAAACATAATGCGCAACGTTATAAATGACATTATTTTCCTTAGAGTCCCTGATTGAGCATGACTTCACATCAATTGATCTTGTGGACAATGAAGGGTTTTCAGAGATCCGTCTGGTTGAGGACGTGAAACTTAGTGGTTTATGGGAGGCAGCCCATATGTATGTATATTATTAGATTTGACCTTCAGGATTTAGTAGAGTTTTCTTAGGTTGTGTTTCTTTTCCTTTCTTTCCTCTCATGAGTTTGATGCTCGGTCATGCACGCATTGTATTCTGTGTAGTCGTAGGACTTGCATTAATATGGCATATCAGGTAGCTTTTACGCTTTTCTCTCATTTATTGTGTTCTCATGTGCATTCACTTAGTTTCATTCAAGCATGGAGGAGTATCACTGGGACAATGTCATTCAAGCATAGAGGAGGATGTAGTTGCACACCCTGATATTTTTGTCTACATACTTGCACATTATTATACATTATTCACGAAAAATAGTTTTTTTTAAAGAAGGAGATTGAACTTATATGAATGTTGTGCAAAATCTAATATTTTTAGAGGATTTTTAAGCCCCACATTTTTTTTCTGACATGGATCTAGAGAATCATGGTTGTTTGTGTGGATTTCAAAGAAATGACGATAGATGCATGTTAGAGTTTATTTTTGAAAAACTAAGCAAATGAACAAAATTGCAAGTATGAGCTCAAAAGTGAAAAAGAGCATGTGTTTGGTTGTTTGGATGTGTTTCGCAATCTCTAGTAGTTGGGCTCAGTCATAAGTTGAAGTGTTTGAGTTGCATATTGAAAAGGAGAGCGAAAGTCTTTGTTATCCTCAGTAACTGGGATCAGACACAAGTTGGAGTGTTTGAGTCCCATGTCGAACAGGAGAATGAAGAAAATCACTTTTGTGTCTTAGTCGATATTTGTGGCTTATTTTGTTCGAGGAAAAAAGCCTGTTACACGGACCTCATAGAAAGCCTAAGAGATATTGGCATTGCACAGGGCAAAAAAGCATACCATACGCAAGCCAAAAGAAAAAATAGTGCGCAAAAAGAAAAAGTTCACTGCTTAGAAGCAAGATTGAGAAAACTTGTGCAGAAAACATATGAGTGAGGATAAGTAAATAATAACATGTGCTTACTTAATTTTCTGAGAATAAAACATAAATAATTATGATATTTAGAAAAGTAAAAGAAATGTTTTATTCTGTGGCGGTATATAAAAGACTCTAGTTATGTTTTGATTATGTAATGACAGAAAATATTTGAGAAAACAAAATCTTTAATTACCTACTACTTGTGAAGTTGAGTACTTTTATACATACATGGCAGAGATGTTTGTGGGTAGCATCACTGTAAACCCTCACGAGACCTTACTCGTCCACTGGGGTAACCCAGGGGTTAAAAACTGTTCTGCCGTGTTTCACCTTGTTTCACTTTGTTCATTGTGTTTTTGAGTTAGCATCACATTCCATCATAAATCAGCATCATGTTTTTTATTTAACAACATCTTGCATCGCATTTCATTCAAATCACTTATGCAATTACATTGCATTTGTACATCTGAGTTTTTGTGCATTTCAATCCTGTTCATCTTATCGCATTTCCTGTTTCATCTTTTCTGCCGTATTTCATCATACTCATCATCTCTGCATTTGTCTTTCTGCATCTGTTTCATCATCGCACCATCATCACCTCTATTTGTTTTTCTGCATTTGTTTTATCTTTGCATTTTCCCTGTGTTTCTTTCATTTCATCGCATCCTATTCAATTGTGAATTTTTGGTGCATAGCATACCATCTGCGTGTCATCATTTCATTTGCATCCAGTTCATCGTGTTTTATTTGAATCACATTTCATTATGTTGCATTTGATCTGTTGCATCACATTTCTTGCAATTGTGTTCTGCATTTTTCTGTGTGTTTCTTAGGTTAGTTTCAATTTGCATTTTTCATTTACTTACATAATTAACACATTCTTGCAATTCATTTTCCTGCTTCACGTTTGCATTTAGCTTCATTTAGTGCATTTTCACATTTTCATTTTCATGGTGTAGTGCTATTCTTCTTTTGCTGTTGTGTGTTGTTCATGTTTTGCAAGGGAACGTGGAGGCAAGAGAGTGAGACTTTCAAGCACGCCCTTGATCCGAAACGTGAAGACATAAGCGCTGAAGATAATTTTCTTTTCTTTTAAATTAGGAAGTTTTCAATTTCATTTAAATTTGGGGTTCGTAATAAAACCATTTTTAATAATTGTTTAAGCCCTCTGCGTAGGGCCGTATTGCTGTACTTAGTTGATTAGTTAATTAGTTTTTTTTTTGGCAATAAAGCTTAGATTAGTTGTGTGTTTGAATACGAAGTATCTCCCGTTCCCTGAGATCGACCCAGACTCCACCACTCGTGCGAGCTGGTTTTATATTTTGGTATTTAGCTTTCACGTTGTTTTTATATAAAAATATCATTTCTAAAATCGTTTCACAAAATTGACAATACAGAGCACAAAAAGAAGGAAGATTAAAATGATTTTCATGAGTTTGTTAAGAATCTTGGACTTTGGTACCTTTGTTTTATAGATGAAAACGTTGAGCTTGAGTCTGGTTTAGATGTGCCGGTCCCTGGTGTCAACTGTATAGGCTGGTCTCGACCACAAGGGCTCTCACACCTGGTTAGGTGGATCCGCTTAAGGCATTGAAGTTGAAGGATGTTACGAGTTCAATACTTAGAGTGCATATCCCTAGCATTGAGGCCGAAGCAGCATGCTCCTTGATAGGCAAGGGATGCAGCCAAACGGTTTTAATGGCTTGGAATGAGTTATATGATAGAGTGTCAATTTCTTCCAAGGCCCCTCACCTGAACCAGGGATTCTCATTGATAAATATAAAAAAAAAATGAAAAATCAATCCAAGCTTGTTGACTTGCCTGGCAATAGTAACAAGACTAAGAATCTGGTGTGAGAAACAATGTGCGGAGCTTGAAGCCAGGAGTGTGTGTTTAAGAAATGCCGGGACGTGAAGAATGCATAGTTTAAGAATCATAAGAGGAAGCGGCTATGAAACAACAGTACCACCGATGTGGTATCCCATGTGGTAAGCGGGGTCCTGTGCCAAGCTGAAGGCCTAGGTTTGAATCCCTCTGCCACATGGGGCTTAAGAGATATCTGGTAGGTCTGGCCTAACCCCAGCTTGCCTTTCAAAAAAACCAACTATGAAACATCAGTGAAACCAGTAGGAAACTGCACAAAAATGCAGAAAAACTATTTTGTTTTGTTTGAAATGACACTTCCAATATCAAAGAGGTTCATTGTCATTTCAAGGAAGCAGTTTTTTTTTTTAATGATGAGGAACCCTTGTCGAGAACTGGATCACTTAATGGGTCCGCTCCCCTGCGAGGTAAACCCAAGTTTTTCATAAAACAGTAGACATTCAGTTTCACACTTCCAAACCTATTCCATAAACGTTGAGCTTGCTTTAAAAAAAAAGGCATGTGTGGATGCAGGCATGCCCACCCACCCACACACACACACACAGAGAGAGAGAGAGAGAGAGAGAGAGAGAGAGAGAGAGAGAGAGAGAGAGTTAAATGCCCATTACCAAAGTTTACTTAGATCCTTCCCCTTATTTACAAGTCCATTTTCATTGGCCTCACTACCACCATAATGACATCACCACCCACACATCAATCTGGCATCCACTTGTGCCCATTGAAAATAGCGTTTCTAGTGGCCTTTCTAATTCAGTCGGGATGTCGGTCCTTTTTCTTTTATAGCTTTGCCACCTGAATGGCTGATAATAGCAGAATGCTCTGGACGTTTAGCTACTCCATGATACAGACCTACAAATATAGGCGCCTATTGCAGGCATCAAATTATATGAAACTGTTAAGTTGAAAATAATAGGTGTTAATTTTTTTTTTTGTAAATGAAATTATATCGATGTGATCTACAATGTTTGTTTAGTGCCAAATGAGTTTTGAATCATGATTGTAACACATAAATTAGTTTTTTAAGAGCTTCAAAAATTAACAGTTCATGGGGTAGCTAAACGTCATATTTTTGGACCTAAATAACATGATCTAACGCTTAATCCTTAACAAACAATTCTTCCTGATAACATCTATGCTGTCAAATTGAGTTGATAAAACTTGAACCTATGATTTTCAGCTCAACAGTTCTATATAATTTGATACCTTCAATAGCACCAAATATTAACCCTTATTTTAACATCCTTTGTTCCTGCATATATAGGAAAAGTGAGACATGTCTACTTTCTAAAATGTCCTCTCCAAACAGTGAATTTGTGTGACTATTCTGTCAATATTATGTGAAAAAAACCTGGGGACCAAAACGTATTATTCTAACCACCACCACCATCCCCACCATCCATGTAACATCAACCACCACCACTACATGTGCACAATCACCCACCACCATCTCTATTCACCATTACTTACCGCCATCACCATCTCCACCACCAACCCAACCACCACCATCCCCACCATCATCCATCTAACATCAACCACCACCACTACATTTACACAATCACCCACCACCATCTCTATCACCGATTCACCATTGCCACCATTACTGCCATCACCATCTCCACCACCAACCCAACCACCACCATCATGTCCACTGCTGCTGTCCTTACATCTGAGAGTGCAGTCCAGAGCAATGTTGTCAGTATCGGTGAGTATCGGCCTGATACACATCATATCGGCAGAAAATCGCTACACTTTACCCCTGAATCGTCTATTTTTTAATAAATGCAAAAAAATACTTAAAATTGTTTTTTAATATTATTTTAATGGCTGTCACGTTCTGATTGGCACATAATATTTTTTAATTATTTTTTGGCCGATTCAGAACTATTAACTTGAGTATCGAACAAACGATACAGGGCCAATACAGGTACTGACAACACTGCCCCCATAGTACATGGAATCCAAGACATCAAAAAGATAACATTGGTGGAATATAGGCCAGTCATCAAAAAACAAAAGCTCCACTCAAATGAGATAATTCTCTAGGCCATTGGCTTGGAAAAGCAGTAAAAACAGTGATTTTCAATTTAACAGATTCTGAATTTCTTGTCAGAGGTGAATGAGAATCATGAAATGGAGGTGAAAGGACAAGATTCACGTCTGACAAGGTTGTTATTACTGTTGGTTTATTTATTTATTTACTAGGCAGGGAAGATCCTCCATCACCAATCTGCACATTGGCAGGCCTCCAGTTGGTAAAAAGCTCGAGGTCCCCCCTGCTCACCGGGAAGTACATCAAGCTTTGGCCTCGCAGCAAAGGACACTTTCCATGGGTTTTGAACTTGTGACATTTTGTCAATTTGGTGACATTTACAACTCGCTCCTACCAGATATGGAGCTAATATATTTTCTTTGTTAGTTTCTAGAGAAAGCAACAAATCAAACGTGATGAGTAAACACACACATATCAAATATGATGGATAAAGGTTAATCGAGTAATGTAATAGGGACGCAAATGGTTCAGATTAGGGTTGGACGTGTGGCCAATGGCATATCAAACTAACCGGCTGTTGGGTAAATGGATTAGAAATTGAATTCGGATATGGGCAGTAAAAACCTCATACCAATTCCAGTTTTTACATGTAAACCAAGTCAGTTTTTACATGTAAACTAGTAATTTTAAAAAGAAAAAAAAAAACTATAGATTGGTGCACATGAGAACCCTTTGTCGGGCATGTGTGTGAACCAACCTGATACAAAGCAATTATCTGTTATGGATCAGTGTTGGTCGAGTTACAGGGACTTCGATCAATCCCTGCTAGCATTGGGACTAATCGGTCTCAGCAGAAACCTAAAAAAAATGATGCTGGACTTCGGAGATCGATCCAACTGTGGATCAGACCCGAAAGGGGTTCCAACCAAGAACCGAACTTTCTGAAATGGGATCCATGTTAGGGAATGGGTCTGATCAGTTTTATCAAAGCCGGTTGAGTATGTCAAAATAAAATAAAATAAAATATATATGAAACCCAAACTCATAGTAACTGCTTGATAATGTTCTATGCACTGATGTAATACTAAACAAATTAACTGATTAGTCATAGTCTTGACTAAGTTTAATGCTTTCCTAGTTATATAGAGAAGTAGAGAAACATCAAAAATCAGAAAAGAAATTAATGAATTAACTACAATCTTATTTAGATTGAAAACTTTTGCTTATAGTAAGTCGTGCCTGCTGTTAGCTTAGATGCATTATGGAGCAGGCACTCATATGTTGTTTATATGCAAGTTTTGTGTGTATGGTTTCTCAAAGTTAGATCTATCGATTATCGGAAGACCATTACACTAACCAAAGTTCAAACTCTTCAACTTCTTTGTATTGCAAATGGAAATCAAATAACTAGGTTTAGTTGGTTTTACTGTTAGAAGCAAGGAATACAGCCTATTTTATGAATAGTTTGTGGACATCTTGGGAACTTGAAGATGTAATTTTTAGTTCATGGTTTCATGTTCATTAACCAATTCATACTGAATATTAAGAGTTATAAATAGAGCTTTGGCCATATTTAGTCACATGTATGTATCATGAGATTATGTGGATATTCTCCTTTGTTTGGGCCTGTTTTGTTTTAAAGAAAGGGTATGTGAACCTTTGAGTTTGATCTGTTTATGGATCAGACCTGAGTCCAGATCGTGAAACAGATCAAACAAGGATTGAATTGAATTAGGATGACCCATACAAAGGGTTCTGGATTGCTTTATAAAAACTGTAAATTTTGCTTGGTTAGGTTACATGATAAGCAGTTGTATGGCAGGTTATATTTCTTTTTCTAAAATCATTTTGCAATAATATAATGCAGAAACATTGTGAATGAGGTTCCTTTGTTGGACTGCACTTGGTTCATCACACCCTCGATGGGATAATTCTTAATCATTTGTTCATTCTAGTGAAGATGAAGGTGATCAAGTTTATGCTATGCCATGAGGCTACATAACACTAACAACAATCAATCTTCACTGATGCATTCTAGATTCCTACTGAAAGCACATGTATCAATGCCTATTTTCATTCTCAAATGTCAGCTTAAAAAAAAAGGTTTGCAAGTTCTTAGAAAACTTCATTTGAGAGTTTGTCCTTGCTATAGCACAATCAAGTTGCGACATCAAGGCACTGTTGATGACCTTATGTGTGAAAGTAACATAGGTGGTCTTGTTACAAGTTTATGCAAATTATACTTTGTGTTACAACTAGTGGCATGTGTGAATTGAAGCCTTATATGTTCGCCTAACCAAGTCTCAAATCGAATGTGGGCCGGTTAAGCTGGGTGTAGTATAAACTCCCAACAATGATGCATGGTTTTAAATGATAAATTAACATGTGGATATACCCTGTAGTATTGTATAAATGCATATTTTATGTTTTAAATCAGCATAACATCAGATGAATTGATAGTGCATGCACTACAATCAAATATGACGCTATCTGTCGCTACGCCATCGCTAATCCGTCGCTAAATATGTTAGCGATGGCCTTTGCGACGGATAGCGTCCATCGCATAACCCTAGTCACTAAACTGCGGTAGAATTTATCTGTCGCCAATCCGTCGCTAGGTAGCGTCGGATTGGCGACGGATCATGCCCGTCATTAATCCGTCGCTAAATAGAGACTGAATTTGGTTATGCGATGGAATTTAATCTGTCACTACTATTTAACGAGAGATACGTATCCGCCGCTAATGGTCGTCACCAAATTGGCGACGACTATTAGCGACAGCTTAAATTCCATCGCAAATCGACGACTGCCTCAAATTGGCGACGGGGTAACGATGGATAATATCCATCGCCAATCCATCGCTAATTTAAAAAAAAAAAAAAAATTAAAAAAAAAAGTAATTTTTTATATTTTTCTGAAACTCGAGAAAAATTTCTTGTTATACAATTCATATAACCTGCTTATAAAAAAGAAAACACATATAAAAAATACATATACAGGTGGAACAAATTTAACACAAATTCTAAATTAGGCAAACTTTAATAATCAAATACAGTCTTTGCCAAGTTATAATTCGTTACACGTATGTTAAAGAAATTAAACAAATGAATCTAATCCTCGTTAAGATTATGGGCATCATCCTCTTCATTTTGTCAATTCGCGCCTCCCTCCATGCCTCCATCAATTCCTCTACGTTGATCATCTCCAGCATCCAACAAGAGAAAAAAAATATTAGTATTTATAAATAAAATTTAATGAAATAAATTATATGCAATGCACCTAATCTAATGTAACAAAGTAAATAGTTGAATGACACAGAGAATAGCAATAAACTGAAGGACATTAACAAAATTCAAATATGTGTTCTAAGACTGAAAAAAATATGTATAGTGACTCAATCATGCTTATATGTGTTTTAAGATAGTTAGAAAACTTTATACATGATTCAATCATGCCTATCATGTTCTAAAGCAGTAAAAAAAACTTACAGTTATTCAATCATGTATATATGTGTTACAAGGAATTAAAAAACTTTCATATATGCTAATATCAGACTCATATGTGTTATAAGGCATTAAAAACTTTCATATATGCTAATATCAAGCTCATATGTGTTCTAAGGCATTAAAAAACTTTCATATATGCTAAAATCAGGCTCATATGTGTTCTAAGGTTGTCATAGTAATGAAAGCATGCTTTTATGTGTTCTAAGGTTTTTCAAAAACTTTTATAGTGATTAAATCATGCATATATGTGTTATAAGGTTGTAAAAAAACTTTCATAGTGATTCAATCATGCGTATATGTGTTATAAGGATGTCAAAAAAAATTTATAGTAAATCAATCATGCATATATGTGTTATAAGATGTCAAAAAAATTCATAGTGAGGCAATCATGCATATATGTATTCAATCATGCATATACTAGCTTGAAATCTAACGACATGAAACAAATGACACAAATCTTTATATTTGATGGGAACCAGAGCTCATGTTGAATGCAGACGAAGTTCTCCTGTCCTGAAAAAAGTTGCACAAATCATTACGGGCAATGTTGGGAATGACTTCATTTAAAAAGTTCTGCATCTTTTCCTCAAGACGCTGACAGACACCATCCCAAGACATAGTAGGGTCATTCGGACATTGGAAGTTGATGCTGGTGGGAGAACTCTGAGAGTCGTAGCTATAGGAGGCAACGACTGGTGTGGTGTTCAAGTTACTCCCAAACCCGAACACACGACCCTTTTTTGGTTCACCAGTTGCAGTCACCCATGCTGCAGGATCAAAAGGCGAATGCTGAGTGGAGTCATCGCCATATCGTTGTACCATTTGCTGCTTGTATGACTCCTATAAAGTAATGATTATAATATGAATCAATAATTTAAAATTATAATGTTTATGATAACGTAATTCAAAGTAACTTATATATTACAATATTTATTAATACAATAAATATATACCGATGTCGCTCTCTCATTCTCTGATACAAAATCTCTCATGCTCTTATATTTATGTGTTTCAACAAACACATCCTCATAAGACACAATGTCTCATTTTTCTACTTCCTATAATGTTAAATGATAAAAAAATCGATTAATAAGTATGCTAAAATATTTACAAACTTGACAATATATATTCATGAGTTACCATTCTCTTGTGATGGCTCCTAAAAGTCCTACATCTGCCTGTGTGTGGATGGGCATCGAGCATCTTTGCTCGGTTTTGTGCAGTCTTTGCTGAGCAGTTTCAAAATTCATTGCTCGCCTACTTGTCGCACATGCCCTCCCAATAATCTCCTGATAGTAGAAGGCCCATGACCCTTCCACTGCAGTGGATCATCTATCTCATCCGCTACTTTTTTTGCTGCAGTCTTCATATTGTGCAGCATATCGACAAATCGATTGGCAGTCACCTTCTGAAACACTACCCTCGCATTTTTCTTCTTGTTTGCAGTAGTGAAGTGATAGAAAGTCTATAAATACTTTCAGAAAGTTAGCACACATAAATATGAAATACTTCTTGTTATGATAAATGATTGCATATCATGAATGAGGACATTAAGCTGTCCAATACCTCTCTCGGGTACTCTTTCCATTACGCTATCGGTCCTGAAAGATGATGCGGTAATGACTTCATAATTTCTCATATTATTTCTTGCTACTCAAACCCCGCAATGCACATGAATTGATACACATTAACAATCGACTGTCGATATACACTTTTTATAAGTTAAGTATTGGACAAGTGACAATGAAATACTTATGTTTGACTATCGATATACACTATTTGAATTACTCATCGTGTGTCACACTGAGAAGACCTTGCATTTGGCGTAGGTGGGTCATATATAGACAAAACAGTACCTACAGAACAATGAGTTAGAAATTCACACAATGCACATTTAAACTAATTAAGTATATAATTATTTAAATGATATACTTGTCGAAACAACTCGTGAAGATGAAGACTCAGTCTGGCTACCACTGGGTGCTCGACCATTGTGGCCTCCACGAACCATATTCTAACAAATAAAAAATGTCATGCAATATATTCAAACATTGCAATACATTTCAATACATTGGATCAGTTACACAACTTTATATCTTCATGAATACATAATCAAATCGAAAAAAACTTTATGCAAGACATTCAAATATCTGCTATTTTATTCAAATCATTCTAACACATTACAATACATTCAATTCATAACTCTATACCTATCAAAAAGTTACAATACATTCAAAACATTACAATACCTTCAAAATATTCAAATCATTACAATACATTTCAATACATTCAAATCAATCTAATCATTCAGATCAAATACAGGTATGTATTACAAGATATATTTCACTAGCTCGAGAATGATTTCTCATCACTTGTTCGACTTTCATACTCTTCTTCTTCCTCCTCCTCGTCTTCGTCAACATCATCTTCTTCTTTTAGCGCCCATCCACTTGGTATATCATTTGGATCACATTCTTTCATGCATGTGCCATCGAACAATGGTGATATGTCATGCATATGACGTGCGACATCGTGACAATAAGAGAAGTCATACATATCATCTGATTGATAGTAATCACCCTCTTCAGCAATCTTGTCTTCTTATAACTGATCATACTCGGGGTATAGTTTAGACTTCACCTCACAAACTGTCCACCATTCATTTCTATCTAACTTTCTTGTAGTTGGATATGAAGTATAGTAAACTTGTTGAGCTTGCGAGGCTAGTATGAAAGGTTCATATGTTCCAAACCTTGATTTATGATTCACCTCTATAATGCTTGAGGCTTTGTTGACTCTTGTTGTTGTGGGATCAAGCCAATAACACTTGAATAAAGTTAAGCTATTATTTGTGCCTAAACTCCATTATTTCTTCTATAACACCGTAGTAGTCATGTTCATTTTCACCATAGCTGCTACCCTTGACGCACACGCCACTATTCATCATTGACTTGTTGACACCATAGTCTTTTGTATGGAATCCATAACCATTTACGATGTACCCGTTGTAATATTGCACAATTTTGAATGAACCATTTTGTAAATCACATATTCCTTGATCTTTAACATCACCATGGCGGACCTACAAGCATAAACAATAACTGTGATCACAACCAATTAAGTATCTTATTGTTGTTTACAGGTAGGGGTGGCAAAACCTGACACGACCCGCCAACCCACCTCTTAAGCGGGTTCGGGTTGGGCTTAAGCCAACCTGTTTAATAAACAGGTCCACCCGCCTAACCCGTTTATTAAACGGGTCAGGTTTGGGTTAGGGATATGCCAACCCGCCAACCCGGCTGACCCGTTTAATAAACAGGTTAGGCGGGTGGGTCAACCCACCAACCCGCCAACCCGTCTGCCAACGCGCCAACCCGTATGCCTACCCGCCAACCTGTCTGCTACCCGCCAACCCGCTTTCCCGACCCAACCCATTTATTAAATGGGTTGGCAGGTCATGTCGTGTTACCCGTTTATGAAATGGGTCGGATTAGTGTTTGCCACAGCCGCCCCGTTTAATAAATGGGTCGGGTTCGGGTTGAGGTATGCTGACACGCCAACCCGACCCGATTGTCACCCCTATTTACAGAAAAAGAATATATACAATCGTCCTTACTAACTCTTTCAACTATGTCACAAACTTATTTTCACATACTTTATGTACTTCTGCATCAGTGAGATGTGAAAGTTTTCTTCGCAACTCCAGATCAAATCGTCTATACTTAACAAAAACTTATTTTATCTAATCATGTACGCACATATAGAACTTAGTGTTACATATTAAGTATACTTACTTGATGTATGGGTCGATTGTTGAGCAATTAAAAAGGATATAGATTTGTGCTGCGTCTTGCTCTCGATTTTCCAAAAGTCTTGACCAGCAACTGCCAAATGCATGCTCAAGTGGTTGAAATATAGACAATTTGTTAGTTACAGTTAATTGTTCTCCATCATCATTATGAGGTGGGCATTTATAGCGTGTTGGAATGTGAGCTTCAAAGTACATAGATGAGAAATTTGAAATCTCTTATAAAGTGTATGCCTCACAAATAGAGCCTTCTACTCTTGCTTTATTCTGAACCTTTTTTTGAGGTCAAGCATGCATCTGTCAACATTATACATCTCAGATTACAATGAATTTCTCAATAGCATTGAAAAAAAAATTAAAACATATACCTTTTAAATGGGTACATCCACCGATGTTGCACAGGTCCACCAACCCTAAGTTCATATGACAAATGTATGATCACATGTTTCATAACATCAAAAAATGCTGGTGAAAAAATCTTCTCTAGCTAACAAATAATAGTTACGACAGATTCTTCGAGATTCTTTACCTCAGATACTACGACTTCTGATGCGCACAATGTTCTAAAAAATCTACTCAACTCAAAAAATACCCCCCATATAGGTTTGTCTAACACATCATGAAATGCTAGGGGTATCAACCATTGCATAATGATATGACAATCATGGTTCTTCAACCCATATAATAGTCCCTCGTCTATCTTCATAGCCCAAGCAATGTTAGAGACATATCCATTTGGAAAAGTCAATTGTCTCAACCATTGACATATCTGTTTTACTTGATCTAGCTTAAGCACGTACATTGTCTTTGGTTTCAGTACTTTGCCATTGTACTCTTTCAGTTTTAATTATGTTCTTTTACATATTACTTTTAAATCCATACGAGCCTTCGGATTATCCTTCATTTTCCCTTTCATATTCATTATCGTATTGAACACATTATCAAAGACATTTTTTTCCACATGCATGACATCCAAATTATGTCGTATCAATAAGTTCGGCCAATATGATAGTTCATGAAATATAGATTTCTTTGTCCAATTGCGATCCTTGCCAAATCCAATAAAGGGCCTCGCTCTACGGGCATCTATCAGTCCATATGAAAAGTATCATAATCTTCTTAAAATCTCTATGTCAGACAACCTTGTGGGTGGACCTTCCATTTCAGTTGTGCATGATCGAAACATGGTCTTTTGTTGTCGAAACGGATGATCGCTGGGTAGAAATCGACGGTGACAATTAAACCAGCACGACTTCCTTTCATGCGTCAATCTAAACGATTTTGTATTCTCCATGCAGTACGGACATACCAACCTCCCATGTGTGCTCCAACCAGATAACATACAATATACAGGGAAATCACTGATTGTTCATAGAACAACAATCTTCATATTGAAGTTTTATTTTTTGTGGGCATCGTACGTGAGAACACCGTCATCGCACAATATTTTTAGTTCATCAATCAATGACCTCAAATATACATCAAGATTTTGGCCCGGAGACGTCGGACCAGGGATCAATAGAGACAAGAAAAGATTTTGACGCTTCATACACAAGCTTGGAAGAAGGTTGTATGGGGTGAAAAATACCGACCAACAAGAGTATGGGATTGATCTACCCCCAAATGGATTAAATTCATTTGTATATAAACCTAGCCTAACATTTCTCACTTTCAAAGTGAAGTTCTGATGAGTACGATCAAAGTGCCTCCAAGCTTCTGCGTCTACAGAATGTGTGATCATGTCTTCATCATGTCGAACTTTATTTGCATTCAATATCATTTGTTTAGCTGTCCTCGAAGACATATAAAGTCGTTGCAATCTAGGAATTAGAGGAAAGTAGTGGAGTGACTTATATGACAATTCTTTTGACCTTATGCTACAATTTCCCTTTGTCTTTGGCTTGAACCGAGGATGTCCACATAATGGACATGATATGCTATTTTCTTGATTTTTGAAATACAACATGCAGTGATTGGGATAAGCATCTATCTTTTGATACCCCATACCTAGACCATTGACCATAACCTTCGCATAATAGAGATTTTGTGGCAATTTCTCATCTTTGGGCAACATACTCTTCACAGTATAGCACAAACGGTCAAAACATGATTGACTCAAATTATACTCTGACTTCAAATTCAGTAGTTGAAGAACTGCAGACAAGATAGTGTGACTCTCACAACCATTCCATAGTGGTTCATCAGCATCTCTAAGTAAGTCATAAAATGTACTAGCTACATCTTTTGTTGCTTTTTCCTCTACCCTGGTTAGTGCATCACTATATCTCATAGCAAAACTCATTTCTGGTCCTACGACATCAAATATTAAATCCACATATGAATTATCGTGCACCACATTTACCCGTGCGTCAAAATTATTTCAAAATTCTTCACCATGGAGCGTTCAATTCTGATAATCACTAACAAAACCCTTCTTGTATAGGTGTTGTCTAACGCCATGAGGTTCTACAAATCGATTGTTCTTACACATCGTGCACGGGTATCTGATTCGACCGATGAGATCCACTGTACTGACACTTGTCATTGTGAATTCAATAAAATTGTCAACACCATCCATATATTTATGCGACACCTCATTATCAACTATTCTACGGTACATCCATTCACGGTTTGCAACCATTTTATCCTATAATATTACAGATATTATCATCACCTGTTAAAAGAGAATCTTAATAATGCTATGATGAAACAAATATCTAATTTATCTATTAATTCTTGTTCGGTGATTGTTTGTGAGTAATTTTTTGTTTAAAATAATACATAGATTTTCATGTGTAACACCATCACATCATATTTATACACATCACGAGGATATTTAAAAATTTGAAATCACATTACATAAAATGATATATTCATTTGAACAAAAAATTCATGATACAATTTCACATGGAATGCATAATCAAATGGAAAATAAGTTCATGCAAGCATGGATACAGACACATCAAATATTGCAATACATTCAAATCATTCATATTAAAACAATATCAAACATGTACCTGCAACAAACACACTCCAATATCCCGCTAACTACTACCATGCCTAGCATGTAATCCGTACTAAAAAAATAATAACACTTTTATTCTCATACATTAAAATTATGCTCAACATGATCTCCAAATTCCATCAAAGCAATCCTAGATATCCACAACTAAGTGAGTGTGTGAACAAAAAAGTGTTGCATCTAATAAATTAAATAACAAGTGATGCACTTACATCACTTACTCACCACGGGTATTTACCCGATTTGAATTGCTCGGCCCCTCCCTGGTGAAAAAAAGGCAAAAAAATGGGGGGCGGGGGGGGAGGGGGTCGAGCCCCTCCCGGGCATCCCGTAAGACAGGGAGGGGGTTTGACCCCTCCCTGGCGAAAAAAAAAGTGGAGGGGGCGAAAAAAAAAGCGGAGTGGGTCGAGCCCCTCCCGAGCATTCTGTAAGAGAGGGAGGCGGCTCGGCCCCTTCCTGGCGAAAAAAGGCAAAAAAAAAGGAGGGGGCCGAGCCCCTCCCGCTACTCCTGTAAGACAAGAAGGGGCCCGAGCCCCTCCCGTAACACAGGGAGGGGGCTCGACCTCTCTCTGGCGAAAAAAACATAGGGAGGGGTCGAGCCCTTCCAGCGACTCAACCCCTCCCTGACGAAAAAAATATAGGGAGGGGGTCGAGCCCCTCCCGCGACTCCCATAACACAGGGAGGGAGCTCGGCCCCTCCCTGACAAAAAAAACATAGGGAGGGGGTCGAGCCCCTTCCGCGACTCCCATAACACAGGGAGGGGGCTCGACCCCTCCCTAAAGAAAAAAATGAAAAAAACATAGTGAGGGGGTCGAGTCCCTCCCGCGACTCCCATAACACAGGGAGGGGGCTCGGCCCCTCCCTAACGAAAAAACATAGGGAGGGGGTCGAGCCCCTCTCGCGACTCCCATAACACAGGGAGGGGGCTCGACCCCTCCCTAACGAAAAAAACATAGGGAGGGGGTCGAGCCCCTCCTACGACTCTCGTAACACTGGGAGGGGGCTCGGCCCCTCCCTGACAAAAAAAATATAGGGAGGGGGCCGAGCCCCTCTCGCGACTCCTGTAACACAGGGAGGGGGCTCGGCCCCTCCCTGACAAAAAAAAATATAGGGAGGAGGCTGAGCCCCTCTCGCGACTCCCGTAACACAGGGAGGGGGCTCGGCCCCTCCTCGACAAAAAAAATATTGGGAGGAGGTTGAGCCCCTCTCGTGACTCTCGTAACACGGGGAGGGGGCTCGGCCCCTCCCCGGTGAAAAATGTAATGGTCGGCCTGAGCAACGGGTGTCGGGGAAGGGGGAGGTCAGTGGAAAGAGACAGGGAGACGGGGGTTACCTGAGCATTGGGCGTCGGGCATCGACGAAGGGGGAGGTCGACAGAAAGCGGGGGGGAGGTCGACAAAGGGGGAGCGTCGGGCGATGGGGGAGCATCGAACGATGGCCGAGGGGCGATGGGCAGCAAATCGGGGGGCCACAGAAGGCGGACCGGGGGGCGACGAGAGGCGGTCTAGGGGGCGATGGGAGGCGAGCCAGGGGTAGACGGGAGGCGGGCCAGGGAAACACGAGGGAGATGAAACAAAAAAGAGAAAGAACGGAGAAAAATTAAGGATTTACGAGAAAATTAGCGATGGATTCGCGACAACCAAATTCCGTCACTAAGTCATCGCTATTTGGCAATGATTTAGCGACGCAATAGTTTTGTCGCTGATACGTCGCCAAGTTGCAACGGATATGGCGATGGAATAAAATTCATCACTAATCCGTCGCAACGTAGCGACAAATTATCGATAAAATATTTTTCGTCGCTAAAATCGTAAATAAACGATATTTTAGCGATGAATATCTTTCTCTCGCTACTTCGTCACCAATTTGCAACGGATTTTGTTCATCGCAAATGTTCATCGCTAATTAGCGTTTTTTTTGTAGTGATGTTACTAAATAAATGCTTATGGTGAATTTCATATAATCGGATCCTAAGCAAGCATGGGTTGGTTACTTATGTGACGCAGGGTTTTTCAATATTGTTTTTATTAATGTGTTGACATGTTAACGTGCATAGGTACACTAATATATGTTTAAATGCATGCATTTAAATTTTATGAAACATGTCACAGAATGAACACTGCTATTAAATTGCAAATGCATACACATAGAAGTGGGTGGCATATGACTTTGTGTAGATGCATGATGTTATTCATGTTTAATGCCTAAGATAAATGTGTAAATGTATATGAATGTTTTACAATTATCATGCATGTCATGAAAGTGCTAACAACATTGAATAATGCGTCAAGTACCCAAAATAGAGACATGAATCCTTGAGAAAGATTCGTTATATTTGTACACAAAAGAGCTAGTGTTTTACATTGGTAAGTACATGCATTAATTGTATGCTTCTACATAAAATTATTATTGATTTCTGGAACTTATTATTGTTATACAATTACGATATAATGCATATTTGAAATGGATATTTGCTTAAATCAATGTTTGAATTAATTGGAGTATGTTTCATGTATATTAATTTTAGTTTACCTATGTTGGTTTAGTACCTTCTACTGAGACTCGAGGAGGAGTCTAAGCCACTAATATTACTATTTTACACATGCGGTAAAATAAATTGCACCGTAGTTGCGAAAATATTGCGGGGTGCCATACTAACCATATGATCTTTTTCAATGCCGTTGACATTGGTTATTTTTAATGTTTACTACTCTGATTGTTTTAACATAAATAAATTAATTATTGAAAATACTTGTAACTTGCCCAACTTGTCTGGTTCAAACTAAAAACTATATTTTTGCTGTGTTGAAAAAAAAAAATAGCACGTATTTTTGAGTTAGAATTTCTGAACGTTACAATAAAGTTTAATTGACATGCCTCCAACAAACCTTGCTCCTAAAAACAACTCTACCCTATGTGAATCCTTGTGGAGGACACTCTTCTCCTCAAACTACGACTAAACTTTTTAAAAAATGTGTGGGTTTCCCTCTAAAACCTAAGGCAGTGGTCTAACTTAGGTTTTCCATAAAGTTTTGAGAGAAAACCCCAACAACAATTAATGAAGTTGCTTCTGTTTTCTAAACCACTCGTGTGGTTGCATTTTAACATTCATTCCATATCTATCCAGTTTAATTAGCTTTCCCTCTATAATAAAAATCAAGGGCAACCTATTTAGGGAATACCCTCAAGTTTCAACAACAGAATAAGTAAATTCTCAGATCACTCACCAATGACTCAATGAGCATTGATTTTCTTCATATACAGTACTCCTCTGCATTAATTTTAAAAAGTACTAAAAACACAATTGACTAAATATTGTCTAAACAAAACATACAATATCTCACTATCTGACTTACCTTCACAAATACCTTAGTTTCAATAACGAGTGGCACCAGGCCTGGAAAAAAGGCACCCTTTGTCCTAGGTTTGACTCTCACCAGGTGTGAGGCCTTTAACTTGTGGAGATCTCACTGGGGAAGGTTCTTTGTCATAAAAAAAATGACTAGTCAAGTACTTGCAACCAATGCTGATAGAAACGGTTTTTAAGCATAACCTGTTTTTAATCGATCCATTTATAAATTTGTTTAAAAAAATTTAAAATAAAAATATCTAAAAAAGAAAAATACAGAAATGATATGATGACTTGTAGGGGTTCAATCAAATTTTAAAATACGCATTCAACACTTGTACAAATATAATAGAAAACAAGTATCATAATTATCACAAAAAAGAAAAAAGAAAAAATGGCCGATTCCTGTTGATTTTCAATTGAATCAATGAAGTGCCGATTCAATTTGATTTGGCCGATACAGGCTGACTCGAACCGATTCTGATAACATTGTTTGCAACTGCATCAAACTAAAAGAATGTAGAAACTAGAAACCAAAAACCAGTAAACCCCAATAACTGGTTAATTTCTTTTCGTATTGATAACAAAAGCAGACAAATCTCATTTTTTTTATATATAAATACGTCAGTAAAAGCAAGCACCAAAGCTTCCCCCACACCAACGGCAATGATCACATGACATGACTCTCAACCTATATTTATTGCTGCCTTGATGATGTTCAAAGGTTAACAAAAGCCTCCTGCCTTTTTTTTTATAACCCCAACAAACCACACCCAAACAAAACCTGGTCGCCCTGGCTTAGCTTGCCATACTTACGGTCGTCGTGCCAGCAGAATAAAACTCTGGAGTTAGGACCCCTGCCCCCCGACGCTTATACTATGTGTTGGCTTGTGCAGAAGGGCAACACCCATGAGAAGTGAACCTTGGCTGCCCATTTAGCAGCCAAGGCTCCACTCCACTATGCCAACCTCTCCCATCTTGGTTTATCCTTCCATTCTAAAAAAAAAAAAGGAAAAACCTTTGCTTAGCCTCACTGTTAGGGATGGTAAACAAGCTGATTGAGAAGACCTTTAAGTATTCAAGCTTGGCTCATTCTTAGTGAGAGCCCGTCTAAGTTCAAGCTCATAATCAGCTCAAGTTAAATGAACTGAGTTTGAGCTCAGAAAAAATACATTGTTTCAACTAGGGAAGAAATAAGGCTACAACTACAAGAAACTCCACATAAAATATATTTCTTACTACCTAATGAGCTTGCAGTACTTATTGTTCATATTAAGTTTAGCAGAGTCTGTTTGTTTTCCAAGCCTACTTACAGTCTCACATTTTTTTCTCTTTACAGATGACAGAGCATTATTGGATTGGCTTGAATTTGTTGTATTTTACCATATAAGGTTGCAATTCAGCAAGGGCTTTGTGCAAATTTTGTTTGTTCCGGATCCGATTCTATCTGTGATCCGAAATTCGAACTGTTTGCATCCCTAACACCATGTCATCCCAACTAATAGTTAGAGGGCCCTTTCGTCATTTGACCAGGACTACATCAACCAATGTATAAAATGGGTTTCGTTTTCTTGGGGTGGGCAAGGAAGGGGAAAGGTGTTCAGTTTATTGGTGGGGTAGGAAAAGATGTGTTGAAATTTAGATCAGATACTATCCTATCCCCCTGCCTTGCTCTTTCTAGAGAGAGAGAGTTGAGTTTTTCCTTCTTGATGGGGTAGGAAAGAAGCGGACGAACTTCAGGTCAGATCTGCGTTATCCTTGCCTCCCTGTCGCTGTCGCTCTCGCTCTCGCTCTCGCTCTCTCGAGGCAAGTCGCTCTCGCTCGCTCTCTCTAGAGAGAGAGAGAGGCTGTAGTAGCAAAAAAGGACTGCTGCCCATCAAATTTTGACACCCAAGAAAGAAAGAAAGCAAAGCCTTTTACTCCTCCACCACCATCATTGTCTTCTTCTTCTAGGAATGGCTGCGTCCTCTTCGTCTGCCAGAGAATCCTCACCTCCAGCCCAAGCCAGGAGGCTTATCCCCGGTCCATGGACGCACGAGGAGACCACCCACCTCATCGACTCCTACCAGGAGAAGTGGTACGCCCACAAGAGGGGCCAACTCAGGGCCTCCCATTGGGAGGAGGTCTCGGAGATGGTGCGCCTCCGCTGCGGCTTCCCCCAGCTCTCCAAGACATCCATCCAATGCCGGCACAAGCTGGAGAAGCTTCGCAAGAGGTACAGGACCGAGAAGCAGAAGGGTTTCACCGCTGGGTCCTCCTGGATCTACTACAAGAAGATGGATTTCATGGAGAACGGGCCCTCTAAGGTCTCTCAGACGCCTAAGGAAGACTCCGATACCACGGAGAACGGCACCACCAACACCAGGAGCCTCCACCTCTTGATGGGCAACGGCAAAGTCAGGGTTCCGCAGGAAGCCCGCGCCTCTTTGGCGGCGGCTCGGGGGAAGGGCAGCGATCGCTCCGCTGAGCCCGACGAGGCGGAACACCTGCCCAGGATTTTCCGGAGCTGCTCCTCGCCGAGATCGGGGTTTAAGCAGGGGAGCCCGATTGCGGAATTGACGGGGGCGATCCGGAACTTAGGCGATGGGTTTATGAAGTTGGAGCATATGAAGATGGAGATGATGAGGGAGGTGGAGAGGATGCGGATGGAGATGGAGATGAAGCGGACGGAGATGATAATCGAATCTCAGCAGCAGATTGCGGACGTGTTTGCAGACGCATTCTATGCGAGGAAGAAGCTCAAGAGGATGTCTTCGCCTGATTCGTAGAGGGGATTTTGGACGTGGATTCGGGTTCTTTTGAGGTTTCCTCTTTGCCTCTGGTTGATTTGGTGGGAAGTTGGGGAGGAGGTGGATTTGGTGGGGGAGAATGAAAAAATTGTGCGTTTTGCAGCAGTCTTTTGAGGGATTCAACCTCGGTCATGAGATCATGGCTGAATTTTGCTTGCAGGAAACGTTTATTCTGGTTAAAGAGGACAAATATTAATGTGGCGCTGAAATCGATATTTAGGAATCCTGTTTCACGGATGATTTCTGGTGGAGAGGATGGAATTGATTGAATTGAACTTTGCTGGTGGGTAATGTTGGTTGAGAGCTTTTGGTCTGAATATGTTTTGTTGCTCAAAAGCTGTAAGATGTTACACCAGTATCTTCTCCTCTCCTTTCTCTTTCCCCCCTCTATGGAAACAGATGCGGTTCTGAATGAATCGTCATCACAATGTGAAATACCCAATCCATAACCAATAAAATGATCAATTTCGATGCATCTAAGGTTTTTTTTGTGTGTGTGTGAATGCATTGATCACGATCTGAATTGGTAATCTGGAAGCTCATATCTGTTCCCCTACATAATTTTGAAATGGTAAGCTTTTATATTCTCATTTGTAATATATGTTTTGTTGTTGTGAAAAAAATTTGGATATGGCGCTGCGTTGTCACTGGCGCTATATATTTGGTTGGCTATGTATCACAAGTGTGTTCTTTGAGGACAGTGAACTGGAATCGCTAGTGAAGTGGATTAGTTAGTGGCCATTTACCCTGGTATATTTTGAGACAATGCGTGTATTTTCAGACTTTCAGTATTACAAATTGTGTTGCAGATTTGCACCGGATACCTTTCTATGAATATGAATATGGAATACTTTGTTGAGCTATATATTTGTAGGTAAATGTTATCATTCAAGAAAGAATGTATCTTGCATTTTGTTACTCTTTTCACATCTAGGGTTTGATGCTAAGCCTGTTCATTACCACAGTTTTGAGCACAGTTGGCAAACTCGTGGACTCAGGCTCGGATCGCCCAATCCTTGACCCGCGAGTCAGTGGGTTGACTCTGACTCGGACGAGTTATCCCTATATTTTATAATGCAAGCACATGAATAAAACATGAAAATAACTAAACTTAAAGCTGTAATATGTCAACAGTTAGGCTACAGAAACATATACTTATACGTGATCATTAATATTTTTCATTGAACAATTTTAGATTCTTCAAAGCAAGTGCCTTTTTATAAGAATTGTTCCTTAAAATCATAAAATGCATGATAAAAAGTTTATAATAGTCATTAGGATCAGTAACCTGAATTGGTGACCCATTTGGGGTCCGATCCGAGTCGACTCGCCGGTTTGCCAACTATGGTTTTGAGTTCTTAACTAACATTATTCGTGTTATTAAGGAGCTGCGGTTGCTGACATTTAATCAACTGAAAAATTAGTTAAGCTAGACTATCTTAGATCTTTTATGTGCTTGACTATTAACCTATTTGTATGACCTTTGGTGTAGAAGATTCCAATTTTGAATCCATAATTTGTCCAGAGTTTCTCCTTCATGGTAACAAGTGTTGTTAACTATATCTGCATGCATTACATGCGTAATTTTTAGTCGGTGTTGTGGTTCATAATCAACTCTCATCTCTAGATATCCAGAGATGAAAATCAAGGGTTTAAGAAAAGTAGTTGTCTTGGTTGTGACTGCCCTGTAATCGTCTTCACTTGAGTGTGACTTCACATGCCCACTCATGAAAATGTCCATCTGACTCTTGAGGTGGGGCTGTGAAGTATCAGAATATGATTGAACAATTTTTTCACTCTTTTAGAAATTAATTTTGTCAGGAGATTAGAGTTGTATGAAGTGAATAAAAAATTTAAGGCCCTTCTCTGCAATAGATTGAGTGGGAGCACCATTCTCAGACAGTAAATGATAATATGATCTCTCTGATGAGTGTGATTGTAGAAAATCAGTTCAGACTATGCACAGGCTGCTGTTACAGACCTCCTCTGCTGGGACTCAATGTTTTGCGTTAGCAGCCTAGTTAAAGAAGGGAACCAGTTGCTCTTGGGTTTTTCTGTAGAGTGAAGGTCATATAATTTTCACCTCAATGTCTGGTAAAGGTTATGATGCTTCTTGGCCAGAGAACTCACTCTGTCATGTTTAGTTTTCGCAAGTTTTAGCAGTGCTATATGTTGGTACTTCTTGCTCCTCCTAACTTGAATATTTCTCTTAAAGTTGCAATTATACTTTATCCACTTGGTTGATTAGTTCTTAAGAGCTCGCTATCATGAATTGCTTATTGTGTATGATCTGCTTGGAGCTCCTACTCAGACATTTAAGAGTTCAGAATCAGAATAATTTTGTTCTTAAAAAATAATGGATTTTAAATGGTGGACGGATCAGTTGCCAGGAAAAATTGACTATTATTAGTGGTAAGCTAAAAATTTCCGAGTGTTGCTAGAGATCGCCTTGACCCCTGACAGAAGGGTTGAAGACAGGACTCTTAACAAGATTAGCTCTGCAATTGCTTCCAAAGAAGTTTCTGCTTAACATTGCTCTCTCAGGCGAAGTCTTTCTTGTTAGAATCAGGAAAATTCCTTCCTGACTGGCAAGGATAGTCCAAACGACTGTTTGCTGCACTGCCAACCTTTTTCATGAATGTACACTTTTTTCTTTTTTAACAAAAAGAGATCATTTTGGTACATGTGACAGCATAATTGTGGAGGCTTGCTTTTTAGGACATATTGTCGACCCATTGTCTCTTAGCATTAGTATGGATAATAGATGAGTGCTGAATTCATGCCTATTGTCTTGTCTACTTTCTTTCCAGAGTCGATTAAGGCGTTTTATTAAGGTATTTTGCTAAAGACATTAAGCATCTACAACCTGACGCAAATTGTTGTACTATTGATCAGTATGGCAATCTTGTTTAATATGTAGTTTGCTTAAGACATCTTGGTAGCTATGTCCTACTGGTAAAGGCTAGACATAGTATTCCAGGCAATACTATAAATCAATCTTGGCTGGAACTCCATCTTCCTTCTTCTGTGTCATGTTGTGTCCATATATTTTGTATTCTTGCATTCCCACAGTTAAACAAAAAACTAGTAAGTATATGACTATCATAAAAGAATAGTTTGATTTTTCTGTGTTTTTGGTTTGAGTATGATTTTGGCCTATCAGCTGTGGTATGCACTGAAAAAGCCGAGAAATGATTATGGTTTATTAAGAAAGCCATATGCGGCTTGGCCCTGTGACTGTTTGTACGCTGGAAGTCTTGCTAGTGTTTCAAAACCGTTTTACTTTCTCTACTGGTTATATCAAAGTTCTTTTCTGGACCAACTGAAAGTTTAGTAGAAAGCTCTTGATTCTAGACTCCCGTACACAAGGACAATAAGGGGGTAATTTGCCCCTTCTAGAATTGCGTCTCAGGACCTGGGAGGTCTGTCCTTGAACAGTAAAGACAAACAGGAAGCCTAACAGGCGATGCATGTCTGCATAAAGTTCAGTGTTTGTGCTGCAGAGCATTATATAATACCACCATCAACAGAAAATCAGGAAGGGTCATTGTTGGAAGCAGTGGTGTGGGTGGCTTTCAGGGAAGCCAGAGTACTGAATTGCTGATATTCTACTGCCATGATAAAGTTTAATCAATTCAACGAAGTTCCACCTGGATTGCATGCTAAACATACTAAAACTTTCCATTTAGGTTGTATGGTGAGAATTTTTTGTTTTTTTAAACAGGCAAGCTCGGGTTAGGCAAACACCTGCTACCGGTTATAGAACAAGCTGTACCTTTTGATATCGAAGTTGTGACGTTCACAGGGTGGTTGGATCAGGTGCAATCACATTGCATATTTTTTACGTGCTGTTGCAATTGAGCACTCTCATCTTTCCCATACAGCCTGTCAGCTGTGGGGCCCAACTGCAGATGGTGGGTGCTCAAGTGCAGCAACACATTTGAAATGTGCAATGTGATTGTTGCACTTGATCTTTTTCGGTTCACAAACCCCTCCGACCAGATGAGCAGAGCCTTCGTGGGTTGGAGGTGAGATTTCTTGATTATAGAATTCTGTTCTGGTCCCAAAATGTTTTGATCTTGGGGGCTTGTTTTACAAGAATTATATTTCTTGCGTTTTTTCTGGTACCCCTCAAAACATGAATAAACAAACAGTCTAAGTTCCTAACACAAAATACCATCTGTAAGGATAGTAATCATACGGCTTAAATGATAATTAAAACTTGCAGAACAATTTTTTACTTTCCCTGTGCACTGAATTCACAGTTCACTTCATTAAGAATTCATCTTTTTTTTTTTTACTGCTCCAGGCACAGAGATCTAGCCACGCTGGCTCAACCTGCTGTACTTAACGGTCTCCATGTCAGCGTAAAACTCTGAGGGCTTACCCCTCGACTCAGGGAGTCATCAAGCTCCGGCTTACGCAGGGGGGTGACTCATGGGATTTGAACCTAGACTGCTTGTCAAACAGTCTAAGCCCCATCCCACTACGCCAAACCCCTTGGGTCTGAATTCATGCTTACTTAACGAACATCAAATCCACACGCACCCTTCTAAATGGGTATTAAGCCTGTAACATTCTAGATCGAGTAAACAAGTCTCATGTGGTCTAAAGCTGAAAATCTTTAGGCAACTGTAGAGACAATGTGCCATTGTATGTCATCCCAGTTGGACAAGATTTTAGTTTCATTAGTTCCACTTCTAAGTTGCTTATCACTTCAACCATTTTTAACCTTATGCCAGCAGAAGCCCAGTGACCTTCATTAGTGTGGGAAGGAAAAGAGAGAAGGGCTGAATAATTTGAAAAACACAGTAAAACAATTTGTTGGCTATGATTCCAGGCGTCAAGAAGTACAGCTGATTCTGAACCTTCTTCCTCACGTTTTCTTCCGTCATTAGGTACAATCTGCTCCATGCTAAAACAGCACTCAGAAACACTCTTTCTTGTGAATTACGTCCATATCCCTCAATTATTTCACTACCATTCTGACAGTACTAGCCTGCCTAACCTGCTTATGGTGTCCTGTATTTATTTGGGGATCTGACAAAGAGGTTGTATAGGTGGTTGGTTTTGGTGGGTGTAGGTGCTGATGAAAATGGGGAGGTGGAGTTGGCCTAGTGAACAGCGTGGTAGTAGGGGATGGGTGGAGGTGGTTTCTGGTGCAGGTGCAAATTGGTTACGGCCAAATTCGGTGGTGGTGATTTTATGTGAAAGTGATCAATAATGGTCACGGTGGTGGTAGTGGACAAAGTGGTGATAATAAATGATGTGAGGTGGCTGGTGGTGGGTGTGAATGGAGGGTGCACTTGTGCAAGTGGCAGCAGCACATGGCCTTTGTTTGGATGAGATGGCATGATAGTGGTGGAGGTGGTGCTAGTAAGGTGATGATGTTGGGACGTGGTTTGGTGGTGACGGTGGTGGTTGGTCAGAGTGGGTGTGGTGGACATGATAAAAAGAAGAAAAGGAAATGAATTGAAAAAAAGGTGGTGCACCGCTTTAGTGGTCGTGGAGGTTAAAGGATTGGCCTTGGTGGTGGGGGCACCATGTGGTGGTGGAAGTGATGGAGGTGGTGTGGTTGGGAAGTGGGTGCTCAAAATTGTTGGGGGTGATGTGATAGTGGTGGTAGGATTGAAAGAAACCAAGAAGCTGGGCTCTATAAAATTGAGAGAGGGAGAGAGAGAGAGAGAGAGAGAGAGAGAGATTGCAAATTCAGGGGCGTTTAAAGGGCTGTGACAAAAAGTTTAAAGGAGATTTTGAAAAGGTCTGCCCAGTTATACACGTGCTATTAAAGATTTGAAAGACTCCCTTTGACCCTGTTTGGGAGCAACCCTACCCGGACCAAACCCTATGGGGTCTGGGTATGGTGATACAAGACCTGGGTCCGGACCAAAGGTCTGACTAATACATGGACTCAGGTATAGTTTGTCAAAATTTATACCAGACCCAGGCCCGACCCGAGTCCCAATTAAGACCCGCATTTTTTCAATGTAAAAATGATAAAAAAAAATATGACTTGGGTCTGATTCATGGAAGCAGATCAGGTCATGCTGAAAATGAGTGTTTTCGCTCATGCGGACATCGTGGCCATCCGATTTGCATTTTAAAAAGCTTAAAAGTCAACAAAACCACGTGGCATTCATCCAAAATGCAAACAGACGGCCAGGATGTCCGCATGAGCAAAAACGCTCATTTTCAGCATGACCTGATCTGCTTCCCTGATTCATGTAGTTCTTATCAGGTTCGAGAATGGTTTCTCTTATAGTGGGTCCGATTAGTTCCAGGCCCAGACCTAATACCATACCAAAAAATCGGAGCCAGGTCTGGTTTCACCTGGGTCCAAACCAAACCCGACCCGTTGACACCCCTAGCTGGTAGCTGGAATGGAAGTTTATGAATTTGGTAAAAACTTAATCAAACTACCTTGGCAGTAGATGTTTGGAGACTGATAGCTGAGATGAATATACATTTGGGAAAGGAAGTGAGACCTCGCTTTTGTATTTGCATCAAATCCAGCCTCCTAAAAGTAGCAGCTGCCAATTTTCCAAATGCATCAACTATCTCCCAATACCAGTTTTCAAACAGAGCCTTATTTTTTTACCAACGACTGCAGTTTTTTGCAAGCATTTCTCCTCTTCTTGCCTTCCTAACTAGGTGGCCTCTGTTTGTTACCCGGCATGTGATTATCTCAGTTCTAAACCCACATGGATATTCCCCTTTATGAGGCCAAAGAGTTTACCAACCTAAGGCCTGGCAATGTCTAGTCGATGATGGGGTTTTGCCTTGGTCTAACAACAAAAAAGACCTGCATTTATGAAGAAAAAAATCATGAGAATGCATAGGTCCGTTTGCAAGCTGAAGGTTTGGATCACTCTCCAAATCCGGTGTAAAATGCACCTGGCTTGGTCTATCTCTGCATCTGGATCTGAAATGGCCCAGATCCAACCTTGCACTTATAGAAATTAACAAAATCCATCCATCCGAGATTCAACTAATTCCCATATTGCCAGAATACTGACCCTAGCAGATCCAGTAAGGTCAAACTCATATAGGAATCAGTCTCTTCTTAAGTCTGATGAATGATTGAGACCACCCTCTTAGAGTCACAGTTCTTGGTGAGATCAGTAGCCCTCTAAGATGATTACAGACTCACCTAAATTCGCTACAGGCTCGGGTCTCGACCACAGGCCAACCTGATAAACTATTGATTTGTCTGTCATGGTTCAACAGATTCAAAGAAGACGATAACAAAAATGGTGAAACTTTGTTAGCTTGATTGCTACTAGAATCTGTTTTTGCAGATACAGTTGTAGTTCCATTATAGATAGGGCACTGCAACGGTACAACCCATATCCAGCCAAATTTACAGTTTGGCACCATTTACTGTATTAAAAAAAAGGTGCTAGACGTCAGTTGGCCATATCATATCTGGGTTTGAACCAGATTTTGATCACACCCAAACCCACCCAATTTTTTAAGTGGACATTAGCATATACTTGAAGATCGGATTGGACTTTGACTATCCCATATTTTATCTTTGTGCAGCGCAGTCTCTGAGCACAGACAACGTACACATTGATCAATGTCCTTTCAAAAGGTTGATGGTATACAACACAACAGACTCGAATGAATGATTCTTTCCATGGCAATCTGCCTACATGACCAACCTTTAAATCAGTTAAAGACCGTCTGGATCAATCTTAAATCCAGTTGAGTTCAGAAGAGTTTTAAGGCAATTTTTTGCAGTATTATTACTCATAAGATTTATCATTACAGTTTTTTTGGTGTCTGAATGCGTTCAAGCTAATGTGTAATCTGATATAGAGAAAATAAAATGGCTTCACTATCAGCTAGTCAATAGTTATATTGTTTTTTTTTTTTTGGATAATCAAAGGGAAACACCCCCAGCTCCGATCACCAAACGCACATTGGTTAGCTGGCCTCCGGTTGGTAAAACCCTTGACCACCGAGTACACCCAGCATCGACCTTGCCGCAAGGGAAAACATCCGTGGGTTTCTAAGTTGTGACATCCGCGCATCACCCCTACCAGATGAGCAGAGGCCTTGTGTGCAATAGTAGCTGTATGTGTTACTGTCTTACTGATGCCTTAAGCTGCATATGTAACAAGGTGCCAAACGTTTCATGCCATAAGAAATGCAACCCTCTAAAAGAAATGCACCAACAGACCTCCACACTTACCTTGTCCAGGAGCTTTCGGGTTTACTGAGCCAGAAAATTATTCAGGAATAAGATAAGAGTTTAATCTCTTCAAAAGAAAATTGCAGTCGGTTGTGGCAATGAAAGCAGCAAGGAGAACTGGAGGTAAAATTCTACAGGCGAGAAGGGCTCAGACCCGACATGACCACAGCTGATTCAAGTCTGGATTCAACTCGTATGAAGGTTTTTTATTAAGAACAAAACTGTGAATTTAGGAAGCACCATCATCCTCGAATTGGAAGATCTCTCACACTGTTTAAGAGGCACCTTCCTCGCCGAATTGGAAGCTCTCTCTCTCTCTCTCTCTCTCTCTCTCTCTCTCTCTCTCTCTCTCTCTCTCTCTCTCTCTCTCAAGCCAGTACCTATGCAGAGGGCCTCTCTCCTCCCGCACACACTCTCACACTCCAAGGTCCCAACTACCCCTAGGCAATGCCTGCAGCACCAGCACACCTGTGCACTCTACCCCACCGAAGGACCTCTGCTGCAAGAGCGAAAGGAGGAAGACCTGAAGGGATGCCTCATTCACTCAGGCTTCCACCAACGCACACACAGAAAGCACAAACTCCCTTGCACCTGTGCACAGCCTTCACACATGCTTGCACATGCCTGTCTTCAGCACCCCCACGTATGCACCCATTTGCACTCACCCCCACCCCCTCCAACATACAGGTTGAGAGCCAGCAAGGCCCTACGCATGTAGCCCAGTGCTTTGTGTGACAGCACAACACAGCCGAGCCCTTGCAGATCCCTTCTGCGCAGACCAAATCCATCTGAACATTGTCTAGCTGAGTTGGCTGATGCCTCCCTGTTCATCCACACCCTGATTGTGCGCTTGACAGCCATCTTGCCACTCCTGCACTCCTGAATTAAGGCGGCTATCACACTGATACTCTGCTACACCGTGCATACAAACCCACTCAATAAGATGTATTCGGTGAAAGAAGAATCCATTGATGTCATGACTGCTAGAAGACTGAAAAGGGAATATTGCCAAACACTGGAAAAATGGATTTTGATTTTTTTCTTTTATACAGGAATTCACATCGTGAAATTAAGCAACTTCCGCGGAAATTTTACTTATTCAAACCTCAATGACAACAGAAAGGAGGTACGAGGAAGATAAAAAACATAAATAACACTAGGCACCAGGATTCTCCAATGAAGTGGATCGCTTCATTTTCCTTATAAATAAAGGTAAAGGGAACCTAAAACCTATCTAATAGTGAAATTACTGATGCCTATTAGGAGCAGTCATGATCGATAAGCATAAACTTTACAGAAGCTACAATTGCATAAAATTCATATAGAGTATTTGAAAGATAGATGGTGCCTTATGCTTTAGGAACAAGTGCAGAACCACCAGCCAAAAGATAGAGTTGGACAATTTTTCAGACGCCTAAGCAATCAGAGGTTACCAACAGTTGGTAATGCCTCAGTAGAATCATTGTCAGTAAACCAGCAGTAAGGTTAACAAATACGGGTTTGGCGTAGTGGTATGGGGCCTAGGCCGTTTGACTCCCATGGGTGTCACCCCCTGCGTAAGCCGAAGCTTGGCAACTCCCTGGGGTCGAGGGGTAAGCCCTCGGAGTTTTACGCTGACTGGACAGCGACTGTAAGTATGGCAGGCTGAGACAGCACGGCTAGGCCTCTGAGCCTGGGGCAGTTTCTCCGAGTAAAAATAAAAAAAGGTTAGCAAATAGGATACAGATATTCTCTTAACCAAAAACTGTTGCCGAAGTTAGAAATTAATTGAGAAGAAAAAGCTGTTGCAACTGCAAATTGATCAAAGAAATTTCCTAGAATTAAGTACATGTTACAAAAGCAAAAAGAATACCTTAATCCAAGTAGAAGGGCAATAACAATGTGTTTACAAGATACCATCCAATTGCTGAAGTAAAAATACATTCACTTTGTGTCATCTTGCAAATTGTCAATAGTATGGGCGATACCTCATTGGACGCCTGAATCGAGGAACCTTCCTGTGTATAAGAAAACTGAATTTAAAACAAGAGCCGTATCATTGGTACCCTCGAGGGTACCATACTCCATAACAGAAAATCATGGTTACAGGCATAGCAACAAGCTTTTGAAACAGCAAAACAATGGGTGCGTGAGAAATTAAAATTTTCCATGTTTCTTGCACTTTTATCAACAAAAATAATTATGCTTAAAAGTAGAAATAAATAAATAAACATAAGGAAATCACCTAGTAACAGCCCGCTGGGCCTCCCCCTAGATATAAATCCTAAACGGCAGGCTAGCCCACAAAGGCATGCTCAATTGAAAAATTATATTTGTAAGAAGAAATAAAATTAAAAAATTAAAAAAATAAAATCACCCTTTTTCACAAAAACTAGCTGATAAGAAGGTAAATATTGTGATATGTTTTAATGATAACATTACCATATTTTGCCATTTAAAATGGCGACCTAACATATTATTTTTTTACTGATATTTTCAAAATATAGCCAATCAGACCTGGTAGACGTGTTTGACATGGATTCTTTAATAAGAAACATGCTAATGCAATTTGCATGGAAGCCAAAAAAGGGAGAAAATTTTGTTCAACAAGCACAAATCCACTTCCACTAATGAAAACAAATTTTGCAATTCATGTTAACTTTTCCTCGAAGCAGACATAGTCGACATTTAAAGGATAAGCCTCCATTCGGATTCTTAAAAGCAAATATGGTGTCAAAGGTTGGCCTTGGCAATGCGAAGTCACTAGTAAGTAGAAGAGGGGTTCTGGAATTTTGAAAGGTTGATTGAAAGCTTTTGAGCCAAGCAATGGAAAGGTGATGCCATTTCTTTTTTTGACAGATCTGTGGTCTAGCAAAGAAGAAAGAAAAACTCTTCCTGCATGAAGTGCCATTCTTTCAAACCAATCCTAGGCTGTTTAGAGCTGCAAGGGATCCTAATGTCCGTGTTTTTTAGTGTTGTAGTGTGGCTGGATGATCAGTCTCCTTTAAAAGAGCATTAAGGGAGGTGGAAACCATAGATTGGGCTGCACTATTGAAGCTGTTATCGAGCATTCGGCCTACTGATGATGACAATTCTGTTTATTGACCACACTCGATTCAGTTGCTTCCTTTTAGACTCTACTGGGTCCAGGTATGGCTATCTATCTTACAAATTTATTGTGGAGGTGGGACCCTTCACCTAGGGCCAGAATGTTTGCATGGTTATTGTCCCTTGACAAGGTTAACCCCAAAACATTTTGAAGCTCAGGGGGTTTTCCTTAGCTAGTAGGTATCTTTTTTGCTTACAAGTTGAGGAAACTGCCCCTCATCTTTTGGCATTTTAGCATCTTTCAAAGTGTATTCAAGCAGGCCTAACCGGACCTTCACATCTTGGTTTGCAAGGATTCTTATATCAGGAACCTTCTTCTTAGCCCCTCAGTTAAGATCCAACAAGAAGTGGCACCTCGTGTGGAAGTGTTGGATTATGTTTGGCCTGGTGGTGTGTTTGGTCGGAAAGAAACAACAGGCTCTCGAAATAAGAATCTTCTCCATGGAGGTCCATTCATAAGTATTTTCAGTCCGATGTAGGCTTGTGTGTTCCAGCAGGTGGCCCAATCCACGGGAAAATATACTAAACCTCTTCACTTGGAAAACTGGGTGATGGCTTGCCACCACATGGTCTCATTTTCGGGTTCTTCATAAATTTTCTTGTGCATCTACCAGGCTGCCCCAAGATTGACACAAGCAAAGCTGGATGTACCAATTGTGCCATTGGTCACTACCAACACAAAAGCATCTCATCATTGCTAGTTCCCAGATGGACTTAAAATTAAACTTTATGCATCATAATGGTTGACAAATCTTTTTAACAAGACTTGGCGGACAAATAAGATGCCTAATGAGTGGAGTAAGAGTACTTTGGTGCCTCTATATAAGAATAAGGGTGATATACAAGATTGCACAAACTATCGTTGTATAAAACTCATGAGTCATACTACGAAACTTTAGAAGAGGGTGATTGAGTCTAGGTTGAGGAAGGTTGTCATGATATCAGAGAATCAATTTGGTTTTATGCCTGGAAGATCAACTATGGAAGCTATACATCTTCTTAGACAACTTATTGAGAGAAATAGAGAGAGGAACAAAGATTAGCATATGGTTTTTATTGATTTGGAGAACGCATACGATAGAGTACCTAGGGACGTTCTCTGGTGGACAATGATGAAGAAAGATGTTTCTCTCAAGTACATTAGTATAATTAAGGATATGTATGAAGGAGTAGTAACCAATGTCCGCACTTGTGGAGGGGTGACAACCAATTTTCCTATAACGGTTGGGTTACATCAAGGATTTGTTTTAATCCCTTTCCTATTTGCTATAGTGATGGATGAGCTTACGAGATCAATTCAAGAAAATGTGCCGTGGTGTATGGTGTTTGCTGATGATATTGTTTTGATTGATGAGTCTAGAGCTAGGGTTAATGCTCAGTTAGAATTATGGAGACAGATATTGGAAGCAAGAGGTTTTAAGTTGAGTAATAGTAAAACAGAATATATGGAATGTTGGTTTAGTAAGCAACGAAGTAGTAATGGGAGTGTAGTGAAGCTTGGTGAGCAAGAAATATCGGTGGATGATTGTTTCAAATATTTGGGATCTATCATTAAAAAGTATGGAGAAATTGATGGAGATGTAAATCATAGGATAAAGGTTGGGTGGATGAAATGGAAAAGTGCAACTGGAGTGTTATGCGATCGTAGAATGCCATTGCGGTTGAAGGGAAAGTTTTATAGGACGACTATTAGGCTTGCTTTCCTATATGGTACAGAATGTTGGGCTGCCAAGAGACATCATATTCAAAAAAAATGAGTGTAGCTGAGATGCATATACTTAGATGGATGTGTGGAAATACAATAAAAGATAAGATTCGGAACGAGGAGATACGTAAGAAGGTAGGCGTTGCACCCATTGAAAATAAGATGAGAGAGAATTGTTTACAGTGGTTTGGACATATTCGGCGAAGGCCTAATGATGCTCCAGTTAGAAGGATGGAGAAATGGGAAAATATATTAGTTAAAAGAGGTCGGGGTAGGCCTAGGAAGACTTGGATGGAGATGATAGGAAAGGATATGAATGCTTTGAACCTCACCGAGGACATGGCATTGGATAGAAATGATTGGAGGAGAAGGATTCATGTGGAAGACCCAAAATGATTTTCTTTGTTGGTTCATATCGCCGACCCCAATTGATGAAGGCGTAGTTGTTGTTGTTGTTGTTGTTGTAATAATACTATTTCATAAAAGGTTAACAAGACATTTCTCAAAAAATGCAGATCATCTAATGCTTTATCACTTGATATAACAAATGCAATAAGTTTCAAGCAACCAAAATACAAATAGGGATCAAGAAAGAAAACTTGTAAGATAAATATGAACTTACCCATATCCATAAGGAGAATACACAGCTGGCATATAAGGCCTTTGAGATCGACCAGCAAAGGAAGGATATGGACGCCGACCTCGGTATTGTTTCATTCCAGGAACGTTTGTTCTTTTTGCTGACACCTGTCAATCAATTCAATGTCCTTGAAGACATTCAAGCAAACAACTAGTAGCAAAAACCAGGATGAAGATATTCAACCAATATTGAACCTTTAGTTGACGACCATGCAACTCAGACTCATTTAACAGTACAGCATTCTGGACAGCATCAATTTCATCGAATTCCACATAAGCAAAACCTTTAGGCTGGCCAAATTTGTCTGTCAAAATGGTCACTCTGTTGACTGTTCCGCATGACTGGAAATGCTGCTGGACTTCCTCTGGTGTACACGCATAATCCACCTGACAATTTCGATGACAGGTTACAAAGACAGCCAAAGTCGATCTTCCCAAATTTACTTCCAAGGAGATGATAATTTAAAAGCTCAGGTTTTATATGTTGGAATAACTTCAAAGTGCCTCTCATAATGTATGTTCATGTTGCTTGAGATAACTTCTTAATTTACTGTCAAGACAGCCCTTGAAAATAAATACACAATAGAAACCACTTGAGGGAGTAGGACAACCATTTCATGTTTAATCCTTTTATTTTTAAGAGAAGCACTACAATGATTCAAATTTTATATCCTCATACTACAAGGGACACTTATGACAAATAATTCAAGTTTATCTAACTGCCCCAGGACTAAAAAAGAGAGACCAGAACGCCCCCACTGTGCAAAATGATGAACATGCCCTTACAAACTGTTCTCATAGAAGACATGTTTTTATGTCAAAACAATTTGATCCAAAGTGTGTTTCCTTTCTAGTAAACGAACCATGCTGAATGAATCCATGGATCAGATTGAGCAGATGGTCACACCTATGGTCTTTTTCAGATAGTATGGTTACTATGGTACCACCAATAGTAGCATATATTTTTTCCCATACACACATATCTGGTGTTTAAGCATCAATGTGTCAAAACTAAGTACCATGCCCAACATCTACACCTGTACCCACGCCCATGTCAATATAGATCATTAGTCCAAGCTTCACAATTTTAGGGAGCCACTGGGCATCCCAATTCTGAACCAAACTTTTCAGGAAGCAAGCTCCTAACATCCTATATAACTCTAGAATTGATGAGATTCTGCAATTGACAACCAGATTCTTTTCTGAATTGCTCAAAATTGACAGAATATTGAACTCTTTCTCCTTGTGTAGCGCTTTGATTTGATCTAGATTTATCATTACCTGAAACTTCTTCTATACAAAATTTTAGAGTCTTTATAACCTTTTGGTCCTATGTCACAGGAATACTCCAATTTACTCCCATGTCACATCCCCTTATATAGATTTCTTAGTGAAAAACTAAATAAGAATAGTGTGTCCTCACGTCCTTCAGCTATGTAAATGTGATATAGCTTTGGTCCTTATGGCATTTCCAATGTTAACCATTTACACATAAAAACATAGATAATATTTGACACTGATCCAACACCGAGTCCAATGAAACCAAGATGAACTCATATGATCCCCAACAATGAAACACCACGTATGAAACCTGAGAATGATACAGTCGAATTATGCTAGATTCTCCTAAAACTCACTAATGTTCCCAGTGGAGCTTATCCAGATATTTTATAAATATCAAAAACAAAAACTAACTTCAGAAATGCTTGCATTCCAACAATTAGACGGATGATTCAAAAGGCAATAACAAAAATAAATGTGGAAACTGATTAAACCAATATAGGTCCACATCCATTGGGAAAAACGTGATTTTTACAAAAAAATCTTATGCAATTAGATTCAGGAAAGCAAGCATATTCTGGAACTCACGTTACCAACATAGATGGATCTGGCATCCACCTCCTCTTTGCTAGCTTGTGTTGCAGCAGCGCTGGAAGAGTCTACAAAAGAAGCACTTGGTCAACAGAAAGCTACAGCAATCACATGTAAATATGAAGAACTGGAAATGAAACAAAGATAGCAATAGCACACATTATTATCCATTTCCAAATAGGCACTATTAAATCAGAAATTGCAGATCTACACAGCCATGCAAGTGTCACATCTGCACCTGCTTATTGACAATGCGAGGAACTTAAAAGCATAGACAAAAATATCACTGATATTTTGAAAATATCATGATATTTATGAGAAAATGCCCTCAACCGATATTAAAAGGTAAATATCATGATGTTTTCAACGTATCCATTATAACATAATATCCAAAAAAAATTATTAATATAATTTAAATATCTATTTATCTTCTCTGATTCTTTTTATTTTATTTTTACAAAACTTTTCTAATTGTTTCTTTACATTTTCGTAAACAGATACAGACAAAACCTATTATTTTGTATTCTTTTTTATTTTTATTTACATTTAAAAAAAATAAAACATCTGAAATTTTCCCAAAAAATACCACTTGAAAAAAGAACTCCCACGAAGATTTGTGGCTATGCTTAAAAGGGTTCTGTAAAATGAGCGTGAGTATGCAAGAAACCACTTTTATAAACACGCATAACACCTATGTCATCTCCTTCAAAATCAACAGATATACTTTCCTAAGAGGAAAATGATGATCTTTTGAGAACAAGTTTTATATATACTAGGCAGCTCTTTTCTTTGTTTTATAAACTCAGCCTGTTTGTGTGTGGCAAACTTAAAGTAGCCCATAAGCTTCTACGGGTTTATGCAATCAATTCAAGTAGTCTATGACTCTGCATAGTCGATTAAGATCACCTTGTCTAATTTATGGACTTGCAGGAGGTGAATTTATGTCAAATCAATCCATTAAATAGCCTAGTGATAATGCAAAAGAACAGCAACAGTCCTACACCCATAGGCCAGCAATCATAAACCTATCAATAAGATTGGCGATTTCTGATGTACCCTAGCAAAAAACCAAAATTTTCTGGAGCAACATCTTTTTGTTCAAATAAAATATCATATTAACTGAAAATTTCAGGAAATAGTAGATTGGTATTTCATAATAATTATCTATAGCTGAGGAAAAACTCTCTTGGACTTTCCACTAAGATTTTCTCATGCAAGACTAGGAAGAGTGTTTCATTGGAAAAAACCTCATTGTTAAGTAAAATCAGACTACATTAGATTGTAGATTGAATTACTTGAGATTGATTTGATTCATATTGAATCTTCTTCACTTGAGAAATGAGTCAACTATTGACTTAAAATAAATATTAAGAAATTCTTAAATCTCATAAAACCTTATTTGAGATCAATTCAAATTAAATCATTTTTGAGCCAGCTAATGGCTCACTTGGGCCTAGGAAATCAAATCCCTAAGGCAAGGGTCTATTCAAATCAAAGTCTAACGATGATCTTAATGTTCCTTTGAGTATACACCTGATAAATGCTGCTAAAACTTTGTTTTTCAATATTTTAATTTCACCTTGATTCTCCCGTATTAAGTTTCTTGACCCTACAGTTTTGTAATGAATCAAGAGCCTTCAATTACGAACAAAGTGTCCACCAAATGGACAAGCACAAAAGTAACCACTAAGGGCACATTAACAAAACCCACAAAGGGCACACACAAGAAGGCTCAAAATGTAAAAAATATAGATTTTAATGATAACCCAAAATGCAAGCGCACACACACAAATATATATATATATACAATTTAACAAGTTCTGTCTTGAAAGCCACAATGACTCATCCAATTGTACACCTATGTCACATGGGTATGGCTGCGGATACCAGGATACAACCATTTTTATGAAGTTTTCAATATGACTAGTATATAAAGGGACACGATACGGGGGACCAAATGAAAATGAAGTGTCCGTGTGATGTATTTGTACACATGCAAGCTAAACTTTTGCATTGTCTTGCTAAAATAGAGCAAGAAATGAACCAAAAAGAATAGCATGCACCTTTGATACATTGTTTGCTTTTCTAAATGCTAACTTTTCTAAAAATGATAAACCATCTGGTTAAAGTTCCCCGAGAATACAAAACCACCAGGTAAATTTTGCTATTCTCCCTAGGTAGAACCAGAATACAACCCTTGAGGATAATTGCACAAGCTTTATTCATGATTTATCCTGGCGCATCAAGACCTAGCCCTTCTCCAGGTCAATATGATAACCTAACCACCCATATCGTAAAACTACCAAAAACAGGTCTCACCTTTTCTAACTATGCATCAAGGCTCTTGTATTTCCTCTTCAGCATGTAGTTCTCACTCTTCCACATCAAGGAAGGTACAACCACATGTGGTCTCGGTAAATGTAGCTTAATTTCCAAAGACTTTGATTTTGAGAAATGTTTCCCTCCTCCTATAGTTATAACTATAAGGCATGATACTTTCCTTACAAATTCCATAGCCTTCAATGTACTATGCGGCAAGCATCTTAGGAAAATCTGTTATCAATCATGAACCAATTAATACAGAACAGCCATGACAGAATGGTTCACCTCATGAACGCAATCCTCTCGATGTTCAAAGACAAAAATATCTAGACTAGTATATCAATTGCTTCAAACTTACAAGAAGCATTCATAAAGACAGCAGCGTGGAACTAAGCTTAGATCAATATTGGTCAAGAAGCAGCTTGCAAAATCAAAGAAGGCTTTGGCTCAAACAACTTTCAAGATCAAGTTAGAGGTAGTGGGAGTGACACTAACCTAATGAAAGTCACATTACCTCCATGATTGGGCAATGGATTTTTAAGAACTCATTTTCTCATTTGCTTCTCTTTAAGTTACTCCTTCCACATTAATCTTACTAGAACCTTTCAAACCTTTCACCACATGCTGTTTTTCTTGTGAACATTAATTAAGTACCCACTACTTTGATCAAGTTCACAATGTTGATTTGAGATCAAAATCAAGGGCATCATCAGTAGTAGATCACTAGCAATATTTTAAAACCTTTGTTCATAGGATATCCTAATGAAGCATCAATTATTTTAATTTTGAGCAACAATCTGATGTTGAGGAGCTAAAAACCCATACTACTGTTGGCTTTGCTTTTCACTTGCCTTCAGAGTGATTGCTCCTACTTCCTTTAATGATCCATTCCTAATCATTCTTGCTTGAGACTGCCATACAAATAATGGCCCCTTGCATTTTTAACTTTAATTCTTGTGAATAGAAGATTCAAACTCGCTTTCAGAAAATACCATATCATTCTTCATATGACACTTCATTTTGTTCCTAGGTGACATATAAAACGTTTATTGATGCCATGAAGAACTATATTGATTTAGTCTTTCTATGACTGGTTGGAGTCAAGCAATGTAATTAAAATCCCGCCTAGGATACCTAGGTGCAAGTCTACCACCTAGGAGCGCCTAGGTGCCTAGGCAAGTACCTAGGTTTGGAGTGTGAACCAAGGTTGGTATTTTACATTTGTTTTTATAATATTTAAAACATTATAATCATGTTTCGATAGTGTATCTTGAAATATTTAAGTTTTTCAGTACTTTTTCTTATTTTTATGTTTTTATATTTTTATTTTGAATATTTTTATCCTTTTGTGTATCTCTAGATGATGTATCTAAACGAATATTCTTTAGATGGAGTTGTATATTAGAAATGTAATTATGTTTTAATTGTTTAGATTCGTTCAAGATTTTTTTTAAGTTTCAGTGGTTTAGCTTCATTAACTGTGTTGAATATGTATTTTTTATTATTTTTAACAGCTTATTGTATTTTTTTTGTCTTGACTAGGTCGACTAGTCCCGCCTAGGGGTAGACATCAGGTCGTGTACCTGGCCCAATAACAATCGGGCTTGGGCCGAAGTTTCACGACTCAGCCTGAAAAGAATTAGGCTTGGACATTGGTCTGGACCTGAGTTGGGCTCTTATTAGTCCATTTGTGCGCAGACCATATCAGATCAAAAGTCCAACCCATGGATGAAGGTCCCATCCAAGTCAAAGCCTCATCATGTTCTTATAGCACACATGTAGTGCTTTTCACCTTCCTTCATTCTTTGAAGTGGGACTGTTTTCCCTAAAAGTTCATTTTTGATGCATGGGCTAAATGAAAAAAAAATTCTATTTGAGTACCTTACCATTAATAGTATCTCTCTCTTTCTCTCACATAAATGTTATTGACATTGATATCTTTGGTTTATGGGTAAAAGGAGGGAAAACTTCACGTTTTCACAAGGTTATTAGTCCTATATTGATGGGAGAAAGGAAGAGAGGCTCATCCGACATCTATAAAAGGAGGGTATCTCCTCCTTTTGAAATGCCAAAAGGGGCGGGCCCCTTTTTTAATCAACCCGCCTGACTAACTCGATCCAGGCTGATCGGGTGGGTAACGAACAAAATGTAATGCCTGAGTCCAATAAGACTCGGGCTCAACCCGACCCAATAATAATCAGGTTGGGTTTTCGGTTCGCTCGAGCCTTTCATGCTCTTACAGGCATTGGGTCAGGCCTGCCTGACTCAACCCGATGTCCACCACTAGTCCCGCCCAGGCCTTTTGGGGTTTGGCATCTAGGCACCAACTAGCACTTTTGACTACTTGGGAGTCAAGAAACTAAAGCCACAAAAGCATGTAGCATATCAGTCATCGAGATTTGCCAAAAGCATCACTAGGCCATGCTGGTGTAGAGTTACAAAGAAGTTGAAGCTAAACCAATCGACAAACCAAGTTGCTAGATCTTCAAAACTTGCAATTGCTATAATATCAAGGCTACCAAACAACTCTAAAGTAAAACCATCAAAGCTAATAATGAGAAAAACAAACATGGAAGAGAAGCAGTGTTGAATCTTTGCTAGAGCCAATGTAGGGTAATAACGTGGCACCCTTGTTAAAATGTTACATATTGTAAATATATATATATATATATATATATATATTGTATATATTTTTATTTTTTTTTATTTTTTGTAAAACATTAATTTTTGTTATTTTATTTTGAAATGCAAAAAGGGGTAGGCCCATTTTTTAATCAACCCGCCTGACTAACTCGATCCGGGCTGATCGGGTAGGTATCGAACAAAATGTAATGCCTGAGTCCGATAAGACTCGGGCTCAATCCAACCTAATAATAATCGGGTTGGGTTTTCAGTTCGCTCGAGCCTTTCATGCGCTTACAGGCCTTGGGTCAGGCCGGCCTGACTCAACCCGATGTCCACCCCTAGTCCCGCCTAGGCCTTTTGGGGGTCTGGCATCTAGGCGCCAACTAGCACTTTTGACTACTTGGGAGTCAAGAATCTAAAGCCATAAAGCCCACAAAAGTATGTAGCATATAAGTCATCAAGATTTGCCAAAAGTATCACCAGGTCATGCTGGTATAGAGTTACAAAGAAGTTGAAGCTAAACCAATCGACAAATCAAGTTGCTAGATCTTCAAAACTTGCAATTGCTATAATATCAAGGCTAGCAAACAACTCTAACGTAAAACCATCAAAGCAAATGCTGAGAAAAACAAACATGAAAGAAAAGCAGTGTTGAATCTTTGCTAGAGCCAAAGTAAGGTAATAACGTGGCACCTTTGTTAAAATGTTACATATTGTAAATATATATAATATATGTATATATATAAATATACATATATATATATATATTATATGTGTATCTATATGTATACGTATACCTATGTATGTATTATGTATACACGTATATACATGTATATATATTGTATAGTTTTTTATTTTTTGTAAAACATTATTCTTATTATTTTATTTTGAAATGCAAAAAGGGGCGGGCCCATTTTTTAATCAACCCGCCTGACTAACTCGATCCGGGCTGATCGGGTGGGTATCGAATAAAATGTAATGCCCGAGTCCAATAAGACTTGGGCTCAACCCGACCCAATAATAATCGGGTTGGGTTTTCGGTTCGCTTGAGCCTTTCATGCGCTTACAGGCCTTGGGTCAGGCCGGGCAGACTCAACCTGATGTCCACCCCTAGTCCCACCCAGGCCTTTTGGGGTTTGGCATCTAGGCACCAACTAGCACTTTTGACTACTTGGGAGTCAAGAAACTAAAGCCATAAAGCCCACAAAAGCATGTAGCATATCAGTCATCGAGATTTGCCAAACGCATCACTAGGTCATGCTGGTGTAGAGTTACAAAAAGGTTGAAGCTAAACCAATCGACAAACCAAGTTGCTAGATCTTCAAAACTTGCAATTGCTATAATATCAAAGCTAGCAAACAACTCTAAAATAAAATCATCCAAGCTAATGCTGAGAAAAACAAACATGGAAGAGAAGCAGTGTCAAATCTTTGCTAGAGCCAAAGTAGGGTAATAACACGGCACCTTTGTTAAAATGTTACATATTGTAAATATATATATTGTATATTTTGTATATTTTGTATTTTTTGTAAAACATTATTTTTTATTTTTGAGTCAACTCAATGCCGTTAGAGCTCTAACGGCTAGAAGCCCTCTCATTTGGTGTATATATAGGGGATCTTCCACTCCTTGTAAGGCATGCTTCATGCATGCGTTTTGTGAATTAATAAAATATTTTTTTTATTGTGAGCTCTTTTGGTGTGTGGCCTTTGTGAGTGTGCTCATAGTGGCTCTTTGTGCTTGTCAATTTGGGTACTTTGGTGGACATTTGTTCGTGTTCAATAGTTTCGCTCTTTTTACATGGTATCAAAGCCATAGTGCTCTTGATCTTTGAAGATTGGCAATCTCATTGTTTGTGTGCTGCGGTGCGGTGTTCACGGTGGTTCAAGTGGGTGCTCTCTCTCTCTCTCTCTCTCTCTCTCTCTCTCTCTCTCTCTCTCTCTCTCTCTCTCTCTCTCTCTCTCTCTCTCTCTCTCTTTGTGTGTGTGTGTGTATTCATTCATAGAGGACACGGAGAGTGTCATTATTGTGCCCCATCAAGCTCAATGACACAAACTATGTAATGTGGTGCTCTATCATGAAGCACCATATTTGGGGTAAGAGCTTATAGAGATTAATAGATGAATCGGATTTGGAACCTAAATTACAACACCAAAGTCGAAAACAGGAAAGACGTAGCACTCCAAAAAGATGAGAAGACTAAAACCATAACCAATTATAAAAAAAAAGTGAAAAGAGTGGAGAATGGGACACACAAAAATAGTCTTGGCTTATTAATAGCGTAAACATTAAAAAATGTTCTAGCTTAGCGAAGTTTGAGTATGTCAACGATGCTTGAAATTACCTTAAAAAATATATATTCGCTCAAAGATATTGCACATGTGTGCAATTTACAAGATAAGATTAGAACCATGACTCAATGGGATATGTGCATTAGAGAAAACTATAATGATCTATACGAACTTTGAGAAGAATTGACTTTAATTGAACCAATGTGGCATTGCCCTTTGGATATTGAGCTTCGGCAAAAGCAAATAAATGTTGAGCATTTTTACCAATTCATAAATGGGTTGTGACCCGAATTTAAAGCCACAAGTCGGCTCTTCTCCATAGAGGAAAGATTCCCTATGATCGAAGAGCTAAGTACGAAGGAAAATAGGTTGAAGAGACACACCCAAGAATGATGATGAATTTGTCTTTGACCGTATCTAAAGAACCTATTCTCATACATACAAACCACCCCACTTTGGGAGACAACCATGAGAATGATAACAAGAGGAAAGTCATTTGTCATTATTGCCATGAACCGGGACACATTAAATCCTTGTATCCTGTTAAGAAAAATGAAGAAAAAAATGTAGCTTCGGTTAGTCTACCTCAAAAGAATAAGGATGTGAGCAACTCTCACGATACATCTGTCGGAAGCATGCCCCTATCCCAATTGGTGGAGGCACTTCAACCTCTTCTTAGATGATCATCTTCCTCAACCAGAGCCATAGTCTCATCCTATTCTGATATTGGTAAGTCTCCTTGGCTTTTTTTATTTCGATGCATCATTTTATATGACTCACAACCTTGATATATTATCCAAATATCATACTAATTGAAGCATGTCTAATGTTTTCACTACCGATGGTCCAACTCTTGAAATCAAAGGAATAGAAAATTTTAAAAGAAATCTTGAAAAGTCCAAAAAAAATTTATTCCAAAAATTAGATATATTCTTAAACTAAATTAAAATATTTTATCAGTCTCTTAAATATCAAACCCTGGATGTAATGTCTCCTTCTCATCAAATGGTTGTTGGGTGCATAATCGCCAGTCAAGAAAACTGATTGGAAAAAGCCATAGAAAATGAGGTCTCTACTACATAGATTTTTTAAAAATACCCAAGAATATGTTTTTTTGTAATGTCCAAAAATTAGATTTGGATTTATGGCAATAAAATTAGGACATCCAAAATTTCATATTTTTTAAGTTTGAAAAAATTTTGTAATGTTGACAATTTTATTTGTAATAATTGTATTTTTGGCAAAATGAAGAAATTACCATTCAAAGAAAGAACTTTTGTTTCTACCAGACCACTTGAATTGGTCCATTTGAATGTATGGGGAGTAGCACCAATCATATCAAAAAGTGGATATGCATATTATGTAATATTTGTAGATAATTTTTCTAAGTATACTTGGATTTACTATTTCCTTAGACATAAATACGAAGTCTTCTTGCATTTCCAAATTTTTCATAACTTAGATAAAAATAAGTTTAATAATACCATTTCTATCTTTCTTACTAATTCAAGGAGGGAGTTTTCATCTAAAGAGTTTAAAAGTATCTTAATTTAACATCAAAGATCTTAGGGGCACACACCAAAATAAAATGGTTTAGCTAAGAGAAAACATAAACATATTATTGAAACTACGAGAACTTTACTTATTGCAAGTCATGTACCTAAAGTTTTCTAGGCCAAAGTCACTTTGACCATTGTTTATCTTATAAACAAAATGCCATCTTCATAATTACAAAATATTCCCCTTGTCGAAAAACTTTTCAAACTTACTCATGATTATTTCACATTAAGAGTTTTTTAATTCAAGTGTTGTCTTAACTAACAAAAATGACAAGTTTTCTCCTAGGACTATTCATTGTGTCGTCTATGGATATGCAAACAACCAAAAAGGCAATAAATGCTATGATGTTAAAAATGAAAAGTCATATGTTTCAAGAAATGTGTTCTTTTTGGAAAATAAAAAATTCTTTGATGGTGAAAAATCTAAGTAATTGGGTATTCTTTTCTATTTGATTTTATTTCAAAACATGATAATGTATGATTGTGATTGTGAGTTTGGTTGTGATAATGTCAATGAATCAAGAGAAGAAATGCCTTGTGAAGAGCAACCTCATAGTGATAAAACCTACTTGCAATACACTATAAAAAATAATCAAAAACCACCATGTGCACTTGAAAGGTATTCAAAGATTGGAAGTGAAGATGATATACAATCTAAGCGATCATCTAGAATATCAAAGCCCAAGAAAAGTTTGTGTCTTGAGAGTCTTTTTCACGCAAATACAAGGCATGTCTTATGCTTATTCACTCCTATGTAGAGTTATCGTCCTATGCCCAATCTAAGGAACATTCCAAATAGGTTGAAACCATGAAAGTAGAATTAGAGGCCTTAGAAATAGCCAAAAACTTAGGACACTTCAAGACCTTCCTCAAGGAAAGAAACCTATAAGATGTGAGTGTATAAAGTAAAAACCAAGAGTAATGGTACCCTTGAGAGGTATAAAACTAGGTCAGTAGCCAAATATCTTAAGAATATGTGATAGATTATGAAGAAACATTTGCCCCTTTTGCCTGGATGACCACTATTCGGACCCTCATAACAGTTGTTTCGATTAAGAACAGGCCCATAGACCAAATGGATGTTAGGAACGCATTTCTTAATAGAGATCTAGTTGAAGAAGTGTACATAGAAGCACCACCTGGTATGAGTATTTCTGAAGGGAAGGCTCTTCGCTTAAGGCACTTTATGGCTTGAAGCAAGCACCTAAAACATGGTATGATAGATTTAGTAAGGTTATGCTTGATATTTGTTTTGGATCTTGTTTGACTGACACAGTAGTGTTTGTTAAGGAATTTAATACAGGTATTGTCGTCTTACTCCTATATGTGGACGACGTGCACTAAGGGAGACAAATAAGGAGTTGAAAATATCAAAGAACTTCTTAAAAGCAATTTTGAAATGACCGATTTGGGTTTTCTAAGATATTTTTTAGGAATTGAAGTTGCTTATTCTCCTAGAGGAAATTTGTTGTCTCAGTATAAATTTGCTTATGATATTGTTTTCAGGTATGATATTACAGATGATAAGAGGGTAGACACTCTTGAGGTTACTAATGTCAATATGAAAATTGATGACAAAGAACCTCTTGAAAACCCAATGCCTTATCGGCAATTGATTGGAGCACACTCTTAACTATCAATTAGTAGACCAGACATAGCACATGTTCATATCAAGGTTGTTTGTATCATACGATACGGCCTGATATGTGTCATTACTTTTTTACTTAACGATACGATACACGCTCGTATCGTGATACGAGTGTGTATTGTACATGTATCGGGTATATCGTACGATACACTCCTGTATCGACCCGTATCGTATGATACACCATGTATCATACGATATAGGTCTGGCACACTTAAAAAGACTTGATACTTACACTTTTTCATTTTGGGTTTAAAAGCCCTCTTAAGGGCCGACTTCTACACATGTGCAGAGGCTCTTGGAAGGGAACCCACACACTTTAGGTTATGTGAGATCAAATTGGGGGCTGATTTGTGCATATTTTCGCGATTTTCTCAAGTAGGAGTGCATTTTCACCCATTTTTTCACTCAAAGAAGTGGGTTAAGGTAAAAAATCTCTATTTTTTGCTTGTTATTGAGTGTTTTTTGGAAAAGATGGCATCAAAAGATTTGGCATGGCAATGGTGCACTCAAGTAACGATTGGAAACCGATTAAAAATCAAATGCAACTATTGCCAAAATAGTTTTTTGAGTGGTATCTCTTGATTGAAGAATCATTTAGTCGGGACACGTCATAGTGTTGTCGCATGCACATCAAGGAAATTGCTAGATGTCGTAAAATGGCAATGACAACAATTACTTGATGATCTAAAAGGAAAAGGACAAGCGATGAATGAAGCAAAAACGGGGTATGTGGAGCCCTGGGAGGATGTGTATTACAAAGATGAGCTCCCCACTTCTGATCCTACAGCCCATAGCATATGATTAGAAGTAAGAAATTTTGCAGTGAAGGAAAAAGGTGTGGTTGGTGCCAGTAGTAGTTTCGCGGGCATAAAAAGAAGAGGAGAAAGAAGAAGAGCTGGAAAAAGTTCTTCGAGAGGAGGGCCAAGAGGTAGAGATAGAGGCTCTATTATGAGTTTTTTCCCTCATAGAATTGTCCCTGTGGCGCAGCCTGACATTCATACTGCTATGACTCCTCAACATTTAGTCTAGCAGGCGGATATCACGATTGAGAGACAGTTCTATGATGCCTACATTTCTTTCAATGCGACAAATTTCTTTCATTTTCATGCCATGGCAGATGTCATAATTAGTATCAGGCCTAAAAATAAGATGACTTCATATCATGCTTTAAGAGAAAAGATTTTAAATGCTAATGTGAATGAAGTGAAGGCTTATTATGATGAGATGAGACAGTCATGGAGAGAGACTGGGTATAACATCATGACAGATGGGTGGGTAGATAAAAAATCAAGGACCTTGATAAATTTTCTTGTTTATTGCCCCAAAGGAACCATGTTTTTGAAATCAATTGATTTGTATTATCGAGAGTTTTTTTATCAGGTCATAGAAGAGGTTTAACCTCAAAACATTATATAGTTTATTACAGATAATGTAGAAAATTATAGGGATGTAGAAAATTATAGGGCAGTAGGTAAATAATTGGCAGTAAATTTTGGGCCATTCTTAGACCACATGCTTGAGGACATTGGCAGCATAATTGAGGTACATAAGACAGTTGAATGCTGCCAAAAAATTACTAAATTTATTTACAATCATGTATGGATTTTGAGTCTGATGAGAAAGCATACTAGTGGTGTTGAGTTGATTCATAGTGCAGTTACTAGATTCGCTACAAATTTTTTGACAGTACAAAGTTTAGTAAAAAATAAAGTTGCACTAAAAAAATGTTTTCATCAAATGAATGGATTGCATATCCCCATGCATAAAAAAGAAAGACCAGAAAAATTGTAGATATTGTATTTAGAAGTGAATTTTGATATTCATGTGTGAAGTTATTGAGAAGGTGAAGGTGCTTCAATTGATTGACAATGAAAACATACCAGCTATGGGTTATCTCTATGAGGTCATGGATAAGGCAAAATAGGTCATTAGAGATAATTTGAAGGGGACATCATTGATAATAGGTGGATTGGGCCGAAAAGGAGTCATCATTCATGACTGGGTTTGGATCTTGGATCATAGACCCAACTCAAGTTTATTTAGTCAAATGTTCATTAATGGCCTATTGTAATTTTGCTTGTTGTGTAATGGGTATTTTCCTACCCTAATATTTGTACTAGGGGTGGCAAAACCTAACACGACCCGCCAACCCACCTCTTAGGCGGGTTCGGGTTGGGCTTAAGCCAACCCATTTTATAAACGGGTCGACCCGCATAACCCGTTTATTAAACAGGTCGGGTTCGGGTTGGGGGTATGCCAACCCGACCCGCGAACCTGAGAACCCGTTTACCCGACCCAACCCATTTATTAAATGGGTTGGCGGGTCGTGTCGGGTTACCCGTTTATTAAACAGGTCGGGTTCGTGTTTGCCACAGCCGACCCGTTTAATAAACGGGTCGGGTTCGGGTTGAGGTATGCTGACCCGCCAACCCGTCGGGTCGACCCGCCAACCCGACACGATTGCCACCCCTAATTTGTACCAGCATATATATAATGATAAACCAGATATTGTAGTCCCTAATTGGGGTTTTCTGCAACCACCACGTTCTCTCTCTCTCTATTCTTTATTCGTTCTTGTGATTGAATGAGAAAACCCATGATTTCTAACATGGTATCAAAGCAAAAGATACAATCTTGAAGATCGTGTCCTTATGAGCCTCAAGCCAAGTTTCTCTGTCTCTTTCTATGGTATCTCTCAATCTGATTTCATCTATTCTCCATCTTTATTCTCTTGTTCTTAAACCCAATCTTAAATCTATTCAAGTTAGCGTGTTTCCTTTCTTCTAAAATCTGAGTTTTGGATTTGTTCACGTCGACTTTTCTTTTCATCTATTTCTTTTCTCTGCTTTTTTGTTCTTCTTTTCTCATTGTTGAACACGATCTTCCCCAATAGCAGTTTCGATACTCATGCAAGATTAGGGATGGCGGTGGATCGGGGCGGGGGCGGGGGACAAGGTCTCCACCCCCGCCTTGTTTCAAAATCCGAACCTCCATCCTCGCCTCCATCCCCGTTTCATGTCCTCCATCCCTAGTCCAAACGGAGGTGAGGCGGGGCGGGGCCCCGTTTCCCCTTAGTCTATAGTCATCCCTTAAAGGATTGGGGACGGGCGGGGCTAGGCGGGGATTGGGATGGGTACGAAGCGGGGAAAAGCGTAAGTCCATCCCCGCACGGGGATAGATTTTAACCTTCATCCCCGCCTCCATCCCCGTTTCATGCCCTTCATCCCCAGTCCAAACGGAGCGAGGCGGGGCGGAGCCCCGTTGTCCCCCGGTCCACTGCCATCCCTACGCACGATCACATTTGATCTTTGTGTTATTGAATGTGAACTCAGATCTATTTTTAATTGATTGATATTATCTTTGAATCTTTTTCAGATCAGATTCACCCTTTGTTTCTTTCCTCGCCATTCCAAAAACGAAAACACATTATTTTCAATAAGGTGCCTCTTATTGGTTAACTTCATTCAGAACAGATTGCTTGATTTTTCGCCTCGGATCTGTAGATCGATATTAAAAATTAAAAAAGGGGCAAATCGCTACGTGATTTAAGGTGTTCTTCAGTAAATCGCTAGGCAATTTTGACTCTTTCTTCCTTTTAGTTTTCTCTTGTTTCTTGTTTTCGTCTTCAATCCACTATGGATTCATTTTCCTCTTCTCAATTTGGTCTTTTTTCCAACTTTCTTAGTTAACTTGTATATGAGAAACTGAACAATTCCAATTTCCTAACCTGGAAGAGACAAATCATCACATTCATAAGAAGTCAGGACATCTGGATGGCTCTGTTCTTGTTCCTCCAGAGTTCATATCCCAAGAAAGAAAGAATGGGAAGAGTGACACTTCTATTACCTTTATTAGAAATCCAGAGTAAATATCATGAATGAAGCGAGACCAGGTTTTGGTTGCCTACATCACTTCCACTCTGTCACAGGAGGTGCTTGTGGCAATCCCAGATGACTGCTCAACTATGCAGTTATGGCACCGGCTTGTTCAGACGTATTCTCAAGTTTCTCAGGCCAGAGTTCTATTTTTAAAGAAAGAGTTTCAAATGTTGAGAAAGGATTCCATGACTATCATGGAGTACTTCAACAAAATGAAGACTATCACAGATCAGTTGGTCATCGTGGGTTGTGCGGTCAGTGACAGATATTGTGCAGCAAACTTTGAGCGGGCTGGGACCCGATTATCATATGATGGTTACTTCCTTATTGTGTTTACCAGACTTACCTGCTTTTGAAGATCTTCATGCTAAACTCTTACAGTATGAGATGACTTTGAAGGGATTCTCTAAAGATACTCACACTCACATTGGAGCACAAGACGTTCTTGACACAGGAGTTACTTATGGTCGAGGATGTGGCAGGTATGAATCTCGAGAAAGAGGCGGTCAAGAGAGGAACGGACAAGGAGCTCGGGAAATATTGTCTACACCCAATATTCCTCCTAATTTGCAGAGGCAAAAGACAATACCCACTTGCTTTCTATGTAACAAAAAGGGGCACATCAAAGTTAATTGTTGGTTTAATTCTCAAAATAGAGGAAAGCAATAAGAGATAAGAAAGGGAACAGATAAATTAAAGAATAGTGAAGAAGTCAAAGAGTTGTTATTATCAGCCTTGACTGACTTGAATCTGAAACAGAATGATCAAGGCACTTGGTATGTTGATTATGGAGCAGCTACTCATGTTACTGGTGATGCTGGTAAGCACCTAAATCCCGTTCCTTATATTGGTAGAAATAGTATGGTTACTGAAAATGGATTTCATCACCATATTTCTCACATTGAAAATTGTCATCCCTATGTCCAACTCTTCACTAGCTCTTTCAAATGTCATTCATGCTCCTAATATCAAGAAAAATACTATTTTTGCCTCTAAGCTTGTCGATGATATTAATGCTTCAGTTGAGTTTACTCCATTTTTTGTTTGTGTCAAGGATCTTCACACAAGAGAAACGGTCGCTGAAGAAAAATGTCAAGGGAATATGTACGTGTTCCAAGAGAATCCTTCCACTTGTTGCTCCCACCTTGAAGCTCACATCTTCTTCAGTTCCTCCTGAGAGTGTTTTTAATCTTTCTAAATGTATTAAGTTGAATCTTTGGCATGGTCGTCTGGGTCATTGTAGTAGTTTTATTGAAAAACTTGTTTCAAGCAGTCTTATTCAGAAGTCAAGTCTAAGTTTAAGTGTCAATGATAAAAAATGTTTTAGTTGTCTTTAGTCTAAGAGTCATGTTCTCCCTTTTCATTCTATTGATAAAAGAGCTTCAAGATCGTTTGAAATTTTTTGATGTTTGAGATCCGGCTTCAGTTCTTTCTATGTTTGGCATTCAATATTATCTCATCTTTGTTGATAGCTACTCTCGGTATACATGGATCTTTTTTATGAAATGTAAATTTGAAACCTTCAAGTTATTTCAGAATTTTCATTCTTTTGTTCAAAATCAATTCTATTATAATATCCTTTGTTTTCAATGTGATAGAGGAGGTGAATTCTCTTCAAATGACTATTAATTTTCTCCAGACTAATGGAATAAGTAGGTGGGTGTCTTGCCCTCATACACCTCAACAGAATGGGATTGTTGAACGAAAGCATCGTCATATTGTCAAGAGTGCAATGAGCATGATGCATGATAGTGTAACCTTCCAGTTACTTTCTGGGCAGAGGCTTTCCATTCAACGGTCCATATCATAAACCGATTGCCCATGAATATCTTGAAAAACAAATCACCCTGTTTTTTCTTTGCATGGTATTCATCCAAGTTATCATGATTTGCATGTATTCGGGTGTGTATGTTATGTTCATGTTGACAGTTCAATGCGGTACAAGTTTCAGGATAAGAGCTTGAAGTGCATATTTGTGGGGTACGCTAATGATTATAAAGGATACAGATGTTATGATCTTTTGAGTAAGCATATCAAAATATCCAGGAATGTTGTATTTGATGAATTAAATTTTGACCACAATGCTAACACTTCTCCTGAAATTGAAGTTTATCACCCCTGGTTGAATTCTGATCTTTTTTCTAGCGTTGATGATGTTTGTCCTTAAGAATGTAATCAAAGAGATGAGGAAAACATGTTTGATGCTGCCTAAAAGACTCAGGACAGTGTGATTTCAGAACCACTCTTGGCTCCCGAAAGGTATAAAGGCATTGTTTACTCTCAACGTGAGAAAGAGACCCTCCCCAACTTTGATCAGGAGATGAATTTTTCTTCTATTGATTTCTCTGCTCCCATAAGATCTATTCGCTCTCAACATCCTATTGATAGGTGGGTTAGTTATGAGAATTTCTCGATGGATTTCCAACTCTTCTTAACCCCTTTAAGTAAGGAAGATCAACCCATAACATTTTATCAAGCAGCAAATTCTAAGAAATGGATTGAAGCTATGAATGAAGAAACAGAGGCCCTTCATGAATGTGACACTTGAGATATTGTTCCCAGACCACATGATCGGAATGTGGTTGGGTCAAAGTGAGTGTATAAAATAAAGTATAAGTTGGATGATACTATTGAGCGATATAAGGCTAGACTGGTTGCCAAGAGCTTCACAAAGGAGTAATGACAAGACTACGATGAGACCTTCAGTCTGATTGTGAAAATGGAAACTATCTGCATCATACTATCATTGGCTATTGAGCATCGGTGGATATCAGTCAACTGGATGTGAAAAATGTATTTCTTCATGGAACTCTGAAGAAAGAAGTGTACATGGTGCAACCCACTGGGTACACAGAAGGGAACTCCAAAGAATATGTGTGCAGGTTAAAGAGAACTATATATGGTTTGAAGCAGGCATCTCGATCTTGGTTTGACAGTTTTTCTCTTGAAATAGAGAAATATGGCTTAATCGGTCTCTTCTTGATCATTCTCCTTTCATATTGAAATGCAAAAATACAGTTACCCTGTTATTGATATAAGTAGATGGCATTATCATTACAGGTAACTCTAATGAACATATTGAGCAGGTCAAAGAACTCATGAACCACAGGTTTAAGATGAAGGATCTTGGTAAATTGCGATATTTTCTTGGAGAAGAAGTCGACAGGACTACTGAAGGCATGACACTCACCCAACATAAGTATACCATTGATGTTCTCAACAAGGCAGGTACAAAAAATTGCAAGCCTCTAAGCACACCCAGTGTACTCCATCAGAAACTCAACTCCCAAGATGGAGATTTATATGAAGACCCTACAGGGTATCATAGGATAGTAGGGATGCTTCAATATCTCACCTTCACTCGCTCTGATATTGTCTATTCAGTCAATCAGTATCTCAATTCATGCATGAACCACATATTGTGCATATGGAAGTTGTTAAACGTATTCTTCGATATTTGAAGAGAACTATTGGAGATGGTCTTTTGTACATAAAGAGTATGAATGGGCATCACATGCATGAACTTCTTGTTTACTCAGATGCAGACTGGGTAGGAGATCCAGATGAGCGCATGTCAATCTCAAGATACTATGTTTTCATTGTCCTAAATCTTGTCTCATGGAATAGTAGGAAACAGATGGCCATTACCAGGTCCAGCACAGAATCTGAATATAGATCAATGGCAGTTGCTACAGCTGAAGTAACAAGGATTAGACATATGTTGATAGAAGTAGGAGAATCCATATCTAGATGTATTTTCTTATATGACAATCAAAGTGCCATCAATATGTCGTTTAATCCTATCTACCACAGTCGTGCCAAGCATATTTAAATTGATCAACATTTTGTAAGACAGAAGGTCGAAGAGAAGGAAATTGAACCCGAATTCATTTGGACTACTGATCAAGTTGCTGACTTATTTCCAAAAGGGCTTATCAAGGACTGATTTTGGATATTAAAAGGCAAGTTGTTCATGGTTCAAAACCATATACAACTTGAGGGAGGATGAAAATGAGTTGTCATCTATGTCACATGGGTGCGGGCGCGGGTGCGGGTGCGGGTGCGGGGATTAGGCACTTCCAAAAAACCTGGGTGCGGGGGTGCGGCAGGGGCAAAAATGTAATAAGTAATATATATATATATATAAGTAATATATATATAAAGGGGGTTGGGGAATAGGCGGGGTTTTTTTTTTAAACTTTGCAGCTGTCAGCTGCTGTCAGCAGCTGACAGACAGCTGCTGTCAGCAGCTGACAGACAGCTGCTGCAGCTGTCAGCAGCTGTGCTGACAGCACAGCTGACAACTGCTGTCAGCAGCTGTGCTGACAGCTGCTGTGCGTGAAAAACTTGCTTTATGCTAGTCTGTCAGCAGCTGACAGACTAGCATAAAGTTTTTTTAAAAAAATTTCGAAGCCCATTTGGGCAATTTTTTTTTTTTTAAAAATGGACATTAATGATCCTGGGTGCGGTCAACGCACCCAGGATCGAGTTGACCGCACCCGGTGCGGCACCCGCACCCGCACCCACGTTGAGTCGCGTCGACGCGGGTGCGGCACCCTCCTAGCCGAATCCCTGTGACATAGGTTGTCATTCATGACTGGGTTTGGATCTCGGATCACAGACCCAACTCAAGTTTATTTAGTCATATGTTCATTAATGGCCTATTGTAATTTTGCTTGTTGTGTAATGGGTATCTTCGTACCCTAATATTTGTACCATCCTATATATAATGATAAGCCAAATACTGCAGACCCTAATTGGGATTTTCTGCAACCACCATGTTCTCTCTCTCTATTCTTTATTCGTTCTTGTGATTGAATGATAGAACCCATGATTTCTAACATGGACAACTTCATCAACATCTTCATGCTGCAACATACTATTTAAATCATGCATTTAGATATTCTCCTACTTTTAAAATGGACAGGGAAGTTAACAAGGGACTTTTGGATTACATCGAAAGGTTGAAACCTGATTATAACATTCAAGATCAAATTCATAAAGAAATGGAAACTTATGATAATGCAATGTATGATATGAGGAGACCTGCAACACTGCGAAATCGTGGAATAATCTGTCCAAGTAATTTATTTTGTCTAATTCAATTTTAATTTCAAATTGTTATTTAGTTATGATGTTTTGTAAGATTGTATATATGTTATTGTCTTATAATTGATTTTTCGTTTTCTTGTTTTTTTCAAACTTGTTGTGGGCCAAGTTTGGAAGTGATGTTTCATATCAGAGAACTTTTGTCATTCGCATTCTAAGCCATACATATAGTGCAAGTGGATACGAGATAAATTGGAGTGTCTTTAAGCAAATCCATACCAAAAGAAGAAACAGATTGGAGCACTAAAGGCTCAATGACCTCGTATACGTTCTGCTACAACTTATGACTAAGACAGAGGTATATAAAATTATAAAATTTATTTGACATTTTCATTCAAAACTCAACTAATTTTAATTTTTTTATGTCATCTTTTTTGGCAAATAGAAAAGTTATCAGCAAGAAGGCAGAAAGAGCAATTTGATCCCGTCAGTTTGGAACATTTGATGAATTGAATGCATGAGTTGAAGAATCTTTTGAATGAAGAAGACATTCAATGAATTTTCATGAAAGGAGCACAAGATGTAGATAATGAAGACCTCACGTACCTTGGGGACGATGTGGATGTTGAAAGAGAAGAAGATAATAAAAATGATTATGATTGTTGATGTATCATGTATTCATGTTTTATTAAAAAACTTGTTCTTATGGAATGTTTTTGTTTATGTAATATGAAAGTATGACTCTTGTGGTATGTAATAGAGACATAAATGCTTAATGTCATTTTATGTATGTAGTTTGTGCTATTCATAATCATTTCATGTGATATGATTTTTTTAGAATTTTTCTGATTTTTCTTGATTTTTTTTAAAAATTTTTAAAAATTTACCATGTGTTTACAATACGATACGATATGTTGTTACTATTGGATTGACCGATACGGGTAATAATATGCTACTTACAACCTTGATTCATACAACTAGTCAATTTCAACATGCTCCTGCATCTGTTCACATGGGAGCAGTCTTACGAATTATTAGATAAAAAATATATTTCTAGAAGCCTTTTTCTATCTTTTTCATCTATATTAGATTTAATTGCTTATATTAATGTTGACTAGGGAGGTGATCCCAACAATAGGCTTTCGATTATCATCAAGAGAGTTGCGTAGTACATGAAAGCAATTCAAATCAGAATAGGACCGAGTATTTATCCTCCTAAAAGGGAAATACTTGGAAACTTTCACTTGATTCCACTCATCAACTAAAGGTGTTGTGGCTTGTGAAGAAGAGAAGCAAGATGAGCATGCCATAGTAGAATGGAAGGTCGATCCATGATAGCAGCAACATCGAACACGACCCTCGTAAATAACCTCTTGACAAAATTTCTGACCACTTTTAATAGCAACTTTGGTAACCGACCGTGGATTAAAATCTAAGGGAACCTCAATACAAATTCTCGCAAAGGAGATGTGATTCATAGAACGAGTATGACTATCCACATCATAAAGCGAACCGTTCAGGTAGAATGTGACCCCCTCAAAAAATTGGGTGTTCCATAATTCAACTGATAAAATGAAAGCCTTATCCAAAGAAGTATTCTATTAGATAAATCTAGCTTTAATTCCATGGCTGGGTGCCATGGATTAGCAAATCGTAGAAGGAAATACGCAGATCCTGGATATAAGGCCAAAGGGAACTAAGCCTTTCATAACTGTAATCAAAGCTTAGACTTTTGCTATCTAAACCACCTGTGAAACCAACTAGGAGAGTCCACTGATAGATGATAGAGATTAGATAGTTTGGAGTTTGATTTTTTCCATATCTTAACACTAAAAATGCATAGTCCCAACTCATCCGAGTTACCGAGTCAACCTGTTGACTCACGAGTGAAGGGTCAAGCAATCTGAATCACAAGTTTGCCAACTATGATTGGCAGAGTAATAAGTCTTTGGTTAACTTGCTTGTTATCTATCAAGGATGCCTACGCCATCGTTGGCAAACACAGTGAGTCAACTTGGGAATCACCCGAGTCAACCTGAATTGGACCCTAACCGGGTCACCAATTCAAGACCATCGATCCACATGCTTCTTATGTGTTTTTTGTCATGCATTTTGTAGTTTTAATGTGTAATGCTCATAAAATAATACTTGTTATAAAGATTCATATGTTTTTAAATCATAAATATTAACAATTACGTACAGTTGAATACTTACATAACTTAGTTATTGATGCCATGTGCTAATTTTTGAGATTACACGTATGAATTTTTATTTTTTCATATCTTAACAATAGAAAATGCATAGTCCTAACTTGTCTGAGTAAATGAGTTAACCTACTCAATTGCGAGTCAAGGGTCGGGCAATCCAAATCCGAGCCACGAGTTTGCCAACCTTAGTTGTCATAGGCACTAGGCAGAGCCTTGGTGGTGAGCCCCCTAAAAAAGCCTAGGTGAGGCCTAGGCGGTACCCCAAATAAAAAAAAAGCATACAAATTTGTAAGCAAACTACTAAAATTAATAACAAATATGTATACAATATAAAACCAATCACCAATAAGCAATAGCAGAACAAAATATGTCATTAAACAATATAAGGCAATTATATTAAATAACTTGCTCAATACATTGTTCAACACAAAATATTTAACATTTAACAACACAATACATTTAACTAAAGATAGAGTAGTGACAGAAAGAGAGACCGAGAGAGAGAGAGAGGCAAGTGACACACAAAAAGACCGAGCGAGAGAGGTGAGTGCCAGAGACGAGTGAGAGAGAGACCGAGAGAGAGGCGAGTGACAGAGAGAGAGGCGAGTGACAGAGAGAGAGGCTAGTGACAGAGAGAGAGGCAAGTGAGAGAGAGAGAGTACTTTTTTTTTAACTTCTTCTTCTTTGTCATGCCCTAAGAGAGTCGAATGCGAAAAGAAAAGGAAAACGGGAGCCCCTTTTATATTCGTTGACACTTGGTCAACGACTATAAACTGCCTAGACGGTGCCTAGGCAAAAATTAGGGCCCCACTGCCCAAACTGCATCGCCCAGGCGGTGGGGCTATGCCCAGGCCGCCTAGGCCACCTTTGACAACCAAGTTGCCAGCTATGGCCTAAGCCTTTGCCTCGAGACGATTTCCCTAGAAAATAGTCATCTCCTCTCTTGTTATTCATTCCCTCCATTCATGCTCTTCATGCCATTCTTTGTCACTCCTTTCTTCATCAGCCCACATTTGTTAATCCATTGTTTGTTTTTTTTGGTTCGACATTGATGCCTTTTCTATTAACTTTCTGGACCTTCACTTGGCGACCACGGGATCTTCTAGAGCCAATATCACTCAAAACTAAAATTTTCTAAATGAAACCAAAACCTAACCAAGTAACCTTCAAATCCAGCACAAACTTGATAAAAAAAACCAACTCTGCAACTGTTGAAACTCACTTTCGTTGATGAATCTGGATCTGACTAGATCACAAGCTAAGTAGAGTTTAATCTTATTCAGTATCCCAACTCACGCTTAGGTTGAAACTAGAATTATTGCTCAGACAGAAGCAAATCAAAAATGTTTTGCTCAAATAAAAACTGACTAGAAGTTGTCTGAGATTAGAATAACTTTTTAACTTGATCTAGATCAAGTACAAATTATGGATAAAGGGACTGGTTAAATGGATTGATGGTTCCTATTAAACACCATTATGATGACCTCCAGCTTTCACTTTCCATAACATTTCACATTTCAATTCCCTTCTTGCCACCCTTGATTTTTCCTTTGATTCAAAGAACCAAAAACGATGCATCCCCCCACCCTCGTTTTTTCTATTGGTATTATCTTTTTATTTAGTTGTCATCGCTTATTCGATCAATACTAAAGTGAAGTGTCAAAGAGTACATGGAAATAGCCACTGAAAATCTTGAAGTGATCTCTAGAACAAGCTGCATAGAGTACAAAAATGCAGCTATAGATGCAAATCTAATCTTCATAATTCCAACTCATGTGGTATTAGCTAGTCTAAGTAGCACCGTTAAATGCTTGCACATATTATTATAAACCAGTTGCTAGGAAACCCAATTAAAAACAAATCGGAGAACAACCGAAATCAACCCGAAACAGAAGTTGACAACTTTCGCAAGTTGAAACTCTAAAATGGTTTGACATACAGCTCAAATCAGCTAGCAAATAATGTAGTTTGTGACGGATTTTCGACACCAGTCATCATAAATATGCAATAGCACTTCGATATCAAGACCGTACTAATCGGGAAAAAAAACAATATCCCAACTCACCAGAATCGCATAATTCCCACAAAACTCAACCATATCCAGTAAGAGGAAAACAAACCAAAGCTCAAGATTCACTCTTCTAAACAAACATACCATTAAAAGGAACTGATCTCCACCAAACAAGTAAAAAATAAATAAATAACGCAAAAAGATTGATTCTCACCTTGCCCGGCGCCCATTTCCTTCTCGACCTTGGCCTGCATTTCTCGGAGCGCGCCGGCCTCGTCCTCGATCTCCTTGAGCCTCCTCTTCATCTCATCCAACTCCTAAAAAAAGAAACATTTTTTGGTGTTCTGAATCCGTTGCGTAGAGAGTCGGAAATAAAGAAGCCCTAACCCTAACCCTAACCCTAACCTTGGAAGAAGAAGGCTCGCCGTCTTCAGCTCCACCCATCTCGGCATCCGCATCCATCTCTCCCTCCTCCGTCACGTTGTCGTCGCCGTAGATCTCATTTTCCGGCTGCCCCTCCATTATACGGCGGGCCTGAGCTTCACCTTCAAGAGAGAGAGAGAGAGAGTATTAAGACTGGACTCTGAAGCTCTAGAGGGCAGAGCTTCCGTAAAAATCCTTTTCCTTTCTCCCCCTTTATTACTGTAAATTCCAAAAAAATCCAAAATTGTGAGCAATATACGCTAACTGCTCAACTTTCTTGTTATTACAGTTAAACGCTTAACTTTTGACCTTTATTTGGAAGGCAATCTTCTTCCTAAAATTACCTATAGTGCGTTTGATTGCCTCGAATCTAAGATCTGAGGTGATTTGAAATCAATGTTACACAGATCTCTGATCCTCCAATCTTCCCTTCCTGCTCCACCTAAGGGCCTATCGGCCAAAGATCGGTATATTTTTTTTTTAAGATCACCATAATTTGGAGGAGGGTTTTGAAGATCTCAAATCCAAATGTTTAAATTTCACAATTTGCAAAACAGAGGATCTTGTATTGTATGTATGAGATCATAGACCATCAAATTCCCTCTTAGTTGACCATCGCCCAATGAAACAAAATGGCTAAGTACGCTCAGTATTCATTTCCAAGAACTTAAGAAGATTAGTTCTTAAAAATGCACTAAAGAAAAGGAAAGCAGCAGAATCTAATAAGAAAAAGGTTGGGCGGGTCTTTTTAAAAGATGGATGAGTTGGAGGATTTCTGAAAATTAATCGTTTGTCTCCGTACCAGCGTAAAAACGGGTTCTTTGTGGACCATTCGTGTTGGACCCATAGTGACAAATATCGCGAGATTTTCATAAATCTCGCGATATTATTGCGAGAAATTGCTTGAAAGTTTAAAACGGCAATTTCTTGCGAGGTTTTTAAAATATCGTGAGATTTATGAAAAAAATATAAATACCGTGATTTAAATGAGATATTTATGCCTATTTATTGTGAAAAAAGTGTGTATTCTTATTTTTAAATATTGTTTATTAATATTTTCTTATAAATTTTTTTATTTTTTAATTTATTTTTTTATTGCCAAGATTTTGCCGAAAAAATGTGAGATTTATGAAAAAATTTCAATTTCTTGTGAGTTTTTGAAAAATGAGATTTTGCCGAAAAATACGTGTCTGTCACTATGGTTGGACCTGATGGAAAAGATATGGATACGGTTCTTGCCAATTGTATCTGAATTGAATCCAGATATGAGCATATCCAATTGAAAATGAATAAAATTTCGGATATCTTTGAAAATCACATGAAATAAATGAGCTTGGATGTGGACTGACGCAGACCTAGTCGTCATCCACTTACAAACAAATCCAACATAGATTGAAGTGGATATGGACTAACCCTTTCTAACCGGATCCATATCCAACTTGGTTGCAATATCACAAGTCTTGGTACGGGGAAAAAGTTCGCAATAATCTGAAAAAATTTATTTTTGGGGAAAATTTAAGGAAAATATACCATTCAAAATTGGACGAAATTATAAAGAATATCAAATTATCAAAAGAAATGCTCTTATTGCATTAAACATCTCGATAAAATCGTGATACTTACAAAACGTCTCCAATATTTGTTGGACAGGTTGGTCGTTTATGTTCCTTGGTGAGATTTCATTTGTTCATAACATAGCCACAAAATATCGGCCGTGAGATATTGAAAACCGATATAATCCCAAGAAAAAATATATATATGATATTTCCAAAATATCTCCTATTTTGATAATATCATGTATCTATCACATCGCCTATTTTGATAATACCATGTATCTATCACGATATTAACTTGTTATTAATGTGATATTTATATTTTTTACAGATATTTTTTTAGTTTATTTTGTTTCTTTATTAACAGATAAATTATCGTCTATTTCTCTTTTTGTTCCCAAGGATATGAATAATTCCCAATATAAGAATACCATTTAGTTCTTACCTATGATTTTTTACTGGTGCATGGATAACCCACGGATAAGTTAACGCAATTCCTTCCTTAAAAGAAGGAAGAGGATGTTGGATTTTAGATCGGATCAGATCCAACATAGATGTGACCCATATTGTCACGGGCACATCAAGCTACATGAGAGAGGCTCTTGGGTTTTTGGGATTACAAGATAGTTATAAGGCCTGGTAACTGTTTATGTATGCTCATTATGGATCTCCACCAGATCTCCCCATAAATATGAAACCTGTAATGATGTGATGAGTGTCATTTATATATTATTGGTCTTTTTCATTGTTTATGGTTTAAAGAGTCTTGCTCACCTCTTAACCTTCTGGCTTAGGCTCATTGTGCGCATCAATTGGTTGAGAAAAACGCCCCATCAGCCGCATCCATTGAAGCATCATTCAAATCATCCATGGCCACATTCAATAAGTGGTTCTTTCACAATCCAGTTTACACTAACATTGAGTTATGGGCCTACTTACCACACATATTTGGGAAGTGGGTGTGCTAGCATCCATGCGGCGCTCACCGAAATTTTTGTCAGCGTTGTTCTCCCTCCCTGGACTTTCGTTTGGCTTTAGAAACCCTCGAGAGGTTGAGTCATGTTATATAGGGCGACAGTTGGCTACTTGAGGTCATGCGATAGTTGACCGCTTGAGTCCAACCATCACCGACGGGCATTGAGGCTAACGGTCGTCGAAGGCTGCCAGTAACTGTGGATGTGTACAACCAAAGTCAGCCGCAGCCAACCCTAGGTTTGTTGTTTCGTTGTCGAAAGGTGATCGTGGACGATGGTGACAGGTTGACAACTGTAGATTGTCGCCATTTGCGATGGAGGTCGGCCAACGTCCATAGGTGGAAGGGGGGACGGCCGCTAGAGATTGTGGTTGTAGAAGCCATAATTAAGCCTCGGTCTGACTGTCATCACAAATGGGTGGCCTTGGTCGATGGCAGTCGGCCGTCTGAGGCTAGTCGTCGCTGACACTACAAGAAAATCATGGATTAGCGACAGACTATATCCATCGCTAAGCCGTCGCTAAACTGTTTAGCGACGGATTAGCGATGAATAGCGCCCATTGTGAATTTTTCCTCGCTAATTAGCGAAAAAAATTTATTTGTCGTTACTTCTGTCACTAATTTGCGATAGATTAGCGACAGACATTATCCGTCGCTAAATTTTAAAAACAAAATAAAAAAAGTGATCCTTGTCGGGCGGTATTCCAGCAGCAATAAGCTGGACTTGTACCGCACCCGACAGGCATTTCACAGAATGGCAACTCTGCCTCATCGTCGAACTTGTACCGTCCTCTGTGAATCGGTGCTCTCCGGCATCGCCGTCCTCCATGAACTGGCGTGCTTTCTGGCATCAGTGTCCTCCAACAATCGCTATGCCTCATCGTCGTCCTTCGTGAACTGACGTCGTCGTCCTCCGTGAACCAGCGTCACCGTCCTCCGTGAATCGGCATGCTCTCCGACGTCGCCGTCCTCCGTGAACCGGCATGCATGCTCTCCGCCGTTGCCGTCCTCCGTGAACCGATATGCATGCGATCTCCGACGTCGCTGTCCTCCATGAACTGGCATGCTCTCCAGCGTTGTCTTCCTCTGTGAACCCGCATGCATGCTCTCTGGCGTCGCCGTCCTCCGTGAACCAGCGCTAAAATGTTTCTTGTATTGAGAATTAGCGACAAAAAAATTTGGTGTCGCTAATCCGTCGCTAAGTAGCGACTGTTTAGCGATGAAAGTTTTTCATCGCTAATCCATCGCTACTTAGAGACGGATTCATGAAGTATGTTTTCTCTAGCTAATCTGTCATAAATTTGCGACGAAAAAAATTCATCGCAAATTTCCGTCGCTAATTAACAATTTTCTTGTAGTGTGATAATGGTTATGGTTGGTCTCGATGGTGGCGGTATCTTAAGGGAACAACCAGAAGTTTTTCACCACTGCAATCGTCGACGGACAACTAAGGCTGACAACAGTTGGTCGACATCAACAACAGAGGTTGGTCGTTGGTGGCAGCTGCAAGCAGCAGAGGATGAAGGGGAGGGGGTAGAACCCTAAGAAAATTGAAGGGTTTATGTTTGTAGTTGGATGAAACTAGAGGTGGCAAAATCTAACCCGACTTGCCAACCCGCTTCTTAGCCGAGTTAGGGTTTGGCTTAAACGGGTTTATGTCGTAAATGGGTCGACCCGCCTAACCTGTTTATTAAATGGGTCAGGTTCGTGTTAGGGGTATGCCAATCCGCCAACCCATTTGACCCATTTAATAAGCGGGCTAGGCGAGCGGGTCAACCTGTTTACGACATGAACCCGTCAATCCGCAAGAGAGCAATAGCCAACCCACATCGCCTGAGTGGCAGCCAGAGGTCACCGACACCGACAGTCAGTCGAAAGGCCACTGACGATGGCAACCATCCCTCATTAGCATCATGATCGGGGTCAAAGGAAGAAAACGTTGGCCAATGCTTGGTGACCCACGTCGTTTACCGGCGACCATCCGACAACCCTGTGATGGCGGCCTCCGAAAGAGGTCCTTGGAGCCTTCCGTTGACGACAGCCGGATGGTCGGCCATCGTTGAGACCGAAGAGAGGAAAAGCTCCTTCTGCGTCTCTGACGACAGCAAACTTCGTCAGCACAACGATGATCCTCGGTGAGACATAGGACATCATCGGTGAGGCAGTGAGCCCCGACGAGCATCCTATCAGAAAACCTTTTTCCAACAAAAGGGATTCTGTGTTGCCAGCTACCAGAAAAAACTTAAAAACCCCTATCGACGTCATGTAATCGGGTGTTGACCCGACCCATTTATTAAACAGGTTAACCGTGTCGGGTTACTCGTTTAATAAATGGGTCATGTTTGTGTTTGCCACATCCGACCCGTTTAATAAATGGGTCATGTTCGGGTTGAGGTATTCTAACCTACCAACCCACTGACACGACTTGATTGCCACGCCTAGATGAAACATCGAGTTTCACTATAGCACTATACTACAATGAAACCAGACCCGACTGGACCAGGTTCGTGATCTGGACTCGGTTTGTGATTTGGACCCAGTTCATGGGTTCTGAGTGGACAGGGTCTCAGTATCACCCAGAGGGATCCGATATGAGACCCAAACTCATAAGGCATTCTAGGTGGATTGGATGCATGATCTACCTAATCTGAACCCAAACCCATTGCAGGATCGGGTGGTTCAGGTCTACACTTGACCCAACAGGACTCAATCTGGACCTGGAAGTTTTCCTCTATTGCAACCGTCGGTGAACGACTGAGGCTAACAATAGCTGGTTGACGTCAACAACAGAGGTTGGTCGCCCTTGGCAGCTGCAAGCAACGAAGGATGAAGGGGAGGGGGCAGAACCCTAAGAAAATTGAAGGGTTTTCATTTGTAGTGGGGTGAAACTTTGGGTTTCACTATAGCATTATACTACATTGAAACCAGACCTGACTGGACCCGGTTTGTAATCTAGACCTAGTTCATGGGTTCTAGATGGACAGGGTCTCAGTATCACCTAGAGGGATCTGATCTGAGACCCCAAACCCATAAGGCATTCTGGGTGGTTCGAATGCATGATCGACCTTATCTAGACCCAGATCCATTGCGGGATTGGGTCTACACCCGATCTAAACCTGGACCCATTAGCGAGATCGAGTGGATCGAGTCTGCACCTAATCTGGTCGGATCCAGTACGAGTTTCAAATAGACTAGATTTGTGTTTCACTTGGTATGATCCAGTCCAGGACCCAAAAACATTAGGGGTTTCAGGTGGATCAGATTCATGCCCAACCCAATTAGATCAGACATGTTTTAGTGTTTCCGTATGGATTGGGTTTAAGCCTGCCTCGAAGGCATCCAATCCAAAGTTGGACCCAGTAAGTGGGTTCAGGGTGGATTGGCTTTAAGTTCAGCCCGATTCGAGACCTGGACCCTTTGGGGGTTTGTTTGCATCTAACCCTGTCGAGCTCGAATCTGGGCCTATTGGGGGTTTTAGGTGGACCGAGTTTTCACCTGACCTGACTGGACCTGTTCTAGATCCAGAGCTATTGGCAGGACCGGGTGGATTGGGTCAACACATGACCTAGATTGACTTGATTCGGACCTAAACTCATTACGGGGTTCCAGGTGGATCGAGTCTATCCCTGACCTGGCAGGACCCGATCTAAACTGAAACCCAATAAGTAGGTTTTGGGTGGATCATTTTTAGTATCTCAATTCGAGGGATCTGATCTAGACCTGGACCCGATATGAGGGTCCAAGTGGATTGGGTCAATGCCCGTCCCGAGGGAGATAATCCTGACCCGAACCCATTAAGAGTTTTTGAGTGGATCGGGTCCACGACACACTTGGTCAAGACCCAAAACCATTTATAGGGTTCCAGGTTGAACCAACTATACTTGATCCTGAAACCTAAACTCGGTATTTGGGTTTCAGGTGGATCAGTTCTGAACCCGACCAGTTGAAACCATGTTCTAGGACCTATTACTGTTTTAGGGTGGATCGAGCCAGTAACCACGGGTCATATCAGGTCAAGAAACAAACCTTGTAACCCATCAAGGACATAACTGGTGCAGAAACCAATACGGTCCTTCTAAGACTGGTTCACAGGTTCTTGAGGCTGGTCATGGTGTTTTTAGAACATGTTCAAGGCATTTTAAGACCGGTTCAATGGTTTTCTAGACTAGTTCATGCATTCTGTGACTGGCTCAAGTGTTCATTGGATCGATTATGGGCTTCTTGAGACCAATTCAAGTATTTTTTGGATTGAGGGATTCGACCCATGTGTTGTTTCATGCATGTTAGATTAGGTCTAAAACCAGATCTTGTGATAGGATATGCATTGTTTGACCCTTTTAAGGAGCATAACTGGTTCAGTGATCAATTTGGTGGATTCCAAGACCAGTTCAGAGTCTTTTCTAACCAATTCTGAAAGGTTTTTCATTAGTTCCTGCAAGAGGAGACCTTGTTTTCTTGTATCTAATAAAGAATAGGGGTTTTCTCATTCGATTTTAGGGGTTTAGAGTTTTTTATGCATGTTTCAAATCGGTTCGGTAGTTTTGGGACCAGTTCAGAGTCTTTTTTGACTAGTTTGAGGTCATTTATATCGGTTCGAGGTATTTTATAGCTGGTTTCAACACTGGGACCTCGAGTATTACCTGGAGAAGCATGCTTTTATCATTTTTCTCGTGCTTTTATGTGTAATTTTATCATGGACGCATGACTCTTGCATGATATTTCATGCATTTTATATTATTTTATATTATCCATGATATTTAAGCATGAATTATGACTGAATTCATAATATATGAAATATGTTTTATCAAATTTTCATTTATGCACATGAGATGTATCACGAATTTGTGTTTTTGATGTTATAATACATAGTTTATCATGAATATACATGCATTATAATGATTGTATAGGCATGCTTTGCAATACAAATATATTTGCAGTAAAAGTTCTCGACCAACTCACTCTGGCTATCACCAAAGTGATTTGAGTTGTGTTGATAGAAGTTTTTTTGAACCATATTGAGAGTGTTATTCAGTATTGCATTTATATGTGACTTTATGGAGCAATGATTCTACCCAAAGGTAGATCATTGTGTTATAAATTCACACATGATGTAATATTAGGTGTGTATATTAGCCCATGAAGCATGATCATACCCAAAAGTATAGTGTTGAGTTTACTCTGGTTACATGATCTGCTGGTTTCATCGATTGAAGTCAATTCCTTAAGAATTGAAGAGGCAAAACAACTCAAAGTATTATTGTTTTCACCAAAGCGGAACAATAATGACTCTATTATGCTTGCCTTAGAAAAAGGTGAATAATAAAGGGTCTCATATTTATATTTTTTATATAAATATTGTATAAGCATTTATTTTGAAAGAAATTGTATTATCCTTTTTGGGATATATGGACTTACATTTAGCTTTTAGAACTAACAAACCTCCCACTCATACAGAGAATAGAACAGTTAATCAGATGGTTGTTTATGAGAAGTGGGAGCGCTTAAAAAGTTGTATATGAGAAGTGAAAATACTCAAATAGGCTTAGCCTATTGCTTTTGCAATTTTGAGTTGCTGAAAGTATTCGAGGCGTCATCCCTCACTGAAGGACAGTGAAGAAATTTTTGAAAGCCATTAAGGCTCAATTTATGAGTTCTAATAAAGTTAAGGTCATTTATTGCTTTATACAAGACTTCATCTCACGCCATAAGAATTAGAAACTTCATTTTGGGTCTTGGTATTGTGAACTCTATTAAAAACTTACTAAAGACATTTTGTGATAATGAAGTTAATGGACTAAGAATCATTTAATATGAATTGATATAATTAGTACGAAGAAAATGATTGTAGATCCTCTTACTAAAGAGTTAGCATCGATATTATATTTCTAACATGTAATAAGGATGAATTTATTTTATCTCTTCTGATGTATGACAATAACTATGGTTTTATGTGATCGCATTCATGAAATTAAATTGATTCTCTATGGTTTTATGCATTATTGATTCTGTATAAATTATTTCTCATTTGTGAAGAGAGAATGAAACTTTGGTGTCTAATGAGTGGAGGAAGAGTACTTTGGTGCCTCTATATAAGAATAAGGGTGATATATAAGATTGCACAAACTATCGTGGTATAAAACTCATGAGTCATACTATGAAACTTTGGGAGAGGGTGATTGAGTCTAGGTTGAGGAAGGTTGTCATGATATCGAAGAATCAATTTGGTTTTATGTCTGGAAGATCAACTATGGAAGCTTATTGAGAGAAATAGCGAGAGGAACAAAGATTTGCATATGTTTTTTATTGATTTGGAGAAGGCATACGATAGAGTACCTTGGGACGTTCTCTGATGGACAACGATGAAGAAAAGTGTTTCTCTCAAATACATTAGTATAATTAAAGATATGTATGAAGGAGTAGTAACCAATGTTCGCACATGTGGAGGGGTGACAACCAATTTTCCTATAACGATTGGGTTACATCAAGGATCTGCTTTAAGCCCTTTCCTATTTGCTATAGTGATGGATGAGCTTACGAGATCAATTCAAGAAAATGTGTCGTGGTGTATGTTGTTTGATGATGATATTGTTTTGATTGATGAGTCTAGAGCTGGGGTTAATGCTAAGTTAGAATTATGGAGACAGACATTAGAAGCAAGAGGTTTTAAGTTGACTAAGAGTAAGACAACATATATGGAATGTCGGTTTAGTAAGCAACGAAGTAGTGATGAGAGTGTAGTGAAGCTTGGTGAGCAAGAAATACTGGTGAATGATTGTTTCAAATATTTGGGATCTATCATTCAAAAGTATGGAGAAATTGATGGAGATGTAAATCATAAGATAAAGGTTGGGCGGATGAAATGGAAAAGTGCAATTGGAGTGTTGTGCGATCGTAGGATGCCATTGCGGTTGAAGGGAAAGTTTTATAGGATGACTATTAGGCCCACTTTCCTATATGGTACGGAATGTTGGGCTGCCAAGAGACATCATATTCAAAAAATGAGTGTAGCTGAGATGCAGATGCTTAGATGGATGTGTGGAAATACAATAAAAGATAAGATTCAGAATGAGGAGATACGTAAGAAGGTAGGCGTTGCACCCATTGAAAATAAGATGAAAGAGAATCATTTACGGTGGTTTGGACATATTCGATGAAGGCCTAATGATGCTCCAGTTAAAAAGATGGAGAAATGGGAAAATATATTACTTAAAAGAGGTCAGGGTAGGCCTAGGAAGACTTGGATGGAGATGATAGGAAAGGATATGAATGCTTTGAACCTCACCGAGGACATGGCATTGGCTAGAAATGATTGTAGGAGAAGGATTCGTGTGGAAGACCCAGAATGATTTTCTTTGTTGGTTCATATCGCCGACCCCAATTGTTTTGGGATGAAGGCGTAGTTGTTGTTGTGAAAAGAGAATGACATAATAACAATATTAAAAGGTCAAATAAAATGGGTTAAAGACCAACTTGTTCATAGCGATACTCTTAACATACTAAACACTTAAAATGAATAATATTATAGTTAATAAAAATATGACATCTGATATAGAGGTGTTCATCTCCATGACTCGGATGATTCATTCTTATGATACAAGATGGCATGTGAACCCACATAGAAATTAAATTGAGATAACAATAATAAACTTCGATGATGTGTTTTTTCCATATCAATGGGTCAAGTAGGAGAATGTTGGATTTTGGATCTGATCAAATCCAACCTGGATGTGACCCATATTGACATAGGCACATCAAGGGACATACATGGGAGAGGCTCTTGGGTTTTGGGGGTTACATAACAGTTATAAGATCCCATGTATGCCCATTATGGACCTCGACCAATGTCCATTATGGACATTCACCAAATCTCTCTATAAATAGAAGGCTTGCAGTAGTGTGATGAGTGTCATCTACATATTGTCAGTCTCTCTCACCGTTTATGGGTTTAAAGGGTCATGTTCACCTCTTAACATTCTGACTTGGGCTCATTGTGGGCGTCAATTGGTTGAGGAGAATGCCGATAACCCGTATCCACTGAAGTGCCATTAAGATCATCCATGGCGACATATGATAAATGGCTCTTTCATGAACCAGTTTATGCTAACAAAGGATGCAATACCATATCAGCCTTTTCCATCTCTTGCATGTGCACATGATTAGCTATTAAAGTGCACATGCATACACAAAGAATTACACAAGATGAACACAATAGAAAGCTTCATAATTTAAATCAGAATGATAGTTTGAAAATAGGTAGAACCATATCTTCCTTCTTTTTTCAAAAGGTAGAACCATGGTTATCATAGAAAATAATGGGAGAGAGGAGCAATGCACAAAGCAAAAAGCAAGAAGCTATATTCCAGTGATACCACAATGCTGAAGCATTAGGCATTATAAAAGCATCTAGGAAAGCAAATAGGAAATGGCAGTGGAAATGAGTAAGCAATATCTGAAGTGTGTTTTATTTAAATGCAATTTTCATTTTTTTTCTTGCCATAACTCCCACATAGATAGGTTTTACAGGAAAACATGATCTTTTGAATGATAGAGAAGCACTTTTTTTCTCCCTAACAAGATGAATACTATTTCAATTTAAAGAATGACCCTATTGTCCTTGCAAAATGGCACACTTTCTGAAATACTTAGCAATTTGACAAAAATGATAGACTTTTTTAGGACATTTTTGTCCTTCTCATATGAGAACTTGTTGAGGTTTGCAAGATATATAGGTATGTTATAGGAAGTTTGCAACCTTTTAATAAAAAAGAGATTCTATGAATATATGCAAATACAGTACAACCTTCACGAATATAACATGCATACCTCACTTAAGTAAATACTCAATGAGCTTCGCTCATGTGTTTGACATTTAAAGTCACTTGTGGTGAATGTCTTCAACATTTGCATTCTAATGAGACCTTCGCAAATATAATACGATATTCATAAATACAATACGACATTTACGAATATAACTTGTGAACCTTCTTTAAGTAAATACTCCTTAAAGAAATCCACAAATATTTGTTGACATTCACAAATACATGTTGTGAATGTCTCTGACGTTCGCACTCTGATGAGATCTCTACAAATACAATATGACATTCATAAATACAGTGTGACCTTTATGAATATAACTTGTGAACCTCCTTTAAGTAAATACTTCTCAAGGAGCTCCATAAATATCTACCAACATTTGCAAATATAATACTACCTTCACAGATACAATACTACCTTCAAAAATATAACCTTAGAACCTCCTTTAAGTAAAAACTCCTCAAGGAGCTCCAGTAATATGTATGACATTTACAAATAATTGTTGTGAATGTCTCAAACTTTTGCATATTTGTTGATTAATATATAAAGTCATTAAAGTGTTTTTTTGTTCTCGTTAGAACTCTAACCATTTTCATTCTCTTCCTCTCCTCTTTGTGGCGATTCCTGAGAAATCATCTTGTAGTATTTCAACGAGGCTGCAACATCTTTTTGGTCATTTTTTTTGTCTTTTGGTTATGTCTTAAAGTGAGTTATATATATATATAGTTTTCTTGCATTCTTAAGTTATTCTTGTGTAGATATATATATATATATATATATTTAATATGGCCTTATAGTATTTGTGTTTGGTTGTTTTCATGAAAGATTTATGTATATTTGCATGTATTTTATTTTAATATTTGACATCAAGAATTTTGTTTAGAGTTTACCATTTTTAGGGATTTTTCATATATATATATATATATTTGTTGGTGTTGTAGTTGATTTATGTTTATTTTATTATTTTATTATTTTTTATTTTTTTATGGGTTTTTTTAGGTAATGGGATTAGGGTTGACTGTGCACAAGCATTAAATTAGTGTGATGGTTGAGGTTGGCTATGCACAAGCATTCAATAGGGGTTAAGGTTTTTGCAAGTAGTTAGTTTTTAAAGTAGTTGTTGTAGGTAATTTTGTTAGTTGAATGTATGAATAATAAGTTGGATTACCTTTTTAGCTTATGCTATTTTCATTAGATGAATGATATATTGTGTGGTTGGTATAGGCAACTTTGAAAGGGTTAAAATACATTATTGTTGCACTGATTATGCTAATTGAAGATCTATAGTGGTCTCTAAAAATAGCAGCTTTAAGAAATTTGTAGCTTTGATGTCTCGTAAAATTAGATCTGTGTAAGAGTTATTGAGCCTTCGACATAGTTATTCTTCAAACGTAAATATGAATAATTATATTAAACGTTGATGATGTAGAATCAAAGTTATTTAGTGGTGATGTTTACTTGGAGGCTCACAAAGTTAAACAAAAAGTTGTTGCTTTTGTATCTAAACAAAAAAAATTGAAACTAATGTACAAGAAACAATTGATAATGAGAATGATGGAAATCCCATAAAAAATATGCATCTATCTCTGACATCATCTATTGAGTACAGTCTTTTAGAGAACATCTAATTGTTCCAAACTGTGGGTGATATTGATGTTCTTAATATGCATAAGGAGGCTCCTGGTGCCTCAGCCGGACTCGGACGATGACAGGGGCCCTCTCTCTCTGCGGCCTAACCTGATATCTTGTGTTCAGATCGGACCCAGACGACAGAGACACCCACCATCCCCAATCCCAGATGACAAGTCCCCCCACCATCCTCGGTCCCGAATGGTGGGTACCCCCGCCATCTGGTGCCCAGACCAGACCCAAACGGCTGGTACCCCATTGACCGGTCCTCTTTGGCACTCTCAAATGGTGGGTGTTCCACTGTTCAACTCTCTTTTATCATGTGAGGGACCTGGATAGTGAGTGTTCCATCGTCCGACCTCACCCCGTGTCCTGCCCCTCTCTGGTCGTGCTTAGGGAAGGTGACACGTAACATCATCCCATCTCGAGACGATGACTGGTCTAGTCATCCCATCTATGGTGTGGTTGTTTGTTTGGTCGTCGTTGTCTGGAATGACCGAACAACTCTGTCGTCTCGCATGTCGATTAGAGGATAAACCATTTGGCTTGTCCTCATCTCATTCCATATTGACCTTCCCCCTCTTGCATGATTTTAAAGAGGGAAGAACTCTTTTGGATGAGTCTTATTCTCATTAGGGATAGACTGTGATCTATTTGGACTGGATGAGAATTTGAAAGAACCCATTGATTTGTGACATTCAAAAAACTAAAAACAAAGGTCTTCCTCAATAACCTGATCATATAGCCCTGCCATACCCTTCTCTTTCGAGTTGTCATACCTACACAATGGTGTTGTTGAAGTGATTCAATAACCACTGTACCTATGCAGAGGTGCTATCAAATTTAAAAAAAGTTCCTAAATGCTAAACGGACCCTCGAGTCTGAAAAGGATAATTTTTTAGATCATTCTCTTGCATTTGTTCTTTTATTTTGATTTTTATTATTTTAAGAACAAATACTAATACACTTTAATCTTTATTGCATATTCGAGCATCTTGACAGTACGATTCACGCTATAAATATTGACGAACTTGCCTGGATCCTACCTATTAAGTTGTACATGTGTGTGTGTGTGTGTATATATATATATATATATATATATATATATATCACCATACATATATGTATATATTTGTTTCATATTGTATATATATATATTTTATTTATAATGATATAGTAGGTAATACTCTCTAAAGATATTTTTGATATTTCACAACATTATAATAGGTTGTGCCCATTAGGGGTACTTTAGTTCTTTTGATTTACTTTATTCTTTTTGCTATTTTTTGTTTTTATAGAGACTATTTGGTTAAAGACTAAATAGAGTTGTTGGGTTCTTTTTGAACTAGTCAACATAGAGTTGATTAGCCAGTAGAGTTGTTGGAACAGTTCAATAACTCTATTTGAGACTACCTCTTGTGTATAAATATGGGTGAAACCCCCTCTTGTTCTCTATTGCTCTTCCCTTTAGTGGTTGTTTGTATTTCCTATATTGGTACCTTGTATTATCCTATGATGAATTTGTGCATATGCACGTTGTGTTTATGTTATCATAAGACCTTTGTAATTATTGTTTTTGTTTTTTCACATATTTCGTGACATAGTATCAGAGCGAGAGATTCTTGATCTCATTATCTTGTTCAAGTTCGTGTTTTGAAAGAATATTTTTTATTGGTATATATGACTTGGATTCAAGGCCCTCGTATTTTGGTATGTATCTCTTGTTTAATTAAAAAAATATATAATATATATTTTCTTTCTTTTCTTTTTAAAATTTGTTTAAAATATTATGGTTATTTCTTGGGCATATAAAATGTGTTTTTTAAATCAACTAAAACTATAGTTTTGTAAAATGTCTTTTAATAAAATATTATTTAATGGCTCTTGTTGGGTTTTTCTTTTGACATTCACCCATAAGTAGTCTACTTTTGATCTCTTTATGGTAAGTTCTCTATGTTATTATTATTTTTAATAAAAAATAAAATTTTATGATCTCGTGTACATATATATATTTATTTTGGGTTTCTTGGACATCATTATGATTATTGGCGACTTTATGCATGTACCAAAACATGTTCTTTGAATTCTATTTGGTGATTTCATTGAGATATGCTCATTAAGAATTTTTAAATTCTTGTATGTTTTATATCTTGAGTCATCATGATTTTAAGTTTATTAGTCATGTCATAGTTGTTTTGTATGCACTCATGAGATTGTTCTATCGACATATCATCTTTATATTTATGTATTGTGGACATATGTTATGCATGTTTTATGTGCCATTAATGATTATGCGTTATTTCAAAATAATTTTTAGTATTTTGGGTTGAAAAAATAGACATTTTGCGTATTGTTTTATGGTATTAAATTAATTTGAAATTAGAGTTTTATCTTAAAAAACTCCTTTTTAAGTGAGCTAATATTTTATTAGATCTTGCGTAAGCATGATAAGTCAAAATATATTATGGGTAAATTAGTATCTTATATGAAATCATGGTGTTCATATTCATATCTTATGTGTTTCTTTATAATTTTTTTTGGCTTTAAAATTACTAGATTATTGTATATACATGAATTTTGATCTCTTTGTGAGTATCTATGATTAGTTGCACATATGTATACTCTTGGTTTTCTGTATGGTTTTTTAAAAATCTCTACATATGTTTTTGGCCATTGTTGTCTGATAATAGACTTGCTTATAGTAATCATACATATAATTGCATATGATTGCATCATTTGATATCTTGTTATTCATATGATTGCACTATACTCATTCTAAAGTTTTAATCTACCTTCATTGGATTTGATTTGAAACTTTGTTATTTTAAATTAGTTCTTATATATGAACTCACTTATTTGGAAACTGGTTTTTTTGAGTATATATTGCCTCCTTATGACATTTGTTTTGCCCATTACAAATTTTTATATAATGCTTCATTAATTTTTGACCTTGTTATCATTGGACCATAGTTGTTTGTTGGAGTGAGTTGTGTGCACCTCAATTTTTTGTCAATTTAGATTGTTGGCTTATAGTTTGACTATAACTAACGGTTTTTTGATTTCGGGTTTTGTGGGTGTGTTGTATCACTCATTTGTTTATTTGACCATTGTTATTGTGGATGTTTATAATTATATTTATCTGTGATGGCTATCTATTTTGAAACCATGGTGTTTCGAAAGATTGTTAAAATTGATAATCTTATTCTTCCTAATGACATTAGTTTATTTTCATTATAAGCTCTCTTATCTCGTATGTTGCTTATATTGTACATGTTATCTAAGTGTCATTATATGTAGATAAGAGATTTTTGTTCACACCTTTGTGTATGTTTTTAGCCCATTATTGATATTGTGATCATACACATAATCTAGTCGTTGATACACTTGATTTTTTAGTGTTATAATATATAGAAAAAATATGTTTATTAAACCTTCTTGTGTGATTTTAGCTTATCATTGACATTGTGATTATGTGCTTGTTCTAGTTGCTGATACACTTATTTTGAGTATCATTATATATAGACAAGAGATGTTTATACACACCTTTGTGTGCGTCTTTGGACTTTTAGTGACATTATGTCTATGCACTTGTTCTAGTCGTTGATATACTTGATTTCTAAGGTTCAGATGTCTAGTGAGGTGATTGTTTATGGTGGTCGAACTATTGTTGAGATTTGCAAAATGTCATTTCTTGATATTTGTAAGATTTTTAATTCACTTCGTATCTTTCACAAATTGGTGTTGATTTGCATATATCATTTTCTTTGTTATGTGTGATTTTTTATTTTTTTTCATAAAAATTTTAAACTTTTATTACTTGTTTTTCCATGTATGAAAAAATGCTTATCGATAAAATTTCATGCATTTCATTGATAACACACACACACACACACACACACACACACATATATATATATATATTAAAATCATTATTTGGTCCTTTGTACTTAATCTCATTCTACTATATGTGAGTGGATTTTAATGGGTTGTGATTTATGAGATTGCTCTAATTTATTATTATGTGCATTAAATATATTGCATATATATGTTTCTAATTGATTATCTTGTCCACATTGTTGTATACATAAATTTAATTAACTCATATTTTCTTGAGGGTTTTTTTTTGAAGTATTATACTTTATATGCATGTTGTTTTTATTATAAATTGATGATTTGTTCTATTTAAAGTATTTTTTTAAAAATTTAGGATATTATTAATACATGATTGTTTATCTCTTCATGATAATTTAAAAATTCTTTAAGTAATTAAATTCTTTTGTGATCAATATTTATGTTTTATTGAAAAATATGTTGATTATGAGCTTATACTTGTCTAAAATTATTTTTTAAAATTTTATATATGAGGTATGCTCCTCTTATCTTGCTTGAATTGTTACTAATGTTTATAAAAATCTTAAACTAGTATATATATATATACTAGTTTTTTTTAGCTATATAACTATTTGGTTAGGATATTTTCTTTTGGTGTAGATGAAATATGTGTTTTGATCTCTTTGCAGGTTCTTAAAGATGTGATGGATTGATAAAAAAATATCTTTGATACATTATATCATGAAGATGAAGATAGCCGATGAAGGCGGTTGAGAATGATCACCGTTGAAGACATTCAAAGACTTATATTTGCAAAATTCTCTGATGCATCATAAAGATGAAGACTTTCAACGAAGATACTTGAAGACTTGGATCCTCTCCTTTGATTTTTTTTTTCTATTTTCAAACTTTTGGTATATCACACCATAAGTTCGAGGGAGAGTGTTAAGTTGTACATGTATGCATATATATACATATATATTTGTTTCATATTGTACATATATATATATATATATATTTTATAATAATATAATAAGTAATATCCGCAAAAAGTATTTTTGTCATTTCACAACATTGCAATAGGTTGAGCCTATTAAGAGTATTTTAGTTCTTTTACTTTATTTTGTTTTTTTTGTCTTTTTTTGTTTTTATAGTGGCTATTTAGTTAAAGACCAAATAAAGTTGTTGGGTTCTTTTTGGACTAGTCAATATAGAATTAACTAGTCAATAGAGCTTTTAGAACAATCCAACAATTCTATTTGAGACTACTTCTTTTGTATAATAAGGGTGAACCCCCTTTTGTTCTTTAATGCTCTTCTAAAACATTCTCACTTTGTAAGTATATTATAAATAAAATATTATTTATTTTATTTTTGCTTTTGTGTTTTAATGCATGATATTGCCCTTAGTGGTTGTTTGTATTGCCTATGTTGACACTTTGTATTATCTCGTGGTGGACTTATATATGTGCACATTGTGTTGTGTTATCGTAAGCTCTTTGTGGTTCTTGATTTTATTTTTTTGCATATTTGTGACACTACCTTCTCGACAGGTGAAGAATGATCAAGACTCGTATATGATGTCCCCACATTTTTAAAAAAGATTTCAGTGAATTTGAGTAAAACTCCCTCTTTCTGCATTCAAATTTTTTTATAAACAACTAGGTATTTCAGAGTGCACGCCATTTTGCAAGGACAGTACGATTATTTTCCGATTTCATTTTTCTTGCCATCTTTTTAGAAGTGCAATTTTCCTCAAGCTTCAAAGCAAACAATTTTTGTTTCGGGCACACTTGAAAGCACATTTTCTAAGGCCTGGGAAGTTTCTATTAACTATAAACAAAATTCTATTTTTGCAATATTTGATATTGGCTGGATGGGAAAGCAAGATCAAGCAGTCAAAGAACAGATAATGGAGTTTACGTAGCCTCGAACCCATCAAAAGTTCACTCTTCATTTCCTCACGTTGCAATGCCACAACAGGCAACAAGAACAAAAAAGGACAGAGGACCCTAGAAAGCCAAGCAACCTTTTATACTATCCAACAACAGTAAAAGAATCTATCTATTTTACTTGCCATCTTTTTAGAAGTGCAATTTTCCTCAAGCTTCAGAAGCAAACAATTTTTGTTTCAGGCACACTTGAAAGCACATTTTCTACGACCATGTGAAGCTCCTATTAACTATAGATAAAATTCTATTTTTGCAGTATTTGATCTTGGCTGGATGGGAAAGCAAGATCAAGCAGCCAAGGAACAGATAATGGAGTTTACATAGCCTCAAACCCATCAAAAGTTTGTTAGGAAAGTTTTAAAATATTAAATCTTGATGATTTTGTTTACTACCAAAAGTGTTTTGAAAAATGTTTAGTCCCATATCTAAGAGAGAAAAGTTTTTCAAGAGGTTTAAATAGAGAGTTTGTTATCTATTCTTTACTTTGGTAAGCCTTGAGTCTTTAGGTGGATTGCGAACGTTGTTGCGCATCGTGCAGCAACAGACGCGTCATTCGCGCACACGCACACGCGCGTGCGCAAGGGCGCTTGAGGCGCAATGTGGCGTTTTGATGGCGCACTTCGCACGCTCGCAGCGGTGCGAGGTGCAAATGTCCATTTTGGATTTTTGGTTTTGAGATATTTGGTCGTTTGAAAGCTTTTAATAGCATTTATATTGAGTTTATGTTGCATTGTGACTGTTGGACGATTTTGAAGGCCTTTGATTGACAGTCAAAGGTGGGTGACTGTTCAAGGACCTTTTCGTCCTATTTTCAAACCATCTGAATTATGGCCATTAATCTCATTTATCTTAAAACGTTTTGGCTTTTCTCACAAGTCTATAAATCTTTTCTTTTTCCGTCTTTTGAATGATCAAAATTTCTGACTCTCCAGTTTTCTCATTTCTTTCTTCTCGGTTTGGCTTGCAGAGTTCATGTGTGGGAGAGGTCATCTGTTCTTGCAAAGCAGTGACTCTCTTGAGGTTCAAGCCTAGTTGTATCTTGGGAACTCAGTCGTAACAAAATCCTTTTTCGCATCTTCGGAATTCCCGGAGTGGGGCGATTGAAGTTCTAAAGATAGCGATCTTAAGAATGTGCCTCTAGGCTTGAAATCTCTTTTTTCTGAAATCCATTTTTCACAAGGTTGGAATAACAAAGTTCACTCTTCATGTCCTCACATTGCAATGCCACAGCATGCATGAACAAAAAAAGATGGAGGACCCTAGAAAGCCACGCAACCTTTTCTACTATCCAGCATCCGTAAAAGAATCTATCTATTTAAGAGCAGACAGGTCCGACCCAGTGGCGGAGGCATGGGTGGGTGGTCGCCCACCCCAGAATTAGAAACCGAGTCGGAATATGATACGACTCGAGTCTTCTTCTTCATTCCCCATGATTTGGAGGTTGCATTCTTTCCTTGCGAATGCTTGTCGAAGAAGATCAGAGCATGGTCGTGCAGGAGTGGAGATCACGCCTCCCTGCGATACAAAGTTGCTCTGCCTCGATGCTGTGGCGAGGACCGTCCCCTCCGAGAGAGAGCTGAGGAGGCACCTCAGTTGAAAGGCCTTCGGCTTGCTGCTGGATCACCACCGAGAAGGAGGTGGCTCAACTACCGTAACAGGCTTTCGATCTCGATATATGATCTTCACCACCATGGAAGCTTCGTGCCACTGCGCCACCGACAGAGGTCGATGATCACCACCCGAAGTCTGCCCACCAACAAAAAACTTCTGGCTCCGCCACTGGTTCGACCTGATCCTTCTTTTCCTCAATCTCTTAGCAATTGCAAATGCTAGCTCTAGAGACTAAGCATTAAGTTTGGGATCACAATGGGTATGGTATCTGGAATTCAAGTCATCATAAGTTATGGTTTTTGATCCTCCAATACACTCAGTGACATTTTGTCCAGTCATTTCCAAATGCACACTCCTCCAGGGTGACTGCCCTCTTGCTCTTGCACATCAAAGAAAGCTCTAAGCTCAGCCTACACAGGAAAACAACAAAACCATTAAACTTTATCCATGGAGAGAAGAAACAGAATGACCGACGGAGCTCATAAAACAACAGCAACTGCTAGATTCACTCTAATTAGCATAATTCTTACTCTGATTGCATCAAAGGAACGTGTTTTCAAGGCACATGGTGCCTTAGTTGAGTTTCCATGCATTGGATCACTGGCCCAAATCACAATGAGTCATGCCTGTCTCACAGCTCGTATCAGATGCGGGAGCTTAACACGCATATTTTCAGCCCCCATCCGAGTGATTATGATTACCCTTTCTGGCTTGTTATGAGGGTTTAGAATCTCACGGAGTTTCACAAGCTCCTTTGGGTCCATCTTATCACTTACCTGTACACCACATATGAATTTACATAGCGAACTGGTTAGATCATTTAGGAAAAGAAAATTTGGGGGAAAATATAATGAAATTGGGCAAAAATTCTGACCAGTACTGCTGAAGTAGCAAACCAACAAGTTGGTAATGCGTTCTAAGAACCAAAGGTCCACAAAGAATAACAAAAGGGTTTTTGTATAATAATAGATTTTAACAGTCCACTATAAGCACATGAAATTTGGAATATAAAGATCATAACTAAATGCAAATTGAGAAAATAGGGGAAAAAAGAAAGTACAGGCTCAAGTTACAGGTTATGATAATAAGCACCACCTTTATACCAAGAGGATTGGCTACTGTTAAGATATGCATATATATGTTTTTTTATTAAAGGTATTTTTGTCTTTTCACAGGTTTTTAATAGGTTGTGCCCATTAGGGTACAACAATCTTTTATTTTATTTGTGTACAAAATAGGACTTTAGGTTGTTCTTGAGGGCATCTATGTAAAATATAAATAGAGTCGTTAGGACCTCCCCAACTGCTCTATTTCTAGCTGTTGGAGAGTGTCCCAATGGCCCTCTAAGGCATTGGTTGTGTATAAATAGAGGGATTCTCCCTCTTGTAAACTCAATGCTTTTCTTAAGTATTTATGCTCAATAAAAATGAATAATTTTTATGTTTTGTGTTTTTCTATTTAGTCCTTTAATGTTTTATATGCACTTAGTGCTTGTGTTGTTGCCCTTTGTTTGACTATTGTGTTGTCTCATAGTGAACTTATGTTGTGTACATTGTGATTGTGAAAGCACTTTCTGACATTGGTTTGTGCTTATGCACTTTTGTGCTTGCTATCTTGTAAGCCCTTAGTGGCATTATTTTTGTATTTTTCACAATTTCATTACATCTACACTATGCAGAGACTCTACATGAGCCCCATCTAACCGCCTTGTCTTCTCCCTTACCCAAAGGAAATGAGTTAAACAATCTTAGAAAAGTTCAGATGTGTAATCCTTTCTCATCAATGCTTGCTTATAAGGCAGGTGATGACACTCATGGGAAGTACAAAGCTCTGTGGTTCATTATGGGATGTTCCATGGTAAGACCAACAGCTGCTATGAATCCCAAAGCATCATCCACTCTCTGGGCAAACTCCTTGTAGATAGGTTAGTTCCCCCCAAAGCCAAACATCAGCTTTTACAAAGAGATTAGAGTACAATTATAGTTTATTTAATTTCATTTAATTTCAAGACATGTTCACAAATTCTAAGTGAAATTATCCAGTATGATAACAGTAAGCGTGACTATTAGATATCTTTCACCTTGCTCATTATGTGCAGTGAAGTCCAAGTTCCACTGAGTGACTCTCTGCATAGCAGCATATCCTCCAGTAGCTAATGCTCAGAGAAGATTCACAGTGGCTGCATACTGGGTATAAGCATTGATCAACCTCTACAGATCTGGAGCTTTAGATTTCTCATCAAAGACATCGCCATCCCTGGTAACTAAGAAGAGTCACCCTATCTCTGGTCTCAATAATCAAAGATGTAGTGCAATTTAACATTCTTAAGGCTTAAGAGATTAAGGTATCTTTGCACATACTTTGTTTTCTCCTTATCAAAGAGGCAGTGAGAAGCAACATTCTTGTGAAAAAATGAAATGAATGCAATCTATGAACAACTTTATTTTGTGAAGAATGGAATGAATGCACAATTTATGAGCAACTTCATTTTGTAAAAAAATAGAATAAACGCAATGCATGAACACCTTCTTTATGTAAAAGAATGAAATGAATACAAAATGTATAAAAGAATGAAATGAATGTAATGTATGAATGACTTTATTTTGTAAAAGAACAAATCACATGTATACATGCAGATTTTATATACAAATTCATATGTATATATGTAAATTTATTTCAAAATATATAAATTTTCTACTTATGTGATATTTTTTCTTTAAATTTCACTATTACAAAACAAATCCACCTGTTTAATAATACATACAAACATAACTAAAATTTATAACTAACATTCACCCATAAACATAACATAACTACAAATTTTGTCAATCTTACATGCAAAATTCCAATAAAGTTTTTAAATACAATTATAAATGAACTTTACATCCAAATGTCATCCACGTTTTTATTCATTCCGTCAAAATTACACCCACATATGGTATTCAGATGCAAATAAGGGGTTGATGATCACAAGAACTCTAGGGTTACAAAAACAGGACATCCATGTGCAAATAAGGGGTTGAGAAATAAAACATCACTTATATAGAACAAAATTTTGCAAGAAAAAGAAATTTCACAATACCCCTGCAATACTCGTTTGGAATTTCTCAAGGCACAAACTTTCGCAAGTTTTTAGTAATTTTGCAATACCTCATGCAATATTCTTCTAGAGTTTCATAAGGTACAAACTTATGCAACACTTAAATGATTTTTGCAATGTGCTTTGTGATACTCATCACACGTTTCACAAGTATTTTAGGTCTATCAACTTTTAACGGGTCTATCAACTTTTAACGTCGTAACCCGCAAAAAAAAATCACAATTGCGAGGGGTAAAAGCATCCAAAAAAGTGAGAACCTGCGAAATTGTCCATTTGATGAATTTAGTAAATTGTGGGGAATTTTTAAAATGTGTCGTTTTTGTCATACCGTACAATCATTTTTTATTTTTATAAGATTAAAAGTCAGTGGCCTAAAATTTTCATAAAATTTTGAAGCTCTAAATACCATTTTTTCATCCAAAATGCATTATTCAAGTGTTGCCTTTTAATAAATCAATCATGTTAAACACATCTATGGGGTCAGAATTTCAAAAAAAAAACACACACCAAAAATCCATTAGTATGTTTCATTCTTGCACTACACCCATTTTGTAGGTTCTCTCTCTCTCTCTCTCTCTCTCTCTCTATCACACACACACACACACACACACACATATATATATATATATATATATATATATATATAGAGAGAGAGAGAGAGAGAGAGAGATATTTTTCATGTTTTTCTTAAATTTGATTATACACATGCATTCTACATGTTTGATTTTATAGGAGTCGGCTCTTGCATCATCCAATTCTGATACCAAGAAGGTTTTTATAAGGCTTAAAAAATCAATGGTGCAAGATTTTCTTAGATATTCAAGGCTTACAAAATCATAGTTTTTCATAAAATAAAACATAATCCAAGTATCGTTTCCTAGTAAATCGATAGTACCAAACACATCTATAGAGTCAAATTTATGTACATGGGGAAAATCTTATGAAAGCCCCGTTAACACGACAATTGGCTAGAAAAATGGTTAGCAGCTACCACCTTTTCTCTCTCTCTCTCTCTCTCTCTCTATATATATATATATATATATATATATATATATATATATATATATATATATATATATATATATATATATATATATATATATATATACACACACACTAAATGGGTCCATGCTAAACCCATTTGATGGTAAACTGCGTGCTAAATGGGTTTTTCAACTTCTCCAGTTCTTTTTACACATGGACCCATTTAGTGTATATATATATATATATATGTGGGTGCTTCTATGGTTTAAGTAGATCTAAGCTCGAAAAGCCAAATCTAACTTTTGGATCACGCTTTGCATGTTCTATTTAGAAATTTTTTCAAAAAACACAACTAAAGTTTGAGCATTAATAAAAAATGCACCTGAGTTTTGGAAAATTTTAAAAGGAACCTAATTTTTTTCACGTTAACCACAAACAAACTTTCATTCATTTAACTTAAGTTACCACTAACCCAAGATGAGTTAAGAGAGTTAATTTACTAGTGAACCCTTCAAAGATTCCTCCACGCTCTTTTTTAGGTGCATTTTTAAAACATGACACTGAGGTTAAAATGGTAATTCTATATCACATTTAACAGCAACCTTAACTGTAGTAAACTCCTAGGCTTTTTTTTAATTAACCACGATATTTTTGAGGTGAGTTTTTAAATTTTTTTAAAACTTAAGTGTTATTTTATCAATTCCCAAACTTTAGGGGTCTTTTGATAAATTTTCTTCTATTTTTATTATTTTTATGTGTTAAAGTTACTCAAATATGATATTTTATACCATTTTTAAACTACCCTTATTTTCGAATTGAAAGAGCACAATGTTGCGTGTTTAGCAAATTCATTGTGGCTTCCTAAGCTAACCATCAATGGCTCCCATGGTTGGAGGAGCCTTACTCATGGATTGAATTTCATTAGAGAGGATGTGAAGTGGCATGTGGGTAACAGTCAAATAATCTCCTTCTGGCTGGATCCCTGGTGTGACCCAAACCCCTTAATTGATCATCTCAACATTCCAATTACAGAGTCGGTAATGTGGTTCAAGAGATCATTTGGAAGATTTGGAGCATTCGTAATCAAATAATCTTTGAAGACGAGAAATTCGCCAATCAGCAGATTCAGATGTGTTTTACAACCGTAAGAGAGCATGGACCAAGATTAACTTCTTCAGCATAATACCATTCTCGATGGCAAGTGGGTTATGAGATACGGGACTTTGACGGTCGGTTCATCAAAGCAGGATGGGTCATCGACCATTCAACACTCGATGACGTACTTTCGCTGTTGAGTAAGGATTTCATTTTTTCATTTTATCCCAATTTCATCCTGTGTTATTGTAGAAGTTTCTCAAAGGATTCACTCGTTCAAATCAACCAAAGTATGGAAGGCAGGGATACAACTAGGGATGGCATTAGATCGGGGGCAGAGGCGGGAGACAAGATCTCCACCCCCGCCCTGTTTCAAAATTTTGCTTTTCATTCTCGCACTGGTTTTTTATTTTAACCTCTACCATCAGTTCATTCTCTAGTTCCATCATCATCTCCTGATGATAGTGGACCTAGTTCATCCTCGGTTTTATCACCTTCCCAATTCCTTGCATCTACATTGCTACCTAGCCCACCGACTACCCTAAACAAACCTAGTGTTGAGTCTCCTTCCCATCTTGATCCAATGTCTACCTCGTCTGCCAGTGAACTGTCTTTCCCTGCTGAGTCGATCCTTCCTAGTGGCCCTTTCTCACCTTTTGAGTCGAGCTTCCCTGCCCCTATTTTCCCTTTTTCTCATCTGGCATATCATGTTCATCCTATGGCCATTAGGTCCATGACAGGTTCTCTCAAGCCTAAAGCTTATACCACCTCACTATATCCCATTCCCTTATCCTATTTCAATACCACCATTCTGAACCCACCTTGTTTAAACAGGCGTCTCAAAGTCCCAAATGGAGATTAGCCATGGAGGATGAGTACAAGGATCTCCTGCAGAATCAAATGTGGCACCTCATTCCACCTCAAACTCATTTTAATGTTGTTGAATCCAAGTGGATTTATCGGATCAAACGTCATGTTGATGACTCCATTGCTCGCTACAAAGCTCGGCTTATAGCCAAAGGCTTCCATCAGAATGAGGGTATTGATTTTTTTTTAGACATTCTGCCCGGTTATTAAACCTACCTTCATTCAGGTGATTCTCTCTCTTGTCTCGTTTCAATGGCCCATTCACCAACTTGATTTTAACACTGCCTTTTTTAAAGGGTTTCTTGATGAGGATGTATATATGTGTTAACCACAAGGTTTTGAGGATGTCAACTTTCCTACTCATGTGTAAGCTCGATCGAGCTTTTTATGGTCTCAAGCAGCCCCCTCATGCTTGGTACGTATCAGAGTTTGAGCACCTATTTGGTCTCCACCGACTTCATCATCTCTTAATCTGATGCTTTGTTGTTCATTTTTCAATGTCGTGTGATTATTGTCTATTTATTGGTTTATGTTTATGATATCATCATCACAAGCAATTCTGTATCGGCAATTAAGCAACTGGTCACTCATCTTGGATCAACCTTCTCTATCAAAGATCTTAGTTGTCTCAACTACTTTATTGGCATCGAGGTTCTCTACTCTATTGTAGGGGTTTATCTTTCTCAACGATTGTGCATTCTCAACCTTCTTCAGAAAGCATCCATGGCTGACGCCAAACCTGTCTCCACTCTATTGAGTTCCAGTTCCAAACTTACTAAGGATGACCCTTCTCTCTTTTCTGATGCTACCATCAATCACAACATCATTGGTGGTTTACAGTATCTCACTCTCATTCAACCTGATGTTGCATTTGCTGTCAACATGGTCTGCCAATACATGCACCAACCCACTGTTGCTCACTGGTCCGCAGTCAAATATATCCTGTATTACCTTAAGGATACGTTACAACATGGTCTCCTACTTAAGTGGCTTGTCTCAATGCAACTTAGTGCCTACTCGGACACTGACTAAGCTGGTTGCCCAGATGATCGTAAATCTACTCATACATTTGTGGTGTTTTTAGGCCCCAATGTCATTTCCTGGTCTTCTCGCAAGCAGAAAATAGTAGTACCGAGGCTGAATATAAATCTCTAGCATGTGCTGCGTATATGGCTAAAGTCATTGCTTGGGGAACTCGACTTCTTACATCCTGAACCGCCCATTCTCTGGTGTGATAATATCGTTGCTCGCTATCTCACAGCTAAATCCAGTTTTTTCGTGCCCGAACTAAACATGTCAAAATTGATTTTCATTTTGTTCGTGATCATGTTCGTAAAGGGCATCTTCAAATCTGCTTTATCTCTTCTAAAGACCAACTAGCGGATGGCTTGACCAAACCGCTTTGGCTGACTCAATTTGCTGATATATATTCGATACAAGCTGAACGTGCGGGCCTCCACATTGAGCTTGATGGGGGCATGTTAAGAAAAGTGTCTACCTACAGTAAAGCAATTGCAGATACGGCAAATGCCCACGGTAAAGCAAATAGAGATAACGTAAAAGACTCCACTCGTGGACTTCAACCAACTGAGATAATCAATAAACACAAATGATCCAGATCTCGGCATTGAAGTTGGATCTTGTTTGTAACTGTCATCCGAGTACTGCAATATCATTTCAACATCTATCAAGACGAAAGACTAACTATGTTAAATATAATTGAATCATCTCACAACTCACGAAAGAGTTAGTGAGTTCGTGTGATATTACATTCAGTGTTTATATCTTTTAGGCTCCGCGTGGTTGGTAGGAGCTATCAGTGCACGTCTCCTTTAAAAAAAGAAAAAAACAAGTTACGTGGTTTGGCAATTTTGGCCTACATCCAAGGTATAGTATTTATTTGTAGGAGCTATGCCTCCTTGAGATACGTGCCATCTTTTTCTATTCTCAAGACCATATTTCCTTTATTTTATGCAATGGTCTTTTGTCTTCTCAAGGTTACATGATGCATGAGAGCCATCAATAATGTCTTCCTTATCCTTGGTCTCTTCTCAAGATTGCCGACTCATTGGAGTTGGCAATAACGCCTTCAATGACGTCTTCATTATCCCTTTGTCTTCTCTTTATTGCTGAGTTTGAGCCTTCTAGATCTAATCCGTTTATATATATCCATGGGCCACCATACCCGTTGTCCAGCCCTACATGTAGTTTGCTAGTTCAAGCCTTAGGAAACTTGCCTAAATTGGTCTGGCCCTATCTGGCCCATATGACCAAACCGGGATGAGGCATGAACTTGGTCATATGCCTGATCCAAGATCTTGTTATTGTCTGTATGACGTGATCAGCTGAATCATTAATTTCCACCATAGTTTGTGAAGCTTTGATGTGCTCCAAGAGCATTCTTTTGGTTGTACCCTTTTGGCCTTTGGATCTTGAGGCGCAAAAAGAATTGGTGATTAGAGAAACTTGCAGACAGTCCTGTATCAGGATGATATGTAAAGCCCATAACATATAGGCATAACTAAGTGATTTGCTATATTTTACAGTGATAACAAAGTGTCTCACTATGATCCGTTTCTCTGATGGGCAGCCAAGGGAATAGACTTGGAAACGTCTATTGACTCATCTCATCACAACTAAAACCAAACAATTATAATCAAGCTTGAAGAAAACAATTAATAGGAGTCCTGGTTGCATGTGGGAGCCATATCACAAGCATCTCAGGGATATTAACAGTTTCCAAAACTGTAACCTGAACAAAGTACATACATAACTATACAGTAAGCACATGATGAACAAATGTTCATTTGATAATAAATGCCCGCAGATTCATGACACATGCACATGCAGGCACACGTTTGACTGCATAAACCACAAGATTAATTGTGAGGTTAATCAAAGTTAATGCATCGCGTGTAAGCACTGTAAGACAATGTCGTATACATAACAGAGATGACACTACAAGAGGACACCATTGCCTATGGCAGCCCCATTCATATCAGCCAAATCAACAACAGTAAATCCCAACACAATACATGAATTATTCACGCAGTTCCTCCAGATGTTAATGTTACTTGAGCTCCAATATTGGTTTTCAACCTTCCTTGCAAGTAGTCTCTGCTTCATCTTCAATAACCATAACCATCTGATTCAGATTGCATCAGCATAATCTCCACTAGTTTCAAGATCATCACCATCATCATCGAGTTCAGCATCAAGATCGTCAGGATCCATAGCTCCCTCAACTGGAACCTTAGCACCTTGAACAGTAGATCCAGCTTCTTCTAGAATCTTCATTATTTCTTCAACGCTCTGCTGAGGATGATTCTTATCTTCATCCTCAAAGTTTTTCCCCTCCCCTTCGATCATTTCCTTTGGTAAGTTCTTTAAAAACCACTTATGGTTCTTTATCTCTGGGATTGTGATCCTCTACATAAGGCAAGTCACAGAAATGTTAAAGTCATTTAGTTTAAACTTTAGCAGGGATGCTAGAGAAAAACTTACCTTTGATGGGTCAGCAACAAATATTCGGGAAAGAAGTTGCCTGCAATCTGCAGATACATGCACGTATTCTGGAATTGAGTATTTCACGTTCCTTATTCGCTGTCAAGATCATGCCACTAAATTAGTCACACCTTCCTGAATTGTTAAAAATTCCATGGCTGCTAAAACCAAAAATTTGCAAGGGCGATAAGGTACTAACTGCAATAGTTTTGCGAAAATTTCTTGGATCTTCTGGATCCTCAAAAGGATATGACCCAACTAACATCACATAGAGTGTCACCCCACAAGACCAAACATCAGCAATCTACAAGTTTCAGTGGCATGAGTCCTTCAACCAAAAAAAATGAATATGGATTCAAAGACAGTATGATACTATAGTGCCGCTTTAATAGCCAAGAGGCTAGGTCCCAAGTCAAAACCAAATAAATCGGTACACAGACAAAGTAAAATGGGAAGAACAAAATAATGGAACTTGATCATCCACCAAACAAGTTTTATTTCAAATAGAGCACTGAATTCAGTTTCATTGATGAGCTCAATTGAGTCCCTGATCTAGGCATCAAAATCAACCCAGTATCTACATCAGTAAGGCAGAGCAGGATCCACTCTTTGGGAATATGAGTTAAAGCAATAACAAGAATATATCCAGTGGAACAAAAAACTAGGGTATAAAACCATTGAAGATACATGTTTCTATGAAAAAGAAATACCTTTCCATCATATTCCTTTCGAGATAATACCTCTGGTGCAATATATGCTGGTGTTCCTACCGTTGATTTGGGCTTAGAATGCAATAACGAAGACTGCACACAAGCAAAAGAAAAAGTCTTACAAATAAATCAAAGGCTACGAAAATCAAATATCCAAACAGCGTAAAATTACTTTGGAGTAACCAAAATCACAAATTTTAAGCCGAGGTGCTTCACTTCCATCCAGAAGAGTGTTTTCAAGTTTTAGGTCCCTGTGACAAATTTCCTGCCATATGACAAATGTCTGTAGGTATATTCTCATAAAAAATGAGCAAAGTTACATGAACAAATAATAACCATCAAAATAAAAATTGACAACAAGTGGCTAAATATACCATTGAGTGGCAGTAGCTGACTCCTGATATGAGTTGTTGAAAGAAATACCTTGCCTGTTTCAGAGCAAAAGTAACAGAAAATGGATTTACAGTCTTACAAACAAAGAAGTGAATACAACTGATGGGTATTTATTAATGGGTACTAATTAATCCAGCAAGACCTCATCCTCACTGAATCTACCAGCATTGCATATCCTCTCAAAAAGCTCGCCTCCAGCAGCGTATTCCATGACAATGGCTAAATGAGTGGGTGTTAACATTACCTGCATATGCCAGTTCCACTGTCATCATCTCTTCCATTTCAGAGCGACTAAAATCTGTTCTAGAAATAGAATAGCACAAACTTAGGTGTAAGTAAGTCTGGCTCTGTCATGGCGCTAGGTCTCTTCAAGCAAATCACAAGGTTAATTTACTTTGGGGGGGGGGGGGGGGGGCATGAGAGAGAGAGGTAAATTGAAAACCAAAAACTCCAGCCAGAATTTCAAGTGGTTCCAGCTCTAATCCAGCCTTCAAAACTTGGTAGCATTCAAGAAGCAGGCCAAATTGATAAGGTCACGAGTTAAAAAGGCTCACAAAAAGGAAGTCGAAAGTTGAAACCAGTGTGTTTGCCAAGGGGAATGAATAAAAGTTGGGATTTAAGTGATTCTTGTTATTTTGTCACTGGTTCTCAAATGACTTGTATAAGTACACCCATAATATGGTAAACTCTTCAACTTCTAGTATGCCATTGTATCATCTCTATATTTTGTCTCTAGAATACCGCATGCATCATAGATCAAAAAATTGCATAATGATCTTATATGTTACAATGAAATTATAAATCTCCTTACAAGTAAAAAAATGCTAGTATTCTGAGCTCAAAACTACATTACACAGGTAGTGATTAACGGCCTGAGTCCAACTAATGGAGCACACACACATACACACGGAGAGAGAGAGAGAGAGAGAGAGAGAGAGAGAGAGAGAGAGAGAGAGAGAGAGAGAGAGAGAGAGAGAGAGAGAGAGAGAGAGAGAGCATCATATGTGCATGGTATATAGATTTACAAAAAAAAAAACATGCTCCACTATATTTGTAATCTGGAAATTTTCAGCCCATTACCTCCTGCCTTTCTCTAAAACCTTCGGGCCCATGCTAATATAGGCGCTTGGGTGATTTTTGGTAATTAAATGTAGAGGTAAGAACTAAATCATTTGACGTCAATGCTGTTTTTTCAATTGCACAAGTGTATATTTTATAAGGTGTAGGCCTAACCATATTATGTTTAGAAAAAGAAGAAAAAGAAGCATGACTGCACTTAAACAAAATTCTGAACAAGTTAGTTCGAAGTTACCAAAAAGCTTATTCCACAAATATATGCATGCAGGGTATTCAAAGTGGTATATCCTGTTATTGATGGCTTAGCATAACTCTGGTAATTTCTGTTAAGAAAGAATGACTAAAAAGAATAAAAAATGATGTATAATATAACTCAATTAATGGCAATGTTTTTGCAGCTCCAAATACCTCCTTTTAGGCTGCATTGAAACAGTTGGTTCAGATTTCTGACTTGGAAACAAGAGGAGATGAACTACTTTGAATACACTAAGAATAATCTCTAGTTCTTTCTTGTTGCTTCTTCATCTCTTTTATAATTCTTTCTTTTTCCTCTCCAGCAAACTCGAGTATAATTAATTGTAATACAATGAATACAAAGGCTTCCATTCAGGGCCACCAGAACAATCATGACTTTTATATTAAACAAACTCAGACTTCATGAAATTTCAAAAAACAAACAGTTATGAACATCAGTGCATTCCAAACTGGCAATCGACTGGAATAAAACATCAATGACAGGACATGTGAAATTGTTGCTTCCTCGGATATCCACTAAAATTTACACACTAAATGGATCAAGGTGCCAAACAAAAAGCATCTCATACAGCGACCTCCACAGAATGGCTTGGAACCATATATTCCTTTACAAACTCTAAATTTGGGCAAGTTGGGACAAGATGAAATGGAATCTGACGATGACATGGACAAACCCACTTGAAACTCAATCTGGTAGAATACAAGTCAATTCAGTAAGCATGTTCAGCTGAACTTTTCTAGTTCAGCAAGCCTTAACCTCATTTTGGTCCTTGTCTCAGACCAAATCAAGTTGGCCTCATTGCCAGACCGATGCATTAGGATGCCATCCCTCAGTCTCCAGTTCATACAAATCAAATAACGCAATAGTAACTTGCATGGTTTACACCTTATGACACAAAGGACTACACTAGCAATGGCCTAACCTGTGCTTTTTTTCACAGTAGAGAGCTCCCCATAACAATGTAAAACAGTCACATGAAATGATGCTTCAAGTTTCCATAATGAAAGTCTTCTAAAATTTCTTCAAATCATCGAGTAGATATGCACTACTCTTCTAGGACTTCCATCTAAATTTAATTGAAAGAGCTCTTACCTCCTTAAACCTAATAATGTTTGGATGCCGCAATGATCTGTGATTAATGGTCTCCCTCCGCACATTCTCATCAATCTGTAAGGCGAAACAGAGAAAAGAAAATAAATAAAACCCTTGTAATTAAATTAAACTACTGAATCAACCAAAACTCAAGATCCAAGTCCATTAAGAATGATAGTAACTGAAATTGGCATTTTTGTTGCTAAAGACGACCAAACACACGGACAACCAACTCGTAAACTTACATATTTTCTTACCAAAAGAAACTAACAAAAAAATTGTGCAAAAAAAATGAAGAGAAACAAAAATCAATTTGTAAAGACCCAGATCATAAATTAACATAATAACTTTAAAAAACTGAATTTTTAAGATGCTCAATGAATACCCAGATCAAACAGAACATCAAAGAAAAGAAAACTTCTTCTTCCCTTACAGATTTACAGCTGGCAAATCATATACAAAAATAATAACGAAAACATTGCTCTTGTGACAATCCAATTCAAAAATAAGAGGAAAAAACTACGCTTTAAAAAAATTAAAGGATAAAACAAAAGGAATCGACCATTATTTGACAAACCAAAAACTTAAAGGAAGAAAAGACCATTGCTTCGGAGAACCAACCTTCTTCCCCCTCTCTATGTATTTGACAGCAACGAGTTCCTTGGTCTTCTTGTCCCTCACAAGCCTCGCCACCCCAAAATGTCCCGCCCCCAGATCCTTTAGAGGCTCATACCTGTCCTCCATCCCTCTAGAGAGAGAGAGAATTGATTAATGAAGGATTCGCTAACGAGACAGATCGTTGGTGATTGCTATAGAATTTTAGAAATGCTTGTTATGAAGTCTGAGAGAGAGAGAGAGAGTTGATGAATCATGAAACAATGAATTATTTAAAATGAGAGGAACCGTTGAAATGCTATGTTAGAGAGAGAGAACTCTAGCCGCCTCGGAGACTCAAATATACGGAAAAAATTTAACATACATTATCAGGACAAATCAAGAAGAGATTCTATATTAGAAACCCACCCTTGTTTAGTCCAGAATTAAAACAATGGTTTCTTGCCATTTTAAAAATTTGCCAATATTATTAAAAAACTAAAATTAGTGCTACAATATCTTTCACATAGGGCCCACACCACAAGGGCTCAGTACAAATGTTATTAAAATCGGTTCACTAGGTGAACTGGTTTAAAAAAACGAAACAAAAAAGAAATTCGAATTGACCAGAATCGATCAAGTTTTTACCATCAGATGACACGTTCCATTAAAAATATTAGAAATTCTAATAGTCTTAAAAAATATTTAAAAAATAATTAGAATCGTCTTTGGGCCGATTAATTCGATCTGAATCAGCCGATTCACACTGATTTTAGCAACATTGATATGTACATCCGGATAGGTGGGTTGAATTAAGGCATTCAAGTTGAAAGACATCACAACTTCGATACCCAAGGTGTGCATCTCTTGCTATAATGTGAAGGAGAAACTGTCCCCAGTGAATAGGGGAAGTAGTAACCACAGATAATGTGGCATCTCTGATGTCTGAACTGAATCAGTCGATTCTAATCAAATCGACACTTCATCAATTTATTGAAAATCAATCTGAACCACTTTTTTAATATTTTATGATAATTATGATATTTATTTACTAAGTATATTTTTAAGCAATTAATTCATATATTAGAATTATATTGAATTTTTTAAGTCATCATTTATTTTATTTATGTTTTTATCTTATTTTTAAATAAATATTTTTTGGTTTTTTGTATTCTTATGATTTTTTATTTTTTTTAAATCAAAAGTTTGAAAATAGACTGATTAAAAATGATTCGGTTAAATGCGATTCAGTCTGAGCTGAATCCTTTTTTATAAAATTATTAGTCTTAGAAATCGATTTTGTCAACATTGATGTGAACCATAACAATGGCTTCTCCTTGTTATCGAATCTTTTAGCAAGTTCTGAAAGCTACGCATAGCATGATGGAAACTTAAATGACAGCGGTGTTTACCCATGGAAACAAGCTGAAGGCTTAGGATCAAATCCTGCTGGCGCACAGTTGGACCGCGGTCTTATCCTCAACCTGGAGTTTTTGTTTTTATTTGATAGGCAAGCTGGGGTTAGGCAGACCCATACCAGATCTCTTAAGCCCCATGTGGCAGAGGGATTCGAATCAGGACCCCGCTTACCACATGGGATATCACCTGGGTGGTCTCAACCCGAAGTTTTACCTTGTAAGAAGATGGACCCATTAAGTGAACCTGTTGACTTTGTTTATTCGGGTCTTTGTAACAAATATCGCGAGATTTATAAAAATCTCAGGATAATATTGAGAGAAATTGCCTGAAAGTTTAAAACAGCAATTTCTCGCAAGATTTTCAATATGCGACAAATATCATGATATTTACCATTTTAGCAGATAGTTATCATGAGATTTTTATTTTTAAATGTGTTTTATTTATATTTTCCTGTAAATTTTTTATATTTTTTAATTTAATTTTTATTGTCAAAATTTTGCCAAAAAATGCAAGATTTATGAAAATTTTCAAAATCTCCTCAGTTTTTGACTCTCAAGATTTTTGCCTTTTTTAACTTTTGTCACTATGATTGGGGTGGTGTTACTGTTCAGTGAGAAAACATTAAAAACCAAATAGCACATTTGGAAGAGGGAAAAACTCTCATAGGAAAAGAAAGTTGCTTATGAGAGTTTTTGATATGAGAAGTTTTCCAAAAAAAAGTTTTTCTCTTGTTTGTGTAGCATGAGAAAATGTAAAAAAAATGAGAGAGTGGACGAGGCCGGTGGTGGTGGTGGTGATAGTGGTAGGTGATGGTGAGATGGACGGTAGTGGTGATGGTGGGATATGGTGAGATGGGTGGTGGGGAGTGTAAAAATAATTTTATTCTTGGTAGAAAATATTCATCTATCAAAAAGCATAATTTTTAGAAAAAATCTTTCGGCCAAAAAGTCTCTCGCTCGTTTGAAAGGATTGAAAAATCTTTATCAATTATTCATTTTACTTTTTCTGCATCTTTCTCGCTTTCAAACATGCCCTTTCACATCTTTTTTCTATTTTGACTACTCTAAATGTACAACAAACATTGTCGTATTGTTGATTTTATGACATGCTTGTCCCAACTACTCATTTTCAATTGGAAAAATGTTGATCACAGGTTTTTTCTCTTCCAATAATTTTTTCAGTATATCATTATTTTCTTGGCGTGTACTTTGAGGTGCACTAAGGTTTGGTGGAAGGGAGGAAGCATGCTAAAATGTGGACTGATCAACGGTTAGGATTGACTGATCCTAGCCATCCAGATGATTCAGCTGGACGGATGCCTTGGGATCCTTTTGGCAATGTATGTGTTGGGTGAAAAACTTTAAAATTATATATATATATATATATCAAGAGTTTCATTTTTCTAACAGACATTGGTACAAGAGTTAAAAATATTATCAGTTTTGTATCGCCCCTTGAATTGTTGGGCCAACTATTCATGTGAATCCGGGGATACCGATTTGGGCCTGAATAGATTTGAATCTGCCAACTTTTAACAACAAAAAGACACGTGTCATAAAAAATATTAAAATATTATTTTTGACTTTTCCATTTATTTAAAAAATAGCCCGTTCAAGTCATTTGTGTGTACGACACGTATCAGGCGATACTGACAACATTTTAAAATTATATCCCAACCTTTTTTTTAAAGCTAACTCAAGCCCCTTATCAACGACTGCATATTGGGTCGTATACTTTGCTTGAACCTTGTAGCAAAGGCTGCCCCCTTTACCAACGGTGGGGCTTCCCTTGTTTGGTAGGAGCTATTAGTGCAGGTCACCTTGTGTTGGGAAGTTGCAAGTTCAAACCCCAATGATATGTAATGTAACTGGTTTGGGTCTGCCTAACCCCAACTTGCCTATAAAAAAAATGTGTCCTTGTGAGTTTCAAACCATGGTCAACTCATGTCAGATGACAAGCCATGGTTGTCGCTAGCCATCTCGCAAATCTTTCTAATTTTTTTTTTGAAAGTCTAGCTGGGATTAGTTAGACCCCTACTAGTTATACAAGGATACCATTGGGATTTGAACTTGCAACGTCCCAACACAAGGTGACCTGCACTAGCTGCCCTTACCAAACAAGCGAAGAACCCGTTTTAATTCTCTTTTATTTTATAATTATTAAAATAACTTTTTTGGGGGGTTAAGCTAATGAAAATTCAGACTCTCATTAACTCCTTGGTGAGCAGGGTGGACCTCAATGGTTTTACCAATGAAGGCCAGCTAATGTACTGTTGGTGATGGGGAGTTTTTCCTTTGGAATATCCAAAAAAAAAAAACAATTATCGACCCCATTGACCAGGATGGATGTAAACCCAGCTCTAACCAATGTTTAGACACTAAAAATGCATTATATTACCAACAGGGGTGCTCCGCTTGGTAGGAGCTGTCAGTGCACATCTCCTTGTGTTGGGACGTTGCATGTTCAAATCTCAGCGGTACGTTGAATAGTAACTGGTGGGGGTTAGCCTAACCCCTGCTTGCCTTTAAAAAAATGCATTATATTAAAAAAAGAGCATGTGATGTTGATATTTCCTTGTAGAATTGTATCATTAACTTGGCAGCAAATTTTATCGTTTTAGAAGTATGATACATTGATAATATTTGAAGTCTCATTCAAGTGAAATGAGATGCGGTGTTGAAATGTGCAGAAGATGATAAAAGTATTACAAGATGGAGCCAAAAACTGCCAAATGTAGATTGGCTCTAAAAATGTGCAGGCTTGTCTCTTGCCCTAATCTGGTAGACCCCAATTGGCATGACTTGAGTTAATTCTAAGAGGACAAACCCAACTTTTCTTTTTCAACAGTTTAGATTCATAAGTTAAATGACTAATGCTTAAAAGCCCTCATCCAGTCTGATATCCCCTAAATTGCTCGAGTGATAAGGAGTGTGTGGTTATCTACTTAGCTCAGTCATGAGAATATTTTGGACAAAGTTTACGGAAAGCGCCCTTAGTAGTGGAGAAGCACGCTTCCCCGAAATGTGCTAGAAATTGCACCCAAAAAATAGGAAGCTCGCTTCCTTCTCTTTTTCCCTTTTTTTAATTTTTTATTTGTATTTTTATTTATTTTTATTTTTTCACTTTTTCACGCTTTTGGTTCGCTTTTTAGGTCACTTCCGATTCGCTTCCTAGGTTGGTTTTGAGATGACTCTTAGTTCACTTTTAAGTCGTCCCACTTTTTCAGCCTTGCTTTCCGTATTACTTCCCGCTTACACTTTCTTGACGAAGCAGGTTATATGCCCCCCCCCCCCCCCCGAACAGGGCAGTTAGCTACATCTCATGTTCGGGGGGTCCCAAAGAGCACCACGTATGTAAGCATGTGCGACTCAAATCCTCATGTTTGTCAGCATCACTAAGTGTTGAAGTCCGATGCAGTTGCAAAGACTTAAGTATCATTTCCTCCATTGGTGCAAAAAAAATGACGATTCTGGAAAAGGAGTGGTTGCAAAGACTTAAGTACCCTGAAGATGGTTATTTATGACCCTGCACTGTAGGATCATCTGAGAAATGAATCCCCCTTGAAAAAGTTCATGAACATCAATCATCTCTCTCTCCCTTTTCTTTCTGCTTTTGTGCACATCCAGCAGACGATCCTACATTGCTCCATCAAGCACCGACTGACATGCACACTGACTATAGCATTGTTCAACTTGATGAGTTATGGAGCTTGATTCAAAGTTTTTGCCCTTACAGAAGGGGGGTTTGGGGGCTCCTCCCATCGTGGGTAGCACAGTTTTTGCCCTTACATGAGGAGGGTTTGGAGGCTCTTCCCAGCGTGGGTAGCATCATTCAACTGGATGAGTTGTGAATCTTGATTCAGAGTTTTTGCCCTTACAGGAAAGGGGTTTGGGGGGCTCTTCTCAACATGGATAGCATAGTTTTTGCCCTTACAGGAGGAGGGTTTGGGGGCTCTTCCCAGCGTGGGTAGCACCATTCAACTGGATGAGTTATGAAGCCTGGTTCAGAGTTTTTGCCCTTACAGGAGGGGGGTTTGGGGGCTCTTCCCAGCGTGTGTAGCATCATTCAACTTGATGAGTTGTGGAACCTGATTTAGAGTTTTTGACCTTACAGGAGGGGGTCCGGGGGCTCTCCCTCGGCATGGGTTCCGATGCGCGGTCAGCAGGTGGGGGTCCAAGGGGAGCCGCCCCTGGCGGGGGGCAGCGCCTCCCGGACCAAAATTTTTTGAGGCCTTTATATGATCTCTTTTATAAATTGCTACTCTCTTAACTGATTTTCACTATAAATCGCTATGGTGAGACTCGTCAACACTATAAATCCCTGTGGGGCTCGTTGAAGAGTCGAAAACACTACAAATCGCTATAGAGAGACCTGCCAACACCACAAATCGTTGTTGAAAGACCAAACAACACTATAAATCGTCGTGGGGGTCGTTGGAGACCCAAAAATACTATAAATTATAAATTGCTACTCTCTGATCTGATTTCTATTGTAAATCGCTACTCTATGGTCTGATTTTACTGTAAATCGCTACTCTCTGATCTGATTTATACTGTAAGACCCTAAAAAAATTATACAAGGCCCTAAACAAATTTGGTCCGGAGGGCGCTGCCCCCCGAGGCCCCCGCTAGGGGCGGCCCCCCTGGACCCCCGCCCGCTGACCGCGTAGCGGGACCTGCACTAGGGGAGAGCCCCCAGACCCCCCTTTTGTAAGGGCAAAAACTCTAAATTAGGCTCCATAACTCATCAAGCTGAATGATGCTACACACGCTGAGAAGAGCCCCCAAACCCCCCTCCTGTAAGGGCAAAAACTCTGAATCAAGCTTCACAACTCATCAAGTTGAACGATGCTACAGTCAGTGTGCAGGTCAGTCGGTGTTTGATGGAGCAATGTAGGATCATCTGCTGGATGTGCACAGAAGTAGAAAGAGAAGAGAGAGTGAGTGAGAGGGTTGATGTTCATGGCCTTCTCCAGGGGGAACTTTTTGTCTCCCTTGATTTCTTCTCTAGAGAGAGAGAGAGAGAGTTTTACAGAGAAGAAAAAAGAAAAAGATGACGATGAAAAATTCAAATAGACATTTTTTATGGCTCAGGTTCGTTTCGCCGGATGACCATCGGATCGTCGGCTCACCATCGGATCGTCGACTCACCATCGTTTCGCCGGATCACCATAGGATCGTCGGCTAAGGTTCGTTTCGCTGTGTAGACTTTGAAGAGTCAACATCATCCTCGACTTTCTGGATGAAGGACATGTTTGTCCTTTTTTTGAAATGTTTGTTTTCCTTTTTTGAATGAAGGACTTTTTTGTCATTTTCTCAAATCGTCGTTTTATGGCAAGAATAGCAAGAAAGGGTACTTAAGTCTTTGCAACCGCACCAGACTCCAATGTTGAGTGATGTCAACATACACGGGAATACGAGCCCCATGTGCTTATATACGTTGTGCTTTTTGAGACCCTTGAACACAGACATGGGATTCAGTGAATCATCGGGGGCGAACATACACCACCCTCTCCTTTCTCGACTCGCAACTCTGTTGTAGACACACTTTGTACAACTATAACTGATCTGCTAAATGGTCTGAAACAATAAGAGCTTTTAACAAAGTATAATCCATTGGCAACCTCGCCAAACCATTCAATTTATGCAACACTTGATAGAAGACAAAGAACCGTTGGCATAAAACTCTTATTAGAGACCAACAGGGACTTCATTTGTCTGGTAGGAGCAGCTAGTGCAGGTCACATTGTGTTGGGACATTGCAGGTTAAAAACCCAATGTTATTGTTGTATAACTGGTAGGGGTCTGCCTAACCCTAGCTTGCCTTAAAAAAAACTCTCGAGTACCTCACATCACACAAAACTGAGTTTTTTTTTCCGTTATTGCTAATTAGCCAAGGGAAAGAACTCCATCACTGTTTTGACCTTTGGCAGACGTTTGGCAGCAAAACCCTAGAGGTTCTTCCTATCCACCAGGAAATACATCCAGCTTTGACCTTGTAGCATGTTCGTGTCAAGTTGGTGACCTTCACAAGTTGACTCTATTAGATGAGCTAAGCCCTTGTGACTTGTGAGTGAGTTGGTCGTTTTAATCATAGTTTTGAAACCCAGTGACTCATCACTCAGCTCGTCCTTGATTGACTCGTGACTCAGCCGGGTTAACTCCGGGTCACCATCTTTTTATGTATTATATACATAATATTTATATTGCATTTCATATATACATATATGGTGATTGGTAAGTGTTAAATGGGTTTTTCAGCCTTTTTTAATTTTATTTATAAAATTTGGCCATACGTATGTGATCTATATGCTTGATTTTATACGGATCAGCTCTTGAAGTGTTCGATTCCTACATGGGTGGGGTTTTATAAGGTTTAAAAAATCAATGGGTCAAAATCTTTGTAAATTTTTTAGGCTCCAAATATCATTTTTTTCATAAAAAAACCCATGATCCAGGTTTAGATTTCTAGTAAATAGACCATACCCGATACATTTATTGGGTTGAAACTGTGAAAAAGACACAAATCATTTAGCACATAACGTATAAGCAGCTATATATATATATATATATATATATATAGTCATGACAAAAGTTGGCCTAATCATACTAAAACTTGGCTGACTAGAATGACTTGCCGAGTTTTGTTCATTTTTGGGTCATTTTCTGATTTGACCTAGTAAATGACCCAGTCAACTGAGTCACTGGGTTGGCTCGATGAGTTTTTAAACAATGATTTTAATACCTAACAATATTAAAAAAATTAACCAAAAATGAAAGTGGAGAATCTCCCCATAATAGGATGATGGTTTGTCTGTTGTGAATTGCAATTTTTGCACCATATCACAAGTCTCCATATTGAAAAATTTCTTGGCAAAGTAAAATCAGTTGATAAGTTAATTCTTTTAATTTTTTTGAGAGAACTTTGTGAAAATATCAGCAAATATGAAATATCAAAATATAAAAATGATGTAAATATATGAACAAAAATTACAAAAATATACCAATAATGATTAATATCAGGTTAATAGTTTGATATTTTTAAGACCAACAACATTTTGAAATTTTCACAGGACTTTTCGGGATTACATCACATCGGTTGAGTAGGTGCAAACAGTATAGTGGGGAACAAGGCAAAGTGGCAAACCCACTCAAAAAAGGGGTAATCTTAGTAGGGGAGGTTGGGGAACGCTTGGAAGGCACGTGACGTGTGGAGATCGCAGCGGACAGAAGGGTTTCCTCGCCGTGTTAAAGTGGTAAAGATCCCAAGTTTTATGGCGATTGCTTTCAAAAGTCACCGTCGGCACGTGCGAAAGCCCACGGGGAGGAATATTTTGTGGCTCCTTCATCATGAATTCCTCGGCGAGTCAGATAGGCTAAAGTCAATGCGTCGGGCTACGGTTAGGGGTGGACATCGGGTCGGGTCTGGCCCAATCCGTTTTAGTCCAAACCTATTTGTAAGTTATTTTTTAATAAAATTAATACATCAATTCTTAGAACACTAAACAACTGAATTAAATGAAAAAACATAAAATTAATAACTAGTAATACACTACAAGAAAAATGTTAGTTAACGACAAAAATTTGCGATGAATTTTTTTCGTCGTAAATTTGTGACGGATTAGCTAGAGAAAACTAGCCGTCGCTAAAATTGGAATTAACGATGAAAAATTTTTGTCGCAATATTCGTCGTTAATTATCGACGAATTCACGACGAAAAAAATTTATCTCAAACTCTGCCGCAACTTCACGACGAACTAGTGCCAAAAAATTTTCATCGCTAATTAGTGACGGATATTGCGATGGAATTTTTTTGTCAAGCCGGACCATCTAGGGCGCAAAATTCTCTCTCTCTCTCTCATTACCTCAAAATCGGCTTCCCGACAGAGAAGAGGGCGGCCTGCACCGTCGTCGTTGATCATCATCCGTGGAAGATCATCCCTTCCCCATCCGCAGTCAATCGGCCGGAGTCGGGTGCTATCGCCGTAATCACCATCGCCTCCGCCTCTTTCCCTTCTTCTCCTCCCTCTTCTCTTTTTCCTTTCCCTGTCTGTGGCCTCGTCGAAGCAGCGTCGTCGCTAACACCCCCAGCCAACCCCTCTCCTCACCTTCTTCTCTTTCCCTTTCGTCTGAACGTTGGCCATCGCCGATGCCCCTCCTCTTCCCATCTTCCTCACCTTCTTTTTCTTCTTCTCTCTTCTTTGATCTGTCGCTGCATTCCCCTTTTCGTTTGTGTGCTCACTGAAACCGGTGCCATGACTCATCGTTGTCGCCTGGGTCTCACTTCGCCACCCTCATTCCTACCTTGTTTTGGGTATCTATCGTCGGAGGAAAATCCCTCGCCGGAAGCCATCTTCGAGCTGTTGTCGCCCGTGGACCTAGCTGAGCCCCGAATTTTGCCTGTTAGCAAGCTGCACCTTGTGCCTCCACCGCCGACGCCGGACGTCCACATCTCCACCACCTCTGCATGATCGCCCAATGCCGAAGGGTATATATCTCCTTGTTTTTCTCCTTGGATTTGTCCCTGCATAAGAGAGCATTGATTCGGTGGATCAACTACAGGTCACCTTTTGGGCAAATAACTTGGGGCTAAGAAGCACAAATTGGCATTGTGTTTGTAAGATGCTTTTTATTCCTGCTTACTTGAAATCTCAGTTGGGCATATGACCAATTCTTCTTCTACCCTAAAATGACTTTCATTGAATTTTGGTTTTTGATGATAACTTTTTCTTCTCACACACTTCACATTGCAAGCTTTTTCTGGTGGCTCTACCTTGTTCACGTGTTGATATACATGATTTTAATTCAGTGTTCAAGAAACTGTTTCTTATGATGTTTATGTTGTTAACTACCAGCTAACCAAAGAACATGGAATTCGGAGTCGATGTGTAAATCTTTGAGTGACATCTGTTTTCTTTGTCATCGATATTTCCATCATCCTTGACTTTTTATTTTTCCTTGGATATGTTTCCCTTCATGTGGGCCTTGATGCCCAGGATTTGTTGCAGATCACCTTTTCAACTTGGGAGTAGAACACAATTTGGAGTTGAATATGTAAAATGCTTTCATGTAGCATGATAGGCTTCTTCTTTTTTTGTCATAGTTTTCATCATCTTCAGAGACTTTTTATTTGGATATGTTGTTCACACCAGTGCTTGAGGACTACCTATCATCTTATGTTATTCCAAACTAATCTTTCCGTGTTTGGAATCTGATTTGTTGTTTACTAGTATGGTTGTTTTCTCTCCCATGTAGTGTGTTCGTGGTTGGAGTGGTCACTATTACCATCATAGATAGGTTGTTGTAGCTTTGAGGTGGTAATGTTGGTTGGTTGTATTAATCCTTAAGTGTTGGAAGTGGAAGTATGCAGTGTGATATTCATCTATTTTGTCTGGGGTGTTTTGGATAAGATGTTATACAGCAAGGTATTAGGGTTGTGGAAGCAAAAACGGATGGTAAAATTATTTTTCTTGTCTTTTTGAACCTCCCTTCTTGCAGCTTTTTCTTTTTTTTTTGGTTTATCTTCCTTCCTAATTTTGGTGGTTCCTGTTTCACATCCTTAGATTTAAGGATAGCTCATGTGTTTTGTCACCTATGTGGTTATTGGATACACAATTCGAAATGATATCTTGGGGCTGTATGTTTGCATGAGTTTTGGGTTCTTATTTCTCTTTTGAAGTTGATTTTTCTTGTTGTTTTTGGGTTTGAAGTTTTGGCGTTTAATGTTGTTCATTCATTTGCAGTCGTCTAGTGGATTTTGAAGGGTTATGTTGGGCTTAGTGTTGCTGTATATACAGAAATTTACTTAGGGGTACTTGATAATTCCTCTGAAAAGCTCTTGCTCTTTCTTACTGTAGGGCTTCCTGTTATGTGTCTTGCACTGATGTATTTTGTCAGGCCTTACACACCTGCATCAGGAAAAGGCTCAGTTGAGCATGGTCATTTCTTGTTCACTCAAGCAGCCAACATTTTTTTTAGGCATTTATCTTCTCATAACTACTATTATGGATGATGTGTCTATTAGTTATGCTATTTATGTGTCATTTGTGGCATTAATGGTAATCTTCCTTTTGGCACCGATGGCGATTCCTATAAAGATGACAATTTTTTGAGATAAATCCAGAATCCAAAGTGTATCTGATCTAAGAGGTGATGAGTTGTGGAGCCTGATTCAGAGTTTTTTGCCCTTGTGAGAAGGGGGGTCCGGGGCTCTTCCAGGGGGGGCCACCCCTGGCGGAGGGGTCATGGGGGGCAGCGCCCCCTAGAAGAATTTTTTTGGGGGGCTTATGTTTGAGACCCAGTTTCTTATGGATCAGACCCTATTTGTTTAGGTTTAGGGTTGTCGCCCTTGTCTTGTATAAATACTTTCTTTTCTTTCTCTCTTGTAACAGTCGGAAAAGAGCAATAAGATTTTTCTTTGGGTGGTCGTGGTTTTTTACTCTCTCTAGTTTGAGGAGAGTTTTTCCATATAAATTTGTGTGTCCCTCTTCTTTGTGATTTGATTGTTTTTGTTTCTTCGTTTTCTTGCTTGAGCGTTTCCTAACAATTGATATCAGAGCGAGGTTCGAGTTTTTTTCTTCTTGTGAGAAACACACCTTGGCAGTAGAACGTGAATTTCCACTATTCTTTGGCCTTGAGTCGAAGTGGTTTGTGAGTACGTGAATATCTACCGTACTGCGATCTCACTAAAATAGGAAGAAATTTGTCGAAGCAAGAATGGAAGAAGGAAAGATAAAGATTAATCGATTTGATGACAAGGATTTCAGTTTTTGAAAGATGCAGATCGAGGATCTACTGTATCAAAAGAAATTGTATCAGCCTCTATCGAGAAAGAAACTGGAGATGATGGGGGAAGAAGAATGGCTATTGTTGGATCGGCAAGCCTTAGACATGATTTGTCTCACCCTATCTCGCAATGTTGTGTTTAACATTGCAAATGAGAAAACGACGACAGATTTGATGGCAGCACTGTTAAACATGTACGAAAAGCCATCCGCCTCTAATAAGGTGTACTTGATACACCGGTTATTCAATCTGAAGATGGCCAAAGGGGCTTCTGTGATTAATCAGATCAACGAGTTCAACACCATCATGAGTTAGTTGAGTTTTGTGAGTATCGATTTTGATAATGAGGTAAAAGCCCTTATCTTACTCTCCTCCTTACCCGAGAGTTGGGGTGCGACTGTAACCACGGTTAGCCGTTCTTCTGGGCAAAAGAAATTGAAAGTTCTGAAAATCCGAGACCTAATTCTTAGTGAGGATATTCACAGAAAAGAGTCAAGAGAATCCTCAGGTATTGCCTTGAGTACCGAAGGCAAAGGGCGACCCTTTCAACAGGGTTAAAATTCAAACCGTGGAAAGTCGAGGTCGAAAGGAAGGAGTAAGTCAAGACCTCGAGGTGATCTTGTGTGTTGGAAATACGGCAAGAAAGGTCACCTAAAACGAGATTACAAAGCCCCAAGAAAGAAACAAAATCAGAATCAGGAGAATGATCAGTCTGTGAATGTGACGGTTGAAGAAACGATATTTGAGGACGCTCTTATCTTGAGCATGGACAGTTCGATCGAGTCGTGGATTCTAGACTCAAGCGCCTTCTTTCACTCCACTTTGTGCAAAGAGCTTATACACAACTTCGTGGCCGAAAAGCTCGGTAAGGTTTATTTAGCTGATGATGAACAATTATATATTATGAGGAGGGGTGATATGCATATTAGGACTGTTTATAGGTCTAAATAGACATTGCATAATGTTCGTTATATACCCAATTTAAAGAGAAATCTGATCTCAATAAGTCAGTTGGATAGTGGATATAGAACAATATTTGGTAATGACTCTTGGAAAATTGTTGAAGAAATCTTAGTTGTTGCACAGGGAAGAAAATTGGAGAGCCTTTACATGACTAATAACAATAGGGACATTGTTGCATCCTTGAGTTCGGAAGCAGATGCTAAGTTATAGCACTGTAGACTTGGGCACATGAGCGAAAAAGGGATGAAAGTTCTAGCATTAAAGGGGTTATTGCCAGATCTGAAGTCTGTACATGCTGGTTTCTGTGAGGATTGTGTGCTAGGCAAACAAAAACGGATCAGTTTCTCCAAGATCAGAAGAGAACCAAAGGTAGAGAAACTGGAGTTGGTGCACAGTGATGTTTGGGGACCAGCCCCTATCTATTCCCTTGGAGGCTCACGATACTATGTGACCTTCATTGATGACTCCACCAGGAAGGTATGGGTTTATTTTTTGAAAAATAAATCTGATGTGTTTGTCACTTTTAAGAAGTGGAAAATAGAGATGGAAAATGAGACCGGGTTGAAAGTCAAGGGCTTACGGTCTGACAATGGGGGCGAGTATGACAGTGTAAAGTTCAAAACATTTTGTGCAAAAAACAGAATTAAAATGACTCAGATTGTTCCAAATCGACTACAACAAAATGGAGTTGCTGAGAGAATGAACCGAACTCTCAATGAATGTGTAAGGAGCATGAGACTGCACGCGGGTTTGCCCAAGGCATTCTGGGCTGCTGCAATCAACACCGCAGCTTATCTTATCAACCGAGGTCCCTCAGTCCCACTTGATCTAAAGCTGTCAGAAGAAGAATGGACGGGAAAAAAGGTAAATCTCTCTCATTTAAGAATTTTTTGTTGTATTTCTTATGTACACATTGACTATGAGAAAATGGACAAGCTATATGCTAAGGCCCTAAAATATTATTTTATTGGATATGATTCAAATTACTTTGGTTATCGTTTCTAGGATAAACAAAACCGAAAAGTAATAAGAACTAATGATATAACATTCAATGAGAATATATTATACAAGGATAGGCCTGGTGTAGAATCAAAGGGTACAGGGAAATAGGGAGAGATGACGAGAGAGATTGATTTGGAGGAAATATCAACAAATACTCATGTTGAGAATTTTGAGACAGTCGAGGTAGACTGTAACACAGAGCCAGTCACTCCTGCACATGAGTTGAGGAGATCTATTAGAGTACCTAAACCTTTGACTTGATATTCCTCATCTTTACACTATTTACTGTTGACTGACTCTGGAGAGCCAAAACATTTTTTTAAGGCAATACAGATAAAAGATTCGGTTAAGTGTGAGTTAGCAATGCAAGATGAAATCAAGTCTTTTCAAAAGAATGAGACTTGAGTGCTAACCAAATTACCGAAGCAGAAGAAAGCATTGCTGAACAAATGGGTGTATAGAGTGAAAGATGAGCCTGATGGCAACAAGAGGTACAAGGCAAGATTGGTAGTCAAGGGATTCTTGCAGAATGAGGGGATTGACTACATTGAGATATTCTCCTCCGTGGTGAAGTTGACTAGCATCAAAACAATTTTTGGTATTGTGGCTGCAGAAAACTTGTACCTAGAGCAGTTGGATGTGAAAACTGATTTTTTTCCATGGGGACTTGGAGGAGGAAATCTATATGGTGCAGCCGAAAGGGTTCAAGGCTCTGAAGAAAGAAGACTTGGTGTGTAAACTAAAGAAGAGTTTATATGGCCTAAAACAAGCCCCTAGGCAATGGTATAAGAAGTTTGACACCTTCATGTGTAATTGTGGGTTCACCAGATCCAAGTTGGATCATTGTTGTTACTACAAGAACTTTGCTGAGTCTTACATTATTTTGCTTTTGTATGTAGATGACATGTTTGTTGCAGGTTCTAGCATGCATAAAATCAACATACTTAAGCGGCAATTGTCAAAAGAGTTTGAGATGAAAGACTTGAGCCCAAAAAACCAGATTCTTGGTATGTGGATCACTCAGGATAGAGAGAAGGGAACGCTAAACCTATCACAAAAAATACATTAAAAAGGTGTTGGAAATGTTTAGAGTTTAAGATGCAAAGCCTAGAAGCATCCCGCTGAAAAGTCACTTCAAACTCTTAAAGGAGCAGTCACCAAAGACAGACGAGGAGCGAGAGAAAATGGCTAAGGTCCCATATGCCTCAGCCGTTGGCAGTCTCATGTATGCCATGGTGTGCACCAGACCGAACATTGTTCATGCAGTGGGAGTTGTGGGCCGTTTTATGGCGGATCTCAGACCAGAGCATTAGGAAGTTGTGAAGTGGCTATTGAGATATCTGAAGGAGACATCAGGTATGTCACTTTGTTTCAATGGGAGAAGTGCAAACCTGCAGGGTTTTGTAGATGCAGACCTTGGTGGAGATGTGGACGGACGGAAGAGCACTTTCGGATATGTGTTTACACTTGGTAACATCGCGATCAGTTGGATGTCAAGACTTCAGAAACATGTTGCCATCTCAACCATAAAAGTTGAATATATTGCTATTTCTAAGGCCGAAAATGATATGATGTAGTTGAAGAATTTTTTGAAGGAGATTGACAAGGAAAAGGACAAAAGTGTTCTCTTTAGTGACAGTCAGAGTGCTTTGTGCCTTGCAAAGAATCCAGTATTTCATTTAAGGATAAAGCACATTCAATTGAGGTATCATTACATTCGAGAGATGATAAATGATGGGACATTGTCATTAGATAAGATCCCTGGTGCCAAGAATCCAGCAAACATGTTGACAAAGGGTATGACCACTGAGAAATTGAGGTTGTGCATTGCCTCAGTTGAACTCCTTTATTGAGCATGAGGGAGGGATGCTGTTCCAGAGATGCAGAGAAGAGATTGGGAAGACAAGGTAGATGGAGGTCTTTTTATATCAATCTTCAAGTGGGAGATTGATGAGTTGTGGAGCCTGATTCAAAGTTTTTTGCCCTTGCAGGAAGGGGGGTTCGGGGGCTCCTCCAGAGGGGACCGCCCCTAGCGGGGGATCATGGGGGGCAACGCCCCCCGGAAGAAACTTTTTTTGGGGCTTATGTTTGAGACCTGATTTCTTATGGATCAGACCCAATTTGTTTAGGTTTAGGGTTGTCGCCCTTGCCTTATATAAATACTTTCTTTTCTTTCTCTCTTGTAACAGTCAGAAAAAAGCAATAAGATTTCTCTCTAGGCAGTCGTGGTTTTTTACTCTCTCTCTAGTTTGAGGGAAGGTTTTTCCATATAAATTTGTGCGTCCCTCTTCTTTGTGATTTGATTGTTCTTGTTTCTTCATTTTCTTGCTTGAGCGTTTCCTAACAAGAGGTGTTGTTACAGAACCTTTAATTGTCGGATTTGCAAGAAGGAAAGAACATATGAACAATACGGCAGCTGATTGTGTTGATCCAAATTCTGAAAACCAGGAGCCCTATTTGCTTGTTTCTTTGTCAACCAGAAACCAAAAACCTTGGGAGCCCTATTTTTCGGTGTTTTTCTTTTTTTTTTCTCCCGTTTTTTACTTTGGGTTAGCAATGAAAATTTACCAGGTAAGATGTTGGGAGGTAAACACGAGTGGAGGTAGGGTGCCAAAAGCATCAATCTCACATGATCATCCAGTATGTTACTCTTAAGGAATTTAGTTGATTGGGTGTTGCAAATTTTGCATTTATAAGAATGAGCATTATCTTAATAGTTTTTTGCCTTTATGATAGGTTCTTTGTTCGGCTTGGAAAGATGATGGGACCGCTGTGTTTTCAGCAGGTTGTGATAAGCAAGCAAAATGTGGACTGAAAGGGTCCCCTCTGTTGTATCAAATGTATATATGATGACACCTACCACTTGATTTACCTTGTTTGGGCTGGCTGGCTAGCTAGTTGTTAGAGGTCATTTTTCATGAAAACTAGTGCAATCTTCTGTTCCTAGTCTACTGTTTTTTCATAATGTTGACAACATCTACTTGGCTTATTTAAAATCACAGATACAAAAGTTGGAAGGTGAAATCCAGGAGAAATGGAAGCAAATGAGGATTCTTTAGCAGCGTATTATTGAAACTGGTAAGGCATCAATGTCAAATGTGTCACTGGTGGACATGCAATAAGTATTGCTCAAGTGGTGGTCTATTTTTATGTGTCTACATGGCTGAAGTGGTTGCTTTTTTCCCACTTTCTGTATATCATAAGTTGATTTTTAGATACTTATGGAGCAGGCTGTTACAAGATTAATGGCTTAATGCAACGAGAAGGCCTATGAGTTGGAGGTAGTCTCCTATTGGACCTATTCTGTTGTTTTCATTTCTTGGTTGCCAAAACTTGGTCTTATTTCTGAAGTAGCACAATGGAGGAATTTGGTAAGGTTAATTGTTATCATTCTATCCGGAGCATCTGTCAATGCAAGCTACTGTCATCAGATATACTTTCCCTTTACAAATGTTGGTTTGACTTTTCTTAAATGTTCTCGCTTTTTGGGATGCCACTGTAGTGTATAATGATTCAACCTTGTACAATCGCATCCTTCAGGAACAACTTCTTCATAAGGTAGCCTTTAGAATTTGTGTGGAATATAGAAAAATTTGATGCTTTGAATTTTGCACTTTTGTCATAGAGATGATGGCCCCATTATTCACTTAAAACCAAATAAATGCCAAACATGATCCAAAACATACCTGGATCTGATGCTAAGATCGATAGATGTCCAAAATAAAATTTTTTATATATTTTTTTAAAATTTTGCAACAAATTAGCGACATATATTATTCGTCGCTAATATTTGGTTTTGCGACGGAATGTAATCCGTTGCTAAAATAGCGACAGATTAGAGATGGATTACATTTTGTCACAAAACCAAACCCGTGCTTATTTAGCGACAGATTACAATCCGTCGCAAATTAACAACAGATTACATTCCATCGCAAATTAGCAACAAATAAATTCTATCGCTAATTAGCGACCAAGAAATTACAACAAATTTTTTCTTACTCAAATCCATCGCTAAAGTGTTTTAGCAACGGATTAGCGATGGAAGGTGTCCATCGTTAATCCACATTTTTCTTGTAGTGATAGTTACCCATTCTTAAAATTAAGAAAAAATAAATTAAATGTAATAGTTAATTTATAAAAAAATTCTATTATTACAAAATTAATAAATAACTCAAGCCCATCGGGCCGACCCGGTAGCCTGCGGGCACCTTTAGAATTAAGATGAATGGTTTCCCAAACATGATGACTGTTGCTTGTATCTTTTCAGGGTTGAATATAAAAATAAACCAAAACTCTTGTATTGGATTTGGGTAGCATGTTCATCCTATGGAACCGTGAGAGGTGCCTCTAACCCTATATCACAATGATTTGTGGACTCGAAGAAATGTGACACCAAGACATGGATTTTTTAATGTATTTTTTGAATATTTTAACATTAAAATGGATTTTTATTGAAATAAAATTAAAATATTATTTAAATTTTATTATAATAATACCGTAAGTGTCTGTGGCCATGTTAGCGTGTCTGCTCATGTCACCAAGGACACGTAGGCAAAACGGCGTGTCCGTTTAGCGACGGATTGTCGATGGCTTAGCGATGCAAAGCGTCCATCGAAATTTTCTGGTCGCTAATTAGCGACAGAACTGATATGTCACTACTTCCACGCTAATTGGTGATGGATTAGCGAATGTCATAATCCGTCGCTAAATAAGTACAAATTTGGTTTTGTGATAGATACATATTCGTCGATAATCCATCGCTAAAATTTAGCGATGGATACGTTTCATTTGCTAAATTTCATCACCAATTTATCGACGAATTCGTAATGGATTACATTATATCGTAAAACATCGACTGATTCAGTTTTTGAGACAGATAAATATCCATCCCTAATCCGTCGCTAAATTCGCGATGAATATTAGCGACGGATATTATCCATCACTAATCCATCACAAAATTTAAAAAAAATTAATTGAAATATAAATATCGAGAAAATTTTTTTTGTTATACAATTTATATAACCTGTGTATAAAAAATAAAGTACACATAAAAAATATATATACAAAGCAGGTGAAACAAATTTAACACAAGTGAAACAAATTTAACAACCCACTATAATCCTCGCCAAGTTCTAATTAGTTACAAGTGAACATATACAAAGAGTTTCATTTGAAACAAGAAGTACGCGAAACAAATTCAACACATGAATCTAATCATCGCCAAGATTCAGAGCATCATCCTCTTCATTGTCTCAATCTGCCCCTTCATCTATGCCTACATCAGCTCATTTACGCTGATCATCTCCAGCATCCTACAAGAGAACAAAAATGTTAGTATTGATAAACAAAATATAATAAAATAAATTATATGCAATGCACCTAATCTAAGGCAATCAAAATAACATGGTTGAATGACACATAGACTAGCAATAAAGTGAAGGACATTAACAGAATTCAGATATGTGTTCTAAGGCTGATAAAAAAAATCCATAGTGATTCAATCATGCTGATATGTGTTTTAAGGTTGTCAAAAAAATGTCATAGTGATTCAAGCATGTATATATGGTTTATAAGGCTGTCAAATAAATGTGTTATGTATCACAATCATGCATATATGTGTTATAAGGCAGTCAAAAAACTTTCATAGTGATGAAATCATGCTTATATGTGTTCTAAGGTTATCAAAAAACTTTCATAGTGATGAAATCATGCATATATGTGTTATAAGGCAGTCAAAAAACATTCATAGTGATGAACTCATGCTTATATGTGTTATAAGGTTGTCAAAAACTTTTATAGTAATTCAATCATGCATATATGTGTTATAAGGCAGTCAAAAAACTTTTATAGTGATGAAATCATGCTTACATGTGTTCTAAGGTTGTAAAAAAACTTTCATAGTGATTCAATCATGCATATATGTGTTACAAGGTAGTCAAAAAACCTTCATAGTGACAAAATCATGCTTATATGTGTTCTAAGGTTGTCAAAAAACTTTCATACTAATTCAATCATGCATATATGTGTTATAAGGTAGTCAAAAAAACTTCATAGCAATGAAATCATGCTTATATGTGTTCTAAGGTTGTCAAAAAACTTTCATAGTAATTCAATCATGCATATATGTGTTATAAGGCAGTCAAAAAACTTTCATAGTGATGAAATCATGCTTATATGTATTCTAATGCTAGCAATAAAAATTCATAGTGATTCAATCATTCATATATGTATTCAATCATGCATATACTAGCTTGAAATCTAACGACATGAAACAAATGACATAAAACTTCATACCTGACAGGCACCAGAGCTCATGTTGAATGCAGACGAAGTTCTATTGTCCCGAAAAAGGTTACACAACTCATTTTGGACAAGGTTGAGAATGACTTCATGTAAAAAGTCATGCATTGTGTCCTAAAGAAGCTGACAGACACCATCCCAAGAAACAGTAGGGTCAATCAGACGGTGTGATTTGATGCTGGTGGGAGAACTTTAAGAGCCCTAGTTGCAGAAAGCAACGACTGGTTTGGTGTTCATGTTACTCTTGAACCTGAACACACGACCCTTTTGGGGTTTACCGATTGCAGTCACTTATGCTGCAGGATCAAAAGTTGGATGTTGAGTGGAGTTATCGCGATATCGCTCTACCATCTGCTACTCGTATGACTCTTACAAACTAATGATTACAGTATGAATTAATAATTAAAAATTATAATGTTTATGATAATGTAATTCATGGTAACTTGTATATTATAATATTTATTAATACAATAAATACATATCATTGTCGCTCTCGTCTTCTCTGATATGAACTCTCCCGTGCTTTTACGTTTATGTGTTTCAACAAACACATCCTTATAAGGCACAATGCCTCCTTTTTCGGCTTCCTATAAGGTCAAATAATAAAAAAATCAATTAAAAATATTGATGAGTTACATCCTTATAAATTTGATTATATATATATATATTGATGAGTTACCATTTTCTTCTGGTGGCTCCCAAAAGTCTTAGAACCACCTGTGTGTAGATGGGCATCAGGCATCTTCGCTCGATTTTGTGCAACCTTTGCTGAGCAGTTTCAAAATTCATGGCTCGCCCACTTGTCGCACATTGTATCCCAATAATCTGTCTTGATAGTAGAAGGGCTACGACCCTTCTACTGTAGTGGATCATTTATCCCATCAACTGATTTTATTGCTGCAGTCTTCATATTGTGCATCATGTCGGTAAATCGACTGGCAGCCACCTTCTGTCACATTAGTCTTGCATCCTGCTCCTTCTTTGCAGTCGCGAAGCGATTCGAAGCCTACAAATAATTTCAAAAAGTTAGTGCACATGACTATAAAAAAAAGTTAAATATGAAACACATTAGCTATGATAAACGATTGTATACTATTAATGATGACCATAATCTTTCTAACACCTTCTTCAGGTACTCTTTCCATTGAGCGACCGGTCCTGGTAGATGTTGAACTAATGACTTTCTAATTTCTTGTATTACTTCTTATGACTCAAACCTCACGTTGTACATGAATTGGTACATATTAACAATTGACTATCGATATACATTATTTATAAGATAAGTATTGGACAAGTGACAATGTAATACTTACGGTCGACTATCGATATACACTATTTGAATGAGTCATCGTGTGACGGACTGAGAAGATCCTGCATTCAACGTTGTCATGTGATGTGTATGAGTAGCTGGTGTAAGTGGGTCATGTGCAGGCAAAATATCATCTACAGTTCAATGAGTTAGAAATTCACACAATGCACATATAAACTAATCAATTGTACAATTATTTAAATGATATACCTATTGAAGCATTACGTGAAGATGAAGGCTGAGACTGGGTATCACTGAGTTGGGATCCTACAAAAACGATTAACAAGTAATGTGCTCCCTTGTTCTTTGTTGTACACCAGCTTTCCCCCCACCCCTTTTGTGTGTGTCTCTCTCTCTCTCCCTATAAAACCTACCACATGTCCACATCTCAGATAGATCACGTCTACTGTCCAGGAAAAAAAAGCAAAAAACCCCCTCAAAAATCACAAGGTTGGTTTGCATATTATCATCACCCTATATATGTGTGTATATTGGGGGAGTGGGGGGGTTACCTTGTGCTCCTTTCTCTCTGTCCCACACCTATTCACTCTATTTGCAGATGTGTGTGCTGTGTGCAGCTAATGTACACGTGCCCTTTTATTTGTATTGTTTATTAGATTCTCTTTCTTTGCTTAGGAAAAATCTGTGATTGCTTAGCATGCTCAACCATGTTCTCTTTAATCTATTGGTAGTCCAAAGTAGCCATGAATAATTAGCTTACCACAGTTTGTCTCTGTCTCTCTTTTTCTCTTTTCTTCGGTTTTTTAGGGGTGGCTTAGTGCCAGTCATTTTTTCATTGTTTTACATAAATCATCTAATGTTTTTTTCTGGTGATCCTTCTTAAGATGTAGAGGTTAATGCTAATATTCTTTTTCTTGAGAAATTTAAATGTCTTCAACAATGTCTTGTTGTTTTTTATGTTCCTGTAGGAAGAGCTTCATTTCGTGCTGTTTAAGAACAATAAGAAGGAGAATCTATTTGTAAATCGGGTACAGTAACCTCAGATCTCTTCCTGAGTTTCCTTATTCAGTTTGAAGCAAAATCAATTTATTCTGAAAAAGTGATCATGTTTCATCAGCAACAATTTGCTCATTTTTTTGTTAATAGTGCAAGAGAGGAACTTTCATACTTGTGTGCACGTACATGTGTGTTTTCATTCATGGATTGTTCATTTCCCAGTGTGATATGATCATATGCTAAAAATAGTGGCCTGTTGGATCTTCAATTGTCATGTTGGGAATACCAAGCTGCATCTTTTTTTACCATATAATTTCATTGCATGGCTCTCTTTGAAACAGGGGTTTCCCTCTTTGGTCTTCATGCTTGTGTTTCTCTATTATAACAATGTGACTTATGATCTCTATATACACAATATTTTCGGACAGATTTTTGATCTATTTGATGTGAAGCAAAAAGGGCTCATAGATTTTGGTGACTTTGTTAGTACACTCAGTGTCTTTCACCCAAATGCACCAGAACAGGATAAGATAGACTGTAAGTTGATAGTTATGCATAACTAGATTTGTGTGATAGTTTTTGTAAGTTCAATTGTTGTGTGAATATGTTTGAAATCTCTTCTTCTTAGATCCGTTGCTCAATTTGTTTTTCTCATACTGCAGTTTCATTTAGACTTCACGATTTAGATGGTACTGGCTTCATTGAGCGGCAAGAGGTAAAAATGAAAGTTTGGAACTTGTATTTGGATGCATCTGTTTTGGAAAACAGTAGCTTAACTGATATATCTTGTTCATAATTGTTGATTATATGATCTTGCACCATTCTTTTAATTAATTTAGGACAAGAAAAATCATGGATACTTCATCGTGATTGCTAAAATATTTTGCAATCTTAAAACTTAATTGCAGAAGCTAGCAAAAAAAACACAAACATTCATGTTGATTGCAAGTTGTACCTAACTGGATATAATAAGTTCCTTTTCTTCTTCCTGGTCCTGTATAAATCCCTGCAGTTGGGTCAGCCTTACCAAGTCGATTAGTTATGAACAAAAATGGTTGGGGGTTAACAAATAGGAACAACTGAACTAATCTCTAGCATGCAATAGAAAAAAAAAGGTTCTTAAATGAAATAATGGGTGAAACTAGAGAAATCAAGATAATACAAGACATCCATCGGCAGTAAGGAAAAAAAAAATCTATTGAAAAGGTATTTTTTTTCTCAAGTATGGTAGAGCAAACTTTGAGGAAAAGGAAGAACTGTGGAGATGCAATTTTTTGTGTGTGTGCATCTGCATTTAGTTATCTCTGTAAATCATCAAATTCAGAATGAACATGCTCTCTCCTATCTCTCGTCAGTGAAAGTTTCTTTACTTAGTGGCTGCTGTTGGATATTTACATGATCCCCCTGCTTTTGCAGGTCAAGCAAATGTTAATTTCCCTTCTAGGTGAATCAGAGATTAGATTGTCTGATGAGACAATTGAGACAATACTTGATAAGGTAAACCTCATATTGAAAAATTATCATTTACTCCTCATTGCACAATTATGGTTGTGAATGTGTTGAATTACTGTCTATATCTCTTGATATGGGATGGATATCATTCAGATCTACATGATTTTCCATGTTAGAGGCTTAAAACCCCATTAGAACTACAAGACCTGACTCATATCAGAAGCCTTGATTCCCCTACAGCTATGTCACAGGGACACGCCATTTTGGTGGTGTGTCCTCCATGACAGAGCAGACACGCTTGGACACAGACATGTAATGAAACAAGCGGAAAGCGAAAGTACAATGTGCACAAGCACAAATATAAATCCACTAAGTGATAATACAAAGGTACTAAGGCACTACACAAGCACATTGTGCATACAATGGCTACAAAGAGCCTAAATGTGAACAAGCACAAGTCCTCAAAGGGACAACACACAATCCATTCAGTGGAAAATACATAAGATCACACGAGACACTAATAAACACATACAAAAGAACACCAAAACATAAAAATAATAATCTTTTATTGATGTAGAATGCTTAGGAAAAGCATTAATAGACACGAGGGGAAAACACCCCTTTATATACACTTTTAGAGGGCTCAAAGATCCGTTGGGATCTCCCCAACAGCTCTATTTCTAGCCTAGAAATAGAGCTGTTGGGGAGATCCCAACGACTCTTTGGACATTTTACTAAAATGCCCATAACAAAAAATAGAAAACAAAAATGCAGAAAAAAGAAGAATAAAATATAAAAGACTATTGTGCTCTTAATGGGCACAACCTATTAAAATACCATGAATAGACAAAAATACCCCTAATCAGTATTACCTATTACAACATTATAATATATATATACATGTACAAATTAACAGGACACATAGATAATATTTTAATATTTTAAATGATTCTTAGTATTTTTTCAATTCAAAAACCATTTCTAATATTAAAGTATAAAAAATTAGCCTTTATTGATTAAAAACTTAAAAAATTCCGTGTCCCCTTGTCCCATTTTTGAATTTTTTTTCGAGCTTGCACGTTGAATCCGTGTCATGCATCCTCATGTCCACGTGTCTTTGTGACATAGCCCTACAATGACTACATCATGGATCTGGAATTCCATTTGGAATAAGATTCAGATCCAACTGGATCATGCCTATCGGCCGTGCCATATGCCATATAAACTGTCAAATAGTGAGCTCGATCACAAGGGCTATAGTATTAACTAAGTTTGCACCTTCTGTAAATGTTTAGATTTGCCTTCTGAGGTTTTCCCTGCAAATTTATGTTTGGCAATTAAAGAACTTATTGGTGACTCTCGAAATTGACAGTCATTTCTGGAAGCTGATGTCACCCGGGATGGGAAAATTGATAAATGTGAATGGCAGAACTTTGTTTCTCGGAATCCATCACTGATGAAAATAATGAATCTGCCTTACCTTAAGTAAGTGGCATCATTAGTGAACAGATGTGTGTTTTCTCGATGAGCATGCTTGTCTTTCTGCATACCTGTGCATTCCGCTCATCCCCTTCATCTGCTGTTGGATCGGGATACTAAACCCAACAGAACGCATGAGAATAGTTTTTTTGCTTTTCTCTATGTTTGGAATCTATCTAAAATCTGATTTTTGCTTGGAAAATGTCATGACCTATATATCACAGGGACATGCCGTGTAGGGTCCCGTGTCTAGGGGACATGGCTGTGACGTAAAACAGTATTTTTATATGTTTATGATCTTTTAATCATTTTAATATTATTTCAAATAAAATGTACTCTTATATATTAAATTTCAAAAAATGTTACAATTGATTAAAAAAACTGTCCTTTCTCAACCTCGTGTCGAGTGTTGAATTGTACCACTGTCACCGATATTTTGAAAATATTGCGATATTATCAGCTATTTGAAGTGAAGGTAGTCGATAATAGCAGGAATATATCACGATATTTTCAAAATATCGCGATAATATCACGATATTATCGTGATATTTTTTGAGAAAATTTCTTTTTTTAAGTTTGCATTTCCTATTTTTTTGTTTCTTTTATATTTTAAAACCTTTAAAACATGTTTCTTTATGTTTTTGAAAGAAAAATAATGCAAAACTTATTATTTTCTTAGTTTTTTGTTGTTATTTATATTTTTTCAAAATTTTAAACTCCAGAGTTTTTTTCGAGATATTCTCGAGATTTATGAACTTTTGAAAATCTCTTTGAGAAATACCCTCCCTGAGAAATTACCTTTAACGATTCAGGTGACTATGGATTGTACCTGTCTCTGTGACATAGATCATGACTACTGATAGGTTTCTTCCAAAAGTAAGGTAAATAAAAGTGTACAAATTTTTTGAGATTTTCCATTGGAAAGATTGTGCGTTGATATCTGGTGCCATTTGTCACATGAAGGGCAGGTTTCCTCCACTGTATTTTTCTTGCATATTGCAGCAATGCTTTCATATCGCCGACCCCAATTGTTTTGGGATGAAGGTGTAGTTGTTGTTGTTGTTGTATTGCAGCAATGCTGGTATCCTAGATGTCTTCATTTCTTTCCTTGTTGCTTTCGTTGTTTCAGCACTGCTAGGCAAGGTGGGGAATATACCCTGTTAAGTATGGTTTATTTGCTTAACTGGTAAATATCTTTTTGTTGGCATCTGGTTAAGGAGAATCTTTTGGAGGTCATGAGGCATATGTTAGGATTTGTTGTTATGCCTTCTCTCTGGTTATCAATTGTCAAAGTTTGGTTTATGAGTCATGTTATCTAGTTTTTAGATCAAATGGCAAGTTGGCATTTTTTTTCAGAAATCCTTATTTCTTAGCAGGTTTAAGAGTTTTTAATTCTACACTTTTTTTGGGATGCTTTTCAAATGCCCTCCAAACTTGATCAGATTTGAACCCTCCAATATTTCTGGGCTTTCATGTCATGCTAGTAAGAAACTAAGAATTTTAACTGCTTATCCAAAAAAGCTAGAACTTTAACTGCTTAGGTATTCTTGGAAATGAACTTGAAGGCGCTGGTTGTGTTTGTTTTTAGTAGTCTTTGGTCCAGTAATTTCACTTTTCTTCTTTTCAATCTTAGAGTATCTTCATTTGATTTGCTGAGATACTGTTGTGTCTCTTGCAGGGACATAACCACAGCATTTCCAAGTTTCGTGTTCAATTCGGAAGTTGACGAAATTGCAACATGAGCTTTTCATACTCAAGCTATGGCTCACATACCCTTGCAAAATGTTGTCCTGATTTTTTTTTTCTCTTCAACAGAAGGGGCACATAGCTTTAGAAGAAAAAAATGATCCAGTTCATTGGTTCACTATGATTTTGTGATGTTAAACACGCAAGTGATCATGGTCTGTATCAATACTGTGAAGGGCTTATTAATTCACGAGTTGATTTTGTAAATATTGTGGGAATTTGAATTTGTTGATGAAAAAGGAGGTCCGATTAGAAACCAGGTCGGACCTAAAGGGTCGGATTAGTATATGGAGCTGGGTACTGTTTGTGAAATTTTAAACCAAACCTGGGTCTGACCAGAGTTCTTATTAAGATCTGTGATTTTCGGTATAAAAAAGGAAAAAATATTATTCTGCCTGTGGATCTGATTTATGTAATCCTTATAGGACCCAGGTATGATTTTTCTTATAATTGACCCGGTACCAACCAGCACCTCAAAAACAGATCAGGGTTTAGACTCACCTGGGTCTGAACCATATCCAACCTGTTGACCCAACCCCTAGTTACACGTAGTGCTGATACTTTGAAAATATCGTGATTTTAACATGATATTTTAAAGGATGATATAATACCCCAAAAATGTGATATTTTCAAAATATCTCCTAGTTTGTGTGTATCATTTTTTTTGGGGATATTAATTCCATAATACACCTTTGAAGCATACTATTTTTATATTTCTCTACATTTTTAGTTATATATATTAATTTTATACAAGCTGATATTTTCTTGGGAAAAGACAGATTTTTCAACATATTTCGCTATTTTTCCTTATGTGTAGCGGGGAACAAGACGCAGGCCTACTAACGGTCAGGGCTAACCTAACCAAGGCTCATGCCAGCCCGATAATAATCTTTTGTTTTTTTGAAAGGCAAGCTGGGGTTAGTCTGACCCCTACCGGATATCTCTTTAGCCCCATGTGGCAGAGGGATTCGGACCTGGGCCTTCAGCTTGACACAGGACCCCGCTTACCACATGGGATATCACCTCAGTGGTAACCGGATAATAATCTTTGGACCCACCAAAGTAGCTCTGATTGAACAGTTTGTTTCTATTTATAACGTCCCAATTAGGGGTGTTAACCTGTTGGGTTTGGTTCAGACCAAGGTGGAACCAGACTTGAATCAGATTTTTGGGTATGGTATTGGGTCCTAACCCGGTTCTAATCAGGTATACTATAAGAGAAACTATACCCATACCCGATAAAATATACATGAACCAGACCCTGTAAAATAATATTTTGATCATTTATACATTGAAAATTTATGGGTCTTAATCGTAACTCGGGTCAGGCCCGGGTCTGGTATAAAATTTCACAAACTATACCTAGGTCCATGTATTAATCGAACCTTTGGGTCCGGACCCGGGTCTTAATAGGGTTTTCTTATTTCTCACCGTAGACCCTATAGGGTTTGGTCTGGATCGGGTTTGGGTAAACCCGACCCATTGACACCCCTAGTCCCAATTGGTTACCGGATTCAAACTTGGTTTATGTGCTCCATTTACCAAACCCGCCTCTGATCAAGGTGTGATCCAAATTCAAGAACCCACCACATAAAACTAATCGCCTTTTTGGTTTAAAGACTTGGACCACTACCCCGTGTTGGCGCCTCATAGCCAGATGCAAAGGGTCTAGCTGAGCCTGGTTCAGTCCCAACCCATTGATTCTATAAGACAAATTCGCAGACCAAAAGGGAGCGCAGGCAAGGACCTATGCTTTTAAACCTTGGCTGATCCCAGTGACTCGGACCTACCCAGAATACGTTGTCAATAGGGATGGCAGTGGACCGGGGGACAACGGGGCTCCGCCCCACTTCGCCCCGTTTGGACCGGGGATGAAGGGCACGAAACAGAGATGAAGGCGGGGATGAAGGTTAAAATCTATCCCCGTGCGGGGATGAACTTACGCTTTTCCCCGCCCTGTCCCAATCCCCGGCTAGCCCCACCCCGTCCCGTCCCCAATCCTTTAAGGAATGACTATAGACTAAGGGGAAACAGGGCCCCGCCTCGCCCCCGTTTGGACCGGGGATGGAAGACATGAAACGGGGATGGAGGCGGAGGTTAAAATCCATCCCGGTTCGGGGATGGAGGCGGGGGTGGAGACCTTGTCCCCCGCCCCCGCCCCATCCACTGCCATCCCTAGTTGTCAATACGGATCCAGGAGCCGAGGCCCAAAACATACATGAGCCCAGGCCTAAGCCCACTTTCTTCAGCAAACGGCTCAAAGAAATTTGGACTTAGCCCGCTTTGACCCACATTGAGTCCAGGGGTATGTTACGAAGGAGAGGCTCGTCTAGTTCCTTGCCATAAACATCCCATCGCGATATTTCCGTAATTGGAGCGATCTAGGGTTTTTGTCAATTGCGCCCCCCCTCTCTCTCTCTCTCTTCTAGGGTTTCCCTCTGCGTGTCTACCCGAAGGAAGGGAGCCATGCCTCCTCGGTCGGCCAAGAAGGCGTACGGCACGCCAACGCCGAAGAAATCCGCCGGGAAGACGACGAGGTCCGCGCAGAAGCAGCCGGAGACGACGCCAGAGGTGGACAAGGTCCAGGAGGAGGTCTTCGTCGTCGAGGAGGTGACGGAGGTGTCCGTGCAGAATCTGACGAAGTCGAATGAGAAAGGTGGGTTTTCTGTTTTTTGCTCCGTTCCTTCTCGATCCGCCTCGGTTCCGTTTCCTCTTTCTGTTTTTTGCTCATTTTCTTTCTCTGTAGGTTTGTGATTTTTAAGGAGAGTTGGTTTTGGTTGTTTTCTTGAGTTTCGGTGTGTTCTGTTACTTCATAGGATGATCAGTTCCTTCTGTGGCGACGTACATGTGTCTAATGATGTCGGGAATGGGGTCAATGGTGAATTGGTGATAATTTCTGCCGTAGTTGGTGATTTAATGTGTTTTCGTTAGCTCGGTGTCGACTTTTCAAAACCTTTGATTTCTTAGGATTTTCGCCTTGATGCGAATTTTATAGTTTTTACGACTAATTATTCGGAATTTTTGTTTTGTACTGTTGGTGGTTAATTATAGTTAGCATTGCGGGGGTGAAAGGTTTTTGTGGGCTGGTGTTTTTGTTGGGGTTCTTTTAGTAAGTAAGTAATGTTTTCTGGATTGCAGGAAGGCTTGAGTTATTTCTTCTTTCTTTTCTTTTTGGCTGGGTGTTTATCAAACTATTTATTTTTTTAATATCTGAATTCTATTATTATTTGGATCTGTGCTTTCTCTTACTTGGCAATATAACTAGTTTGTGCAGTAGCATGTTGGTGATTTTGGCCTCCGCTGTAGTTTTTTGGTAGGCATATAATTTAAGATTTAGTTGTTCACTTGTTCTCTATTTTCCAACTATGCTCTTATCTTCTCCCCCCGTTTTTCACTTGCACTGTGCATCTGTATTTCTAGGTAGTCCTTCCATTTTACAATGGTTTAAATGGCAAAAACTGGCATGGTCTCGGCAGCTACTCGCTATTCATACTTGATAGTGGTGTTATTTTGCTTGTTTTGGTTATTTGGTATGAACATTTAATGCTACAAAAAAAGATGCAGTCATGCTTTTCTGTTTTCTTTTTCCCCCGCTCCTTGGACACCGAAAATGTTTATAACTTAATTGTGGGTTACGAAATGTTTTGGTTTGCTACACCCTAGTCATCAACAATAAGTTATGGACAAAAGATGGTTTCTTAACATAACTGCATAAGGAAGTGATCCAGGATCTGGAGTTGCTTGCTCTTTGTGTATGCCTAGTTGTGGTTGCAGTGTATTGTTGTTTTATATTCAAGGTCTCAATTCTGACCAATTTGTTTCTAGCTGTTCCTCCTCCCTCCCCCCTCCCCACCATTTTCCTATTTTTGGTTTTAGTCTCAAGATCCTCGAACTCCTAGGTGAGTCAGAGTTAAGTCGATCTTTCTTCCAATATTTGTTTTGATAATAATAGAGGATGCCTATCTTTCCTTTGCACAACAGAGGAAGAAGTGAAGGCAACTTATGATGATTATGATAAAGCTGAACGTTTAGAATTGGAGGACAATGAGCCAGAGTCTGAACCTGAAGAGGATGTTGGTATGGATTATGGTGACAAAGAACTTGATCAAAATGATGATCAAGCAGAAATTGAGGAGACTGATGAAGAAGAGGGTGATGAAGATGATGAAGGTGATGAAGGTGATGAAGATGCTGACATGGTTGATGAGGAAGTGGAAGATGGGGGTGAAGAGATTGAAGTTGAAGGGGATGAGGAGAACGACGAGGAGGATCATGATGTTGTTGATGCAGAGGAAGAAGAGCATCATGAGGTTGTTAAGGACCATTGGAAGAGGAAGGAATTTGAGATATTCGTTGGTGGTTTGGACAAGGATGCTACTGAAGAGGATCTCAAGAAAGTTTTTAGTCAAGTTGGTAAGGTTACTGAAGTTAGACTGATGATGAATCCTCTGACTAAGAAAAACAAGGGCTTTGCATTCCTGAGGTTTGCTACCGTGGAACAAGCTAAACGAGCTGTTGAAGAGCTGAAGAACCCTGTGGTAAAAAATCTGTCTTTCCCAAAAAAAAACTGGAAGCTGTTTTGGTAGGCTCTTAAGATTTTTTTCACATATATGGTCAATGTGCAGTCTTTTCTTAGACAACTTCTTTTCAGGTTCATGGAAAGCAGTGTGGTGTTTCTCCTAGTCAGGATAGCGACACTCTCTTTTTGGGTAACATATGCAAGACATGGACAAAGGAAGCTGTATGTAGTTTACCTTCCTTTACTTCTTTTAGTTGTATCAATTTGCAATCTTTTCTCTTAAATTCTTATGTATTACATGGTTGTTTCTTCAGTTAAAAGAGAAGCTGAAAAGCTATGGTATTGAGAACATTGAGGACCTGACTTTGGTTGAAGATTCTAATAATGAAGGAATGAACCGTGGGTTTGCATTTTTGGAATTTTCATCTCGCTCGGATGCCATGGATGCTTATAAGCTCTTGCAAAAGCGGGATGTTTTGTTTGGTGTTGATAGGGCTGCCAAAGTTGCTTTTGCAGATTCATTCATTGAACCTGATGACGAAATCATGGCCCAGGTATTCTGAGTTAATACACCATTCCTGATGGATTTACACATATGGTTAGTCTTGCAATTTTATGGTCACGAAAATGTGTTTGTCCATTTCTGCAAGCTTTGTTTGTGAGCTATCTTCAAATGAGACAATCTACAATCAGGCATGCTCCTTTGTCTTGTTCCCTGGTGGATCTCAAGCTTTTTATTTTTTGCTTCTGTGTTGCCATAGATGTTTGACAAACCAGTACCATCCTGCATTTCACGTGTCATATTTTCATTCCTTCTGTTCATCTCTCTGTCTCTTATATATATATATATATATATATATATATATATATATATATATATATATATATATATATATATATATATATATATATATATATGAAGTGTTGCATGTGTAGTGCTTCTGTGGTCTATGACTTTTTAAATTCTTAATTTTACTTTTAAATGCATGGTAACTGTGCTGCCATCTTTCTTTTCTTTTCTTTTCTTTTCTTTTCTATTTTCAGGTTAAAACAGTTTTTGTGGATGGCCTACCTGCTTCATGGGATGAGGAGCGTGTCAAGGAGCAGCTTAAAAAGTTTGGGGAGATTGACAAGATCGAGCTTGCACGTAATATGCCATCTGCGAAAAGAAAGGACTTTGGATTTGTTACATTTGACACCCATGATGCAGCAGTTGCATGTGCAGAAGGCATTAATAATGCTGAGCTGGGCGATGGTGACAACAAGGTTAGCTGAACTGTTTTTGTTCGTCATTGTTGTTTTCTTGGTTCCCTCAAATGAAGGGTGAACATACACTTTGTGATTATTTTGATATCATTGATTTAAAATTCTAATTTGAGTCCTGAACTGTCCTAGTTATGTTGTTTTTGGTTCAGATAAAAGTCAGGGCACGCTTGTCACGTCCACATCAGAAAGGTAGAGGAGAAAGGAAAAGTGTTCGAGGAGATTATCGGATAGGACGGGGTGGTATTCGTGGGGGAAGGGCACCTTGGGGCCGTGGTTCTTTACGCTTTGATTCTCGAAGAGTTCCTGCTCGTGTCCCACGTGGAATTACTGGTCGTGGGCGTTCTATTGGTTCCCGTGGGTTTAGAAGGCCATTTGGGTTTAGGGACAGGCGTCCTATTGCACCTCTCGTTCCTGAGAGAGTACGGCACATGCCCCCATCGGAACGGTCATATGACAGGAGACCACCTCGTATGACTGCTTTGCACAAAATTGTGTTCTTTGCAGGGCATATTTTTTAATATGTAAATAATAATATGTCCCTATGCTGTTGTCTTTTCCAGCATTTCCTGCTTATCCCAAGAGCAGTTCAAAGCGGGATTATGGTAGACATAATGAGCTTCCTCCCAGAAGTAGACCAGCAGAATTTGCTCCCAGAGTACCCACTCAGAGACGACCGTCTTACAGAGATGACTACCCTCCTCGTGGATCTGGTTACTCTGACCGTGCATTTGAAACTGCTTCTCGTGGTGCAGCAAGAAGAACATATGAAGATGAAGGTTATGTGCGTCGGCTTGAACAACCTCCAAGCTATCATGATGGACGTGTTCGTGACTATGATTCTGTTTCAGGATCAAAGCGGCCCTACTCCTCAATGGTAGGTGAACTTTCTCCTTTTCAAGTGATGCTAGTTGAAAAGTTTTCTTTAGTTTTCCCTTTTGTTTGGAGGACTAAATATTTGAAATCATGCTGTTTTATGCAAGACTGATGTTCCCTCAAGATATGCTGATGCTAGACAATCAAGGGCTCGTCTGGATTATGGAGTTGGTAGTGCTTCAGAATATGGTGATGGTTCTTATGGAGAATCTGCAAGGTTCTTTGACTTGACCTTATTTTTCTTACTGAATTTTGCCACTCAATTTGGTTTGATTTGACTTACGGCAGCCCATGTTGTTTATTTAGGATTGGAAGGAGTTCACACATGTATAGTGGATCCAGTCGCAGTTCCGTAGCAGGACAAGATACACATCGGTTATATGATAGTCATGGTATGGGTTATGGTGGAGGTAGAATTCCTTGCAAGAGTTGATACTTGAGTAATAATTTCCGTGGAATCTAATTGAATGTTTGAGCTTTCTATGATGTTTGATATTGGATTTTCGGTGCACATTCACAGGATCAGTTGGTGGCAGTGATGTTGGAGGCCTATATTCTTCAAGCTATAGGAGTGACTACCTTTCTGGAGGGGCTGACGTATGATCCTAGAGGCTTTTTCTTCTTTTGAAAAAGGAAAATTGCTAGTTCTACTGTGGATATTTGTCATTCTTACTTTATTTTCTTTGCAGGTTGGTGGTTCTTATTCATCTCTTTACTCTAGCCGCGGATTGGGTAGCAGTGGATACTTAAGCGGCAGTGGATCAGGGTCATATTATTGAGGTTTGAAAAGTTATTGTCTTTATTATGCTACTAATACTGCCTCTGTTACTATAATTAGTACTACGATGACCACCAATCACCATCACTACCATTATTACCACTACTACTGCTGCTACTGCTACTACGATTATTATCTCGTGTTTAGTTTTATTGGTTGGTAGTATGAAAAGATTGTGGTGCTTGCCTTCACATTTAGCACTTTTATCTATAGAAGGAAGATGCTGCTTTGGCTTTTGTATGATGATCTGGTAGGTGAAGTTGGAGCTTGTTGGTCACATATGGTATTGTGTTTATGACAGAGATATGACATCAAATGGAGCTGGTGTAGGCTATGGTGTTTTAAAGCTTATGGTTGATGCCTACAACAACAAATGCAAGCTTTTGGTTTGAGAATGGATTCCAAGAAATGCAGCTTACGTCATTGAAGTGTAAGACATGCTTGTAGGGAATGAGTATAGGGATTTATAAAGAAAAAACGTTATATGCTTTGAGCTGTATCTGTTATTTAATGAGAACGAATGGATCCCCGGATGAGCTTTTCATGTTTAGAGTTTTCAATTTATTGGTCAGGAGTATCTTAAGAACAAAGGGGAATCCTGTGGGCAGTATGTGCCAGATGCGTACTTGTTTGTTTCTCTATGACTTTATTTTATGGATAGACATTGAGGGTACATGCTTTGTGAGTTTTCTATGAGCATCATACAACGTGCTTTTGCACCTTTTTTTTACATTGACAAAGTTCTGAGCTAAGTTTGGTATGGATGCTTCATCAGCCATCAGGTCCATATTTCGGGTGGATATATTCTTTTCGTTTTAAACTGAAATTGGAAGAACTTGCTATTAAGCAAGCATTGGATCATGACTACAAGTGTTTATATTAGTTCGAATTTTCTAAAGCTGTGTATGGCTATAAATCTTGACATTGCATTCAAGTGCAAACCCATCTGTGGAAATGTAATTGTTGAAATTAAGCCTTTGATAGCACATTTCAATGGTAGCCTAGAAATTTGTGCTGATGGCATTTGCCTGTCTGCTGAATGGAACAGTGACTATTGATGGCAACAAACCAAAGACTTGCCAACCAGAAAAAGTTATTTGGTTATGGATGGGGTGTTGGACTGATGACGTTCTTTGCTTTGATATTTAGCATGTTCTATACAGATTTAGCTTCGTTAGAATGCTTCTTCGTGATCATGATTCATTTTGCTATAGTCAAGCTAACTGTTTAGCTTCATGTTTTTCGGTAAGCAACTCATGAGTGAGTTGAAGCAAGTGCATTTGGTGCAAAAAGAGGTGATCTTTTTGGCTTCCTGCATTAACTCTCAACTTTCTTGGAGAGTGCAGCTTTTATCATTGTGGACATGCACCCTGAGTTTATTTTGTTTTATGGCTACTGCTAACAAGCCATTTATGCTCGCATCTTGAGAAGCAACCAATATGACTGGGTTGAAGCAAGGAAATGTGGTGCATTAGAGGTAGGTTTCTAGGAACTTAAACCAGCTATTTGGTTGTTAAAGACTTTCTATAGGGTTTGGAAGTTCTGCTAAATATTCAGCCTTTTTTTGTCTCATTTGCTTAGTTCTGCACATAATTTTCGTCTAATTGGGAGCCTTTTGGGAGTTATGCTTGGATTGGGAGCTCCATTCAGTTTGCCTCTGAGGTTTATGTGGTTACTTGAATTGAGATATTGGTTCTAAGCCTAGTATTTGGAATCTGAGCCTCGGGTCAGTCCTGCATTCCCAAGATGTACATCTCTATTGCAGCACCTATGTGGCTCCGGTATCTGTTACTCTTTTCACGGTGGCTGTGAATTTACAGGTGAGATGTCTCTTTAAAAAGGTCCACTGTGTTTGCCTTCTGATTTCGACCTACTTTTTATCTTGTCTGGGAAAAGCATTCAGTTTGCTGGATGAGATAGCTAGTGCTGTTAAGGAATCAGGACATCAGTAATTATTCAGACTGCAGTCTTTCTTGCTATATGAAACCATTATATAGAGCTTATGGAAGTTGGTAAAATAGCTGGTTATAGGGTTCTTTAGATATTGATGTTTCATTAGGTTTTTGATATGCTTTATTACAGATGATTTGCAAGTAGTGGTCTAATGCATTTGTCTTGGAAAATAAGAAATGGAGGAAAACTAAAATCATGACTTCAATTTCGTTATAGTTTATCAGTGATCTACTGCCAATATCACTGTTTGGTGACGGATTTGATCTTTAACTAGGGATGACTGCTTTCCTTTATTTATGGTCTTTTTTCTCTGTTAACTATTGGCAAAAGCCAACTCTTTCCCGAAGTGGTACAGGTTAAGATGACCTTTCTGTAGCCTGCTTAGACATTAGTGGATACTCTAAACCATGCAGGATGTTGTGGGTGAGAGAGAGTTGTAGGGTTGGTTAAGCAACGTTTGATATTCACTTTTTCTGTTTGCTTGATTTGGACTCCTGTAACAACTCCCAACACAGATATAGGTTGTTTTCACTTTCATAGTTTGGCTTTCTCTGCCTGTGTTGTGTAATTTGTTGTTGTGTTCCTGAATATTGGCTTTGGCCATTTTTGTGTTCCTGAATGACATGCTTCATTCAATCCGGGCCCTTTGCTTCTTTTTCCTGTTCTGCTCGTGATTTTTCTCAGGTTACAGGATTCATGCCTGTAGCTATGTCCTATCGGCCCTGAAGTCGGGAACGTTATGATCCTGTGGTGTGAGCTCTATTAGTGAAAAGGGCTAGGTCGTGACATGGTCTTTCTGTTGGGAATCGTCATAACTTGGGTCCCTACTTGTAAGTGGAGTTTTATATTTCCAGCGGTAGAGTGCTGGAGACTATTGGTTTAACTTGTTCCATTAGCCTTTGGTGGTTTGAGCTTTTTCTGCAGCAGCATCAGGTTCAAGAAAAATCAGAAATGTGAACTAAGGATGCAATTAAGTGCAGGGTTTCTCTTTTCTCCTTTGTAATTTTCAGGGTGCTTTTGATGGAGGCAGTTGTGGAGACTCATCACACCCCCGTGGTTGCTGGAAACTGTCTTTTGTATGTGTATATGTGCGATGGTGTTCCTCTTTTACCCCTTCCCAACTATGATGTAGGATTTCAAGTTGGAGAAAAAGCATTCTTAATCCAATAAGATGTTGCTTGTTTATCATTATGATGATGGTTTATTGAACACGGTCTATGTATCAAACAGCTGTATCGTTTGATTGAGCACCGTAGAAACTCGATTTCGAGTCAAGTCTTGAAATCTTTTTGCACATTGTGCGCACTAGAGTTGTCAAGGCCTGTTAGCACATGGTGGATACATGATTCACGACCGTTTCTTGCTAAACAAACCTTGTAGATGACATGCTTAGGGTCTTATCACCAGTGTGGCCAGCGGGGTGGGTGTGACTTGTCAGGGTGTTCAGATGAACGCACGGGATCAAACCCTACTGTTGCACGGGTGTGTCCGTAGCTTTCAGAGGTGGGTTAAGTAAGGCATGGTGGTCGGGGGACTCTGCCCAGGGCTTTTCCTCGCTTCGGTGAGGGTTCTTTGTAATAAAAGACATGTTTAGGTCATGAAATTTTTTTAAGGTGTTTTCTTGTGATGTAAATGTGCCATGGTCAAAATTTTGACTCCCTCGTGGTTCCTAATGAGAAGCTTTAATGTTTGAAAACTTTAAATTTTTTTGCCCCATCTGGCCCTTAGAATGTGGTTTACCAGCCCTTGGATCATATTTTTTTTGACACGTTGGATTTTGGGGGTTGAAATATCAATATATTTGTTTCGATTATTTTGACCATGTTACACACGCTTAAGTTGTCGGGATATTTTAATTCAAAATATGTGAATTGAAGTGTGAACTAGGCATTTTGGCCCTTTGGCAAAATTGGCCTTTCAGATATGTTCGACAATCTATTTGCTAGGAATTAATTGCTGGGTTGTGTATTTTGCTGAAAATTTTGATTTTTGGATGCTTCGTTGTTTATGAAAATTGATCATTGAAAGGTTATTTACTAAAAATTTAAGCTGTTGATTCTCGAACCTTAAAAGATCCTGCTTGCTTCGTATTATAAAACCATGCCTGGTGAAATTTAAGAAAAAATAGATCTCAGTATATATATATATATATATATATATATATTATATATATATATATATATATATGGAGAGAGAGAGAGGGAGAGTATTGGCTGGTCGAAGCATCCTTGGTGCATGTTCTTTGGGGGCAATGAATAAAGTTGACTCGCTATGGAAAAAAAATGAATAAAGTTGACTCGAAATCGACTTAGGATAGGCTATGTCTGCAAGACTGTTGAGATGGCCCATCTAATGGTTGGTTCATAAAATGTCCTGTGCTAAGTCTCTTTTTCAAATCTAACCTGAGTGAGTGTTGGACACGGGTCGAACATGACCTGAGCTTGCAGTGGTTAATGTAATTTTGGCTTAACTCAAGGGCCTGGCCATCTGGCTTAAATGGGCATTGGGTCGGATCCATTCCTGTTGGTACAGCCTGGTTTGATTCCAATCCCTCCTATCATCAGAGTAGTCCTGGATCCAGGTTATAGACAATCAAAGCCAAACCCAGATCCAAGTGGGCTTCAGACGGCAAAACTTAAGTGGCTCACATTCCCCTGACTGCTCTATCGTCTTCCTGTGGTGTGTCGTTGCCGTCCAAATGCATTGGCGAACATAAAATCTAGTTTTGCCTCTCTCTCTCTCTCTCTCTCTCTGGTGTTTGTGGGCCACCGAATCCATGGTTTGTTGATTGTCTGTGACACCCAACTGCAGGTTGGTATTGCCTGTTCTTTTGAAAAAGTTGCAGCTTGGGATGTATGTTTTCATCATTGTCAATTGCTAGGATTAACTTAAGTTTAGGGCGGGGGGGGGGGGGGGGGGGGCTCCTTTATATGTATGAGCGAACTCAATATTGTTTATCATTCCCCGTTCTATTTTTCATAGTTTTTTTTTTTTCAGTTCGTGAGAAACTTGGAATTCTAATTTATGTGGACTGATGTATACTAATCAAATGACGAAGAAATCAATGGCGTCTATGTGAGTGGTGTGCGATTGTGAAACCAGAATCCATGGTACAGGAACCCAGTTAGACAATATGCTCATATATCATTTATTGCAGTCAAGAATTCCTAATAAACAAAAAGAATATAAAGATTTCACATTTGAGGGTTTCACTGGCCACCTTCCTCCATGGATTGATACAGTCCTACCTCCCCCATGAAGCTTGACAAGCTTTGGCATCAGGCCATGTCCCACTTGAACTATTATGGTCGGTAGCCATGAAGTTCTCCCAGGCTTGAAAATAGTTTCTCAAGTCTATCAACTTGGCCTTCAAAGTCTTACAACAGTTTGCATGCATTGTGTTCACCTGCCTCAAATCCATGCTTGTCTGACAGAACCCTGAGAAGTGTAGTGTGTCTAGAAATCTGAATTTCAAGCCAAGTTGCTGGAAAGCGGGTCTGCTCTGAAGTTGTTGGAGCACATCTTGTTCATGTATGCCTATATCCTTGCTTTTATACCATAAGTTGTATAGCTTGATTGTCCTCTTGTTTGAATGAACAAAATAGAATCCACAATTAATATCGTTTGATTTATCGTATGGTTGGCCATAGTACCTGTCACAGCTTATCTGCATGTCGTCCTCTGAAGAGAACCGTGTGAACGGGTTTCGAAACCACAAAATATCGGCATCCTGCCATGAAAGAGAAGCCACTGTCTCTGTTAGTTGGCTGTGATTTTGATTCATGAGCTTAATGTGAGTGAGTCCATAAGCCAGGCCTCATGGTTGGTCAAGTTTCGTTAAGTCTAGTCCTATGATGTAATGAAGGCACTGAGAAAACTTTGGGCAATCTGCTTCATCAATGCTTGATTCAGCATGCTGCATAATTGCCTTTTTGTCTGACTTGATGTGAACTCAAGGAACCTATAGGCTCAGCAGCTGCTGTAGTTTCAGCGGCCAAGCTCTGCAGTGGACCACTAAGTTGCCTGTTTCTTCATCAACGCCACTGAGTCTTGGTCACCCTAGCCTCATGCCAATCTTTTGAGACAGGCCATGAAGTCATAGAATTGACAATACATGCTTGCTATTTTCTCAAGCATAGCCTTGGTAGATAACACCATTGAATTAGAGTTTAAAAATGATTTCTTGTAATCAGTTTTTTTTTGAGGGATTATTTGCATGTGCCCAATTATTCATGATCATGCATAAATTATATGTATTTTTATATAATTTATGCATGAAATTTATTGATTTTAATGTTAAAATACCCATGGTTGATGATTTTTTTGTTGTTTTTGTATTCAAGAAGCTTTTGGTGCAAATTTCATCCAAATCAAGTGCAATTCAGGCATCTTATAGTTATTTCAAAGTAGTTGGAGCAAAGATCCAGAGTCAAGATCCATAGGATGCTGTCAATCCTAGATGCTCCAATTTCAAATTCAGCTGTGCAAAGGTTAAAAAATCTAAAATAAAACTTCATAAGGGGGCACCACCTTGGAATTGTTATGAAATAATGGTATTTGTAGTGTAGTTTTAGAAATAAATATTACTTTTGAGTGTTTTTGAAAATAGGAATGTTAGAAGTGTTTTTAAGAATTTAGAAACTAATAAAGTTAGCATAATAAATAGGTTAGAAAACCTAAGTAAAAGTTGATTTTTTTCTTAGGAGCTGCTGCCTCCCTCCCCCCTCTTTCCTCTTCTTTTTTCCCAACGTGGGGAACTCTCTTCCTCTTTCTTTTTCTCTTTTCTTTTCTTCTTTTTTCTTCTCTACGTGAGTTTCATGTGCAACAACCAAGAGCTTAACGTGGCATCACTCCTCACTTTGTGGGCAACCTCTGGGATGCAACATCATTATAGGAGAGATCCGTTCTTTTCTCAACCTAATCCAAAATCAAGAACCGCCGTCTGTAAGTTCCTTCTTCTACCCCTTCTTTAAATTTTTAGGGTTTCTTGCATATAGATCAAATTTTGTTTTATTCTTACATATTTAGATATACTCTCTGTGATTTTTGTGTATTAGGATTGTTTAGGATCGCTTAGACTTATTATTTTAAATTTAAAATTTTTATTTTGGCCGAAAAAGTTTTTTCTTTATCGATCAGATTTTTTGTGGCAGACCTGAATTTTCTAGTTTGATAAAAAGATTGTTTCAGTCGATCCGGAAGGAGTTTAAGGCTAAAATTTTAGTATGTATTAGTTGTACGTGTCTAGAGTATTTCCTCCAAATTTCAGTTCGACCTGACCAGGGATTGAAATTTTACGACTATTTTATCGAATCTGTTTTTTTGATCTTACAAAAATCCGACTTCTGGTTTTAGTTGCAGCGATTTTTAGAAATTAATTTTATTTTTATTCTTTTTGTAATTAAGTGTCTTGGAGTGTATTTTGTGAGTTTTTGGTGTCTTAGTTGAGTTACTTTGTATGTGTTAAGTGTTGGTTTTCGTCAGAAAATCAGAACCTAAAATAAGGTTTTGAGTGCTTAAGTTAAGTCTAGTTGAGTCTTTGTTGGGTTACTAACATAGTATAGAAATAGTTTTGTCTTTTGTGTTTCCGTTTTATGCGATTGCAAGTGGTGGCGTTGATGAGCACTAAGGTGGATAAGGTGGTTGAAGTGAAGGCACTAAAGTTCGTTGCACACGGGTTGAAAAAAGCTAGCTCAAGATTATATTTGAAGTTTTTATTTTCTTGTTTTTATAGTTAGGGCATTAGGCCATTTTTATTATTTCTGGGTTATAATTTTTATTGCCGCTCGTGCTTTTGTAATAGGTTTTGTGCGCATTTGCTTGCACACTCTTTTTTATTTTTGAGGCAATAAAGTGTGATTTATTTGAAATACTTGTTGTTATCCCGTTCTCTGTAGTTTGACTTGGACTTCACCACTTTTATGTGAGCCGGTTATTTAAATTTGATGTGCAATTTACACTTGATTCTCATTGAAAATATCTTTTAGAATAGCTTTTAAAAAAAGTAATACTAATCCAAACAAGCAGGATAAACAAGAAATAAAACTCTTAGCTTTCCTTCTTTATGCATCCAAACATTCTATAAAGAATGAGAGGGCATGTTTGGTAGAGTATGGTCGGTTGCTAAACTGGATCACTATTTTAATCTTACTATTCAGGGGACTCTGCAAAGTATAAAAGCCAGAACTCATCAATTACCCTACTAGCTATCTACTGCATGTCATTGAATTCCATGCAAAAGAAGCAAGGGATTCACAAGTCTGATCTATGATGAAGAGCAAACACCATAAGTGGTACCTCCTGTCTGTTGTAATTTTGTATGAGCTTGCATACAATTTTTTTCAAAGGAATCCATGGATAATCTAATGAATAAATTCTATTTTGTTTATGAACAATTTGGTACTATTGGATTCAATTTTGACTTGTACAAGATTATATTGGAGGACTAATGAGCCCATTTGACATGTGAAAACCCAAGTTTAGAATTTTTCATGTGTGTTGCAGGAGGCTCCATTGTCTCTCTTTGGTTAGACATTTCGGTGTGCGAAGAGCAACTAGCCCTATGAACAAACGATGGTTAGCAACCACACTCACTGGTGACCTTTGGCCTGGAGTTGGCTAAATGAACTTTGGTTTTGAACAATTACGTGTCTACTATTGGTCCATACGTTCATGTACTGGGTAAGCAAGGACTTTTTCTAATATTCATGTACTGGGTAAGCAAGTTTTTATAAATCATGTTTTTGGAACAGATTCCTAAAAACTATAATTATTGAACATTATTTTAGTATCTCCAAAATCTCAACAATTTTATTTTAAAGGAGTCTTAATTTTATTAATTAATATTATTTAATAAAAAATTAGCTAGGTTTTGAAAAGTGTGGTTGAAGATAAGGCCAAGTGGGACTCTATGTCTTAATGAAAGAAAGGGTCTCCAACATTATAAATAGGGGTTTCACATTAAAAGTCCTTTTAGATAGCCTAGTGCAATTGAGCCTAGAGGCAAACCCAAAGTCCGACACCATTAGGTTTGCTCCCAAACCAAGGGTGGACACAAAAGCTTGATCTCGGTTCACTCCTTTACGGTGACTTAAGGTAAAAGTAGGTTTTTATCTTGTGTTTTATTTTTTTTAATTTTTTTCATTCTTATGTGGTGAAGCTCCTTTGGGTAGAAGGTAAGATCTTGCTATCTCTGCTCAATTTATTTTCTTTAAGCATGTTAGATGTCAATCTGCTGTTTTGGACGACGTCAATAAGGTTATTGTTTTTCTATGGCCAAACTACGTGAGGAATTTTTTTGGGGTGCCAACGGTTTTCAAGATAATTTGAATATTGCTTTCAATGATACGCTCAAACTAAAATCATAAGAAACATAAATAAATAAATAAATAAATAAATAATTTTGAATATTATTTTATAGGTTATTGATCGATCCTAACATAGCACTATTTTCCAACACTGTCATCGTATTTTAAAGGAGCTGTGCTGAACATGTCACCCGGATACTTAATTTATTCTTGTGTTGTGTCATCTTTTATATATATATATATATATATATATATATATATATATATATATATATATATATATATATATATATATATATATATATATATATATATATATATATATTTTAAAGTCAAGCTAGGGTTAGGCAGACCCCTAGCTACCAGATATCTCTTAAGCCCCATGTGGGAGAGGGATTCGAGTGTGAGTCTTCAGCTTGGCACAGGACCCCGCTTACCACATGGGATACCACCTATATATTATTAATAATGGAGAACTACACAAGAAAGGTGTGTCTCGTGTCCTTTTAATCGTGTCCTTGTGACATGTGTGCCGAAATTTAACCATGTGTGCACATGCAAACATGCATATACTTACTGTGAACACGATGTTGTAGCCTCGTCTGAGCACATTGGCTACAAACATGAGCCTCCTCCACATCATCTTAAGATAATCTTCAGTCATGAAGATTTTTTCACCAGAGAAGTCGACGCCGTCGGTGATGAGTTTGTAACAGTGCAGGTGAAGCTCTTGGCATTTGTTGAAGGCAGCTTGGTCAAGGGTAACAATGAGCAGGTGCTGGACCAAATGCTGGGTGCCCTCACCGTGCTGGAAACTCTGGAGGAAGAGCTCAAGCATGTTGTTGTTTTCTGCATATGCTTTGTTTATTACTGTCAGTATAAGAGTCTTATTTTCCATGGACACTCTTTGTAGTACATCATCCAGTCCTGCATCCTGATCCACGGGCATCCAAATCACATGAAAATTAACTTAAAATGATTGGTTATGAGTAATTACTTGCTAAGCATAATCGTCCTAGATGAGTTAATATATGATGTATCTATAATTTAAAGAGGGTAACAGTAATGAAGCAGTTTAGTGCATGCACACAATTATTTATACATGTTACAAACCACCATAATGTCTAGAGGTACACTAAGGGTCCGTTTGGTTATGTTTTTGAAAAGTGAAAATACTTTCAAAAGAAATTCACTTTTAAAATCTAATGATACCTACACTTTCTAAAATCTCACTTTTAGAGTTTTGTGTCAACTCACTTTTAATGAAACTTCCGTACCAAAAAAAAGTTTTGGATTTGGTTGCTTTTGGGTATTGTCCAAATGAGATTCATTTTTCTAAATCTCACTTAATTTTAAATCACATGAGATGCAACCAACATACCTTGATTTACATAGATCTACTTAGCAAAAGTAAACACTAAGCTTTAGATCATGTAATGTGTCATATTTAATATGTTCATGTGTTAGGGCTGGGTCTAGCAGGGCCCTATGGGTTGTTTTTAAACCACCCTCATCTTCACTAATTGTAAACCATTTATTTTTCACTATCTTGATACCTATTGGTTTGTTGCTTATGACTAAACCTGCTAACACAATAAATAGACCATGCTAAACACATCTGGGTTAAATCCAACATTTTGTGGTTAGGTCCACACAAACAAGAGTGCTGCTATAAAATATCCGGGTTGGCGACCACAAAAAATTTCTCATGCGTGTGATCAAATTGGGCAATATTTTTTGTACCATTTTATCTAGTGAGCAACTGTGACCATTCAGATGCGATCTTGAAAGCTAGGAAACAGCCTTGGGTCGAGTTAATTTTTGGATGTGTACATAGAATTTTAGAAGGAACCTAAAGATCAAAGGTCTCAAATTTTCTAGGTTACAAAATCCTATCTATGCATCAACAAAAGTTTGAATCAAGGACAAGTTTCACCAAATAAGATGGTACAAATGATGTTACCCAATTTGATCCTTGTACAAACGCACAAGCACATACATGCACACACATGGAGTCGTCTACAACTAAAATTGACTTGGAAACTCATAACCTCAGGTTGTTCAAATACAATTTGATACCATAGACGTGTTCAACATGGGCCATTAGCCTTGAATTGTGTTTGTTGATGGAAAAATATGTTTTTTAGATAATGAGATTTTGATGCATTTAATAACAAAAACTGGAAAAAAAAAGTATAAATATAAGAGCTAGCCCCATTGCACATGCAATCAACCCTTGTAAGCTTGTGTAAGCCTAAGATAAGTCACTAGAATGTGAACTTGAAATATGAGAACAAACATGTGAACTGTGATTTTCATAGATTTTTTGTTTTTTTTTTTTCTCTCTTAAATCTAACCATACAGATGTGATCTATATGCTTGGTTTTATAAGGACCAGCTCTTGAATCTTTCGATTAGGATGCATAAACATGATTTTTTAAGGCTTTAAACTTATTAACTCATAATCTTCATAAATATTCAAACATCCAAAAAATATTATCCTTTTCATCGAAAATGCCTGATCCAATAGTTCATTCCAGCAAATTCAGACTGCCGAACATATCTGCATGGTTGGATTTGAAAAAAAAAAAAAGTGTTAAAATTGGTCAGTTCGCATCGTAGCTATCATGTTTCTAGTTCTCATATTCTAGTGACTTTACAAAAGTGAAGATAAATATTTAAATCATGGTAATGTCATATCACGATTAAACCTACTACTATCATAATGTTCGAACAATGCCAAACAGGTGAAAAGGTTAGATCTGGCATTTGATTGGCTAGAGGGGTCGCCCAAAGAAAGGAGAAACCTTACCCACACAACGTCACACCCAAGATCTTGGCAGCCTCACATCAAATGTGTCACTGGCGACTTCAGAAACTCGGTTACAACTAGGACTGCTAAACAAACCGAGCAGCTCACGGCTCGGCTCGGTTTGGCTTGTCACGAACTCGTTCATGATTAGCGAGCTAAGCCACAAACAGCTAGTTTAGCTTAGACAAAATTGAGCCGGAATACAGGGTGTTTAGTTCAGCTCGGCTCGGGAGAGCTGGTATAACTAATATATATTTTAAGTGTAATATATAAAACATGAATACATAAAATATATACAAAATGAGAAGTGTAAGAAAATATACACATAAAATATGAGTTATTAAGTATAATGTATACAAAATAATATATTTTAAGTGTAATATATAAAAATATATGTTCCATGTATAAATTACACCAGCAGTTTGTGCTTGGCTCGTCTCATTCAAGGATGAGCCGAGAGTGTGGCTCACTAAACATGAACACGAGCCGAGCCCATGAGCTCAATCCGCTGGTAAACGAGCTGAGCCCGGACATGCCCTGTTTGGTTCGTTCAGTACCTTAGATGAACGGCCTCTACAGTTTTCAAAATGAATGTCTGAAAACAGAGTCCAATTATGGTGTTTCGGATGTCGTTCATCGCCATGGATGAATGACACCAAGGTGACCTCTGATGGGTAAACCCATCAGAGGTTGATCACAATCCATGAGGTGAGGCTTAAATTGTACCCATGTCCCTGTTCGGAGTGAGTTGGCAACTAGTCCACAAGGGTTTTGCAAACCTGGCTAGATGGGTCCATGTTGCAAGCTGAAGGATGTCTAGAGTTCGAAACCTGAAATGTGAGTCCCTTGCAATAAGGCCAGAGTGGCAGGCTTTCTGGTGGGTGAAGGATAAGGAGAATAACCATAAGGCTGACAATGGGTCAGGATTATCTCGGGTACCCAAGCTAAACCCAACCCAAGCAACAGGTGGATCGGGTTTGGGCCATGATTTTTGTTTGATGCTCCACTCGAACCGAATGACGTGAGTGTTGTATATATTTTATGTAAAAAATAAATAAATACCCTTTAAATTATGTATATTCAAGATTAAGATTTCATTTTCTTGACCCAACATAATCTGAACATGAGCGCTGGATACTTGGGCGGGTTTGGGTGCAACCTGATGGGTTGAGTACCCGACCATCGACGGCCCTGCATAACTCCTGCAAATGATCTAGTTTAAAATCAAAATCTTGTTTAAAATTAGAATTTCAGCATGATTATGCCATGCAGGATCACATGGAACCAACATGCTCATAGGTTTGGTATTATCTACCAGAAAAGGAACAGAGGAATGAAAGGAACAATATAATGAAGTCATGCAACGCACATTCTTGTAGGTGATCTTTGTGAAGATATGTTAGTAGTACTATGCACAGTAATGCTATATATATATATATATATATATATATATATATATATAGAGAGAGAGAGAGAGAGAGAGAGAGAGAGAGAGAGAGAGAGAGAGAGAGAGAGGTTCTTCTGCAATGGAGGTCAGCTATTTGCATTAAGATAATGTATATCTGAACCCAGGTTAGATTCAAGCCAGATATATACTGTTGGGTAAGGATGCAAAAGGATCGAATCCGGAACAGCTAAATACACGAGTCGGATCAAGATTGGGTTGGAAAAGCCAAAACTCACAAAACTCAAATACTAAATCCGATCCATTTGCATCCTTATTGTTGGGTGTAGTTGAATCTGGAGCAGCCTCATGTAAACATCACTTTCAGATAAGAATGGGGTCTAGGTCTAGCTTATGATTGGCTCACAAAGAGAAAGGGTGTAGCCTTAATGAGCCAACCTCGAACAATCCAAGCTCGGCTCGTTTACCAGCATAGCAACCTCTTCATTGGGGGGGATTTTTGGGTTGAGAGAGAGAGAGAGAGAGAGAGAGAGAGAGAGAGAGAGAGAGAGAGAGGAGGGGGTACATAAAAGATCAGGGTGAGCACTAGGGGTGTGAACGGGTAGGGTTGATTCAAACCCAGGTGAAATCCGGTCTACTATAAGCAAAACCATACCCAAATCCGATAAGAACTACATGAATGATCAAACCCAGACCATACCCAGTAAAATCATTTTTTATCAGTTTTATATTGAAAATTGCAGGTCTTAATCGAAACTTGGGTCAGGTCTGAGTCTGGTAAAATTTCACAAACTATACTCAGGTCCATGAATTAATCGCACCTTTGGGCCAGGTCTTAATCGGGTCTTTTTATTTATCACCATACCCGGATCCTATTGATTTGGTTTGGGTAGGGTCCGGATAAACCAGGGCCATTAACACCCTTAGTGGGCACTGCCACCCTGGTCCTTCTTTCATGGGTCAGGGTGGGCACTGCCCACCCCTGACCTGAACCCCTTTATTAAAGTGTTTTTGGGTCAAGGTGGCCCCTAGCTATCAGTTATACAACCATACCATTGGGTTTTGAACCTGCAAGGTCCCAACATAAGGTGACGTGCACTAGCTGCTCCTGCCAGACAAGGAGAGCCCCCATTGGCGAGACTAGGACAGACTTAGGTAAGCAAAGAGTCACAACTCACAATACACCCAATGGTTTCGTGTTTCTGTGATTCCACGAAGTCTAAGCTTGGTTAGCTTCCAGTGAAGTCTCAATGGAATAAGGGTCCACGGACCATGTGCATATGTTTATATTATGATTTAAGCTCAAGTGGGTCCAGGTTGGACCAACAATTATATACCCTATTTGGCCCATCCCATCTGGCAGGATATGCCCTCTTCTCCTTCTTGGAATATGCAGTCGCCTACTTGGTTTGGTAAAATGGTTTCTTTGTAGTCTACGTCTCTGTAGAAAAAAACTCTTTTCTTAACAAAACTCTGTAGAAATTGCAGATAAAGGGGACACGACACGTGATCAAGTTGAAGTCGAAGTATCCCTGTGATGCAGGTCCCAAGCGTCGTTAATTCAAACTTAATCATGATCACGATTCACAAACTCCAGCATTGCTACTATCTGGCTGCAGTATGGGTTCCCACAATTTTACATTTGCATTTCAGTTAAGCGAATTTTCAGTCACATAAAAAAACAAACAATTTTTTTATTGAGCTTTGAATCGAGTAAGCTGCTTCGTTTGGGTGACACCCAAAACCAAGTTTACTCTTAAAACTTGGTTAGATGGTTGTTTGAGTGCCAACAAGCCAAGTTAGTAATTAAAAAGCTTGTTTTTTTTTTTTTTTGAAAATTGGATTAAAACCCAGTTTTTTTCATCCTCACCATAAAGTTTTACAAGAATCAATTTACAAAGTTCTTACCTAAAAACACAAAAGACCAAATTCAAGTTTAGTTGAGTTTCTTTTAAGATCAAGTCACAAAATCCAAAGTTTATGGACTGCAAGGCACCCTACGGTGCCCGGACAAAGGAAAAAAAAGAAAGAGAAAGAGTAACGCAAATTCTTTTTCTTTTTTATAACCGGGGGAATTAAAACAGTGTTGTTCGCCAAGTTCACTGGTGTAAAAACCCCCCTTGCCCACCAACCGAGTACAACACGCCGGCTAAGGATGCACACCTGTTGGTTTTGAACTCGTGACATCCCTTCCATTTGGCGATGTTCATAAGTTGCCCCTACCTGATTACATGATTCTTGCAAGAGAGAATTAAAAAGAAGCTTTTTTTTTATAGGCAAGCTGGGGTTAGGCAGACCCCTACCTGTTGGTTTTGAACTCGTGACATCCCCCTATGTTCATAAGTTGCCCCTACCTGGTAAGTAGAGCTGGGTATATGTATATACAAAACATGATCCTTGCAAGAGATAATTAAAAAGAACTAAAAAAAGCTTTTCTTTTTTATAGGCAAGCTGGGGTTAGGCAGACCCCTACCTGTTGGTTTTGAACTCGTGACATCCCCTCAATTTGGCGATGTTCATAAGTTGCCCCTATCTGATAAGTAGAGCCATTGCAGGCATATATATATATATATATATATATATATATATATATATATATATATATATATATATATATATATATATATATATATATATATATATATATATATATATATATATATATACAAAACACGATCCTTGCAAGAGATAATTAAAAAGAATGAAAAAAAAAGTTTTTTTTTTATAGGCAAGCTGGAGTTATTCAGACCTCTACCAGTTATACAACCATACCATCGGGATTCAAACTGGCAACTTCCAGATTGATGGAGAAAAGAAAAAGAAAAAGAAAAAGAAAAAGAAAAAGAAAAAGAAAAGAAGAAGCTTTCAGGACAAGTATCTTGCTGAATCGTTTGATAAGTTGAAAAGATAAAAGCTCAGAGTCATCAACCGAAGAGAAGAAAAAGCAAGAGAAGAGTACCTCTGTATATGATGAATCTTGAAAAGAGTGGAAAAAGCTCCATCCCTCCTGATTGTCTCCAAAAAAATAAAAGAGCCCCAGAATCACAAGAGTCCCCGAAAGCAGCAGGCTCACTTGCACCAACAAAGTTTTCTTGCAGCCAACACTGGCAAACCTCAGCCAACTGTTGAGATTCTGGCCACCGGAATCTTCCATGGCAGACTGGACAATGGATTGCTTGTACCTTGTTCAAGAATGCAAATGAGAGTTGGGTTGTTTTCTTTTATTTATAAATAAAAGGAGAGAAGCTGTATGAAAAAGACTGAGTGGCGAAACGCATCGGGTGATGTATGATGTATGACGGCATCCAACTTACATTAAATCCTAACCATCCAATTTTCACCTCGATGTGAACTGATCCCAGCCATTCAGATGCATCACTAGAATCAACGTAGTTTCTTTAACATCATATCGACAGGATGCTTCTTGAAGGGTGTCAGTCATAAACCAAGTTGGTGTTGGATAATATTGAAAGCTACGTCACGGGGGTCCATGTAACATTTCCATCCATGTTTATAAAAGTGAAAAAATTGGCTAAAAGTCAAGAAAATGCCAATTTAAAGTTCTCACTGCCTACGTACGATAGTCTCAACCATACTTCTTTTTTTAATGGGATTGATATTTGAAACTAATGAAGGTAACTATTGGGCTACTACAACCTAATCTGGTCCTGGCTAATATGGTTCAGAGAAACCTCAAGGGTTTTACCAACAGGAGGCCAGCCAATCTGTAGTCGGTCATGGGAGACTTTTTTCTTTGGATCATCAAAAAAAAAAAAAATTGAATGATTAACTGAGGTGGTTGACATAGTGGGGTGGGGCGGCCTTCACTGCTAGACGGGCAGTCAAGGTTCGATTGTCGTAAGCATAGCCTCTCTGCGCAAGCCAATGCGTAGCATAAGCCCCGGAGGCAGGGGTCCTAGTCTTGAAGTTTTATGCTGCTAGCACGAAGACAGTAGATATGGCAGGCTGAGCCAGCGCGACCAGGTCTTTTTGCCAGGTGAGGTTTCTTCAGGTTATAAAAAAAAAAAAAAAAGGAATACCAAATCTAGATCCAACTAGTACTAAGTAGCTAACAGTGTACATTTTTATATAAAATTGGATTTTAATGTCAGATTTGAGACACATATAAAACCACTAAAAGCAATCTCAAACCCAATTTGGATTTGGTCAGACACCCAAACTAAGTCCAAACACATCCCTACTTTGAACCATATACTAGTCAAGGTTTTCCTCAAGCTAATTTTGACCAACACTCGGTTAGGAAAAGTAAAAATCTGCCGGGAAAATCAGTCCAAAGTTTTCCCAATGTTCCGTACCCAATTGCTGCTGGATGCCAGCCAACGTGAACCTGGATGACAGGTTTCCAAATGGTACGTTGATCTCTTAAATAGGTTGGTTATATAGTTATACGTACTGGTCCTACCCAGTTTGGAGCATCGCCTAGGATCGGATCTGCGTCAGGAACCGGCTTAAGCAACCATATTTTATGTGTTCATGGTGCATTTCACAATTAAATATGCTGTTTAGATGCCTAAAAACCCGTAATTGCATGCCAATAATATTTGGACTTTAGATCGAAGACCGGTCCATATGGATAAATGTAATATGGGTTCTTATCCAAAGCACAACATTTAGTGTAATGGGGCACGGAAGCACCTCATTGACAGTTTATTTGAAAATGTGAATGATTAAGAGGAACTAATCCAACGAGTAATTGCATCATACATTTCACTAGAGAGGGACTTTTCCTTCTGACGGGCCCATGGCCCTGGAACTGGAAGCAGGTAAGCCTTAACTTTTAAATAAAGTTTTGCAACTGGCCAATCAACACGAGTTCATGGTCATTTATTAGCCTTTGTCGTTATGCTTTTATATAAAATATGTAAACTTGTATGAACCAAAATTTTCATAGGTTTTTTCTTACTTTTTTCTAAAATTTTACCCAATGTGATCTAGATGCATGGTTTTATATAAACAGACTCTTGGATAGTCCGCTTACGATGTATAAGAAGGATCTTTTAAAGCTTCAAAATCAGTGACTTAAAACTTTTGTAAATATGCAAGCATAAAAAATTGTATTTCTTGATCCAATTACGATGATCCAATAGTCGATTCCAAGCAAATGATGCATTTGCTGGATTAGATTTACAAAAAATAAAAATCTTGCTTCATACCCGTTTATATATTTTGCTAGTTTACATATTCTAGTTTTCTTATATATATATATATATATATATATATATATATATATATATATATATATATGATTCCTCGCGAGTACTTACTACCACATACTAGAAAGTCATAGTTATTAGTTGCATCTTAGCAATCAGACCTTATAATTGTATTCAACAAAGTTTATTTGATAGGAATCATGCTTTGAATAATGTTTTTTAGACATAAAATAGGATTTTTTTTCAGTCATGAAATTTTGGTACATTGTTTGTATTCTATAATTGCATGATCCAAAACTTGCTTTCTACTAAATAATGTTTGTAGGTCATATCCATACCATATGGTCTGTTTAACAAAAAAAGTTCAAAAAAATTTAAATTCTAAAGCTTTTATTAGGTGAGAATACCTTCTTGAGGAACACCTATATATATATATATATATATATATATATATATATATATATATATATATATATATATATATATATATAGAGAGAGAGAGAGAGAGAGAGAGAGAGAGAGAGAGAGAGTAATGGGTCCACGCTAAACCCATTTGGTGCTAAACTCTGTGCTAAATGGGTTTTTTCGAGCTTTTTTCATTTTGTTTTAAAATTCTGATGTGATCTATAGGGATGGCAGTGGACTTGGGGTCAACGGGGCTCCGCCCCTCCTCACCCCGTTTGGACCGGAGATGAAGTGCATGAAACAGGGATGGAGGCGGGGATGAAGGTTAAAATCTATCCCCATGCGGGGATGAACTTACTCTTTTCCTCGCCCCGACCCATCCCCATCCCAATCCCCGCCCCGCCCCATCCCCAATCCGTTAAGGGATGACTATAGACTAAGAGGAAATGGGGCCCCGCCCCGCCTCACCCCCGTTTGGATCGGGGATGAAGGACATGAAACGGGGATGGAGGCGGCGATGGAGGTTAAAATCCATCCACTACAAGAAATTTGTGGATTAGCGATAGGTGTAATCCATCGCTAATCTGTCATTAAAAAGTTTAGCGACGGACTATCGACGAATAACTTTTATCGCAATTTCTTAGCCGCTAATTAGTGACAAAACATATATGTCGCTACTTTCGTCGCTAATTTGTGATGGATTAGTGAATGCCATGATTCGTCGCAAGGCCATCGCTAATCCACAAAGATTTGGTTTTATGACAGATACACATCCATCGCTAATTTCGTCGCTATTGTAGCGACGAATTTACGACGGATTACAATCCATCGCAAAACATCGATCGATTCAGTTTTGTGACAGATAAATATCCATCCCTAATCCATCGCTAAATTGGAGGCCAATACTAATTAGCGACGGATATTATCCATCGCTGATCTATCACAAAAATTTTAAAAAAATAAAAAAAATGTTTGAAATATAAATATCGAGAAAAATATTCTCGTTATACAATTTCTATATCCTGTGTATAAAAAATAAAGTACACATAAAAAATACATATAAAAAGCAGCTGAAACAATTTATCGATCCACTATAATCTTCGTCAAGTTCTAATTATTTACAAGTGAACATTTACAAAGAGTTTCTTTTAAAACAACAAGAAGGTACAACAAATTCAACACATGAATCTAATCATTGCCAAGATTCTGAGCATCATCTTCTTCATTGTCTCAATCTGCCCCTTCATCTATGCCTCTATCAGCTCCTCTACGCTGATTATCTCCAGCATCCTAAAAGAGAAAAGAAAGGTTAGTATTGATGAACAAAATATAATAAAATAATTTATATGCAATGCACCTAATCTAAGACAATCAAAGTAACATGAATGAATTACATATAGACTAGCTAGCAATAAAGTGAAGGACATTAACAGAATTCAGCTATGTGTTCTAAGGCTGACAGAAAAAATTTCATAGTGATTCAATCATGCAGATATGTATTCTAAGGTTGTCAAAAAAATATCATAGTGATTCAAACATGCATATATGTGTTATAAGGTTGTCAAATAAATGCCTTATGTATCACAATCATACTTATATGTGTTTTAATGTTGTCAAAAAACTCTCATAGTGATTCAATTATGCATATATGTTTTCTAAGGTTGTCAAAAAACTTTCATAGTGATTCAAGCATGCATATATGTGTTCTAAAACAGTCAAACAATTTCATAGTGATGAAATCATGCGTATATATGTGTCATAAGGCACTCAAAAAACTTTTATATTGATGAAATCATGCTTATATGTGTTCTAATATTGTAAAAAAACTTTTATAGTGATTAAATCATGCATATATGTGTTATAAGGAAGTCAAAAACTTTCATAGTGATGAAATCATGATTATATGTGTTCTAATATTGTCAAAAAACTCTCGTAGTGCTTCAAGCATGCATATTTGTGTTCTAAGGTTGTCAAAAACTTTTATAGTGATGAAATCATGCTTATATGTGTTCTAATGTTGTCAAAAAACTCTCATAGTGATTCAATCAAGCATATATGTGTTCAAAGGTTGTAAAAAAACTTTCATAATGATTCAATCATGCATATATGTTTTCTAATGTTGTCAAAAAACTTTCATAGTGATTTAATCATGCATATATGTGTTATAAGGTAGTCGAAAACTTTCATAGTAATGAAATCATGCTTATATGTATTATAATGTTGTCAAAAAGTTCTCATAGTGCTTCAAGCATACATATATGTGTTTAAAGGTTGTCAAAAACTTTTATAGTGATGAAATAATTCATATATGTGTTATAAGGCAGACAAAAAACTTTCATAGTGATGGAATCATGCTTATATGTGTTCTAATGTTGTGAAAAAACTTTCATAGTGATTCAATCATGCATATATGTGTTATAAGGCAGTCGAAAACTTTCATAGTGATGAAATCATGCTTATATGTGTTCTAATATTGTCAAAAAACTCTTGTAGTGCTTCAAGCATCCATATTTATTTTCTAAGGTTGTCAAAAACTTTTATAGTGATGAAATCATGCTTATATGTGTTCTAATGTTGTCAAAAAACTCTCATAGTGCTTCAAGCATGCATATATGTGTTCAAAGGTTGTAAAAAACTTTCATAGTGATGAAATCATGCATATATGTGTTATAAGCCAGTAAAAAAACTTTCATAGTGATGGAATCATTCTTATATGTGTTCTAATATTGTGGAAAAACTTTCATAGTGATTCAATCATGCATATATGTGTTATAAGGCAATCAAAAACTTTCATAGTGATGAAATCATGCTTATATGTGTTCTAATGTTGTCAAAAAACTCTCATAGTACTTTAAGCATGCATATTTGTGTTTTAAGGTTGTCAAAAACTTTCATAGTGATGAAATCATGCTTATATGTGTTCTAATGTTGTCAAAAAACTCTCATAGTGATTCAATTATGCATATATGTGTTCAAAGGTTGTCAAAAAACTTTTATAGTGATTCAATCATGTATATATGTATTCTAATATTGTCAAAAAACTCTCATAGTGATTCAATCATGCATATATGTGTTCTAAGGCAATTAAACAATTTCATAGTGATGAAATCATGCTTATATATATATGTTCTAATTCTGTTAAAAAACTTTCATAGTGATTCAATCATGCATATATGTGTTATAAGACAGTCAAAAACTTTCATAGTGATGAAATCATGCATATATGTGTTCTAATGTTGTCAAAAAACTTTCATAGTGATTCAATCATGCATATATGTATTATAAGGCAGTAAAAAACTTTCATAGTGATGAAATCATGCTCATATGTGATGAAATCATGCATATACTAGCTTGAAATCTAACGACATGAAACAAATGACATGAAACTTTCATACCTGACAGGTAGTTGCAGACAAAGTTTCGCTGTCCCGAAAAAAGCTGCACAACTCATTACAGACAACGTCAAAAATTGCTTCATGTAAATAGTCACGCATTGTGTCCTTAACAAGCTGGCGAACACCATCCCAAGAATTAGTCAGGTCAATCGGACTCTTAGAGTTGATGTTGGTGGGAGAACTCTGAGAGCTCTGGCTGGAGGAGGCAACGTCTGGTGTGGTGTTCATATTACTCCCAAACCCGAGCACACGACCCTTTTTGGGTTCACCGGTTGCAGTCACCCATGCTGCATGATCAAAAGGCGGATGCTGAATGGAGTCATCGCCATATCGCTCTACCATCTGCTGCTCGTATGACTCCTACAAAGTAACAATTATAGTATGGATTAATAATTAAGAATTACAATATTCATGATAACTTGTATATTACAATGTTTATTAATACAATAAATACATACCGTTGTCGTTCTTGCCTTCTCTGATACGAACTCTCTCGTGCTCTAACATTTATGTGTTTCAACAAACACATCTTTGTAAGGCATAATGCCTCATTTTTTTGCTTCCTACGAGGTTAAATGATAAAAAAAATATTAAAAAGTATGCAACAATACTTATAAATTTGACAATATATATTGATGAGTTACAATTTTCTTCAGGTGGCTCCCAAAAGTCTTAGATACACCTATGTGTAGATGGGCATCAGGCATCTTCGCTCAGTTTTGTGGAACCTTTGCTGAGTGAGTTTGAAATTCATGTCCCGCCCACTTGTCGCACATTGCATCCCAAAAATCTGACCTAATAGTAGGAAGGTCATGGCCCTTTCACTGTAGTGAATCATCTATCCCACCAGATGCTTTTATTGTTGCAGTCTTTATATTGTGCAGCATGTCTACAAATCGACTGACAACCACCTTCTTCCGCACTCGTCTCACGTTCTGCTCCTCCATCGCAGTCGCGAAGCGATTTGAAGCCTACAAATAATTTCAAGCAGTTAGTAGACATGGCTATAACAAAAAATTAAATATGAAACCCATTAACTATGATAAACAATTGTATACCATGAATGAGGACCATAATCTGTCTAACATCTCCTTCGGGTACTCTTTTCATTGAGCGATCAGTCCTGGTAGATGTTGAACTAGTGACTGTCTAATCTCTCGTATTACTTTTTGTGGCTCGAACCTTGCGTTGCACATGAATTGGTACACATTAACTATTGATATACACTATTTATAAGATAAGTATTAGATAAGTGAAAATGAAATACTTACGGTCGATTATCGATATACACTATTTGAATGAGTCATCGTATGTCAGGCTGAGAAGACCCTGCATCCAGCGTTGTCTTGTGACGTGTATGAATAGCTGGTGTAGGTGGGTCATGTGCAAGCGAAATATCATCTATAGAAAAATGAGTTAGAAATTCACACAATACACATTTAAACTAATCAAGTATACAATTAGTTAAATGATATACCTATCAAAGCAGCCCGTGAAGATGAAGGCTGAGTCTGGCTACCACTGGGTACTCGACCACTGTGACCTCCATGAACCATATTCTAACAAATAAAAATTTTATTTGGATTAGTTACACAACTCTATGTCTTCATGGATACATAATCAAATCGAAAATAACTTCATTCAATACATTCAAATCATTGAAATACATTCAAATTATTCAAATCATTCATATCAAAAATTGTAATACATTAAAACATAAGATATGACATCACTTGCTAATTGATCATGCATATAATTCAGGGTTTATTAACATTTAAATATGCATGATTTTATAAAATAATGTTTCAAAAACCCAATTTTATGTTAGTTTTCGAGTAAATGTGCTAAAATGATTTAAAAATAGAAAATGCATGAAAAATAGTTTTATTCTACATTTTTATACATATTTTAGTTTTTGTTATATTCATAGTAGTTTAGTTTTAGTTTTCAATTAAAAATAAAATAAAAAAATAGAGAAAATAGTTTTTAAAATCATTTTAAATGTTTGTTTTTTTTAGAAAAGAAGAAAAAATTAGTAGAATAATTTTTATTTTCCTTATAAATGAAATAAAGTTTGTTTATAACTTTTTGAAAAAAAAAAATTTTAATAAACCGGTTTACACGGTTTGGTTTTTGAATTTTAAAAACTAAAAAAAATAATAATAGCAAACCGGCTGGAACCGGTTTGCATTTTTTTTAAAACTGAAAAAATCGGTTTCAAACCGGTTCCAGCCGGTTTGGGGTTTTAAAACCCACGAAGAAAAAAAAATTCATTGGCCTCCTCCATTCACGCCCAAACCTTCCTCTTTCCCCTCTTTCCCTCTCTTTCCCTCTTTTCTCACCATCTTCCACTAACACCGGTGGCTATTCCCTTCCCTACCTTCCCTTTCTCCCTCTTTCTCTGTCAAATCCGGCAACCGGCGGTGGTGGAACTTCCTTCCGACGACGGCGGCAGTGGTGGAGGTCGCCAGCTTCTTCCCTCAGGTTCACGGTGCGGTGAGTGCTGAGTCTTTCTCTTCTTCTTCTTCTACTTCTTCTTCAGAACTTCCTCTTCTTTTTCATTTCTATTTCTTCATCCGTTTCTTCTTCTGCAGCTTCTTCTTTTTCCACTTCTTCTTCCGATCTCTTCCTCTTCTTCTTCTTCTTCTTTTTCTTCCTCCGATCTTCAGCATTTTTTTCTTCCAATTGTTTTTCTTCTTTCGATTTTGATTTCTTCTTCAGTTTCTTCTTCTTCTGCAGCTTCTTCTTTACGTTCTTGATGTTTCGGTAAAACGGATATAAAAAGAAAAAAAAAACTGAAAGAAAGAAATAAAAAAAAACTATCGATCCTTGTTGTTTCTAATTTTTTTAGTTGTCTATTCGATTGATTCATTTGTAATTTTGTTTACTATAATCTTTTCTATTTGATAGTTCGGTAGTTCCCTGTTTTGATTTTCTGAATTACTGATTTTATTTTTTATTTTTTTTCTTTTGTTTTCTGTGTGTGTATGAATTACCGATTCATTAGTTTCTTGTCTTTTCATTTTCTTTCACTTCGTAATTCTGATTTTCTGTGTGTAGTTAGTAATTCTGAATGTTTTGATCTTTGCCTTTCTGATTTTTATTTTTACTTTGATTCATTAGTTGTTTTGATTTGATTTTTTTTTTCTTTAGCATAAATCTGTTTTTCATTTTATTTCTTGATTGCTGTCAATGTTTTCTATTTCTGTTTTCAATTACAAATGTTCATGTTTTCAATTTAGTAATGTTGTGTTGCTTTCATTCCACGCATAAATTCTTATTTTGTTTCCATTTCTTTTACTTACTTGTTCATGTATTTTGTGTTTGCTTAATTCTGTAGTCTTTTTAATTTCTGGTTTATTCAGTTAAGTTTTTCCTGTTGTTAACATTCATGTCATGTTTTTCATTTAATGTTTTTAACCAATTCAACTCCTGTTTTTCAATACAGTTTAGTTTTCATATTCAAGTTCTTGTTATTTTTACATTCTGATGTTTTGATTTTTCTTGTTAAGTAAACTGTTAGTTAAGTACCTGTAATCAATTAGTTAGATTTCTTTCATATTTCTAGCATGTAATTAGTATTTTTTTAGTATAATTCTACTTCTATCTTTGGTACTGCTCGTGTTCCTTTGAATTGTGCAGGATAGCACAGGAGTGGAGTGAAAGCGATTACGTGACACGAAGTACGAAGAATAAAGTCTTTTTACTTTTTAGTTTAGATTTAGGAATTTAAGTGGGTTTGTAAATATTGCACTTTACGCCCTCTGCGAAGGGTATTCATTTGTTGTAATAGTTAGTTGTTTTTACCTTTTCTGAACATTTTTACATTTCAATAATTCGGCAATAAAGAATAGTTTAGATCTGTGTACTTGAATACGAAATATTCCCGTTCCCTGAGTTCGACCCGGTCTCATCCACTAGTGAGAACCGGTTTTTATTATTTGATGTCTGGTTTTCACATGCTTTTCATATAAAAATCTTTTCAAAATTTACAACGATTGCAAAAAGACATCACTAATCATAGATAACTTATCCTTAACTTACAATACAATTGGATCGGTTACCCAACTCTAAAAGATTGCAATACATTCAAACATAAGGTATGTATTACAAGATGTATTTCACTAGCTCTAGTATGCTTCCTCATCACTTGTTTGACTTTCATATTCTTCTTCCTCCTCTTTCGCTTCCTTTTCTTTTTCTTCTTCTTAATTGAGCGCCCATCCACTTGATATATCATTTGGATCACATTCTTTCATACGTGTGCCATCGAACAATGGAGATATGCCATGCATGTCATGTGCGACATCGTGACCATAAAAGAAGTCATACATATCATCTGATTGATAGTAATCACCATCTTTAACAATCTTGTCTTCCTGTAACTGATCATACTCGGGGTATAGTTTAGACTTCACCTTGCAAACTGCCCACCATTCATTTCTATCTGAATTCCTTGTATTCGGATATGAAGTATAGTAAACTTGTTGAGCTTGCGAGACTAATATGAATTGTTCATATGTTTCAAACCTTGATTTATGATTTACCTGTACAATGCTTGAGGCTTTGTCGACTCTTGTTGTTGTGGGATCAAACCAATGACACTTGAGTAAAGTTACTCTATTATTTATGCCTAAGTAAGTCAACTCTATTATTTCTTATATAACACCATAGTAGTCATGTTCATTTTCACCGTAGTTGCTACCCTTGACACACACGCCATTATTCATCGTTGACTTGTTTACACCGTAGTCTTTTGTATGGAATCGATAACCATTTACAATGTACCTGTTGTAACATTGCACAACTTTGGTCAGACCATTTTGTAAATCACATATTCCTTAGTCATTAACATCACCTCGTGCTACCATTGCCTCTTGTCTTTGGCTTGAGCCGAGGATGCCCACAAGATGAACATGATTTGCTATTTTCTTGATCTTTGAAATACAACATGCAGTGATTTGGACAAGTATCTATCTTTTGATACCCCATACCTAAAGTGTTGACTATAACCTTTGCACGATAAAAATTTTGTAGCAATTTCTCATCTTTGGGCAACATAGTCTTCACAATAGAGCACAGACGGTCAAAATATGATTGACTCAAATTATACTCGAACTTCAAATTCATTAGTTGAAGAACTGCAAACAAGATAGTGTGACTCTCGCAACCATTCCAAAGTGGCTCATGAACATCTCTAAGTAAATCATAAAATCTATTAGCTGCATCGTTTGCTGCTTCTTCCTCTACCCCAATTGATACATCACTAGAACCCATAGCAGAACCCAGTTCTGGTCCTGCGGCATCAAATATCAAATCCACATATGGATTATTGTACACCACATCTACACGTGCATCAAAATTGTTTCAAAATTCTTCATCATGAAGCGTTCAATTCTGATAATCACTCAGAAAACCCTTCCTGTATAGGTGATGTCTAATGTCATGAGGTTCTACAAATCAATTGTTCTTACACATCGTGCAAGGGCACCTGATCCTACCTGTGGCATCCACTGTACTGACACTTGCCATTGCAAATTCAATAAAATTGTCAACACCATCCCTATATTCAAGCGATACCCCATTGTCAACTATCCTACGATACATCCATTCACGGTTTGCAGTCATTTTGGGCGATGGATGTTACAGATATTATCCTAACCAGTTAAAAGAGAATCATAAGAATGCTATGATGAAAAAAATATCTAATTTATCATGCATTCATGGTGAATATAATGATTTGATATCTCTCTCTCTCTCTCTCACACACACACACACACACACACACATATATATATATATATATATATATATATATATGATGTCATTCAATCACAAGAACTATGATGCATTCATTGATAACTTAATATTTTCATGTGCAAAACCATTTATTTGAAACATGTTTGAAGCATTGATAACTTATCATTCATTTTCGTGTACAAACCCATTTATAACACGATACATTCATTTAAAGCATGTTTTCATGATACAATTTCACATGAAAGGCATAATCAAATTGAAAATAACTTCAAGCAAGCATGGATACAATCACATCAAACATTGCAATACATTCAAATCATTCATATCAAAATAATGTCTAACATGTACCTGCAACAAACACACTTTAATATCCCGCTAACTATTATCATGACTAGCATGAAATCCGAACTCCAAAAATAAGAGCACTTCTATTTTCATACATTAAAATCATGCTTAACATGATCTCCAAACTCCATCAAAGCAGTCATAGATATCCACAACTAAGTAAGTTGCAAACAGAAAAATGTTGTATCCAAGAAAATAAATAACATGTGATGTGCTTGCATCACTTACTCACCACATGTATTTACCTGATTTGCATGCTATTGCCTTTACATTTTTTTCTTATTTCTTTTTGCATTGTATTTTTAGCCGCATGCGATACTTAGCACTAAGCATCGCATAAATAGCTTAGTTATGCACCTGCAAAGCACATTTATATACGATCGCGGGTCGGCTGCGAAGCGAGGCTACTAGAACAAGAGACGATAAGGTCACCGATGTGGGTCAGTTGCCAGACTGAGCCCAGCCCTAACCTCGATCGAGAGGGAGGTGGGCTCGACTACCTGGTTGAGCCCGACCCCATCAGAACAGAGAGAGAAAGCAGAGAGAAGGGAGAGCCCAAAGGAGAGGGGGTGGGGCGACACCGGGCCACCTGCCAGACCCTTCCTGCACACAGAGAGAAGGAGGAAGGCATGACAGGGAGACTGTCGACCTCCCATTGGCCCTCTGATAACCAACAGAAGGGGGAGGGTGCCGCAGGGGTCACCAACCCCCTGCCGACTATCCGGCAAACCACAATAGAGAGAGGGACACGACAGAGGGGGGGGGGGGGGGGATGGAAGCATCGGCCACCTGTCGGCCCTCCAACGAGCACAGAGGGAGAGGGAGGGCGCGACGGTTGCTGTCGGCTTCGTGTCGTCTTCCCAGCAACATAACAGAAAGAGCAGGAGGGCGAGGCAGGGGGCGTCGACCTTCTGTCGACCTCCCAACGACATAACAGAGGAAGAGGCAGGGCGCGGCAGGGGGTCGTCGGCCTCCGTCCGACTTCCCGATGAGCCCAAAGAGATAGGGGAGTGAGGGAGGGTGCGACAGGGGCCGTGGGCCTCCTGGCGGTCTCCCGTCGAGACAACGAAGAGAGGGAAGAGAGGGAGAAGAACCAGAAGACGGGGGAGAGGAGGAGAAGAGAGAGGTGCGGCAGGGGGCCGACGGCATCCTGCCGGCCTTCCGACAACAGAAGAAGAAGAAGAGAAGAGGGGAAAGAGTGTACCTGGGAGAGGATGGGCGATAGTCGGTGTGGCCGGAGAGGGAGGCGGTCACCGAAAGGGGGAGAAAGTCGTCAGAGAGAGAGGCGGTCGCTGGAAGGGGGAGAAGGGAGGGCGAGCAATGGGGCGAGAGAAATGGATGAATGAAACAGAAAGAGAAAAGAAGGGGGGCTCACATTATGGTTTTACGGAAAATTTAGTGACAGCCAAATTCTGTCGCAAACGTCATCACAAATTTGTGACGGAATAGCGACAAAAAAATAGTGTCGCTCATCTGTCGCAAAGTAGCGGCGGAGTGTGAGACAAAATTCTTCCGTCGCTAATCCGTCGCAAATTTGTGACGGGCTTTGCGACAAAATTTTTTCGTCTCAAATTCCGCAACTAATTCCAATTTTAAGGACGGATAGTTTTCTCTCGCTAATCTATCGCAACTTTGCGACGAATTATTTCCGTCGTAACTTTGCGACGGATTATTTCCATCACAAATTTCTGTAGCTAAATAACGTTTTTCTTGTAGTGATCCCCATGCGGGGATGGAGGTTTGGATTTTGAAACAGAGCAGGGGTAGAGACCTTGTTTCCTGCCCCCGCCCCGGTCCACTGCCATCCCTAGTGATCTATGTATTTGATTTTATAAGACTTGAAGCGTTCGATTTCAATTCATGGGTGGGTTTTTATGAAGTTCACAAAATCAAGAGTCCAAAATCTTTATAAATTTTTTAGGCTCAAAATATCATTTTTTTAAAATAAAAAACACATGATCCAGGTGTGGATCCTTAGTAAGTCGACCATGCCCAACACATTTATGGGGCCGAAACTGCATAAAAAGCAGCAGAGAAGCCTGAAAAGCCCATTTAGCACACCGTTTAACACCAAATGGATTTAGCAAGGACCAATTACTCTCTCTCTCTCTCTCTCTCTATATATATATATATATATATATATATATATGAAAAGTGGTAGCAGCTTAATCCACAAGTGCTTAAACAAACACTACAAGAAAATTGCTAATTAGCGACGGATAGTAGCGACGGCATTTTTCCGTCGCCAATTAGCGACGGCTTAGCGACCGTCACTAATCCGTCGCTACGTTTCGGGATATTCGCAGATGTAGCGATGGAAAATGGTCCGTCGCTAAGTAGCGACGGCTTAGCGACAGACCAGTTTTGTCGCAACAACATGCTGCGGTTAGCGACGGATGGGGCGACGGTATTTTTCCATCGCTACTTAGCGACGCCGTGAGCGACAAACATATTCCGTCGCTAAGGAGTTGTATATATTTGCGTCAGCTTAGCGACGGAATAATTCCGTCGCCAATCCGTCGCTAATTTTCGCGTAAATCTGATCAGAACCCTTTTCCCTCTTTTCCTGTTTCCTCTCTCCCGCCCTCCCTACGCAGCCCGACGCCTTCCGTCGCCCCGTCACCTGCCGCCCCGCGTTCCGCCCGAGCTGTCGCCTCGCCGGAGACAGGTTCGCCCGCCCTACGCGTTTCAAGAAGGGGATAACCCCCCTGCCTTTCCGGCATGGGGGGTCGACCCCCTGCCGGAAAGGCCGGGGGTTTAACCCCCTGCCGTGCTTTCCGGCATGAAGGGTTGACCCCCTGCCGTGCCGGAAAGGCAGGGGGGTTGACCCCCTGCCGTGCCGTAAAGGGATGACGGCACGGTAGGGGGTTTAAACCCCCCTGCCTTTCCGGCAGGGGGTCGACCCCCCGTGCCTTTACGGCAGAGGGTTTAACCCCCTTCCCTGCCGGAAACGCAAATGGGTTAACCCCTGCGTTTAACCCACCTGCGTTTCCAGCAGGTCGACCCCGGCAGGGGGGTTGACCCCCTGCCGAAAAGGCAAGGGGTTAACCCCCGTGCCGTGCCAGAAAGGCAGGGGGGTCGACCCCCTGCCGTGTCGTTGCCGTAAAGGGATGACAGCACGACAGGGGGTTTAAACCCCCTGCCTTTCCGGCAGGGGGTCGACCCCCCATGCCTTTACGGCACGGCAGGGGGTTTAACCCCCTGCGTTTTCTGCAGGGGGGGTCGACCCCCTACCTGAAACGCAGGTGGTTTAACCCCTGCGTTTCCAGCAGGGGTTAAACCCTCTGCCATAAAGGCAGGGGGTTTAACCCTCTTCCGTGCCGGAAACGCAGGGGTTTAACCCTTGTGTTTCCGGCATTGGGGGTCGACCCCCTGCCTTTCCGGCAGGGGGTTAACCCCATGTCGGAACAGGCTGGGGGTTAACCCCTTGCGTTTCCGACAGGGGGTCGACCCCCCTGCCTTTCCGGCAGGTCGACCCCGGCAGGGGGTCGACTCACTGGCGAAAAGGCTGGGGGTCAGTTAACCCCCTATGTTCCGTAAGGGGGTCGACCCTCTACCGGAACAGCAGGGGAGTCGACCCCTTGCCGGAACAACTTCCTTTTTTTGTGGCAAGTTTTTTTTAAAACTGCATTTTTTTGTGCAGATTTTTCAACGGAACCAACTCGTGCTCAGCCACCTGTGGTAAGTAAATGACAAAAATAATGCAAATCGGGTAAATACCCGTGGTGAGTAAGTGATGCAAGCGTATCACATGTTATTTAATTTATTAGATGTAACACTTTATTGTTCACACACTCACTTAGTTGTTGATATTTAGGGTTGCTTTGTTGGAGTTCGGAGATCATGCTGAGCATGATTTTAATGTAGGAATATGGAAGTGTTCTTATTTTTGGAGTACGGAGTCCATGCTAAGCATGGTAGTAGTTAGTGAGATATTGAAGTGTGTTTGCTGCAGGTACATGTTTGCCATTTGTTTGATATGAATGATTATGATGTATTGCAATGTTTGATGTAATTGTATCCATGTTTGCATGTAGTTACTTTCAATTTGATTTTGACTTCCATGTGAAATTTTATAATAAAAGCATGCTTCAAATGATTGTATCGTGTCATTAATAGTTTGCACATGAAAATATTAAGTTATCAATGCATGCATCAAAATTCTTGTTATTGTTTGACATAGTATATTGCATGATAAATTTGATATTTTCTTCATCGTAGCATTCTGATTGTTTTTTTTTAATTCGTTAGGATACTATTCGTAACATCATACGACAGAATGACTGCAAACCGTGAATGGATGTACCGTAGGATAGTGGACAATGAGTTATTGCATGAATATATGGATGGTGTTGACAGTTTTATTGAATTTGCAACTGCAAGTGTCAGTATAGTAGATCCCACAGGTCGGATTAGGTGTCCCTGCAAGATTTGTAAGAATAATCGATTTGTAGAACCTCATGGCGTTAGACATCACCTATACAGGAAGGGTTTTGTGAGTGATTATCAGAACTGGATGTTTCATGGAGAAGAATTTAGAAACGATTTTGATGCACGGGTGAATGTGGTGCACGATAATCCATATGCGAATTTGATATTTGATGCCGCAGGAACAGAACTGGGTTCTGCTATGAGTTCTAGTGATGTAAGAACTGCCATAGATGAAGAATCACTAAACGATACAGCTAGTAGATTTTATGATTTACTTAGAGATGCTGATGAGCCACTTTGGAACGGTTGTGAGAGTCACACTATCTTGTCTGCAGTTCTTCAACTAATGAATTTGAAGTCCGAGTATAATTTGAGTCAATCATGTTTTGACTGTTTGTGCATGATTGTGAAGAGTATGTTGCCTAAAGATGAGAAATTACCACAAAATTTCTATCGTGCGAAAGTTATGGTCAACGCTCTAGGTATGGGTTACAAAAAGATTGATGTTTGTCCAAATCACTGCATGTTGTATTTCAAGGAGCAGGAAAACGACATATCATGCCCGTCATGTGGGCATCCTCGGTTCAAGCCAAAGACAAGAGGCAATGGTAGCACGAGATCAAAGGAAGTTTCATACAAGTCGCTCCACTACTTTCCTATCACTCCTATATTGCAGCGATTGTATATGTCTTCAAGGACAGCTAAACACATGAGATGGCATACAAATAAAGTTCGACAGTTATATGGGTTGAAGAGCCATGATTGTCATATCTTTATGCAACGATTGATACCCCTAGCATTCCATGATATGTTAGACAAACCTATATGGGAGGTATTGTCTGAGTTGAGCGGATTTTTCAGAACATTGTGCGCATCGGAGGTCGTTGTATCAGATGTAAAGAATCTCGAGGACTCTGTCATCACTACTGTTTGTCTGTTAGAAAAGATATTTCCGCCAGCATTTTTCGATGTTATGGAACATTTGATCATACATCTGCCATATGAACTGAGGGTTGGTGGCCCTGTGCAATATCGATGGATGTACCCATTTGAAAGGTATATGTTTTTTTATATTTGTCTCTTTAATGACAAATATTTAAAATTTGAAATATATATTCTTGTCAGATGCATGTTCGACCTAAAAAAAAGGTTCGTAATAAAGCAAGAGTAGAAGGCTCTATTTGTGAGGCATACACTTTAGAAGAGATTTCAAATTTCTCATCTATGTACTTCGAACCTCATATTCCAACACGTTACACATGCCCGCCCCGTAACGATGATGGAGAACAAGTAACTGTAGCTGACAAGCTGTCGATATTTCAACCACTTGGGCATGCATTTGGTAGTTGCCGATCAAGGCTATTGACAGATCGAGAGCAAGATGCAGCACACATCTATATTCTTTTTAATTGCTCAGCGATCGACCCATACATCGAGTAAGTATATGTATATGCAACTCAATTATAAATCCTTTTATGTTCTATATGTGGATACATGGCTCGGTAATATAAGTATTTGTGGTTTGCAGACGATTTGATCTGGAGTTGCAAAGCGAAGTTTCACATCTCACTGATGCAGAAGTACAAAAAGAACGTGAAACTAAGTTTGTGGAGTGGTTGAAACAGTTGGTAAAGAAACTAACATAAATTTTGTACTTATAAACAACACTAAGTTACTTAATTGATCGTGATCACAATAATTGTTTATGTCTGTGCGTAGGTTCGCCATGGTGATGTTAAAGATCAAGGAATATGTGATTTAGAAAATGGTCCGACCAAAGTTGTGCAATGCTACAACGAGTATATCGTAAATGGTTATCGATTCTATACAAAAGACTACGGTATAAACAAATCAACGATAAATAGTGCGTGTGTGTCAAGGGTAGCAGCTACGGTGAAAATGAACATGATTACTACGGTGTTATAGAGGAAATAATGGAGTTGACTTACTTAGGCATGAATAACAGGGTTACGATATTCAAGTGTCATTGGTTTGATCCAACTGCAACAAGACTCGACAAAGCTTCAGGCATTGTGGAGGTGAATCATAAATCCAGGTTTGGAACATATGAACCATTCATATTAGCCTCGCAAGCTCAACAAGTTTATTATATTTCATATCCGAGTATAAAAAAGTCAGATAGAAATGAATGGTGAGCAGTTTGCAAAGTGAAATCCAAACTATACCCCGAGTATGATCAGTTACAGAAAGATGAGTTAGCTGAAGACAGTGATTACTATCAATCAGATGATGTCTATGACTTCGCTTATGGTCACGATGTTGCGCATGATATGCATGTCATATCTCCATTGGCCGATGAAACATTCATAGAGGAATGTGATCCAAATGATGTACCAAGTGGATGGGCAAACAATGAAGAAGAAGAAGAAGAAGAAAGTCAAACTAGTGACGAGGAAGAATTCTCAAGCTAGTGAGCAAAATCTTATACTACAAACCTCTATTTAAATGCATTGTAATACTTGATGTGAGTTGTATTGCAATACTTGGTGTGAATGATTAAAATTTTATTTGAATGTATTGTAATACTTGATACGAATGATTCAAATGCATTGTAATACTTGATGTGAATGATTTCAATTATCTGAATGTATTATAATTTATGCAACGAATGATTTGAATTAGTGCAATACTTGATGTGAATGATTTGAATTATTTGAATACATTGCAATGCTTGATGTGAATGACTTGAATGCATTGTAATACTTGATGTGAATTATTTGAATATATTGTATGACATATGTTATTTGTTAGAATATGGTTCGTGGAGGTTATAGTGGTCGCTCATCCAGTTGTAGCCAGGCTCAGCCTTCATCTTCACGGGCTCCTGTGATAGGTATATCATATAACTAATTGGATGCTTGATTAGTTCAAATACGCATTTTGAGAATTTCTAATGTATTTTTTTACAGATGATGTTGCGCCTGTACACGACCCACCTACACCAGTTGATCACACAAGTCAACAGCCAACACAGGAAGCAGAGTCTTCTCAGGCTGGCACAAGAAGACTCATTCGAATAGTGTATATCGATAATCGACCGTAAGTATTTTGTTTTCAATTATTGCATATCTTTTAAATATTTTATATTAATATTTACTGTGTAACAATTCATGTGCAGCACGAGGTTTGAGCCACAAGAAGTAGTACGGGAGATTAGGAATTCACTTCTTCAACATCTACCAAGACCAGTTGCTCAATGGAAAGAGTACCCAAAGGAGGTGTTAGACAGATTGTGGTCCTCATTCATGGTATACAGTTGTTCCTCATAGTTAATGTGTTTCATAGTTAATTTATTTAAGCAATGTCTACTAACTTTCTGAAAATATTTGTAGGCTTCGAATCGCTTTGCAACTACGGTGGAAGAAAATGATGCAAGGAAGGTGTGGCGGAAGGTGGCTGCCAATCGATTTGCAGACATGCTGCACACTATGAAGACTGCAGCAAAAAAAGCATCTGACGTAGTAGATGATCCATTACTGTGGAAGGGCCATGGTCCTATTACTATCAGGAGAGATTACTGGGATGAAATGTGCGATAAGTGGGTGGGAGATGCATTTAGAAATCGCTCTGCGAAGGCTGCACAAAATCGATCGAAGATGCCCGAAGCCCATCTACACACAGGTGGATCTAAGACATTTGGGAGCCACTTAAAGAAAATGGTAACTCATCAATATATAATATTAATTTTATAAGTATTGTTGCAAACTTGTGTACTAAATCTTTTGTCATTTAACTTCGCAGACAGCAGAAAAAGGAGGCAGTGTACCATATAAAGATGTGTTTGTAGAAACACATAAACGGAAGACCACGGGAGTCTTCGTATCAGAGAAGGCGAGAACGACAACGGTATGTATTAATTCTATTAATAATCATTGCAATATATATGCAAGTTATCATAATGTTATCATTAATTATTAATGAATACTTTAAACATTATTTTGTAGGAGGCATATGAGCAACAAATGGTAGAGCGATATGGCGATGACGCTACTCAGCATCCATCATTTGATCCTACAGCATGAGTGACTGCAGCAGGTGAACCCAAAAAAGGTCGCGTGTTCGGGTTTGGGAGTAATATGAACACTTCACCAGTTATTGGTTCTTTCAGTTATGGCTCACCGACTTCTTGCACCGACATAAGCTCCAAGCAGCCGACTATTCTTTCCGGTGATGATATACGCGAGATCATTAATGAATCACTGAATAACTACTTCCAATACACCGTCGCCCCCTTTCTCCGAAATGAGATCAAGGCCGCTGTTCAGGATAGGGGATCTTTGATTGCAGGTCCCTCTCAGGTATAATCACATATTCAGTTTTTTGTCTGCCTTAGAACACATATGAGCATAATCGAATCACATATATAACTTTTTGCCTGCCTAAGAACACATATGAGCATGTTATAATCACATATTCAGTTTTTTGACTGCCTTAGAGCACATATGAGCATGCTATAATAACACATAGAGTTTTTTTATTGCATTAGAGCACATATGAGCATGCTATAATCACATATAAAGTTTTTTTGTCTGCCTAAGAACACATATGAGCATGATAGAATCACATATAAAGTTTTTTTGACTGCATTAGAACACATATGAGCATGCTAGAATCACATATATAGTTTTTTGACTGCCTAAGAACACATATGAGCATATTATAATCACATATTCAGTTTTTTTGACTGCCTTAGCACACATATGAGCATGCTATAATAACATATAGAGTTTTTTTACTGCCTTAGAACACATATGAACATGCTATATATCATTTATGATAGAATCACATATAAATTTTTTTGCTTTGCCTGCCTTAGAGCACATATGAGCATGCTATAATCACATATTCAATTTTTTGACTGCCTTAGCACACATACGAGCATGATCGAATCACATATATAGTTTTTTGCCTGCCTTAAAGCACATCTGAGCATAGTAGAATCACATATAGAGTTTTTCTAGATGCCTTAGAACACATATGAATATGCTATAATCACATATTCAATTTTTTGACTGCCTTAGCACACATATGAGCATGATAGAATCACATATATATATATAACTTTTTGTCTGCCTTAGAGCACATATGAGCATGATAGAATCACATATAAAGTTTTTTTGACTGCATTAGAACACATATGAGCATGCTATAATCACATATTCAGTTTTTTGACTGCCTAAGAACACATATGAGCATGTTATAATCACATATTCAGTTTTTTGACTGCCTTAGAGCACATATGAGCATGCTATAATCACATATTCAATTTTTTGACTGCCTTAGCACACATACGAGCATGATCGAATCACATATATAGTTTTTTGCCTGCCTTAAAGCACATCTGAGCATGGTAGAATCACATATAGAGTTTTTCTAGATGCCTTAGAACACATATGAACATGCTATAATCACATATTCAATTTTTTGACTGCCTTAGCACACATATGAGCATGATAGAATCACATATATATATATATATATAACTGTTTGTCTGCCTTAGAGCACATATGAGCATGATAGAATCACATATAAAGTTTTTTTGACTGCATTAGAACACATATGAGCATGCTATAATCACATATTCAGTTTTTTGACTACCTAAGAACACATATGAGCATGTTATAATCACATATTCAGTTTTTTGACTGCCTTAGAGCACATATGAGCATGCTATAATAACATATAAAGTTTTTTAATTGCATTAGAGCACATATGAGCATGCTATAATCACATATAAAGTTTTTTTGCCTGCCTAAGAACACATATGAGCATGATAGAATCACATATAAAGTTTTTTTGACTGCATTAGAACAATATGAGCATGCTATAATCACATATTCAGTTTTTTGACTGCCTAAGAACAGATATGAGCATATTATAATCACATATTCAGTTTTTTGACTGCCTTAGCACACATATGAGCATGCTATAATAACATATAGAGTTTTTTTACTGCCTTAGAACACATATGAACATGCTATATATCATTTATGATAGAATCACATATAAAATTTTTTGCTTTGCCTGCCTTAGAGCACATATGAGCATGCTATATTCACATATTCAATTTTTTGACTGCCTTAGCACACATACGAGCATGATCGAATCACATATATAGTTTTTTGCCTGCCTTAAAGCACATCTGAGCATGGTAGAATCACATATAGAGTTTTTCTAGATGCCTTAGAACACATATGAACATGCTATAATCACATATTCAATTTTTTGACTGCCTTAGCACACATATGAGCATGATAGAATCACATATATATAACTTTTTGTCTGCCTTAGAACACATATGAGCATGATAGAATCACATATAGAGTTTTTTTATTGCCTTAGATCACACATGAGCACATGATAGAATCACATATAGTGTGTAATTTATTTTATTATATTTTGTTTATCAATACTGACTGTTCTTTTCTTGTGTAGGCTGCTAGCGATAATCAGCGTAGTGGAGCTGAAGGGACAGATAAAGACAATGAACAAGAAGACGCACAAAATCTTGGCGATGATTAGAGGACTGTGTTGAAGAAGTTCTATTTTTTTTATGTTTCCTAATTGTAATTGTTGAATTGTAAATAATTAAACTTCTTAATTTTAAGGTGGAACGATTAATTGTTGTAGATTCTTGTTATATGAAATTTTTTGTGTGGTTTGTTTTTTATTTACAGGAAATATAAATTGTACAGGAAATAGAAATTGCTCGGTATTTAATTTTCAAATAAATTTTTTTTTAATTTTTTTTCGTGTTTGCGACGGAACCATCCGTCGCTATTCATATTAATCTAGCGACGCCATAGCGACGGAAGTAAATCCGTTGCCAAGCCGTGGTCGCCGTTTAGTACCGGCGGATTGGCGACGGAATATAGCGCTCGTTATTCCGTCGCAAGTAGCGACGGACCTGGCGACGGAATAATTCCGTCGCCAGTTAGCGTCGAAATATTCTCGACGTAAGCATATTGTCGCCTCGTTGTCGCTAATCCGTCGCTAACCATGTTAGCGACGGATTAGCGACGGAATGTGATCGTCGCTAATCTACTGCTTTGTTGTAGTGAAAATGCATGAGCAATAAACGTAGGGCCACTGAGGTGTACACCCAGCTTCCATCTTGCGGCAACTCAACTTGGTGATCTTCACAAGTCACCACCACCGGCAAAGCCCTTGTGGGCTCCAATTCCAGTGGGAATGCCATTTTACGTGATTTTGAAGCGTGTTATATAATTATAAATAAATTCAAGTCATACTTTTCTTCTTGGGTTCAAATATCGACTTTAATGGATTTCTCAAATGTCCAAAAAGAATTTGGTAGCTAACTACTCCCACTTGATTTTTAAAAAGCGTAGACTTCTCTTATCCTTCATCATACTATTGATTCTTTTTCAATGTCCCACTCATGCATCCTCGTCAGGGCTACACCCATCAAAACAGTGAACAAGCTCATTGTGAGTCGTTCATTTTAAACGGTTCTGATGCCGTCCATCCGGAAACACCTACAACATGAAAAAAAATGTAAGGCCCATCCAAGTGATGAGCATCTCATTCGTACAGGTTTTGGATACAGTTCATCTTGAGATCAACGGCATCCAAAAGTGCTCTGACCTGATCCCATCTAAAAAATATGTGATGGGCTCACATAAAAAAAAAAAATCATCTTTCCTGTCAAAATGGGATCGTGTCTCTAGTTATGGGAAAGCACTTTCCCTCTTGAATGTCACTTCCAAGGAAAAGCAACTTCCCTTGCTTGGGGTGTAACAAACACCCCAAAGGGTGCGCTTCAATTCAGGGTCAAGAATTCTCAATGGGGTCAGCTGTGAATTATTATGATTTACTAGGAAAACTAAAAAGTTGTCAGCTCTATCTTCAGGAATTATGATTACAACTTGTAGAGATGTTAAAATTGAGTGTTTGGATTTAAATTTGGCCAAACTACTATGGGTGTGGTGGTTTAAGAAAATGACATTGAGAAAGTTCCTTGTGAAAATGAGAAAGAAGGTGAAATAGACCTCTCTTTTGTATTTGTACTCAAAGTTGGATTTGCAACTATTGTAGGTGGTGGAGGCTGATTCAAATAATTGATGGCTTCTACTTTTCCACCCCCCCCCCCCCCCCCCCTCTGCTCTTACCTCCCAAACAGTCATTGGTGCATTATTGATTTTTGTGCGTAACTCAGATGTCAATTTACAATTGCATGAAAATTCATAATTAGTTGTATTTTATATTGACTTCACTTTATCTGCAGACCTAGGCATGCAGCGACCTGCTTGACAGCCATTTATCCTGGCATTTATCGAGATGAGTGTAGTGTTCATCTTGAAAAAATGTTTGCATACTAAGCATGTAGCACCTCTGCACAATAAAACGAGCTCTTTTATATTTCCTGTGTCTAAAACACACACACACACAGAGAGAGAGAGAGAGAGAGAGAGAGAGAGAGAGAGAGAGAGAGAGAGAGAGATTTGATTATATGTTTTTATTTCATGCTTAATACCATAATTTGTTGTCCTGAGGCAGGGCCATCAAACAAGGAATCCAGTTATAATGACTGAAAACTATAATAATTTTTATTTGAATTTATAACTCGAAGAAACTGCACTCGGCATAAAGACCTGATCTCACTGGCTCAGCCTGCCATACTTATGGTCGTCATATGCCTACAGCGTAAAACTCAGAGGCTATAACCCCAGCCCCGAGGCCCACGCATTGGCTTGCGCAGAGGGTTTGTGGTTGTAAACGCTGAGTGAGATTGCTAATCTCACCCAGCCTTTGACAGGATCTGCTCTTCATGAAAATCGAACTTTGACTGCCTGTCTAGCAGCCAAGGCCCCACCCCACTACACCAACCCCCTTGGGGCGAAAATTATAATACCTTAAACAATCTCACCCAGCCTTTGACAGGATCCACTCTCCATGAAAATCGAACTTTGCCAGGCCGTCTAGCAGCCAAGGCCCCACCCCACTACACCAACCCCCCTTGGGGCTGAAATTACAGTACCTTGAAAAAAATGATAGTTTAATAGTGTAATGTTTCCAATTTCTGTTGCTAATATGTTGTGAGAGTTGCCTAGCAACTGTCAGGATGTCATGAGTTCCTGGGGGTTTATATTCATGAGTTCGAATCTCATGGACATCACCGAGCTAAAAGGATGTCATGAGTTCGAATCTCATGGGTGCACTTTTCTTGACGTGAGGCCGAAGCTGGATGTACTCTATGGTGGGCAAGGAGGACCTGGGGGTTTATATTCAAACTATAGTTGTAAGAAGATATCACATGATCTAACTGGTTAATTAGAAATGCTAATAAAGCATTGACTCCTGTGCACTTCAAAAAATGATGGATTGCATGAAGTTTCCTATTTGTATGAGTTCATGTGCTTGAGTTTCACGTTATACCAGCTGTTAATTTATCATTGTTAACACGCAAAAATAAAAGAATTCAATTCTACACTGTTTCCTTCGTCGTTTACCAGAGGACTTGGATTATAAAAGAAAGTTCAAATTTCCACCAGCTTGTTCATAGGAAAAAGGTCCGCTATCTCAATTTGACACATTAATCTTTCTTATACAAGAGGTCTTCTCACCAGATTTAGGAAAAAGATCCACTATCTCAATTTGACACATTAGTCTTTCTAATTATACAAAGAGGACTATTATATGTTTGGATACAATAGCTCAGTTCCCTTTCCGTGCAAAAAACCAAGAATTTGTAAGGGAAATGGTTCTTTTGCTTTTTTGGCTAATTTTCATATAGATAACGTATGGAAAAATTATATTTATCTGTCACAAATTTTTAACGTTTCAGATAACCACCTACCTTTTAAGAAATTGCTCAAATAACTGCCTAAGTTACTCTTTACATCATCTAACTTTAGTTAACTCTTTGACACTTTTAACCTTTTATTTTCTTTAAATTATTGAATGTCACTTTTGTATCTCTCCATTTTTGTAGCTGCAATTCAGGGCAAATAAGTAACTTAGTAAGGTAAAAAAAGTAACAGGCAGCCACTGAGCAATTTCTGAAAAAAGGCAGACAAGCATTTATCTTAAATATTTGAAAACTGAGGCTGGTAAATGTAAGTTTGACATATGCTGGCTGGCCATATGTAAATTGCTCTCTCTCTCTTGTGGCGGGTATGGTTGTTTTCAGCATGGTGGGTGATATGGACCCACAGAAACGATATCTTTTTCAGGGGCATCAAATTCAATTTTGGAAGGCTACGTCAGCGGGTTATGTTTGATGTGTATCTGACTCTTAAATTACATAGTAGAGATGGGGGTTTGGATCTACTTGTAACTCTGATGCTGTCTTACTCTTATGTTCCTCTCTCATCCAATATTCGGTTGGATGTATTTTGGTAATGTTGAATGATAAATGTTCTTCTTTCTCTCTCTCTCTATATATATATATAAAGAGAGAGAGAGAGAGAGAGAGAGTTGATGGATGGTCATCACAAAAAAATGCAAAAATTACATAAAAAACATGTTTTTTGAGCAAAAAGACCTTTACTAGTGCACTAAAAGCAGCAATAAAGGTCCTTAAAGGTCTGATACTTTTACTGGTACTTTTAGTGCGCCAGTAAAAGGTTTTCAATGTGATTTTTGTGTGTGCGCCAACTGTTCATCAATACGCGCGATGGACTGTCAGCATGCTTTAGCTCCAGCTTAACACCAAATGGGTTTAGCATGGATCCATGCCAATATATATTGTCCAATTTTTTCTTCAGCAGATACAGCTTCCTTAGCTCCAGTTGCAGGGCTTCCAAAAAAAAAGTAAAAATTGAAACTTTGTATATGATCCTTTTAGTATCAATGAGTTACAAATACAACTCTTTTCTTCCACAAAACAATGGAGGTCATTCATGGTCCTTGATCATCAAGGTTGGCCATCACACTACAAGCTAATGACATTAGGCCTAATCTTCCATGAATTGATGGAAGCCTTGTCTAGAGGCCACGACCCACTAGAGTTCACATGGTTGGTATACAGAACCTCTTCCACTCTTCAAGGGAGGCTCTCAAGTCTGTCAGCTTCGCCTTTATACTCTTACAGCAGTTTGCATGCATTGTGTCCTTGCTCTTCTGGCAAAACCCACCAAAGTAAAGAGTGTCTAGGAACCTAAATCTCAGGCCAAGTTGCTCAAAAAGGCCTTTAGATTTGAGCTTTGCTTGTGCATCTTGGTCATGCAAGGCCTGTGTAGTTCTTCCTGCTCTCATACCACATATTGTATAGTTTGATTGTCTTGTTGTTTGATCTCACAAAATATTAGTTGTTATCAGATAAATTGTTATCTACTGATAACAATTTATCATCTACATTTGAGGAATCTCGTTAAACGATTTATCATCTACATTAGAGGAAAGAAATCTCGTTAAACGATTTACCATCTACATTTGAGGAATCTCGTTAACTACATTTGGGCTTATCGTCATCCACATTTGAGGAGGCAGCCAACATAGGATAATGACTAGTCGGTTAGTTACCTACATTTGAGCAGAAAGGGTCAACCAAACAGTCGACTAATACAAGTATTTATGTGTACTCAACCTTTTGTAATCGACGTATCAAGAAAACCTTTAATCAGATTTTCATTTTGTATCTTTCTTCATCTCTTGAGCTTCCTTCATGGTATCAAAGCAGGGACTTTGATCTTGTGCACTTCTTTTTTTTTACCTTGCCAGATCTGCAGTTTGGTCATTGCATGATACCAAGTCTCCATGCCACTGTCGTAGCCACCTCTGCTGCCGTCTTCATGCCACCACTATTGGTGATTCCCGTCTTCTCATCATGGTAGACATCTTTCTTTTTGTTGATCGAAGATCAATTTCGTGTACAACATCTTTGAGTTGTTCTCAATGGCTTCTGATAGTGTCAACAATAGTGTTGGTTCATCTGAGAACACTCAAGAATTGACCGTCACTTTTTTTTTTCTCCATCACTCGGATAACCCAGAGATATCTTTAGTATCGCAATAGCTTATTGGAGCTTGATGTGGAGTAGAGCCATGGTTATGACACTAAGTGTCAAAAATAAATTGGGTTTCGTCAATGGATCGATCATGAAACATGAATCATCATCACCAAAATGGTTTCGTCAATGGATCGATCCTGGTTGCTCAACTTCATTCAAAAGAATCTAGCATCTAACATTATTTATGCTCAAATTGCAGTTGAGGTTTGGGCAGAGCTTCGTGAGAGGTTCTCTCAATTGAACACTCTCAGAATATATCAAATCTAACAAGAGATAATCAATCTCAAGCAAAGACAATCTTTAGTAACGGTATATTTCACCAAACTGAAGGGGTTATGGAATGAAATGTCCACGTACATTGAGATTCCGCTTTGATCATACGGGGCCATGAAGGTCATTCAAGAACTCAAACAACGAGAGAGGCTCATTCAATTTCTAATAGGACTTAATGACAGTTTTAGTGCTATCTGGAGTCAATTACTCCTCATGACACCCTTACCAAATATATCCAAGGCCTATTCATTGATCATTTAAGAAGAACGACAACATGACCTTTGTCTCACACCATCCCATGAACCAACTGCCACGGCAAACGATCGAGGCAATCAACCTCACATCGAAGATAGGCCAGGCACACCCCAAACCAAAATGTGAACATTGTGAGTGTTTGGGTCACATCAAAGCAAAATGCTATTACCTTCATGGTTTTTCTAACCGATCAAGGGGTTCTTTCAATGCTTGCTTCACTAGCCAGGCTAATGTTAATGTATGTTCCTCCACAACTGAACCCAAAAAACTAATTTTCAGTCATTCTCTTAATTTCCAAACTTACCCAAGAACAATATGATAAGATCATGGTCATTGTGAATCTAGGTAACAAAAACACATACTCAAACCATCAGTTTGTTTATTTGCATATCAATACTGGATTATAGATTCAGGGTTCATATATCATATTACAAATTCAATATCCAACCTTTCATCCCCGGTGCCAATTTTTTTCACCCATCGGCCTTCCTGATGGGACGTCTGCCCCTATCACTCACACTGGCAGTGTCAGATTGACATCAACAATTACTTTGCACAATGTCTTATATGTTCTTCATTTCAAATTCAACCTCATCTCAGTCAGTAAATTAATTCATGATTTGAAATATGACATTGTGTTTAAAGAAAATCATTGTGTTTTTTAGGACCCGCACTTGAAGATGACGATTGAAATGGGTAGGTTGCAAGGAAATATTTATATCCTTGAGAACAATGGTAACCATGCCTTGAATGCTCCATCTCCTTCCATTTGGCACCTTAGACTTGGACATTTATCAAATTCTTATTAATTCCAATAAAGTTAATGAAAAAAATTCTCATGAACATTGTTCCATTTGTTATAAGGCCAAACAAACTAGATTGTTGTTTTCTCATGAGACCATATCATCTTTCAAACTATTTGAATTACTACATTGTGACATATGGAGTGCATATCAAAGTCCTTCTATGTTAGGAACTCATTTCTTCTTAACCATAGTAGATGACTACAACAGAGACACATGGGTATATCTCATGAGGTACACTACAAGAAACCTGTGGATTAGCGATGACCTAAATCCGTCGCTAATCCATCGCTAAACAGCCTAGCAATGGATTAGCGTCAGGTTAGAGACGGATAGCTTTTATTATGAATTTTTTGATACTAAATTAGCGACAAAGTATATCTGTCGCCCATTCCGTCGCTAAGTAGTGACAAAATGTATCTATTGCCAGTTGCGATGGAATAACGAATGCCAACATCTGTCGCAAGGTCGTTGTTACTATACGACGATTTTGGTGTTGCGATGGATTTATAGTCGTCGCTAATCCGTCGCTACATTCAACACTAATAGTAATTAGCGACGGATATATCCGTCGCTAATCTATCGCTAATAAGGAAAAAAAATTAAAAAATATTTGAAAATTAATATCAAGAAAAAATTTCTCGTGATACAATTTATATTTTTTGTGAATAAAAAACAAAGTACACATCAAAATACATATAAAAGGAAACTAAAACAATTAATCGATCCATTGCAAAATTCGCAAGTTCTAATTATTTACAATTCAACATTCATATTTTTGAAACAAAAAGAAGGTAGAACAAATTCAACACATGAATCTAATCATCGCCAAGATTTTTTGCGTCATCTTGTTCATTGTCTTGATCTGTGCCTTCAGCTCCACTACACTGATTATCGCCAGCAACCTACATGAGAAAAGAAAGGTCAGTATTGATAAACAAAATATACTGAAATAAATTATACTCTATATGTGATTCTATCATGCTCATATGTGTTTTAAGGCAGTAAAAAAACTATATATGTGATTCTATCATGCTCATATGTGTTCTAAGGCAGTAAAAAAACTGTATATGTGATTCTATCATGCTCATATGTGTTCTTAAGGTAGTAAAAAAAACTTATATGTGATTCAATCATGCTCATATATGCTAAGGCAGTCAAAAAAATGTATATGTGATTCTACCATGCTCATATGTGTTCTAAGGCAGTAAAAAAACTTTATATGTGATTCTACCATGCTCATATATGTTCTAAAGACAGTAAAAAATTGTTCTTGTGATTCTATCATACTCATATATACGTGCTCTAAGGCAGTAAAAAAACTATATATATGATTCTATCATGCTCATATGTGTTCTAAGGCAAGCAAAAAACTGTATATGTGATTATATCATGCTCATATGTGTTTTAAGGCAGTTAAAAAACTTTATATGTGATTTAATCATGCTCATATGTGTTCTAAAGGCAGTAAAAAAATTATATATGTGATTCTATCATGCTCATATGTGCTCTAAGGCAGTCAAAAAACTTTATATATGATTCTATAATGCTCATATTTGTTCTAAGGCAGACAAAAAATTATATATGTGATTATATCATGCTCATATTTGTTCTAAGGCAGACAAAAAATTATATATGTGATTATATCATGCTCATATGTGCTCTAAGACAGTAAAAAAAACTCTATATATGATTCTACAATGCTCATATGTGCTCTAAGGCAGACAAAAAACTGTATATGTAATTTTATCATGCTCATATGTGTTCTAAGGCAGGCAAAAAACTGTATATGTGACTATATCATGCTCATATATGTCCTAAGGCAGTCAAAAAAACTTTATATGTGATTCTATCATGCTCATATGTGTTCTAAGGCAGTAAAAAACTTTATATGTGATTCTATCATGCTCATATGTGTCATAAAGCAGGCATAAAACTGTATATGTGATTATATCATGCTCATATGTGTTCTAAGGCAGGCAAAAAAACTGTATATGTGATTCTATCATGCTCATATGTGTTCTAAGGCAGTTAAAAAACTTTATATGTGATTCAATCATACTGATATGTGTTCTAAAGGCAGTCAAAAAAACTGTATATGTGATTCTATCATGCTCATATGTGCTCTAAGGTAGTCAAAAAACTTTATATATGATTCTATCATGCTCATATATGTTCTAAGGCAGACAAAAAACTATATATATGATTATATCATGCTCATATGTGTTCTAAGGCAGTCAAAAAAACTCTATATGTTATTCTACCATGCTCATATGTGCTTTAAGGTAGTCAAAAAACTGTATGTATGATTCTATCATGCTCATATGTGTTCTAAGGCAGGCAAAAAACTGTATATGTAATTATATCATGTTCATATATACTCTAAGGTAGTAAAAAAAACTGTATATGTGATTCTACCATGCTCATATGTGCTCTAAGGCAGTCAAAAAACTGTATATGTGATTCTATCATGCTCATATGTGTTCTAAGGCAGTAAAAAAATTGTATATGTGATTCTATCGTGCTCATATGTGTTCAAAGGCTGCAAAAAAACTGTATATGTGATTCTATCATGCTCATATGTGTTATAAGGCAGTAAAAATATTATACTGAAATATTATATAAAAGGTCAGTATTGACAAACAAAATATACTGAAATAAATTATATGCACTGTACCTAAGTTAAGGCAATCAAAGTTATATGAAATCTAATGACATGAAATACATCATATGAAACTTTCATACCTGAGAGGCACCTGCAAACGAAGCTCCCCTGTTCCGCAAGAAACTGTTGAACTCATCCTGGAGAACGTCGACAATTGTTTCATGAAAGTAATCACGCATTGTGTCCTTAACGATCTGACGTACATCATCCCAAGAACCAGTCGGATGCTTGGAGCTGATGTTGACGGGAGAAGTCTCTGAGTCGTGACTGGAGGAAGCAACAACTGGTGAGATGTTCATATTACTCCCAAACCCGAATACACGACCCTTTTTGGGTTCACCTGCTGCAGTCACCCATACTGCATGATCAAATGATGGATTCTGAGTAGAGTCTTCGCCATATCGCTCTACCATCTCTTGCTCATACGACTCTTACAAAATAATGTTTACAATATGAATTAATAATTAACAATTATAATATTTATGATAACTTGTATATTATAATGATTATTAATACAATAAATACATACCATTGTCGTTCTTGCCTTCTCCGATACGAACTCTCCCGTGGTCTTACGTTTATGTGTTTGAACAAACACATTCTTGTATGACACAATGCCTCATTTTTCTGCTTTCTACGAAGTGAAATGATAAAAGATTTAGTTAACAGATTTGCAACAATACTTATAAAATTGATTTGTTTATATATTGATGAGTTACCATTTTCTTCAGGTGACTCCCAAAAGTTCTAGATTCACCTGTGTGTAGATGGGCTTTGGGTATTTTTGCTCAATTTTGTGCAGCCTTCGCTGAGCGGTTTCGAAATGCATCCCCAGCATATTTGTCACACATTGCATCTCAAACATCTGACATGATAGTAGGAGGTTCATGACCCTTCCACTGCAGTGGATCATCTATCCCGTTAGATGCTTTTCTTGCTGCAGTCTTCATATTGTGCAGCATGTCTGCAAATCGATTGACAACCACCTTTTGCCACACCTTTCTTGCATCATGTTCCTCCATTGTAGTCGCAAAGCAATTCGAATCCTACAAATATTTTCAGAAAGTTAGTAAACATGACTATAACAAATAATTAAATATTAAACACATTAACTATGACAAACAACTGTATACCGTGAATGAGGACCACGATCTGTCTATCACCTCTTTTGAAAACTCTTTTCATTGAGTGATCGGTCCTGATAGGTGTTGAAGTAGTGAATTCCTAATATCGCGTACTACTTTTTGTAGCTCGAACCTCGTGTTGCACATGAATTGGTACACATTAAATATTAATATACAATATTTATAAGATATGCAATAAGTGAAAACGAAATACTTATGGTCAATTATCGATATATATTATTCGAATGAGTCTTCTTGTGCCAGACTGAGAATATTATGTATCCTATGTTGACTCCTAACTTGTATGATCAACTGATGTAGGTGAGTCATGTACAGGCAAAACATCATCTGTAAAAAAATATGTTAGAAATTCTCAGAATGCGCATTTCAACTAATCTAGCATCCAATTAGTTAAATGATATACCTATTAAATGAGCCTATGAAGATGAAGGTTGAGACTGGCTACTACTGGGTAAACGACCACTATAAGTTCCATGAACCATATTCTTACAAATAAAAAATGTTATGATGTTACGAATAGTATCCTAACTAGTTAAAAGAGAATCATCAGAATGTTATGATGAAGAAAATATCAAATTTATCATGCAATATATGATGTCATACAATCACAAGAATTATGATGCATGCATTGGTAACTTAATATTTTCATGTGCAAACTATTCATAACACGATACAATCATTTGAAGCATGTTTCATTATACAATTTCACATGTAAGTCATAATCAAATTGAAAGTAACTACATCCAAGCATGGATACAATCACATCAAACATTGCAATACATCGAAAACATTTATATCAAAGAAATGTTAAACATGTATCTGCAGCAAATGCACTCCAATATCCCGCTAACTACTACCATGCCTAGCATGAAATTCATACTCTAAAAATAAGAACACTTTTATTCTCATACATTAAAATCACGCTCAGCATGATCTTCAAACTCCAACAAAGCAGTCCTACACATCAACAACTAAGTGAGTGTGTGAACAGTAAAGTGTTGCATCCAATAAATTAAATAACATGTGATGCGCTTGCATGACTTACTCATCACGGGTATTTACCCGATTTGCATTATTTTTGTCACTTACTTACCACAGGTGGCGGGGCATAAGCGGGATCCATTAAGAAATCTGCAAGAGACACTGTGTTAAAATGAAGTCACCCTCTGTCGAAAGAAAAAAAATTAGAATAAATATCGAAGTCGGACGGGATTCCGGTGAGGCAGAACGCCTCCCAGGCGTCGACCACCTCTCTGTTTGGCCCAACAGGTTTTCGAGTTTGGCTGGCCAGTCAGTAGGCCAGCGATGTACGACAGCGACATGAGGTTTCTAGAGGTAGTGATCGTTTCTCGGAGCGGTAGGCACGGGGTGATGCCATGGTTCAGAAACCTGGCGATCGCCGTGCGCCCCTCGGCCTGTCGCCCCCCTGCCGAAAAAAAAAGAGGCAGGAAGGGCGACCCCGTGCCAGAAAAAAAAACAAGGCAGGGGGTCGCCCCCCTGCCCAAACAAAAAAGAGGCAGGGGGCGACCCCCCTGCCGAAAAAAAAAGAGGCAGAGGGCGACCTTCTGCCCGAATAAAAAAATGAGGCAGAGGGGGCGACCCTCTGTCGGAAAAAAAAATGAGGCAGGGGTCCCCCCCCCCTGCCGGAAAAAAAAATGAGGTAGGGGGGGCGACCCTCTGCCGGGAAAAAAAAATCGAGGCAAGGGATCGCCCGCCCCTGCCGGAAAAAAAAGAGGCAGGGGGGCAAACCCCTGCCGGAAAAGCAGGGGGTGACCCCCCCTGCCGGAAATAAAAAATGAGGCAGACAAGGGGGCGACCCCCTGCAGGAAAAAAAAAGGGGCAAGTGCTCCTCTTGCTGAAAAAAAAAGAACGAGGCAGGGGGGGCGACCCCCTGCCGAAAAAAAAATGACCCACTTACCTGGGAGACGTCGGGCGGAAGGCGAGGGGCGACGGGCGGTGAAACCGGGGGCGATGGGCCAGGGGAGGGACGAGCGACGGAACGGAGTGTGATGGGCTGGGGGAGGGACGAGTGGTAGACCGGGGAGCGACGGGCGGCGGGTGACAGGTCGGGGAGTGCGTCGGGCGAGAGAGGGTGGTGGCCAGGGGAGTGCATCGGGCGAGAGAGACAAAACAGGAAAGAGAAAGAAGGGTTCTGATTAGGGATTTACGAGAAACTTAGCGACGGATTTTTGCGACGGCCTACTTTCGTCGCCACTCCATCACAAATTTACATGACCAGTTAGTGACAAAATATTTCCGTCGCTAACGTCGTCGCTACGTAGCGACGAAAAAACTTTCATCACCAAATCTATCGCTAAACGCTGCAGGTATTGCGACAGAAATCTGACGTCGCTAAGTCGTTGCTAATTAGCGATAGATTTGGCGACAGAAGTTTTTTCATTGCTTTTTTTGTAAATATTACGGATTTTAGCGACGGATTTGTTTCTCTAGCTAATCCACCGCAAAGTTGCGACGAAAAAAATCCTTCACAAAATTCCGTCGCTAATGGCCATTTTTCTTGTAGTGGTATAAGTCTAAGACATTTAATATCATCAAAATTTTGATTGTGTTGATTCAAAATCAATTCCAAACCAATATTTTGAGTATTAGATCCGACAATGAAATTGATTTTTTTTCAAATGACATGCAACTCTATCTTAAAGAAAATGGAATCAACCATTAGCATAGTTGCGTAGCAACTCCGCAACAAAACAGAATTGTTGAACGCAAATATAGAGATTTATTGAATGTGGCTCGCACCCTCCGATTTTAATCCAATTTACCAATCAAGTTTTGAGAAGAATGTGTTCTTACTTCAATATACCTTATAAATCGACTCCCTTCAAAACCCTTGATGAGTAAAACTCCCTATGAGATGTTATACAACAAAGCACCCAAATGTGATCATTTACAAATATTTTAATGCTTATGTTATGCATTTAACATCAATCATACCTATAAATTTGACACACGTGCCAAACAATGTATCTTTGTAGAATATCTATATGGTCAAGTTGGTTATAAAATTTATGATCCTAAATCTCAAAAGATATTTGTCATTAGAGATGTCAAATTTTATGAAAACATTTTTTCTTTTCAAAATCATAAAGCTCCTTCTATCAATGATGATAATGTTATACCCATGCCTATATTTGAATCCCAAGACTTCTCACCACAGCATCAAGACCATGAGTTTTTGCCCACCATCCTGAATGCCTCCAATGATCCAGCATTATCTTCTACTCCAGATGACTCGTCTAATCCTGCCACCAACCAAAGCACCTAAAAAATGCCTCAACTTCGAAGATCTAATCGTTCTCGCCAACTACCTTCATACCTCAAGGATTTCAAGTGTTACTCTGCAGCCCCCATACTCCAATTAAATGAATCGTGTGATATGGCTCAAAGTATCTACCATACTCTTGACCATTACCTTGCATATCAGCACTTCTCTCCTTTCCATCGAATTTTCTTAGCTTCCATCACTCAAAATTTTGATCCAAAGCATGATGTCATGGCTGTTGAAATCCAAGCTGTTAAGAAGAACAATAATTGGACGATGATGATCTTACCTGAAGATAAGTATCCTATAGATTGCAAATGGGTCTATAAAGTTAAAATTTGGTCTGATGGTTTCATTGAACATTATAAGGCCTGCTTGGTTGCCAAAGGGTACATTCAAATCGTAGGTTGTGATTACAATGAGATATTTGTTCTAGTAGCCAAGATGATCATCGTTCGATGCCTTCTTGCCATTGCTTTTATACGTAATTGACATCTTTTTCAAATTCATGTCAACAACTTATTTCTTCATGATAATCTCGATGAAAAGGTATATATGTGGTTTCTTCCCAGATTTTTTAGTCAGAAGGCACACCAAGTTTGCTGCCTACATAAGTCTCTTTATGGTCTCAAACAATCCTCGTGAAACTGGTTTGTAAAGCTCTCTTCTTATTTAAGGGAAATTGGATTTATTCAATCCAAGGCAAACTATTCTTTATTCTCACATACAAGGAACACTCACCATATGTTCATGTTAGTGTATGTGGATGACATAATCATCGCAGGAGATAATCTTGATCAGATCAACGTCCTCAAACATAATTTCAACATGAAATTTTGCCTTAAAGATCTCAGTACTCTCAAATACTTTTTGGGCATTGAAATGGCTCGGTCCAAGCGGGGGATTTTTCTCTCTCAACGTAAGTATACAATGGATATATTAGAAGACATGGGATATCTGGGTTTGAGGCTGTGTTCATTTTCCATTGAGCAAAATTCAAAGTTCAATAATGAAGATGGATCCATTTTGGAAGATCAGAGTCATTATTGATGACTGATATATCTTACCATCACACATTCTGATATCTCCTATGTAGTCCATGTTCTAAGCCAATTCTCAAGCCAACCACACACTCTTCATATGGATGCAACCCTCCAAATTTTGTAAAATCTCATAGGTACCTCGGGCCAAGGGATTCTAATGAATTCATCTAGTTCATTGACTGTTTTCAATTATTCTGATTCAGATTGGGCTTCTTACCCAATGACCCGCAGATCTACTTCTAGATATTGCATTATGATCGGCCTAAGTCTGGTATCTTGAAAATCAAAGAAACATTCAATTGTATCTCGATCATCTGCAGAAACTGAGTATCGTTCTATGACATTAGCAACTTGTGAGCTCATTTGGGTCAAATATTTATTGATCAACTTTGGGATCACTCATGCTCAGCCAATTACTTCATTTTGTGATAATCAAGCAGCACTGCATATTGTTGCTAACCTTGTTTACCATAAGCGCATCAAACACATTGAAATTGATTGTCATCTCATTCAATAAAAAATTCAAAATGAGTTAATTTGTACTCTGTTCATTCCTACCCATTCACAGTGTCCAGACATTTTCACAAAGGCGTTTGGCAGTGCACAACTCTCTTCTGAAAGCCAAGTTGGGTATGCTGGATCCACATGCTCCAACTTGAGGGGACATATTAGTTGTTATAAGATAAATCGTTATATAACGATAACGATTTATCATCTACATTTGAGAAATCATGTTAAACGATTTATCATCTACATTTGAGGAATCTCATCAAGTACATTTAGGCTTATCGTCATTCACATTTGAGGAGGCAGCCAGCATAGGATAACGACTAGTCGGTTAGTTGTTACCTATATTTGAGGAGCAATTGTATTTGTGTACTCAACCTTTTGTAATCGATGTATCAAGAAAAACTTTAATCAGATTTTCATTTTTGATCTTTCTTCAACTCTTGAGCTTTCTTCACAAAATGGAAGACAGTGTTGATGGAATTTTTAATGTCATATGGTCTGCCATTGTAGTTGTCACAGCTCATCTGCACATCATCATCCAGAGAGTGAATCTCTTGAATGGGTTTCGGAACCACACACTGTCTGCATCCCGCAAGAGAAGAATTCCCAACATGTCATGTCAGTTGCAATTCAGACTCATAAACACCTCTACAAGGGCTCCGTGCACCTGGCTAGGTGGGTCAACTTAAGGCATTAAATTTGAGGGACGTTAAGGGCTCGATACTCAACATGTGTGCCACTTTTTGTCAAGGCCGAAGCTAATGGGAAACTGTTCTTGGTGGGCAGAGGGGAATGCTTATAGAGTTTTACACCATAGACACTGAAACAAGGTTATGATCAACATGGCACCTCCTCGGCCATATGGATGTCCAAACCACAGCAGTGGTTTCTCTCTGTTTAAAAAAATAAAATAAGTTCATAAGCACAGCTTCTATATAGGCCTTGAGACTTACAGGTCTTGAGTTGAGTCTGGCTGCACATAGCTCATCTAATCTTAAAAAGGATCCCATCTTCTTAACATATGATACACAGAAGATGTTGATTTTAGTCATCCAACTGATGCATCTGAGCGGCTAGGATCAGTCAGAATCCAGATGAGAATGTGGACTAATCTGGGCTGTTGGTTGGAATGGCTAGGATTGAATGTAGGATGGATCCCATCATGTGATACGTACTCGCCTAATCTACGTAACCATGCATGGTGGCACAGGGTAACCACTATGAAGTTGCACATCATTTCAGTGGAGGAGAGATCAGGTCATATTGTATATAACCGACCCATGGTTACATTCAATCTCCACCACACATCTCACTTGGAAACTGCGAGAGCAGGGCTAGTGCACATCTCTATCAAATGAGATGTGCGATGAAGGTTGAATGCAATGGAAAAATTGGTTCTGATCTGCTCACGTACTCTTTCTTGAAAAGAGCTAGGTTCAAACTATGGATGGTATATATCGCATGCCTTCACAAAAGCGGCAATTCAAGCTAAGCATAGGCCCAGCATAGTCCCTGGGTCCTAGCCTCAGAGTTTCAGGCCACCGGGATGATGACTGTCCCTGCACCTGGGTGCGGTTTCTCCCCGTTATAAAAAAATGAAAAGCTAAGCATTGTACAAGTGCTTTTTCATCAAAGAACAGGTTTGCAAAAGTGTAGACTTACGTCCATGTCTAATTAGGTCCACTTCTAATTTGGTCTGCTCAAATTTTACACACATTCTCTCTCACATATGTGCAGGACCTATTTCCTGTTATGACTCTGATAAGTCCTTACAAAAGTCATAGTTGCATGTGTTTTTAGCTTAATCTGAATACATAGATGTGTTTATCATTGTTTACTCGGTAGAAAACATGTATTAGATTTGTGCATAGATGTAATGCTTTTTTTAAACTCTGTTAAAAAATTGGATAAAGATTTACGAAAGCAGCACCACAAGAAAAAAAAATTACTGACGCATCCTCATCGCTCGCAAGGAAAAGTGCATTTTCACTGGCGCTAGTTTAACTTAGCGGCAGTGTAAAGTATGAGAGAGAGAGAGAGAGAGAGAGAGACAATAAAAAATCAGTTCTTACAGGCGCATATAAAACGTGAGCCAGAAAAAAAATCTTGCGCAATACATAATTGGGATAGTGAAAAATAAGTTTTACTGGCGCACAAAAAAAGTGTGCCAGTAAAAACATACGGATTTAAAAAAAATAAACTTTTGAATTTTACGGGCTCCCTCTCTTTCTCTTTGTCTTTCTGTGTTTCCTCTCTATGTTCACCGGTCACCACCGCCAATGTCCACTCCCTCTTTGTTGTTCATTATGGACTGAAGGAGGGTGGAAGCTGAATTGTGCGATGCTCTGGACCGCTCTGAGGAAGAGCGGAAGTGGTAGGTCCTTCTCCTCCTTTTCTTCTTCTGCTTAGGAGAACTCCCCCGATTGGAAGGTGGACATACTGGGGGCGACAAGAGGCATTGGCCAGCCCCTCGCCCTGCTCATGAAGCTTAACCCCCTCGTCTCTAGCCTCACCCTCTACAATATCATTGGAACCCTTGATGTCGCCGTCGATGTCAGCCACATCAATTCTAGAGCTCAGGTGTCTTCCCCTACACTGCAAACCCTTTTCTTTTATTTGGGGTTTTCGTTTTTCCTGGTTTCTTACTTTTTTTTGTCCCAAAAAAAAATGGGTTTCAAGTTGCCGGGTACATGGGTGATTATCAACTAGGGGAGGCCTTGGAGGGATCTGATGTGGTTGTCATCCCCGTCGGCGTTCTTCACAAACCCAACATGACATACAACGACATTTTCAACATCAACACCAGCATCATCAAATCCTTTTGTGTAGCGATCGCTAAGTATTGCCCTAATGTAAGTTTCTCTATCTCTCAATGTTTCTAATCAATCTAATTTTTGTTTTTTTTTCTCTGCAAATTTTAATCCCCCAATTTCTGAATAACCGGTAATTCCAAGCACCAATCTTACCGTGATTGTGAATTTCTGGATAATCGATATTTTCATGCATGAATTTTGCTGTGATTGTGAGTTTGTTTGTGCATTTTACGATCTCTGTGTGAGTATGTTAATTTGGTAGATGTTGATATGAGTTCTTCCGAAATTCTCATAGGCGACTGTTAATATTATAAGCAACCCGGTGAATTCCACCGTGCCAATCTCTTCTGAGGTGTTCAAGAAGGCTAGAACTTATGAGAAGTATACTTTTTTTTTCTATCATCCACTTTTACTGGCGCTAAACTAACATTTACTGGTGCTAAAATAGAAAAGGTCTTTTTCTAGCTCTATAATAGCACAAAAAAGTTTTTCCTGATGCTATTTTAGCGTCAATTAAAAATCTATTCACTGGCGCTATGCATTAACGCTGGTAAATGTATTACGGGTAGCAGTTTTCCTGACGAAACTATTAGCACTAGGCAGTTAGCACCGGTAAAAGTCTGATTTCTTGTAGTGAAGGCAGCCTTAACCATGTGTGGTAAAAGGAATCCTGGATAAGTTGGATTCTAGGCATTAAGCATTTTTTAATATATAAGCAATGACAAACACATTTACGGGTTCATATTATGTGAAAAACAGCTGCAACTATGATAATTTGTAGAGTCCTAATAAAGGTCATCCTAACGAATACATTGCCCTCAATTTTCATGCTGCTGTAATCATGTTGGGTCTGACTAGGCTCTGACCTAGAAAGAGTGTAACCTGTCTTGCACATGATAAGTGGTGCACATTTGGGATGCCTATGATTTTGCTGATAACATGCACCACAGATGATGATGATTTTGCGGACACCAAGTAGTTGGGATAAGGCTTGATGGTGATATATTCATGATTGAGCAGTGTTGTTAAAAGCGTCCCTTGAGGTGAGGCTCTCTATTTCTCACGGCACCTGCCTAAGGCGTGCTTCATCAATAAAGTATTTTTTAATATTTATTTTAGATTTTCTATTTCTTATTGCTTGTTGCTTCATCAATAAAGCATTTTATTTATTTATTTATATTTTTGGATATTTTCTATAGTTTAATCCTTAGTTTTTTTTCTAAGTTATATAATCAGTTTCATGTTAATCTCTCATATTTTTTAGTATTTATTTTAGACTTTTTAGTATTTTATTTTAGATTTTCTATTTTTTATTGCTTGTTGTTTCATCAATAAAGTATTTTTTATTTATTTGTATTTTTAGATATTTTTTATAGTTTTTTTTTAGTTTTCAAATTTTTTTTTGAGGCTTACGCTTTACCATAAGTTTCTCAGTTACTTTTACATGTTAATCTCATATTGTTTTTTATTTATTTTAGATTTTTTATTTCTTGTTGCTTGTTGCTTCATCAATAAAGCATTTTTTTATTTGTAATTTTACATATTTTTTAATAGTTTTTTTAAGTTTTCAAAAAAAAATTGAGGCTTAGACTTTATGCTTCGCCACAGTTTTTTGTGTAGTGCCTCGCTACGCTTCAATGCTTTTCACAATATTGTGATTGAGGGAATGCTCAATTTGGTTTGGGTCTTGGTTGAGGTGTGGTTCAGTGATCTGACCGAGTACTTTAAAGCATGGGACCCCCCTTTTGAAGGCCTGGTGGGCATCGGGTGGAAGACAACACTCGATGTTTGGGACCGATGTGTACACATAGTTTTGGTGCAGACAGACACTGTCATGCATAGTAGTTGTTGTGAAGCAACATCGTGAGCACAACCAGCCATGCATGTGATATACACTCAATGTTTAGGTAGGCGACATGCACATTAATTAGATAGGAGATGTTGTGATGGTCAGAATATGGCAATGACAATGTTCAGGTAGGCGACATGCACCATTGAGTGTACTGGTTGAAGAAATCCATGTACGAGCTTAAGCAATTATTCAAACAATGGTACATGACTTTTTATAAGGCAATTACCAAATTGGGTTATATTGCAAATAAGCTAGACCATTGTGTATATGTCAGGAAAAGTGAAAGTAATTTTACCATTATGTCCTTATATATTGGTGATATACTCATAGCAGGGAATGATTATCGAAACCAAGACTTGGCTATCATCTCAAATTGAGATGAAAGACTTGGGTGAAGCATCATACGTGCTTGAGATCAAACTCACAAGAGACAGACGATCTAGATTGTTGCACTTAAGAACAATATCTTGACTATATTTTGAAGAAATTTAAAATGAACAATAGTAAAGACAAGTTAACCCATGTTGTGAAAAAAATAAAATTAAGCAAAAATAATTATCCAAATGATGAACAAGTGAAACTTAAAGTCCCTTACGCTAGGCAGTTGGCAGCCTAATGTATGTTATGTTGTGCACTAGATCAGACATTAGCTTTGTTGTGAGTTTAGTGAGTAAATACCAAAGTAATCCTAACATTTCTTATTAGGAAACAATGAAAAAAACCTTTAGGTATCTTAAGGAAACTAAGGGACTTAAGTTATGTCACCAAGCAGACAAGTTATTCAAGTGCTAACTTTGCAGGAAGCATTGATGATGGGAAATCCACTTTAGGATATGTCTTTACATTGGGAGGTGGAGTTGTTTCTTGGTCCTGCAAGAAACATGATTCTTTAACATTGCACACTCAAGAAGCTGAATATATAGCTTGTAATATGGTTGTGACCTTCAGGGTCTGGATTGGTTGCTTCTTGAGTGAGATGAGGCAGGATATCCTAAATGAATCAGTCCAAATATACTATGGCAATAAAGCTGCAATAAGCCTGATGAACCATGGAGCTTATAGCTATAAGAGTAAATATATTGAGGTAAAATATTAGTATGTTCATGACATGATAAAAAAATGAAATCCCAGTTAGTTATTTACCTTCGACAGATATGGTAGTCGATCCATTGACAAAGACAATTATTGAGGATGTCTTTTCAAGGCATGTGAGTCAAATGAGACTCATGTATGTATAAATTATCATGAGTGAATAGTTTACTTAGTGTGAAAGAAATCTTCATGATGCACATATTAAAATCTGCAACATGCATGAATAGAATATGAGATGGTGAGTGTACAAATGCAAAAACCATTAGAGTGAGAGTGGGCATTATGACACTAAAAACTTCTATATATCTTATGGCCAAGTGGGAGATGTTAGGATTTATGGCCATAAATGACCTGATCTTCTAATTAAGAAATATTAAATATTTTATAATAAGAGAATCCAAGACCGATGAGAAAGGGCCACCTTAACGACCTTGGTATCCTATGTGTGCATGAGAGGTCGACCCACCTCTTATGCACGTATTTAAAAAGTATTAATTGCTCTAGAATCATAACTATCACATACATGACAATTATGATTCTCGAGGATCAGGGAGAGCATTTTCACCAAGGATTAGAAACGAGTTCAGTCCCAAGGTTTACATAAGGAAGTCTCTCGTTCTATAGAAAGACATTAAAAAAAGAAAATCTAGAGAAGAAATCAGAGAGAAGAGTGAATACCTTACAGAGGATGTGAATACTCTAATTCTCGAAGATCGAAAGCGTAACATCGTACTCTTTCCAATCTGATCTTTTTTCTTTCGACAACTTCGAGTGAGCCATCAATAAAATGTGTATATTACTACTTAATGACCTCATACGAGTTGAGCCTATCTGATTTTATTGTTCATGTTTGGGTTTTTGAGTCTATTATAGGAGTTCATGGTTTCTTCACAACCCGAGCCACAAGCAACTTGGCTTGTTTCCCAACTTTACTAAAAGCAATTGACACAATATACAGTTCAATATGGAAGCGGATCAGGTCATGCAGAACATGAGCATTTTTGCTCATGCTGACATCGTGGCCATTCGATTTGCATTTTAAAAAGCTCAAAAGTCAACAAAACCACGTGGCATTCATCCAAAATGCAAACAGACGGCCATGATGTTCGCATGAGCAAAAACGCTCATGTTCAGCATGACCTGATCTGCGCCCTAGGATACACCCTACAAAGCATTCTTATATTAAGAAATTAATTGGAAACTTAAAGTTTAAGGTCACATTTGGAAGAATAAAAAAATCATAAGAAAAACTAATTTTGCCTATGAGAAGTTTTGATGTAAGAACTTTTTGAAATAAAAAATTTCCTTTTGTTTGTGTATAATAAGAAAATTAGGTTTGAAAACTCTCATTTTATTGAAAGAAGACAGGCGAAGGGGATAGATTAAACCCCCTTTAACACACAAAGACAAAGAGAGAGATGTTAAGATGGAGGTGAAGGAGGCAGCAGAGTGACAACTGATAAAATGAAATAAATTGAAGGTGAGAGTTGTTCTAATGCAAAAAAACTTTTGATATAGAAAATTCTTTTTTTTTGGATAATCCAAGAAAAACCCAATCACCGACCACACCTTGGTTGGCCTTCGGTTGGTAGAACCCTTAAGGCACCCCCTGCCCACAGGGGATTTCACTCAACTTTGACTTTGCGGCAAGGGACACCCTGCATCATTCCTCTTCCCTGTTGGGGACGGAGGGCCAGTGCCCTTCACCTCCTACCCTGCTCCTGCCCTCTCTCATCTCTCACTACTACTGGCAGGGAGGATGGCACCGCTCCACCGGCCCACCGTTGTGGCCACCCGCCGGACTACCCGATCACACCCCTCCCTTTTCGCACTCCCCCCTCAGCCGGAGGCAGTCCCAACAGGGCCACCTCCCTCCACTTTGTTTCCCCTCTTGCCCAGAAATCAAGCTTGGCTCGACTGTAGCCTGCCCAACTGTGGGCTGGCCATTGCCTACGATAGTGGCCCAGCCATACTGGGTATGACATACCGAGTTGGGCTCAGTCATTATCGAGCCCAGCTCGGTCCCCGCCTTCAGCTTGGTCACTTTGTGGGCTTATTCAGGCTTGATTTGGTCTCGCCCATTGGTCGAGCCTTGTTGGGTTACTATTTGGTTGGGTCAGGCTCGACTGTGTTGAGCCCATCTACTCTTTTTGGTCGCCAGCTTGGGTACGCTGGGTCAGGCTCGACTTAGTTGAGCCTGCTAGAGCCCGGGCACACCTAGGGTCTCAAGTTGGGCCTAGGCTCGGTCCGGTAAGTTCGAACTGGGTTCACGTTCGACCTCTGCAACACAATTGTTGCTTACTTTATTAAATAAAAATGGTTGCATCGTTTCTTTTATAGCATGATAAAATACCTTTTAGCGCACCACATCGGTGCAATGAACATGACACACGCACCAAGGCACAAGCCCTTAAAAACCTATACTCAAAATCATCAGCAAGTTCGACCATCTTCGAGGTAAGAAAAAGTTACATACGAGGATAAATGATAGAATACTTCTAACTTATACACACACACATTATATATATATATATATGTGCTTTTAAACTCAATAACGTAGTTCTTGTCCATTTAAAATTTATGTCATTTACTTTGCCACCACATTGTTACATGCACAAGATATTGCTTATACAATATATTTAGTTAAGGTACGGTTTCATACATCGTGCATCGCTTACGCAATTTATTTAATTCGATGTATAGGATACTACATATGCAATTTACTTAGCTGATGTACTATTTCGTACATCGTGCACTGCTTATACAATTTATTTAGCCGATGTACGGTATCGTATATCGTGCTTGGCTTATTCAGTTTATTTAGCTCGATGTGTAATTTTGCACACCGAGTTTGGCTTTATGTCATTTACATTGTCGCCACGGCAAAATATGCACAAACTTATGCTTTAAGATATATATGTATCATATATACATATATATGCCCTTATAAGGTATGCAGTTTTGTATACTTCTACCTACTTGACATTACGTTTGCATTTAAAGATATAAATGTGTGCATACTCAATAAATTTTTAAAGAAAAAGAAGATTTTATATGCAAAATTCCAAAGCTCATAATATTTATTATTTTGAAAAGCAAAAAATGAATATTTGGCGTTTGCATATTTGCAACCAAGTCTTTCCCTCAACCCTACGCAATGAAAAGGCTTCGACTGCGTAGCCCTAAGTAGCACGTACGGTCCTTTCTTTTGATATCCAAAATGACTCAAATATCTCCGGCCTAAAGCACATGGCTTTGAAATTTTTAAGGAAATATTGGGGTTTCTTTCTGAGAAACTGATACCCCTCTCATCGTAACGGTACTATCCAACATGCATGACATGTTAGTAATATGATGATTGGATGAGAGGTTTATAGTAACCTCATAGCAGGTAAATGCGCAATGATGAAAAGAATATCACATAAATGGTGATGATCGCCTTCATAGCCAAGATGCTCAAGTTGGTTTGAAAGACGAGAGCATGCAAAATGGGTATTCAGTTAAAATATAACCTAACATGCTCATTCGTCTCTTTGGTTCCGTCAAGAGAGATGATAAGATGGTATAAAAACTCTGATGGACAGGTTGTTAACAACTATGCTTCTCGAGTAGCAATTGAACTCAACATCTACGATGATCGGAGTTAGGGGACTAAGTTACCAAAAATTATCCTAGGTGGTAGGTTCCAATGACTTCTGCAGAAGTATGGATGCATCCCTTTGAACAAGTGGCTTCCGGAGAATTCTCTCTCGGTCATTGGCCGTCTTCTTAGGAGCAAACTCACCTAGTTGTCCGGGATATCAAAATACATAAAATAACAAACCGCTGAGCAATATGAGTTGTTTCTACATTTCTTTTGTGCATACCCTCGGGATAGTTAATATTAAAACAAGATTATCATGCTCATTTTGCTTATTCTGAACTGCGTATCACGAAAGGAACAACACATATGTTAGTTTTGTTTTGAATTTTTGATATCTATGCACCTACCAGATTTTTATAAGTCTGACCCGTTTCATGGGTACAGGTGATGATTAGATCGGTATGGCAAGCGATGACACAATGATGTGATGATATCATGATCCCACTCTTTCCCTGACGTTTCACTCATGAGAACATTTTTTTATTTTGGTATAAGGGTTTCTTTTTTGAAATTTCACTTTTCGTATAAACTTCAATTTATTTAAAACCTCATTTTGAATATATATGGTTTCAATGAATGAATGGAGATACAAAATCATTGTGTAAAGAAAAGTTTGCCTGTAGTGTGCCCAAGGTCCGTTGACTTGTTATTTCAAACACCATTTTTTGCTGAATTGCTAATTTAAACTCTAAAAAAGTATTGATTACAAAGCTTTCAAAATTTTCTTCAAAAGTTACAAGTCTGAGATTTGAGGGCGTTACAACTTGGTATCAGAGCGATAGGAAAAATAATGATTCTTGGTCATCCGACATTTGCATCGCACTGTAAGTATTATTGATTAAATTATTTTTGTATCTATTATGATTAAAAAAATATATTTCGGTTTAGATATCATACAATGAGATGATCAAGTCGATAGATGCATTGACCAGAGTAGTTGAACATCTCCAATCAATGGTCTAGAACCTGAATTATAGGGTGGGTAGGTTGGCTTATGAAAGTACTAACCTAGGACAACGCAATAACAAGATGAAATACCTTCAAGCTTACCTGAGTCAGATGTGCCCCTAAGATCCTAATGATTATGCCTTTTATGGTGAGGTGGGTCATTCTCTGAAAGAATGCCATCTTAAACAAGGTCACGATAAGAGACAACTGGTCGCGCAAGGCTTAGAGGATGAATCTTCCTCTTTAAGGGGTTCTCTTAATATACCTGGCACTTCGACCTTACCCCCTCTCCTCCATGCATGGTTAGGCACACAAGTATTGCGAGAAACAATGCTAAGTAGTACTCGGACCGTTCGTAGCGGGGAAAGTAGAGAATGCTAGGATCTTGATGCTTTTTGAAGAGTCGGCGAACTCTTATCCGCTAGGTTTTAACCTTCTTTAAAATCAACCAACAATGTTGAGTTTTTATAAAATGCTTTGTAGTATATATAAATGTTGTTTCACTTGTTTGCCATGATTATTTTAAAATCTCGTCTTGCACGTCCTTTGGTGAGAATAAAGGATGATACAAAGTACAAATGGTGAATCACCTGTCTACTTGGCATTACGCTTGCATTTAAAGACACAAATTTATGCATACTCGCCAATTCTTTAAAGAAAAAAGGGGATTTTATATGCGAAATTCCAAAGCTCATAATATTCATTGTTTCAAAAAGCAAAAATGAATATTTGGCGTTTGCATATTCGCAACCAAATCTTTCCCTCAACCCTGCGTAACGAAAGGGCTTCGAATGCATAGCCCTAAGTCATACATATTGTCCTTTGTTTTGATATCCAAAATTATTCGAATATCCCCGGCCTAAAGCACAAGACTTTGAGATTTTTAAAAAAATATTAAGGTTTCTTTCTGAGAAACCAATACCTCTCTCATCATAACGGTACTATCCAACATGCATGACACATTAGTACTATGATGATTGGATGAGAAGTTTATAGTAACCTCGTAGCGTGTAAATGCACAATGATGAAAAGAAAATCACATAAATGGTGATGATTGCCTTCATAGGCAAGATAATCGAGTTGGTTTGAAAGACTAGAGCATGCAGAATTGGTCATTAGTTAAAATAGAACCTGACATAACCATTCGTCTCTTTGGTTCCGTCAAGGGAGAGGATGTGATGGTACAAAAACTTTGATGGATAGGTTGTTAACAACTATGCTCCTCAAGTAGCAATTGAACTCAGTGTTCCCGGTCATCAGAGTTAGGAGACTGGACTACCAAAAATTATTCTAGGTGGTAGGTCCCAATGACTTCTGCAGAAGTATGGATGCATCCTCTTAAACAAGTGACCTATGGGGAATTCTCTCTCGATCATTGGTCATACCCTTAGGAGCAGACTCAGCTAGTTGTTCGAGGTATATAAATATATAGAATAACAAACTCCTGGGCAATCTTAGTTATTTTTACGTTTTTTTTGTGCGTACCTCATGACAGTTAATATCAAAACAAGATTATCATGCTCATTTTGCTTATTCTGAACTGCGCATCACAAAAGGAATAACGTATATGTTAGTTTTATTCTGAATTTTTGATATCTATGTACCTACCAGATTTTTATAAGTCTGACCCGTTTCATGGGTACAAGTGATGATTAGGTCGGTACAGGAAGGGATGACCCGATGACGTGATGATATCAAGATCTCACTCTTTCTCTAACGTTTTGCTCTTGAGGATATTTTTGTTTTTTGGTATAAGAATTTAATTTTTTTGAAATTTCATTTTTTGTGTAAACTTCAATTTATTTAAAACCTCATTTTGAATCTATATGGTTTCAATGGATGAATGAAGATACAAATCCGTTGTGTAAATGAAAGTTTGCCTGTAATACGCTCAAGGTTCGTTGACTTGTTATTTCAAACACCATTTTTTTGTTGAACTGTTAATTTAAAATCTAAAAAAAATTTAATTACAAAGCTTTCAAAATTTTCTTAAAAAATTACAAGTTCTGAATTTGAAGAGGACGCTACCTGTGGGTTTCAAACATCAACTTGGTAACATTCACAAGTCACTCCTACCATATGAAAAGAGCCCTTATGGTCATGATATAAAAATTTCTTCTACCACTATAAGTGACAAATTTTTTTATTAAAAATCTAAGTTCAATACAAAAAAAAAAATCTTTAATAAATTCTCTTGTTTGGGATGAATGAAAAAGTTGTCACTTCTCGACCGATGATGGCTCATCCTGTGCGTCTTACGGGACGAAAACGTTCAGAACATCTTTTTTAACAAACATTGGATGCGGCGGACGACATTCCGAAAGTCCGCCGCGTTCAATATACATTGTAATTTTTGATCCACCTCCCCCAGTTACGAAATGAACATGAACGGAGGGGATGAAAAAAAATTATACATCGAGAGGCGCGCCAAGAACAATACTCTCTCTCCTCCGATGCCCTGAAACTCGATGGGCTCCCTATTCACCCTCTGTGAGCCCCATTCTTCTCCTATGGAGTCCCACAGGAGGTCTCAGATCGGCTTTTGGTTCGGTGTTTGACGCCGATCGGAGGGTGCAGATCTCTTGGATCGACGGTTCGCTCTTTCCAAAAATCCTTCCTAGGTGCTGCATTTTTATGGATTTGCCTTTAGATGCCTGATTTTGTCAGGATTTTGACGAATTTTGGGTGAATCGTGGGCGGATTCTCGAGGTTTTGCATCTTTCGTTGCGTTTCATTTTCTGATTTTTGCATTTTTTTAGACCGGTCATTGTTTTCTTGCCTTAACTATATATATTTTTTGTGGATTTTTGTGTGATTTTGGCGAATTAAGTATCTGAGGAATTCTCAGAAGTGTCTTGGTTGAGGTTTTGAGAGACTCATGTAGATCTATTGTTTGTTTCACATTTCTGCTGACGAATGCGTTTTTTGTTTCTTTGCATTATTGGGCGATTCTTGGTGAATATTTAGGTTTTTCTGCTGGTGAAAGATGGGAGGATTTTTCTAAAGTGAGGAGGGTGATGAGGGAAGGCAGAGTAAAGAAACCATTAGGGCGTAGCCTGATTGCCAAAATCTTTTATGATCTTGTTATGTTATTTTGAAGCTTGTATTATGTTACAGAGTTTTAAGTTTTTCTCGTGGAGAGCTTCACATGATGCTTTAATTTACAGAAGCTTCAGATTAAGCCTTTATTACTTTGTGGAGTTAAATTATGATGATTGATTATTGCTTTCGGAGCAGACTCATGCATACGCAACACACACATTATTTTTACAGATGACTAGATGTGATGAAGAGCAAGAGAACAGGCAACAGAAGATGAAAACTTTATGAAACACTCATTGAAGTACTATTTTTTTATTTTTATTTTTTCCTGTTTTCCAACTTCCAAAAGGGAAAAAGTCCATCTGGTTTTCAGTAGATGTCCAAAAGCTAGCCTTCTACTCATAATATTAAAATTGTAGGATTAAAATGAATGCATATTTTCAAGGAACAAAAGAAATCCGATTTCAATGTTCAAAATGACAACAGGAGTCTCTTTTGACAGTGCAAGTGCAAATTTCTTTGGTTGTTGAATTACGGTTACCATGAATGTGGTGTAATTTTTTGACAAAATCTTGCACTTTTGGGCATGTTGTCTACAAGAAAAGATTGTGAACCTGTCCTCTTTTAGGCTCTTTTTGAGTCTTGCATTTTCAATAGAGACATTGTTTTCCCGTGTTCTCAAAATATGGTGTTGCCAAAATGTGGTGTTTGAAACTGTCAAAAACATGCTTTTGTTAATGGTGTTGGGATTGCCAACTCCAACCTAATGCAATGTTTTTTCGGGATCATTGCTCCCAAACAGCATAGGGTGCTAAGAAAACTGCAATGTACTATCTCCAGGTGTTGGGAAAACTGCAATGCATCTCTGATTCAAGGTAACCATACAGAGCCTTGATATCTTTTCCCACATGGATTTTATCTTTCACTACTTTTCATCGATGCCATAATTGGAAAAATCACCCAATATTGATTACTCCAATTTGTGTGCCACTGGTACTGTACTTCACAGATGCATTAGTTTTAAGTATCAGCAATCTATTGGCTCTTAGAATGTTCAAGTTGGGAAAATTGCAGGTATTGAAGAGCTGTTAGGTGCAGAGATTGTAGGCTTCAGCAACTTGGCTGGACAAACTAGAAGAATATATATATATATATATATATATATAATGCATACTATGTTTGTTCATGAGTGTGAATCTTGCAAAAGCCAGGTCAAATGCATTTACTTATGGATGTTCTATTTTCCCTGGTCTACGTGATTAATTTAATCGTTATATTAAAAATTTTCATTTGCTGCTTAAAAAGAAAAAACGTGCACTTTCAAGAGATTCAGTGACATTGCAAGTTGTAATTTTTATTGCATTTCGTGATTGATTGAAGGTTGCCACTTGCACAACACTTTTCATCTTGCTCAGTTTGAAAGCGATGGCAGGTTAGGTGATATTGTATATAACCAATCATCAGTTATAATTCAATCTCACTGCACAACTCATTTGGCAACTGTGAGGTTGGTGTCCCCACGCACCTCTATCTTCAAGTGAGATGTGCGGTTGGGATTGAATGTAATTGACAAATGGGTTATATACAATATCATCTGATCTGCTCTCCTTGGAAGCAAGTCACAACCATAGTATGTGCTTGTTGTGCGTTATTTAGTTTTTCAACATGATTTAATTGGCATCATATGGATGTATGGTGGATTATGGTACAATTGCATTGATTTCACTGACATTATCTCAAAGTACAAACTTTGTCAATCAATGCTTGTAACTCGCATTTGCTGAGTCTTATTTGCATTTTAATGATGAGTCCACAAATTATCAGAATGTCCATGAACTTGCTTCTTTGCTTCTGTTGCATTGTCGAACTTACTGCATGCACAGGCTGATTTATGCTGGCAAACAATTGGCTGATGACAAGACGGCTCGTGAATACAACATTGATGGTGGTTATGTTCTTCATCTTGTGCTTGCTCTTAGTGGTGGTCATCATGAGTAAAGATCATCACTGCTCTATTCATACATGACAGTTAAATATTGCAAACCCATATACTATCTATCTTTGCATGATTTTGGTGATTTGCGTTCTACATAGACGAGCATATGACTTATGTATAATCTTTGTGAGGGCCTAAAACTTTTTATAGGCAAATGGATCCGAGAGTGCTACCTGATGAAGGTTTCATACTGTTGTTACACAAAAACAGGCATTCATTATTTATTTTTATTTCTGTTCTCAAATTGAAGATGCCTTTGTAATTCTAATTTTTTGTATCTGATTTTGTTGTTGACATCTATTTTTGCTATAAAACATTTTTTAGTAAAACAAGTTATTATGATTATTCAAATGTGGCTTGGGTAAAAATATACATACTTAGATTCATATTCGGGGCAAAAATCCAATTTGAGATCCATATTCGAGGCAAAAATACATATTTAGGGCAAATATTCAATTCAAGATCCATATTCGAGGCAAAAATCTATATTGGGGCCAAAAATTCAATTCAAGATCCATATTTTGGGGCAAATATCCATATTTATGGTAAAAATCCCATTCTAAATCCATATTCATGGCAAAAATGCCATTCAAGGTTCATATTCGGGGTAAAAATCTAATTCAAAATCTATATTCATGATAAAAAAATCATGATTTTAGATATAATTTCATAATTGTATCCATATTCGGGCAAAAAATTATAATAAATCAGTTAAAACATGTAAAATGGTGAACGGATTGGGGATTGGGTCATACGATTCAAAACAAAGTAATTTGACCCATTATACAAAGGGCATTTGGAGCATAGCATTTGAGTACGATCCAAACAAATATTGGACTTGGACTTGGAAAAGTTATTACTGAACGAATAAAACCAATGTTATGTTTAGTTCTTTTTGTTCATTTTCTCACGCCCTCAGACAAGGGTTCAAACATACCCTAGAGAAAATCTATAGAAAAGTAAAAAAAAGAATTTGGACTCGTGAACCACACTGAATAGATCTCATACTCAAACCCGGATCACAAAGGAATGGCTGACCGACTAGATCCAACTATACTCAGACCCGGATCCTAGCCATACAATGAGGGACTCGGGAGTTTTGATTGAGAGAGAGAGAGAGAGAGAGATGAAGGAGGAGGAGCAGAGGAAGCGGCGAAGCAGCGGAGCGCATGTGCGATCGGATGTCCCTTCGCGAGGACCTCTACTTCCCCAACGCCATCCATCTCCAGGGCGACCACTTCGACCCGCCACTGCGGAAGGCCCTCCTCCTCGACCTCCTCTCCACCGACGCCGCCGTCTTCCTGGGTATGTAGTAGAGACGCTTCTATTCCCCAAATTGACACCACCAACATTGTCTTCTGGCCTTCTCTCTTCGACATCTCCATCACCCACTTGTTGTTTCATCCTCTTTTGCAATCGAAATCTTAGTTTGGTCGTTATGAGCTTCGGAATTATCCGATTAGGTGCGATATATTGACGAAATTCTCTTCTTTTATGGTCTTTGTGATAGAGTCATGAAGTATCTAAATAAAAAAAATGGTTTTGTTGAATGGTGGATTTCTTCTTTTTTTTGGCTGGAGGTGGGGTGAAGGTTGTTGGGAGGCACAATTTGAACTTGGTTTCAAATTCGAAAGAGTTAGTGACCTGAGCTTATCGATTATCTGGTGCGAGTTGCTAGATATGGTCATGAATTATAGGTTTTTGGTTATTGAATTCTATTTCTTGGAATAGGATAGGAAGTAATATTAAGGGCTATTTCTTGGTGCAATGAGAAAGCACTCACGTTCTCTGCCTGGAAATGCGGGTTTGAGTCATAAGAGTGGCCACTTCATGCAAAATGTAGAAGGCTAAGACCGTTTTTGGTTTGCCCCTCTTTATTTACCCCCGTATATGGGACCATACTGGTTATGGCCCTTTAGGATAGGAAGTATGATTATGGTATTGTGTTACCCACATGAATTCTACACAGTAATTTTGGTTTTGTTCTGTTTTTCGATTGTCGTGGGTTAATCTTTAGGTATATTAGTGAAGGGTACACAAAATTACTCTACTAAATGAAACCTTGCTATTTCTAAATATGTCAAGTTTTAGGGCAATTCGGTGTGCTTGCAAACACTCCAAATGCAGGATGAACTAACTGGATGATATCTTTCTTCTTATTTTTTTCCCAAACTATCTTGCATATGGTTTGTTAAGTATGTTGCCATGTACATGATTGCTTGTAGCGAGTGTTGTGAAAAGCGTTGAAGTGTAGCGAGACACTCCACCAAAAACCGGGGCGAGGCGTAAAGCGTAAGCCTCAAATATTTTTTTTTAAAACTTTAAAAAAATTATAAAAAAAATATCTAAAAATATAAATAAATAAAGAAATGCTTTATTGATGAAATAACAACCAATAAGAAATAGAAAATCTCAAATAAGTACTAAAAAATATGAGATTAACATATAAAAGTAACTAAAAACCTATGTCACACGGACTCGGCTAAGGAGGTGCCGCACCCGAGTCGACACGCCCCGACACGGGTGCGGACTCGGGTGCGGCTTCGGACTCGGTCAACGCCGAGTCGGACTCGGTCAACGAGTCCAGGCCGAGTCCGTCCACATTTTGGACTCGGTCAACTTTGACCGAGTCCAAAAATGTCCCTAAAAAACTAATTTTTTATATTTTTTATTTAAAAAAAATATATAAAAAAGGCACTGTGACTGTGCAGTCTTTGCAGTGTGCACAGTCTTTGCAGTGTGCACTGTGCACAGTCTGTGATAGTGCACAGTGCTGTGCCTGTGCACAGTCACAGTCTGTGACTGCACAGACACCTGTGGCATTTTAAAAATAAAATAAAATTATATATATATATATATATATATATATATATATATATATATATATATATATATATATATATATATATATATATATATATATATATATATATATTTGCCGAGTCCCCGTGTCCAAAAATTTTAAAATTGTGCCGCACCCGTGTCGCACCCGCACCCGCACCCGCACCCGCACCCATGTGACATAGCTAAAAACTGATTACATAACTGGAAAATATATGAGAATAACAAAAAAAGTTAAAATATACTAAGAAACTGATTACATAACTGAAATAACTGGAAAATATATGAGATTAACCTACAAAAGTTAAAATATATCAGATTATTCTAAAAATATGAGATTAACATATAAAAGTAACTAAAAAACTGATTACATAACTGGAAAATATATGAGATTAACCAACAAAAGATAAAATATACTAAGAAACTTATTACATAACTGAAATAACTGGAAAATATATGAGATTAACCTACAAAAGTTAAAATATATGAGATTATTCTAAAAAATATAAGATTAACATATAAAAGTAACTAAAAAACTGATTACATAACTGGAAAATATATGAGATTAACCAACAAAAGTTAAAATATATTAAGAAACTAATTACATAACTGAAATAACTGAAAAATATACGAGATTAACCAACAAAAGTTAAAATATAGTAATATACTAAGAAACTAATTACATAACTGAAATAACTGGAAAATATATGAGATTAACCTACAAAAATCTTGTTGATCATGTCTCAAAAATGTTGTAAAAAAAAAAATTTTTTTTGCGCCTTAGGCTTGCGCCTTGAGGCACAGAGGGCCATGCCTCAAGGCGAGGCACGCCTTTTGCGCCTCAAGGCGCATTTTTTATAACACTGCTTGTAGCCCATGTGCATCAGATTTATATTGTAGTAGTTGTTTCCTTTGCTCCTTATGTTTTGCTTGGTTGTCAGTAAGAAAAATGGAAAGTTGAAATGTATATATTTATTGAGGCTTCTTGTCATGAGCACAGAGAGATATGGATTACAGCTGACCAGTGAAGAACTCGGAGAGTTTGAATGCTTGAGAGATGATTATGAAATCAATTGGCATTTGAAGCAACTTAGAATTGAGATGAATCCTACCATAGAAGAAAAGCACTTGCGCTCTGTGATAGTAAAGAATCGAAGGAGAGCTTTCTTGAACAAGCTTATTCATGATGGTCAGTATTTTTCCGAGGATTCCATGAGAGAAAGGGAACTGTATCTTCACCACATGTATGTGGGGAAATTTCAGGATCCTATAGCCCTATAGGTAAGAATATCTCTCGGCCAGGGGAGCGTTGGTCAGAGACTTTGATGCGTCGATTTCAAGAAAACATGATTACTGCTCAGATAAGGAAAGAACAAGAAAGACTCGGTGTTCCTAAGAAGGATTGGGTTGGTCATAAGGAAGAAGAAGAAGAAGTTGATGAAGAAAAAGAAGAAGAAGAAGAAGAAGAAGAAGAAGAAGAAGAAGAAGAAGAAGAAGAAGAAGAAGAAGATAATGAAATGGATGAAGATGGAAGAAGGGATGTTTCTACTGGTGTAAAGGTAATTAAAGCATCTTCCTAGTTTTGTTAATAGCTTTTGCTTCATCTTTCATTTTCCCTTGGTAGTGTACAACAATGTTTTTTTCTGTTTTTCAAGATGAAAACCATTAGTGTCCTTTCATATGTCAGCTACTGGAAACAAAGTTAACCATGAAGAACACAAACTTCCTCATAACCAGAATTACAACCAAAATATCTCTTTTTCTCCAATATTATCACTTTCCAGGTTGACACATGCATGAATCTGAACCTGCATGATGCAATGCATATGCACAGACATACACATGTTTTATATAGCAATCAGCTTGAACATGAACTGAGGAACTTATTTGATGTTAGAAATTTTAGTGGAAATGTCAGCAATTTGATCACCACTACTGAATAAATGAACTGCAATCTCATTTCAAGCCGCTCATTTTTTGAACAAAAGTGATGGTCGACTTCTATGTGTTTGTCATTTTTTAATCTGTTGTAATATCATCAGTATTCTATTTTTACTCCTAAGTGGTCCTATTATACCATTTATCATTTATGCAATGGACATCTAGATGGGTAGAGAATTTTTTATGGTCCTTTTGTTGCAGCTGTAGACCACTATCATTGATTCTCCTTCCATACAATAATTTCACAAGCACCAGAGTGAGTATGGGTGTCAAACAATATCCATTGGTTAAATGGATAGGAAAGGTAGCAGATAAAGTTTCCGGTCATTGCTGTGAAAATGTAACATATATATATAATAATAATATAACAATATTAATAATATTATTATATATATATATTTCATATTTTTTAATGTAATTTATATTATCTAGTTCATATTGAACTAGATAATATAGTTTGGTTAAGCTCCAACCGGAACTTAACCAAACAATCTAGTCGTTGGAACTAGTCCAACGACTAGATTTCTAGCTGTTGGACTAGTCCAACGACTAGAAGGGAGAGCTCCTTATGAGCTCTCCCCTTTGCTCTTGTTTATATAGGGGTGCAGCCCCCTCTTGTAAACTTACTCCTTTGTAATGCTTTTTAAGCATTTTTCTACAAATTAAAATATTTATTTATGTGTGTTGTTCCTCTTTTACCCTTTTAAGGGCTTTGCTTAAAGTGTCTTTTAGACACTTCCCTTTGAGTGTTCCAAGGGCATTCGTGGAAGTCCACCATTTAATTTCATTTCATGGTATCAGAGCTACGAGATTATTAGAACTTGGAAAAAGGTTGCCTCGATTTCCGTACCTCTTGTGCAGAAGTGTTTCGTCACTTGGAGAGAAGTGTTTTATCACTTCATTGAAAGGGCTTTTACATCTTTGTATTGTATCTCTTTCTCTTTTCATATTCTTTTTCGTTTCTTTTCTTCTATCCTTTTTTTTCTTTTTTCTTTTCTTCCCTTGGAATCGATGGATGACAATGATAAAGTTACCATCATCCCTATGAAATTGAGCGACACAAATTATGTAACATGGGCTTCAATCATGAAGCACCATATATGGGGGAAAGGCTTATGAGGGATTGTGGATGGTTCCGATTCGGAACCTAAACTATCTCTTACTAAAAAAGAGGGAGATAAAGAGGTTTCATTATTAGAAGAGGAGAAAATCAATGCTCTAGTCTCTTATGAAAAAAGATGAAAAAACTAGAGAATGGGACATGCAAATATAATGTCATAGCTTATCAATAACGTTGACATTAAAAAATGTTTCAGTTTTGCCAAATTCGAACATGCCGATAAGGCATGGGAATACCTTAAAAATATGTATTCCCTAAAAGACATTGCACATGTGTGCAATCTTCAAGAGAATGTTTGAATAATGACCCAAGGAGATAAGTCAATTCGCGAATATTACAATGAGTTGTCTGAACTCTAGGAAGAGCTCTCCCTCTTGGAACCTAAATGGCACTGTGTCGAAGACATCGAGCTTCGCCAAAAGCAACTCGATGTTGAACACTTCTACCAGTTTATAACTGAGTTAAGGCCGGAATTTGAGTCCATCAAATCAGCCCTTCTTCATCGGGGAAAAATTCCTTCTATTGTTGAAACTATTGAAGAATTAACACCGGAGGAAAACCGTCTTCGAAAGAGTTCCTCTAAAGTTGATTATGATTCCGTCCTAGCAGTATCTAGGCTTGGGAATCACACTCGCACCTACAGGACACCTCATTTTGGGAGGCAGAATGGCGAGTTTGACAAAAGAAAAGTTATTTGTCATCACTGTCATGAACCGGGGCACTACAGGCCTCAATGTTCAAAATTAAAGAGAAGAGATGAAAAGAAGGTTGCATCAGTTGAAGCTGAGCCAAAAGATCAAGATGCACCAGTTTCTATGTCTCAACTTATGGAGATTCTTCAGCCTCTTCTTCAAGGGGTCTCCTTATCCGTTGAAGCCTCAACTGGAGCAGCAGTTGCATCTGTATCCGGTCCAGGTAACTTTCCTTGGCTTTTAGATTCTGGTGCCTCATTTTATATGACCCCAAATTATAAATGTTTATCTGAATGTCTTAAAAATAACTCAAATATTTCAATTTTTTTTACAGCAGATGAAACATCTCTTGAAATAAAAGGAATTGGGTGTTTTGAAAAATCCAAAACTTTTTGTATTCCAGAAATTAGATATATCCCAAAATTAAATTTAAAACTCTTGTTCGTTTATCAAATTTCTGATTATGGATGTAATATATCCTTCCCTTCTGATAGTTGCTGGATACAGGATCGCCAGTCAGAGAAGCTGATTGGGGAAGGCCATAGAGAAGGAGGGTTATATTACATGGACTTTTTGGAACTACCAAATAATGTATTTTGCTTAAATGTTCAGAAATTGGAAACAGACTTGTGGCACAAAAGACTTGGCCATCCTGATATGTCTAAAATCCATTTTTTTTCAAGTTTGGGAAAATTTTGTAAATCTGAAAATTTTGCTTGTAAAGACTGCATTCTTGGTAAAATGAAAAGATTACCGTTTTCTAGTAAAACTTTTGTCTCTACGAAACCTCTTGAGTTAATATATTCAGATGTTTGGGGACCCGCACCAGTTATTTCTAAAGGTGGTTTTGCATATTATGTCATCTTTGTTGATGATTTTTCTAGACATGCTTGGATCTATTTTCTTAAACATAAATCCGAAGTTTTTGCTCACTTTCAAATATTTCATAAAATGGTCACAAACAAATTTCAAAACAATATCTCCATTTTTCACACTGATTCAAGGGGAGAATTTGTCTGGAGACTTTAAAAATTATTTTAACTCATATGACATTATTCATCAACGATCTTGTCTAAATACCCTTCAACAGAATGGTCTTGCTGAACGCAAACATCGCCACGTTATGGAGACCACTCAAACTTTGCTAATAGCAAGTCAAGTGCCAAAAGGGTTTTGGGCTAAAGCAGCTTTAACTACCACTTATCTCATAAATAGAATGTCATCTTCTTCTTTAGAAAACATCTCTCCGATTGAAAAACTTTATGATTTAACTCCAGACTAAGAGTGTTTGGATGCAAATGTTTTGTATTTACAGACAAGAACGATAAATTCTCTCCTCGTGCAATCCCATGTGCCTTTTTAGGATATACTAAAAATAAAAAAGGGTACAGATGCTACGAGCTTCAAAATAGCAAATTGTATGTGTCAAGAAATGTGACCTTTTTTGAAAAAGAATTTTTTTTAAAGTAAAAAATCCAAGGATATTACTGAATATTCTTTTTTAATTGATTTAACTTCAAAATCTAATGAAGAGGATTTTGAATGTAACTTTGACAATGATCAAAACCCTACTATCTATGGAAATGATAGTGAAGACCAAACCAATAGGGATGTTAGCTTACAATATTCAAGACGAAGAATTGGAGAGCAACGACCCCCATGTGCGCTAGAACGATTTTCTGAAGTTCCTCCTCGTAGGACTTCTAGAATCTCTAGACTGAAATGAAATAGGGATATTCGAAACACGAGCTTAGATTCACAAGGGAAAGTGTCATGAATGACACTAAAACATAACCCTTAAAAAGGGTATAATTGGAAACAAAATAAAAATAAAAAGGTATTCTTTATTGATATGAAAAACCAATTGCTTAAGAAGCATTGAAATAGAATACAAGAGGGGCTGCACCCCTTTATATACACAGCTGAAAGAGGAGGACTCCAACGGCTCTAAATAGAGCTGTTGGACTGTGTCCAACAGCTCTATTGCTAGTCAGTCTAAACAGGACTTGACTAGCAACAGTCATTCTAGTTCAAACTGAACTAGATGACATAAAGACAAAAAAATAAAAATAAAGGGAAAAAGTTATAGAAAAGAAATGAAAAATATATTTATATATATAGATAATAATATAATAATATTATTATATATATATGTACAATTTTACATTTTAACACTCTCCCTCAAACTTACGGTCTATGTCACGCAGACTCGGCTAGGGAGGCGCCGCACCCGAGTCGACACTCCCCGACACGGGTGCGGACACAGGCATCGACACGGACATGGCTCAGACTCGGTCAACGAGGAGTCAGACTCGGTCAAGGAATCGAGGCCGAGTCCGTCCTCGTTTTGGACTCGGTCAATGTTGACCGAGTCTATATTCATCTATTTTAGAGTGAAAAAACTAAAAGAAACATTTTTTTTATATATATATATATAGACTGTTGTGCTGTGCACAATCATAGTGACTGTGCTGTGCACAGACTGTGCTGTATGCACAGTCATAATTTTTTTTAAATAAATAAATAAATGAATATATATATATATATATAGCCGAGTGCCCGTGTCCAAAATTTTTAAAATTGTGCCGCACCCACACCCATGTAACATAGCTTACGGTACAATGAGCGAAACTTTGTCTAAGAGAAAGTGAAATCGGGGAGCAGCGAGGTTTTGTAAAGAAGTCTGCTAACTGATATTCTGAAGTGACATATGGGAGATCAATTATCCCGTGTAGATATTCCTCTCTGGCGTAGTGACAATCCATTTCGATGTGTTTGGTGTGTTCGTGGAATGTTCTGTTACTGGCAATGTAGATCACACTTTTGTTGTCACAACACATTTGTGAAGCTTTTGTTGCTTCAGCTCCCATGTCAGCAAACAGTCGTCGGAGCCAAACTATTTTCATGATCATGGTTGCCATGGCTCTGTATTCAGCTTCGGTGGATGAGAGAGATACCTTATGTTGCTTTTTACACCTCCACGAGATCAATGATTCTCCTAAAAAAACACAAAAAGCAGTGGTTGAGTGTTTGTTATTGGGATCACCTCCCCAATCAACATCAGTATATGCAATTAAATCAAGAGAAGAGGAGGAAGATAAGAAAAGTCCTCTTGAAAGAGAGGACTGAATGTATCTGATAATACGCATGACTGCTCTCATATGAATAGAAGTAGGAGCATATTGAAATTGACTTGCTGTGTGAACAACATGTGCTATATCTGGTCTGGTAATGGATAGATAGGAAAGTGCCCCGACAAGCTGTCTATAAGGAGTAGGGTCTACAAGAAGTTCTCCATCATCAATCTTCATTTTAACATTAACAACTTCTGGAGTGCCGAATTTCTTATCATCAGTAATATCACATGATTGATTTGGATTATGTTTTTTATTGATGAAAAAACATTTTTTTTAGTTGATAAAAATCTATGCATTTGCCACCATCCATTTTTGCATCTCTGCAAGTACCTGTGTACATGTCAGATTGTGGCAATCCAAAAGTAAATTCTTACTAAAAAAACATGTGGATCACATTCATAAGGTTGTATATGTTTAACAAATTGATAAAATGGTTTTGCTAAGTCGGTTGAAAATACAATTTGTAAAACCCATGAATTTTTAGAAATATTATGAGGAATAAAGATGAATTTTATTTGAAATACTAGTTTAAATTTAGTTTATATTTAATCTCAATAATTGTTAAATTATTATTTAAAATTTAGTTAGAATGTAATTTAGTTTAGTGTTTCATTTTAACTTAAATTTTTATTCAAGTTGAATTTCAGTTTGGGTTTAATTTAAGATTTAATTTAGAGTGGATTTGGATGGTTATGATTTTAATACTTGAGCCTAATAAATGGATTCCAGATAATCTAATAAGTAAACTTTAATTTGAATTTGAATTTATTTTGAATTTGTATTTATTTTAAATTTAAATTGGTATATTGGACACATAGGATATGATGCCCCAAACAATGCCATTACTATTTCAACAAAAAATTTGGCCAATCGACAGTTCACCGATTAAATTGGAGTCAACCTTGATATTCTTCATCTTAAGGGCATCAAAACCAACCATCTATATGCCTGAATTGATGGTGATTTGAGAGTTCTAACATTGCCCAAAGTTCATGCCTAATTGTATAATCAAAATCAGTGTTATTTATGCATGTACGATTAAATTGAAGATTACCACAATGATCTACGTTTTAAGGGTTATTGAATCAACTATTTACTTTGCATGCATAAAAAAAAATAAATCCAAACCTTGCATCCAGCTAATTTCAAATAAGGGAGAAATATCGTCTGCAAGTTGGATCTAAGATTCTATTTGGAACAATAAACCTGTTTTAATAGACCTGTATTATAAGAATCATATCCCCATGATAGTGTGTTATTTTGATCTAATCTTTTTATGGATGATAGTTGACATGACTTAGACCCTGAGATAAAAACCTTGTATTTTAGTTCATTGTATTTTGTGAATTAAAAATCAGTTAAGTTAGCTCAGTGGATTATGTTTCGTCCAGGGACAAAAACTGCAAAATTTTTAGTTAACTATTGGTAACATATTTGGTTCTAATTTTTTTGTATTCTTATTGTGGACATATCAATATTTATTTAAAAAAACTATCTGATTTTATTTTAATGTTTAAGATGCCTTGATTGAGTGTTCAATAGATGAATAGGTTTGGACAAACCTATTCTGGACAAAAGTGTTTGAATTTTTATAAATTCAATTTTAATGATTTTGAAATTAGGTTTTCTTTGTATTATGTAAATCCAGACAAAGATTGATTTTTTTTTTGTGGCACCCAAGCTCATACAAGTAGTAAGTTAATGCAGAGACAATTGTTTTTTTTAATGCCCAAATAAAATTAGTGAAAGAACATGTGATATAGAGTAAATATCAGCAAATGAGAATCTCAAGGGGACGTCTCCATAAAAAACAAATTTAGTCTTAGATAATAAATATCCTCTAGGAGAATAAGCAACTTCAATGCCTAAAAAATATCTCAACAAGCCTAAATCAGTCATTTCAAAATGAGATTTAAGAAGTGTTTTGATCGTTTCAACTCCCTGTTTATCGATTTCGGTGATGATCATATCATCCACATAGGGAAGAAGCACAATGATCCCTGTATCAGAATTCTTAATAAACAAAGCAGTGTCAGCTAAACAGAATTGAAAACCAATATCAATCATAACACGACTAAACCTATTATACCAAGCTTTCGGTGCTTGTTTAAGTCCATAAAGAGCTTTTTCTAAGCGAAGGACTTTACCCTTAGGAATACTTATACTTCTTCAACTAGCTTTCCATTTAAAAAAGCATTTTTGACATCAATTTGAAAAATAGACCATTTTTTGATAGAAGCTAAGGCAATTAAGGTTCGGACAGTTGTCATACGAGCCACCGAAACAAAGGTTTCTTCATAATCAATCCCATATTATTGAGCATAACCTTTGACTACTAATTGGGCTTTATATCTTTCAAGAGTACTATCACTCTTGATTTTAATTTTATAAACCCATCGACATCCTATAGTTTTCTTTCTTGGAGGAAGATCTTGAATAGTTCATGTAGAAGCCTTTTCAAGTGCATCTAATTTAGCTTTCATGACTTCTATCCATTTGATATCATTTTTTGCTTGAAAATATGTGGATGGTTCTTTATATGAGTGAATTAATGCAATAACTGCCCTATATGTGGGTGAGAAGGACTAGTATGATACAAACTTTCCTAGAGGCCTCGAGACTCGGGATGATTGTCTAGTTGGAATGTTAGAATATTTTTCAAGTGCACATGGAGGATTAGACTCTTGTCGCCTGGAATATTGAATACTAGTATCCCTATGAGCTTCATTTTCAACATTATGATTAAGATCAATAATTCTTTGATCATCATCAAAGTTACAGCCAAGGTCATATTTATCAGATGTAGATGTTAGATCTAGCAAAAAGGAGTACTTAGTGACGTCTTTTAATTTTCTAAAATCAAAGAAGCTCTCATTTTCAAGAAAGGAAACATTTCTAGACACATATAGTATATTATTTTTGAAGTCAAAACATCTATAACTTCTCTGATTTTCAGCATATCCTAAAAAGACACAGGGAATCGCACGAGGGGAAAGTTTATCATTTTTGTCAGTAAATATGAAACATTTGCACCCAAATATTCTTAGTCTAGAGTAGTATGGAGAAATGTTCATAAGTTTTTTAATGGGAGTTGTTAAAATATGTAATATCATAGACAACTCATATCTCATATGTAATCTCATAGACAACTCATATAATCCCTTTTAATGTTTTTCTTTTTTTAGTTAGTTTAGTTCTAGTTTAAACTCAAATAGAACTCACTTAAAATCTATTTTTAGGACACCTTTAGGCTTCACCTTTTTGACTAGTCAAAAAGGCCTTTTTGACCAAGTCAAAAAGGTGAAGCTCCAAGGGAGTTGCTGGGCTCCCAACAGCTCTAATAGAGTCGTTGGGAGTCCAATGACTCCCTTGTGGCTCCTCTCCCCTTCTTCTATAAATATGGGGCTGTTTTCCCTTGTAAAGCATTCTTTGTTCTTTGTTCCTGTGAGAGTTCTCTTCCAAGTTTATAAAATCTTGTTCTTCATTTTATGTATACCCTTTTTTGGGTATTGTGTACGAGTGTGAGCTCTTTTGTGTGAATGCCTTTGTTTCGTAAATCCTCTTTGTGAGTGTTGAAGAAACAATCCTTGTTAGGGATTGCTACATTCTTTCATGGTATCAGAGCTTGGTTGATAGAAGCAGTCAGTCTGGAGTTCCCCCTGTGCATTGGGAAGCGTGCCATTCAAGTTTTCTTCAAAAGAAATAAGCCTCTTTGAAGGGGTAGTTGTGTGGAGCCTTGAAAGCTTGGAACATGGGCTTCTATCATAAAGCACCTTATTTAGGGAAATGGGCTATGGTGATTAGTGGATGGAACCAATGAGGAACCTAAACTAATGCTCACTAAAGAAGAAAAATGAAAAGAAATACCTCTTTCGAGATAGAAAAAGTTAAAGTCGTTTCCACTTATGAGAAAAAGTGGAAAGAATGGAGAATGGGTCACTCCAAGATTATGTCTTGGCTCATTTCTAGTGTGGATATAAAGAAGTGTTAAAGCCTTGCAAAGTTTGAATACGCTAATGATGCTTGGGACTATCTCAAGAGAATGTACTCTTAAAGATGTTGCTTATATATGTAATCTTCAGGAAAAGGTTCGCAATATGGTTCAAGGAGATAAAAGTATTAGAGAATACTTTAATAGCTTGTCCGAGTTATGGGAAGAATTGACTCTCCTTGAACCAAAGTGGCATTGTCCACAAGATATAGAGCTTCGCCAAGATCAAATGAATGCAGAGCATTTTTTTCAATTTATTAATGGTTTAAGACCGGAATTTGAGACAACCAAGTCCGCTCTTCTTCATCGAGGGAAGATTCCCTCTATTGAGGATACAATTGAAGAATTGAGTATGGAAAAAAACCGACCGAAAAGAATCTCAAAAAATGATGATGACTCTGTTTTAGCTGTTTTAAGACCCGGGAATCATGTTCGTGCATATAAACCTCCACATTTTGGAAGAACATATGATGAGAAATACAGAAGTAAGGTGGAAAGAAAAGAAGTAATTTGCTATTATTGTCGTGAACCTGGGCACGTCAAGACGCACCGCCCAAAGTTAAAGAAGACTTATGAAAAGAAGGTTGCTACTGTTGAAGCCCAACAAGAGACAAAAGAAATATCTATTGGAAGCATATCGTTATCTCAGCTAGTGGAGGCACTTCAACCACTTCTTAAAGGGGCTTCCCTATCTGCTGGAGCTGCGGTTTCTTCAGTAAGCATCTCCGATCCAGGTAAACCTCTTTGGCTTCTTGATTCTGGTGCATCTTTTCATATGACCCCTAACATAGAATTATTGTCTCAATATCATAACTCAAGTGGTTCAAACGTTTTGACTGCCGATGACACTCCTCTTGAGATTAAGGGAATAGGATGTTTTGAAAATTCTTCTCAAAACTCAAACAAATTTCGTATTCCAAAAATTAGATATATTCCCAAACTTAATTTAAACCTTTTATCCGTATCTCAGTTAACTGATCATGGGTGTAATGTTTTCTTCTTCTCTCATGATTGTCGAGTACAGGATCACCAGTCAGGGAAGCTGATTGGGGAAGGCCATAGAGAAGGAGGCTTATACTACATGGATTTTTTGGATTTTCCCAAGAGTACATTGTGTTGCAATGTTCAAAAATTGGATTTGGATCTTTTGCACAAAAGATTTGAACATCCTTGTATATCCAAGATTCAACACTTTCCGAACATGATTTTTTTTTGTAATTTTGAAACTTTTACATGTGAAAATTGCATTCTTGGAAAAATGAAAAGATTACATTTTCATGAAAGAACTTTTGTTTCTACAAGACCACTTGAGTTGATTCATTCTGATGTCTGGGGTCCTGCACCAATTATATCAAAAGGTGGGTTTGTTTATTATGTTATCTTTGTAGATGACTTTACATGACACACTTGGATTTATTTTCTTAAACATAAATCCGAAGTCTTCTCGCATTTTAAAATCTTTCATAATATGGTCAAAAATCAGTTTAAAGATGATATTTCAATATTTCGTACCGATTCAGGAGGACAATTCTTATCAAAGGAATTCAAAGATTATTTAAATCAATATGGAGTTATACATTAAAGGTCATGTCCCTACACTCCTCAACAAAATGGCCTAGCTGAAAGAAAGCATAGGCACATTATTAAGACAACAAGAACCCTCCTCATATCACATCAAGTACCAATTTTTTTTTGGGCTGAAGCAGCCTTAACTGTTGTTTATCTCATCAATAGGATGCCCTCTTCGTCGTTAAATAATATTTCTTCAATCGAAAAGCTTCTTAAACAAATTCCTGATTACTCCAGGTTAAGGGTATTCGGGTGCAAATGTTTTGTATTCTCAGATAAAAATGATAAGCTTTCCTCTCGAGCTATTCCTTGTGTCTTCTTAGGATATGCAAGTCATCAAAAGGGTTATAGATGTTTTGACTTTAGAAATAACATATTATATGTCTCAAGAAACGTATCCTTCTTAGAAAATGAAAGTCCATTTGAAACCAAAGCATCTGCAGAAACATATGAGTATTCCTTTCTATTTGATTTAGTCTCAAAGAATGAAGAATGTAATGTTAAGCAAGATGATCAAAGTGATATTTCTCCTCCTGAACCAATTAGTGATAACCAAGAGTTCATTCAATATTCTAGACGAGGAAATTCAGAAAGACCATGTGCCCTTGAGAGGTACTCTGTAGAATCAGAACCCGAGGTGTCAACAAGAAAATCTACTAGGATCTCAAAAATTCCTGAGAAATTTGTGTCATTTTCGCCAAAATTTCAAGCCTTTATAGCCTTAATTCACTCTTATGAAGAACCTCCCAGTTATGCTATAGCCAAAACCCAACCAGAATGGGTAAAAGCCATGCAAGTGGAATTAGAAGCCTTAGAAAAGGCAAACACTTGGACTATACAAGAACTTCCGCCTAACAAGAAACCTATTGGTTGTCGATGGGTTTACAAAGTAAAAACTAAAAGCGTTGGCAGTCTTGAGCGGTTTAAGGCTAGATTAGTTGCCAAAGGCTACGCTAAAAAATATGGAATAGATTATGAGGAAACCTTTGCTCTAGTAGCCAGAATGACCACAGTTAGAATTCTAATTGCCCTTGCCTCTATAAAGCAATGGTCCATATATCAAATGGATGTTAAGAATGTGTTCCTAAATGGTAGTTTAACTGAAGAAGTATACATGGATCCACCACCAGGAATTGATGTTCCTAAAAAAAAACTTTTCGTCTAAATAAAGCCTTGTATGGACTTAAACAAGCTCCGAATGTTTGGTATGATAAATTTAGCAGGGTGATGCTTGATTTTTGTTTTCAATCTTGTCTTACTGACACTGCTTTGTTTGTTAAGAATTCTAATACAGGTATCATTATCCTCCTTCTCTACGTCGACGATATGATCATCATTATCCTCCTTATTCTTCTAGAGGATATTTGCTAACACAATCTAAGTTTGCTTTGGATATTGTTGTCAGGTCAGTTATTTCAGATGAAAGACATGTGAACACTCCAGAAGTTGTAAATGTCAAGATGAAGAGTGATGATGGAGAACCTATTGAAAACCCAATTCCGTATAGACAACTCGTCGGGGCTTTGTCATACATTTCCATTACAAGACCTGACATTGCACATGCTGTCCATACAACCAGTCAATTTCAACATGCTCCAACCTCTATCCATATGTGAGCAGTTTTGCGAATTATTAGATACATTAAAAATTCTATATCTCGGGGTCTATTTTTGTTTGCTTCTAATCTCAAGCTTCTTGCTTATACTGATGCAGATTGGAGAGGTGATCCGAATGATCGTCATTCAACGACAAGTTTTTGTGTCTTCTTGGGGGAATTGTTGATCTCATGGAGATGTAAGAAGCAACAGAAAGTATCCCTTTCATCAACAGAGGCTGGATACAAAGCAATGACTACTACAACTATGGAAGTAGTATGGTTTCGACGACTGCTTTCCCACATGGGAGTTGAAAGTTCAGAAGCATCCGACATGTGTTGTGACAACAAGAACTCTATCTACATTGCAGGCAATCGGACGTTCCACGAACGCACCAAGCATATAGAAATGGATTGTCATTATGTTCGTGAGGAATTCTTGCGCGGCACCATCAATCTTCCCTATGTTGCTTCTGAATACCAGCTGACCGATTTCTTCACCAAGCCTCTTGCTGCTCCTAGATTTCACTTTCTCTTAGGCAAACTTTCGGTTATCCAACCGTAAGTTTGAGAGGGGTGTTAAAATATGTAATCTCATAGACAACTCATATCTCATATGTAATCTCATAGACAACTCATATAATCCCTTGTAATGTTTTTCTTTTTTTAGTTAGTTTAGTTCTAGTTTAAACTCAACTAGAACTCACTTAAAATCTATTTTTAGGACACCTTTTTGACTAGTCAAAAAGGCCTTTTTGACCAAGTCAAAAAGGTGAAGCTCCAAGGGAGCCGTTGGGCTCCCAACAGCTCTAATAGAGCCGTTGGGAGTCCAATGACTCCCTTGTGGCTCCTCTCCCCTTCTTCTATAAATATGGGGTTGTTTCCCCTTGTAAAGCATTCTTCGTTCTTTGTTCTTGTGGGAGTTCTCTCCCAAGTTTATGAAATCTTGTTCTTCATTTTATGTATACCCTTTTTTGGGTATTGTGTACGAGTGTGAGCTCTTTTGTGTGAATGCCTTTGTTTCATAAATCCTCTTTGTGAGTGTTAAAGAAACAATCCTTGTTAGGGATTGTTACATTATTTCGATATTTTGTAACGAAGAAGATGACATCCTATTAATGAGATAGGTGGCAGTTAAGGCGGCTTCTGCCCAAAAGTCTTTCGGGACTTGATTTGCTATTAATACAGTCCTAGTGGTTTCTATAATATGGCGATGTTTTTGTTCCGCCAGTCCATTTTGTTGAGTTGTATAAGGACAAGATCTTTGATGTGTGATGCCATGCAATTTAAGATAATTTTGAAAATCTGTGGATAAAAACTCTCCCCCTGAATCTGTGCGAAAAATAACAATATCATTTTGAAACTTGTTTTTAACCATATTATGAAAAGTTTGAAAGTATGAAAATACTTCAGACTTATATTTGAGAAAGTAAATCCACGTATGTTTGGAGAAATTATCGACAAAAATAACATAGTAAACAAATCCTCCTTTAGAAATTACTGACGCAGGACCCCAAACATCCGAGTGTATTAATTCAAGTGGTCTTGAAGAGAAAAATGTTCTGTTCTGAAATGGTAATCTTTTTATTTTGCTGAGAATACAATCTTTACAATCAAATGATTCAGAGTTATAAAATTTCCCTATATTTGGAAAATGTTGGATTTTAGCTACATGTGGGTGACCAAGTCTCTTATGCCATAGTTCCAACTCTATTTTTTGAATATTATAACAAAAAGTTTTCTTCGACATTTCAAAAAAATTCATGTAATAGAGTCCTTCTCTATGGCCTTCCCCAATCAGCTTGCCTGACTGGCGATCCTGTGCCCAACAACCATGAGAAGAAAAAGAAATATTACACCCATAATCAGAAATTTGAGATACAGATAAAAGATTTAAATTTAATTTGGGAACATGTCTAATTTCTGGAATAGAAAATTTCTTTGTTTTATAATTTTTTTCAAAATTTCCTATTCCTTCTATTTCAAGAGAAGTCCCATCAGCAGTAAAGACCTTTGACACACTTGTTTTATTTTTAACACATTTGGATAAACTTTGATTATTTGTGGTCATATGAAAAGATGCACCAAAGTCAAGGAGCCAAGAAATTTTACCTAGATCAGAAAAAGATGAGGCTGTTGCGCCGGTTGAAGCTTCAGATGAGGAAGAGGCACCTTTGATGAGAGGCTGAAGAATCTCCATTAGTTGGGCCAGGGAAACTGGTGCATCCTGATCTTTAGGTTCCGATCCAACAATTGCAACTCTTTTTTCTCTCAGCTCCTTAAGTTTGGGACATTGTGACCTGTAGTGTCCCGGTTCATGACAGTGATGACAAATAACTTTCATCATAGTCACAATTTTGTCGGTTAAAGTGAGGAGGCCTATATGATCGAACATGATTCCCTGGTCTAGACACGGCTAAAACGGAATCATCTTTAAATTTTGAAGAACCTTTCCGGAGACGATTTTCTTCCATTGTTAACTCTTCAATAGTTTCAACAATAGAAGAAAATTTTCCTCGGTGAAGGAGGGCCGATTTAGTGGTTTCAAATTCCGGCCTTAATCCAGTGATAAACTGGTAAAAATGTTCAGCATCGAGTTGTTTCTGACGAAGCTCGATGTCTTCGACACAATGCCATTTTGGTTTTAAAAGGAAAAGTTCTTCCCAAAGTTCGGACAACCCATTGTAATATTCACGAATAGTTTTGTCTTCTTGTGTCATCATTCAAACTTTTTTTTGGAGGTTGCACACGTGTGCAATATCTTTAAGGGAATACATATTCTTAAGGTATTCCCATGTCTTATCGGCATGATCAAATTTGGCAAGACTTGAGCATTTTTTAATGTCAACGCTATTGATAAGCCATGACATTATCTTCGCATGAAATATTCTTCATTCTTTCTATTTCTTCTCGTATGAGGCAAGAGCCTTGATTTTCTCTTCTTCCGATAGAGGGACCTCTTTGTCTCCCTCCTTTTTAGTAAGAGATAGCTTAGGTTCCGAATCGGAACCATCCACAATCCCCCATAGGCCTTTTCCCCATATATGGTGCTTCATGATTGAAGCCTATGTTACATTGTTCGTATCACTTAGTTTCATAGGCATGATGGTGACTTTATCATTGTCATCCATTGATTACAAGGAGAGAAGAAATAGGGATAAAAGAGAAACGAGAAGATAAATGAAAAAGAAAAAAGAAAATACAATACAACAAGATGTAAAATCTTCCCCAATGAAGTGATAAAACACTTTTCTTCAAGTGGTGAACACTTTTGCAAATGGGCACGAAAACCGAGGTAGCTTTTCCTCAAGATCTAGTACTTCAGCAGCTTTGATACCATGAAATAAAATAGGGATCTTCGAAACACGAGCTTAGATTCACAAGGGAAAGTCTCATGAATGACACTAAAGCATAACCCTTAAAAAGGGTATAACTGAAAACAAAATAAAAAAAAAGTATTCTTTATTGATATGAAAAACCAATTGCTTAAGAAGCATTGGAATAGAATACAAGAGGGGCTGCACCCCTTTATATACACAGCTGAAAGAGGAGGACTCCAATGGCTCTAAATAGAGCTGTTGGACTGTGTCCAACAACTCTATTGCTAGTCAAGTCTGGACAGGACTTGACTAGCAACAGTCATTCTAGTTTAAACTGAACTAGATGACATAAAGACAAAAAAATAAAAATAAAGGAAAAAAGTTATAGAAAAGAAATGAAAAATATATTTATATATATAATATATAATATTATTATTATATATATGTACAGTTTTACATTTTAACGTAGACTTCCCAGAAAATTTGTCTCTCTATGAATCTTTTTCACCCTCGTATAGGGCAACCCTTGCATTAATTCAATCATATGTTGAACCTTCCTCGTACTTTGAAGCCAAAAATCATGAAGAGTAGATTGAAGCTATGAAAATAGAGTTAGATGCATTAGAAAAGGCCAACACTTGGTCCATCCAAGACTTGCCTCTTGGAAAGAAACCTATAGGTTGTAGATGGGTCTATAAAGTCAAAACCAAAAGCGATGGGACCCTTGAAAGATATAAGGAACGACTCGTGGCCAAAGGCTATGCTCAAGAGTATGGCATTGACTACGATGAAACCTTTGTCCTTGTGGCCTGAATGACCACAGTGCGAACTTTAATTGCTTTAGCCTCTATTAAAAAATGACCTATATTTCAAATAGACGTCAAAAATGCTTTTTGAAATGAGAGTCTTGTTGAAGAAGTATACATGGAAGCTCCGCCTGGTATTAGTCTTTCTAAGAATAAAATTCTTCGTCTTGAGAAAGCTCTTTATGGTCTCAAACAGGCACCAAAAGCTTGGTATATCAAGTTTAGTCATGTTATGACTGATATTGGTTTTCATTCATGTTTGACCGACACTGCCTTATTTATTAAGCAATCTGATGCAGGTATCATCATTCTTCTTCTTTATGTGGATGATATGATCATCACTTGAGGTGACAAACAGGGAGTTGCCAATATCAAAACTCTTCTTAAAACTCATTTTGAAATATTTGATCTAGGACTATTACAATATTTCTTAGGAATAGAAGTTGCTTATTACCCTAAAGGGTATTTGATATCTCAATCTAAATTTGCTTCTGATATTGTTTGCAGGTTTGACATTACAGATGAAAAGAAAGTAGATACTCCAGAAGTAGTTAATGTTAAGATGAAAATTGATGATAGAGAACGACTAGAGAATCCTACTCCATTTAGACAACTTGTTGGAGCACTTTTCTATCTTTCCATCACTCGACCAGACATCACACATGCTGTACACATAGCTAGCCAATTTTAACATGCTCTCACCTTTGTTCACATAGAAGCAGTTTTACGCATTATTAGATATTTAAAGAGTTCTCTTTCACGTGGACTCTTCTTGTCAGCATCATCATCATCTTTAAATTTAATTGCTTATACTGATGCTGACTGGGGAGGTGATCCTAATAATAGGCACTCAACCACTGGTTTTTGTGTGCTTTTAAGTGAATCTCTCATACCGTGGAGGTGGAAGAAATGGCAGAAGGTTTCTCTTTCCTCCACTGAAGCTGAATATAGAGTCATGACGATCACCACAATAGAAGTTGTTTGGCTCAGGCGACTGCTAACTGATATGAGAGCTGAAGCAAGACAAGTCAAAAGTGCAATCTACATCGCAAGCAACCAGACTTTTCACGAACGCACCAAACACATAGAGATAGATTGTCACTATGTCAGAGAGGAGTACCTGCACGATACCATTGATCTGCCATATGTTACATCAGAATACCAATTAGCAGATTTCTTCACCAAACCTCTTGCAGCTCCTAGATTCCACTTCCTTTTAGACAAACTTTCGCTCATTGTACCGTAAGTTTGAGGGAGAGTGTTAAAATGTAGCACATATATATAATAATATTATAATAATAATAATACTATTATATATATATATAAATTTTTTCATATTTTTATATTATTTTTATTTTATTTTTTAATGTAATTTATATTATCTAGTTCATATTGAACTAGATAATATAGTTTAGTTAAGTTCCAACCGAAACTTAACCAAACAATTTAGTCGTTGGAACTAGTCCAACGGCTAGATTTCTAGCTGTTGGACTAGTCCAACGACTAGAAGGGAGGGCTCCTTATGAGCTCTCCCCTTTGCTCTTGTATATATAGGGGTGCAGCCCCCTCTTGTAAACTTACTCCTTTGTAATGCTTTTTAAGCATTTTTCTACATAAATAAAAATATTTATTTGTCTGTGTTGTTCCTCTTTTACCCTTTTAAGGGCTTTGCTTAAAGTGTCTTTTAGACACTTCCCTTTGAGTGTTCCAAAGGCATTCGTGGAAGACCACCATTTCATTTCAATTGCTTACTAGCAAACAGGAGGAGTGGCTAAGTCTGGTTCTAGAATGGAACTTCATGTATTTGGACCCTTTAAACTCCAGTTGAATAGCTTGAACAATGGGTGGGATGTGGCATGGTTGCCATAGTTTTCAGTTGGTATCCTTGGGCCAGGTTCTTGTTATTGGAAAGAGCGGAAAACTATGTTCTTGATACTTGAATAGAAATTATGGTCATACTTGGGGTTTGATCATACATCAGGCAAGAACAGCCAAATACTGTTCAATTCAAGCTTCCTCTTTGTTTGTAATTTATAGTGGTCGAACGTTAAGCAAGATGATTTCTGGATAGAAGGGCTAGTATGTATAAGCTTACATCATTGTGAGCATCTTTGCTATACCTTTTTTCTTGGAAGCAAGGTCACTCTTTACTTTCCCTTCACTACTCTCTCTCGATTTAAGACCTTGAAATATGAAGGAACTTGCTCTCTTAATCTGCCTGAAAAAACTGATTAAGAGGCCTCTCTCATTGAGTCTGTTACTTGTATTTAATTATCCTTGTATGTATCTTCTATATACCTAAATAACTCTCTGCCCCCAAATGGCCTTCCTCTTCACTTAGGTGTGGCAGCACCTTTGATCTTGTTTATGTTCTTTTTTTCATCTGTATAATTCTGATTGTATTGTTCAGTTCACGAATTACTTTTAACAGTGAATAACATTTCTTCTTTATGCTCCTTAAGTTGTGAGATCCCATGACATAAGACAGATTTAGAAACCAAAAAAAGGAAAAGGAAAATCGAAATGCATGTGAGAGAATTGTCCTGCACAAGTTGGATGTTGTGGTTGCCTCTGGTTCAACAAAGAGAATTGTCCTGGTTAGGAATCCTTTCTGCTCCAATTTCTGGAGCTGATTGGAGTAGCCTTACTGGTGGAATTTGTTAACTGAAGAATGTCACAACTCTGTATGCCTTGAGACAGAAATTTTCTTCTTTTTCCTCAGTAGGGGGTTGCCATTAGCTGTGCTCTAGCATAGCATTTTAGGATAAGATGAAACGGACCATGTGGCTGCAGAAGATAACGTTATAATGTATATGAATATGAGAATCAACAATTAAACTAAATGATAAAACTGAAGTAAGGATGCATCAAGAAAATAATAACATAGTAAATGGTAAAGTTTGAATTGAAAAGTGCATAGGTTGCATCAAAAGCTACATCAACAACTAATGAGTGAGCTCTATAAACTAGACTTGATTAACCTGAGTGTATTTATGTAGCACAAGCAGTGTAGGCATGCAGAAGTAACATGAAGCGTCACTGTAGTAAGGGAAAAGATGAGCATGAAAGAGTATGAAGACACACACACACACATGTAGTGACGAATGATGGGATAGGACCACAGTAGACAAGGCACAAACAGCCAATGTATGTATTGATCATAAGTTTAGTGTTCCAAGCCTGTGGGGCAATTGGAAGTTGTGGACTTTGTACCTGCTAGTAAGTTTTCTGTTTTTCATTTGTTCTTGAATGATGTATTAGATTTTTCTGTATTTCTGCTCTTCAATTATTTAAGATCATTGTAATTCTACACATGAAATCAGGTGTTCTTGAAAATATAAGGATGTAAACAGAGGTCTTCTCCTTTGGTCTATGAATAATGGGACGTAATCTACTTGCGTCTTGGGCCCAGACTTGGAATCAGCTTGGAGACTCCCAATTTATCCAATCTGATAAGGTTGGACCTGTTGCAGTTATCATATCTATTTGTGTTTGGATCTTTTTGGAGTCCAACTTTAGGTCGGGAAACCCCTAAATACCTCATTGATTCGATAATCGGATCGGAACTAATAGAGGATTACTCAGCCTGACTGAACGGATTCAAGTTGGCCAGATCCGAGCTAAACCAACCATAGTTAACTGTGTACCATGCGTATGATGAATCCTGCTTATGTTCAGAGAGTTACGTGATGGTATTGCATTAGCTGTGCTCTGACACTTGCGTCTTGTATGCAGGTACAAATTGGAGAGGAAGCATGTGGTGGTTCTGCATTGACAGGTGAAGAGTGCCATGAGGAAGCAATATCAGCGGTTAGAGATGCAAGATAGGATGGACCAATTTACGCATATTATGCAGAAGTTTCTGTCTGATGAAGATACACATTTAGACTACTATAATATCGATGATGATGAGACACTGGATGATCATTGGATGAAGGAAGTCACATATGATGCAGAAGAGAAGTACTTTACCGAAGATTGATCATGGGATGTCCAGGTGTTTCAATTCCGAATGCTTGGTATAGTTGTGTTGCACTCGTACCATCTTTTGTATATGTAACTGTTGCCTGCAAATTTTGATGCTTTTTCCAGCACAGGTGGTCTGTTTTCATAGAGCTCATTGTCAATCTGACACTTTTAAGCTCTGTTTAGAAACTGGGTAGCTGGGATGGGAGTTTATGCATTTGGGATGCGAGTTTATGCATTTGGGAAAACTTAGTGAAGCTACCTTCGTGGTGGATGTTTGGGAGAACGACGTTGAAGAGGTGGTTTATGCATTTGAGCAAGGAGGTGAGGCCATCTCCTCTTTGTATTTGCGCTAACAATGTAGAGGCGGTAACTGCAAATCTAGGAATTGGCAGCTGCCTTTTCCAAATGCATAAACTCCCACCAACTAGCATAAGTGAGTTTCATCCCTTGAGGATCAAAATGTTCACCATCTTAGCAGTTCAGTATGGCTTCTGAAGTTCTGTATGTGTAGGGTGCGTTTGGAGATTCTATAGGGGCCCGTTTGTTTGACCCATTTCTGCAGGAAAATTGGCCTTTTTCTCAAGGTGGGTGAAAGCACCTCTCCTGTGGGATTTGGTGGGGCCTGCGTTTTTGTATGAAAATACTTCCTTAAGCCCTGATCAAAGTGGTTTTTCTCACGGGACCCACCTAAGCTGCATCATTTTTCTGAACGAGTGTCCCTTTCATACTAAAAAATTGGTTGCAAACAAAGCATTTTACATGAGAAAAAAATACATAAACAGGTCGGATTTTACTCCCCTCAAGCATGTATCTGACAAAACATTGATCGTAATCCAATTTTGAATCATAACTCCAAATAGATGACCGAACCTGATCTTGATGTAGATCTTATTTGAGACTCACGCCCAATAAAAAAAACGTAGCGGATCCAGATTGGTGGTTGATTTGATCTGATCAAGTTTGTACTAATGTTGTTAAAATCGATCTGTATTGGCTTGAATCGGCGGATTAAGATCTAATCAACCCTTTGTCAAAACAATATATTCCAAAATTCTGCTGATTTTCTCTCAAATCGACACAATTGACTAGAATGGAGCTGATTATACCTGAATTGATTCGTTTTCTATGTTTTAAAAAATATAGTTATAGAAAATAAGGAATTTAAATAAAAATAATTTTTGAAATGACCCTATTGAAAAATGATCCAATTGAATTCAGATTTGACCGATTTTACCTTTCCCAGATGATCCAATTTAATTCATTGCCCAGATGACATGTAACTCAGTTTGGGTTATGTCCGGTCGAGAAAATCAAAATACAAACGTTGCCCCTACAATTCAAAGAGTTTAGAATATATGTCTTCACTTCTTCTCAAAAATCACATTTTTACATCAAAATCCTCAATCTAAAAGTGGAAGTGCTAACTAGTGGAATGTGCCAAATCCACATGCTTTATCATATAGAACTTGCACCTATGAGTTTATGCTAGAGTGTTACTAACATGACAAGTACCAGATCTAGCCAAACTTGGTATCCAATATCCAACATAGACCTGACCCATTGTCAGCCCTCTATCAAGTCAAACCTAGCCAAATAGATTCATTTCCAATAAGATATATGTACAATCGATAACTACGGGTAGACATCGGGTCAGGTACCCGACGTCCGGTACTCAGCCCATGATGGGTCAACTTGGTCTGCATTTTACGGCCTAGGTCGGATTCAAGATGAAGGTTTTGCAATTTTGGGCTGTTTTGAATCCGGTTTTGACCTGAATCTCCATGTATTTAACTGTTTCGGAACCATTTGCATCCCTAAGCCTAGGCTTGAATAAAGTTGGGTGGGGTCTGGCCCAATAAAGTAATTAGGACCGTCTCATTGTCGATGACAGGTCAGGCCAGGGCTGCAATTTGCAGCCTCGGCTCACTTAAATTCAAGATTGGTTCGGTCTGATAAAGTAATCGAGTCCAAAACGAGTCCGACCCGTTTTCAAAATAAATAGTGCCTGACTGGCCCGGTCCGTTAACTAGGTCAGGCTTAAAGGGCTCAGGTTGGGCCTGGAGACTAAGCCCAGTTATCATAACACAGATCGCACGTGTGCTTCCGCAGGCACGCAGGAAATAAAAATGAAGGGTGTTTGTTTGTTGGGGTTTGCTTTTCGCTCCTCGTCCTGGGAATAAATCCTCTTCCTCTTCCCCTCCTCCCACTCGTGGGAATCGAATGAAAAAGGTACGCTATCGTTCACCCGCTAATCTTCAGAACCAAACAGCTCAATCAATCTAAGGAAAACGCAGGAAAGGAGGAATCTCTTCTTTCCTTCTTATTCTCATCGTTTTTTCGGTGCTTTTGCGATACAAGCTGTCGTGGAATCATGAAATCTCTGATTTTATTGCGTTTTCTTGATGTGGGTGTCTCCTATTTTCGTGATTTCGTCGTCCTGCGTGTGATTCGGGTTTTTTGGTGTCTTATGTAGGTGGTTCGGATTGGTTCTCGTTTTGGGGAGGGGTTTCTTCTTGGTGGGGTGTTGATGGAGGTAGAGATTTTAGGGCTTGTGGATTAGAAGAGAGGGAGAGGAGATAGAGGAGGGGTCATGTACAAAGAGCGGAGTGTGGGATCGGAAGCGAGAACGGGGGCGTCGAGGTCCGACCTCACTCTGCGTGACCCTCTCGACCGGAAACGGATCAACGATGCGTTGGACAAACATCTCGAGAAGACGTCGCCGTCGACCTCCAAGGGGATGAACGGGAAGGATAAGTATCGGGTTTCGGTCCCCTCGACGTCCGGTGGAAAGATGAATGCTGGGAATGGGCGCGAACACAAGGACGGTAGGTCGGGCTCCCTCTCGAAGAGCAAACTGTCTGATGGTTTGTTCTTCTCCTTTTCTTCTTGTGTTTCCTTTCCCATTGTGTAAAATTGTATTTGTTTTCTTGTTGTCTCTGATTTTGATTCAGCCAAGTTATCGTTTTAGTGTGCTGATTGCAGCCTTTTGTTCCATTGAATCTTTTTTTTTCATTTTTTAATTTGTTGTGAAGCAACAACAGCCACAAGAACAACAAATACAGTTGTGGATTTGGCATTTATGGGTGTTTTTTGTTATATGACTTACCTTGAAGCAAAGTTAAACCTAAAAGAATAAGATGAATTGTCTATAATTTTTTATGTAGTTAAATCATTCAATTGTTGCAAAATTGTTCTTAGATTCTAGAGAGTACAGGTTTTACACGTGGATTCTTTCTTGGTGGTGGTGGTGGTTATGATAGAATTTCAGTGTGTTTCTGATTCTTGTCACAAAATGAACACGATGATTATGTGGTTTTCATAGTATAACCAGATGCATATAGGACTAAAGTTAATGAATAAAAAGGATGAATTACGAAAGATATTATTGTGGGTGATTGAGGTCGGTTGCATATTTGAGGGGACTGTTTCCCTATATGCACATATGCTCTTGGCATTGATGAACCATTTCAATGCAAGATGACATAAGTGCTGGCAACTCCATGTAATTCAGCGTTTTTTGTATCATCAGCATCTTCCTTCTTTATGGAACCTGTATGTTTGCTATTTTTCTGTGAATCTATATGTATTCGTATGCTTTCTGTTATATCCTTGGAGCTTGTTTGACATTGTACTCATATTTTTATCATAATTGTGGGTCAAAACTCTGCTAGTTGAGAGATTTATTACTCTCCCACATGATATTTGACAATTTGGTTATCTGTTGTTGGGATATTCTCTTTCAGCAATCCAGTCCTTGATATTATTGATCTGCTTCATATAATGTGCTTATTTTAACTTATTTATTTGTTTTTATTGTTTGTTAACAATAACTGAAGTTAATATGCTTGCAAGTTATAAGTAATTGATCTTGTTTAAAGGAACAAGTGCTGCTTGCGTGTCATCCATAAATCAGTATCTTGAATTGATCATGTAAGTTGCTCCATGTGGTCTTGATGAGAGTGGGTGTTTAATATTGAAGATATACATGGTTCTAGTTTAGCTGGACATTTTAGGATAAATATTTTATGCAAGGTAATACTTTAGATGTCAATAATACGTGACTCCAGATGGTGATGTCCTTTGTAATGGTTTGGATCTTGTGAGGTGGTAAGTTATTCCAGGTAGTGATGCTGCCTTTGTAATGTGATGTGGTAAATGATCTAGTTTTCTTATCATGAACGTGACTTTTTAACATGAATAAATCATTAGATGGATATTCAACTAGTTGAAGTGACTTCATGTGGCTTTCATAGTGGATGTGTATGGGAATATGCACCATGGTACATTCTTGCTTGTTCTTTTTCCATTTCATTTTTTGCTTTACATTGCTGCCTATATAAATGGGTCAAAACCCACTCTTGTTGGTTAATGCTTTCCTAAGCATTCTATCTCAATGAATTTTATTATTTTTTATGTTTTTTGTGTTCTTTTGTGTATGCTCTTTGGTACCTCTTATGGTCTCATGTATTTGCCATTGATTGACTTGTGTATTGTCCCTTTGTGGACTTGTGCTTGTGCACATTTAGGCTCTTTGTAGCCATTGTATACACTTAGGTGTTTTTGTATTGCCTTTGGCATTTGTATTGTTCCTTGTAGGACTTGTTCTTGTGCTTATGCACATTATGATTTTGTTTCCGCTTGATTTCATTACATATTCATGGTAAGTGCATGACAATAAATCTGAGTGCCTTCTCATGCATACATGGAGATTGGATTGGTGAGAGATGACACACAAGCATGGAAGGAAGATGCTTATTGCTTAGTCTTTTTTTCACTTTGGTTTCATTGCTGGCTTCACAGTTTTATTTTAGTTTTTAATTTTTAGCTGATCATGAAAGCTATCATAGTATAATGTTCTGTGTTTGGACTTGACACTGAGATGTCTGGTTTCTTTATTGTAATTTGCTCTCTCTCTCTCTCACACACACACACACTATAAAAACATATTATGTCAACTTCATTATGAAAGAAATAGTTGTTACTTGTTAGGAAATTGTTGGGATTCATGTTATAATAGTCTTCTTTCTTTACATGGTAGTTGAATAAGGAGTACACAGAAGCTTTAAAATCATCAGACACTAACCACCCAGGCTGCACTCCAACCACAATGGTTGAAACTTAGTTTTATCTCAACAAAATGTGTTTCAGCTAGGAGCCATTTTCTGGGAAGGCTTTTACTTATATGGGAACCAGTAAATGCATAGCTAGGACTTATGAGCCACAGGGCGACACTTAAACCTCAAGGCATATACTGAATTATGTGAACATTGATTTGACAGAATTTAGTTTCATCAACTTTGTGAAGGGTTATGGAGTGCACAGCAGAAATTAGAACTTTGAATGGAAGCTGCTGGGCAGGTGGTTTTCTCATTATAAGTTTTGTAAAGTGCTACATGTTATGATAAATTAATAAGTGATGGTGAATCTGAGCTTCATGGACATTGATGGAATTCTGTTATTTTAAGAATAAAGACTTATGCAGATACTACAGCAGTTGAGGGAAACCAAAGTGGAAGCTTGATTAGATGCTCTTCAAGCACCAAGCCTTGATCAAGCATTTTTTACCTTATATTCTCTGTTACATGAGTTGAATCTGTATAGGAGCATAACTCGTTCTACTTTTAGATTTAAGAAATTTGTTTCATGGAATTAAGAATATTTTGATTCCATTCCTGGTTGCATCTGACCATAGATTGCTTTTCTACAAATATTGATTGGTATCTTGGTGATTATACTGCAAAGGAACATCTCCAGTGCTATGCATAAGCATCCCAAGATTTGAGAAAGAATTTGTTGTTGATAACAGGGTATTTGAACAAATTGAAGACCATTACAAACTAGTTGGCTATGGTATCTGAAAGAGTATCAAACAGGGATAAGTTTCATAAAAAATTATATGGATTGAACTTGAATATCATGCTTTTACCGCTAAGCTGCTCTAATATGAGACCACCTCGAACAACTTATGAAGAGAAACAAGATTTTAGGAGATTCCCATGACATTTTAATTGCTGGTACCAGGTCTTTATTTCTCAAGAGGACATGGTCATTTCCAAGGAGAAAGAGGTGTTAACGCCAAGACAATATTTTATCTTTCCCTATGACCTTGCACATTGTAAATGATAATACTGGTTGAAACGTTCCATTTTATCATATTTGTAAAAAGGGGAGACACATGAAGCCCAGTTGTTGGTACAAGGATCTTAGTTGTCAAAGGTGCTAGTCAAAGCTTAGGTGTATGACTCTTAAAAGGACTAGTCGGAGCCTGGGGGGACTAAAAAAATAAAACATCAAGAAAAACAGAGATATTACAATAAATAGTTAAATTTAGTAACAAACAAATGATTGTAACTATGAAGTGTGTAATTCAGTGTAACATATTACAAAATTAACAACATTGCATAACATTGAACATAAAACTGTGTGTGTGTCTGTGTGTGCATGCACACATATAGAAGAGAGTGGAGCGTCGAGAAGATGAATAAGAAGAAAAAAGAAAAAATAAGAAGGGAAAAAGAAAAAGGAAAAAGAAGGAACACATTTAAAAAAAATGAAAAGGGAAAAAGGAAGAAAAAGAAGTGGAAGAAAAAGAGAAAAGGTGGAGGGGTGAAAGGAGGGGGGGAAGAAAATGAGAAAAAAATAAGGTAAAAAAGAAAGTTAAAAGAAGAAGAAGAAAAGGAGAGAAGAAAAAAGAAAGCGTTTGGGGCGGGAGGAACAACAAAAATAAGAAGACAAAAAAAGAAAAAGATGACAACCATGCCCTACGATAAGCAGAAAACAGGGCCATACCGCCTAGACCCATAAGCCTAGGCGGTGGCTCTACACCTAGCCTGCCTAGGCAGCTTAGGCACCGCCTTTTACAACTAAGACAAGGATGATCTTTATAATCCGGTAGGTAATTTTGTGGGACGATGAATGCACCGACAAGGTTCAAGAACATAACATTTATTTGTCAAATCCGAAGGAGCATTTATTGGCAGACTTGGCTGGTTTGTATCAAGTAGGATGATTGAAAAATATGGTATATTGATTTGGGTGAATCTTGTTTTAATTCTATACAAGGGTAAAAATAAATATAGTTACTGGAGATTTGATACTTCACCCTATTAGTCACATCAGAAATGCTTTCATTTTGAGCCATGTAACATGGATATGCTTGTGTACCCTAGGTACCCGAGTCAACACTAGTATGAGTATTGGGTACATGTTGAGTCGGGTTGGCTAGAACCTGACTCAGACCTGATACTGGAAACTCCTCCTTTTTCTTTTTTCAAGTTTTGGCTTGGTTAAAGTGGTGGAACTAAAGCACAATCCGGCGATGGCAACTTCTCTCCCTCATCCTGCCCCCGCTTGGCAGGAGAGAGAGAGAGAGAGAGAGAGAGAGAGAGAGAGAGAGAGAGAGAGAGAGAGAGAGGATTTGTTCACCCCACCCCCCATTTAGTAAATGAATACCCCACACTATCCTCTTTTAATAGAAAGAGAAACTGTTTAAATTACAAAAGTACCCCAACTTTTACTCAAAGTTATTAATAAAATCGACAAAAAATGTTTAAATTGTAGGGAATATACATAGTCACCTAACTTATGGCAAAATTATGTTTAACTGCCTACTTTTTAGAATTTTTGAGATAGGCGCCTATCTTTTCAACAAATTGCTCATGTGGCGGCCTTGTGTTACTTTTTGTAGTTATAGTATAGTTAAGGCCAAATAAGTAACTTTAGCAAGAAAAAGGTGACATAAACGGTCATTTAAGCAATTTCTTGAAAAGATAGCCACCTATCTTAAAAGTTTTAAAACGTATTCGAACCTGCACCCGTGCCCTTACCTATGTAACAGATTCTGAGTCTATTCTTTTGTCTAATATCTTTTATGCTATGTCACAGGAACACTTAGTTTGTGTATCTCGTATCACACGACACACACACTTCCTGGACAGAGTTAAACCAGAAAATACAGGTGCCTACTGACCAGAGTTACAAGTCGGGGAAGCGGGAGCGGGAAGTGATACGGGAAGCGGGAGCGGGAAGCGAGGCACTTTCAAAAATTTAGGAAGCGGGAAGCGTGGGATGACTTAGAAGAAAATTACGAATCATCTCGGAAGCGACCTAGGAAGCGAACCGGAAGCGAGGGGGAAGCGAAAAAAAAATAAAAAAAAATGAAAAAATGGGGAAGCGTGGGGGGAAGCGCGCTTCCCATAAATGAGAAGTGTGCTTCCCATAAAAGGGAAACACACTTCCCATTTTTGGGAAGCACGCTTCCCAAAAAAACACGCTTCCCTGCACGTTTCAGAAGTGTGACGTTTTGCGCTTCCGAAATGCGCTTCGGGGAAGCGTGCTTCCCCATGCGCCTAGGCGCTTCGGGGAAGCACGCTTCCCCATGCACCTAGGCGCTTCCGGTAACTCTGCTACTGACATCATCTGGCCAAGCAAATAGAAGTGAACTTCAAAAGGAACCAGAAAATTATGAGTTTAAGTCTTGTGTTTATCCTGACCTTATGAATGTGCACGTCCGTTCACATGCTCACATAATGCCCTATCTTATTCCGCTGCACTATGTAAATGGCTTGGGTATGGAGATCAATTTTTGAACTTCAAAGACTCTGGCCATGAAATTGAGCTCGTCTTGTGTTCATCCACCTTATGGACGTGCACGTGCATGCACACACACACATAACGCCCTATCTTATGCAGCTGCACTATGTAAATGGCTTGGATATGGAGATCAGTATTTAAACTTCAAAGATCTGGCCATGAATTTGAGCTCATTGTTTGCAAAATCTTGTCATTGAGATGTTTTTTGTGGAATAGATATTAAATGATGGAAGTCTCTTGGTTGCCTAGGTAAAGGCAAAAGAACTTGAACAAGTGCAATTCTAAATTGTGATGATTTTATACCTTATGAAGTGCTTTATATTACACCATCAATGATTTTGTTCATTGTCAAATGCTTTGTGTTGCACTATCACAGAGGACCATCTAGATGGGTGGCATATTGGTCTGCGACTGCTGGTCTTCAATCCTTTCTATTTTCAGTTAAATTGCATCCCATCCCTCCTAGAAAGTGGATAATGATGTCTCGCTATATAATGTCATTTGGTTTCTGAAGATCATCCTTCAAACAGATGAGGTTGCACGTTTGGCATGCTTTTTCTTCATCAGTCTATCGACCAGCTTGTCAACCCAATGGAAAAATAATATGTCAGACACACGTCCTCATAGATGATCTTGAGAGCCCTCAGCCCACATGATATGAGTGTGTGGGTCATCATGATGTTCCTTATGATGGCCTGTGAAAAAGCATCCATTTTGATAAGCTCGGATTTCCTATAGATTACGGTTCTCGAATTTTTAGGCTTAACAGTTTAGCCTGTCATCTTTTTGGGTATTCTAATAAGCTAGCCATTAACCAGAACTTATCCCAGGATAAATGTAATTGGTAGATAAATGGACATTAAATATTATATGTTTGCTTCCTGTGGTGCTACTGCTTGGTTTAAATAATTGATGCTAATTAACAAGTTTTCTTATACTGTAATGGTTGAATTCCATTCGTCTTCTACATATTTTCCTCCGTTTTTTGGCATTTTTTTGGTTTACCACTCTTGGATATATGGTTCTGATATCTTGTCTCTTGTTCTCAGAGGAGTCAGACACAGACAGTGAAGAATCTGATGTCAGTGGCTCAGATGTAGATGATACCTCTTGGATCTCATGGTTTTGTAGCCTTCGGGGCAATGAGTTCTTTTGTGAAGTTGATGATGAATATATCCAAGATGATTTCAACCTTTGTGGGTTAAGCAGCCAAGTTCCTTATTATGATTATGCTCTTGATCTGATTTTGGATGTGGAGTCATCTCATGGTAAGCTTTTTTGTTGCTATAAGGCAGTTTATTCTTTTTTATTCTTATGTCGCTTTCATAGAGTTCACTTTTTGTCTGTTTTTATTTCATGACCTCATTTGATTCCTTTTCTGTCAATCAAATGGTACTTTATGGTTTAACTTGATTATACAAATCATTCTCTTTAGATGTGTGGTATCTTTTATTGTTCTTTTGATTTTTTTCTCTTTAGCTATGTTTCATTTTACTTTACTTTGTTTCTAAAACCGTGAAATTGATCAGTATGATCCAGGGAAAATTCCAAGCCCTCTGGCCCATTTTAATGGTCCAACTTTTCTATCCAGCTTGGCATCAGCCTCCTACTAAGTAGCATGTCATTATTCAACACGCAAATAGAATAATGGGATGTGATTTTCAGCCATTTTTTGTGCACTTCCTTAAAATATCACATGTTTTCTTTGCTCGGCACTTCTTTTGTGGTTACGTTCCCCAACACATGTGCATTCACAACATGATTAGAATTTGTAACGAGACCTGCATGTGTCATGGGAAACAGGATGCAATCATGCAACTCACTGTTTACAGGAAAGAGGCAAGCTACAGTAGCCTTTGGTCTATCAGGATTTATTGTTCTGTAAGAATGTGTCACATAGGTGCAGGTGCAATTGTGGCACTTAAAAAAAATGGGTGTGGGAAGGGAATCAGACTTGGACCTAGATCCAGGTCTGATTTTTAATCAAATTAGACCTGAACTCATACCCAAGTTTGATTGAGACTGAATCAGGATTGAGCCCAGAGCCAAGTTTAATTTCAGACTGAATGAGATCTGGGTCCAAACCGGGGTCTCATTCAGACTGAATGAGATCTGGATCAACACCCAGGTCTGGTTTCATCTGAGACGCTGAATCAGACCGGATCCAATTCACGTCAAACCAACACAACACCTGTCCCTGCAGGGCCAGGCATTAAAGTCATAAAACATGAGAGAGAGAGAGAGAGAGAGAGAGAGAGAGAGAGAGAGAGAGAGAGAGAGAGAGAGAGCTCGTCACCGCCAGTGAGCGAAAGAGGGGGAGCGCAATAGGGGGTGGGGTTGAAATGTGCCTCAAACCAACCCCCCCTCCCCTTAACTTATTTGTTTTTTCAAAAAGCACAAAAATGAACTCTGTCAACAATGACCGAGTCCATTTCAGGTCCTTTGTTACCTCAGGTGCGGGTTGACCGCACCTGAGAAATGTTAACCGCACCCACAGCCATGTCGAGTTGTGTCGGTGCGGGTGTGGCAAGGATTAAGGAGAGTCCATGTTACATAGTTAAGAATTCACCAAAAGTTTAATTCTCTCAAGCAGCAAAATGTTTGAACTCAGTTGTGAAAAGCAGTTGAATAACAGCTGCAAGTTTTACTAGGAGTTTGATTGTTTAATGACATCCCTGTATCTCATGCTAGATTAATTGGCCTTACCGCAACAATTCATCTGCCAATAAACTAAAAGCATGCTGTCTTAGTTTGAGGACTCAACCTACTATCGTAGTTGAGTATTTTTCTTCCTGCTAGCTCTGTGTCAGGCCACAGGTGGGACTTTTTTTGAAGGAATTTGTATTTTCTGTTTTCTTGACATATCTGTGAGGTTGTGCTATTATGATCAAATTAGATGTAGCTTATGTTCCATACTTCCATAGGCTGAGGAGAGTCATGCCCTCAAAACGTGTCTGAATGCTCTGATCTGTTGCCTATATGGAAAAGAAAGGAGCATGCCCTCAAGGGATGTAAACATGTTCAATTTGGGTTGCATGTAGACATTACCAAATCCGAAAAATATGATGTCTTTATTGGATTCGGAGACGGACAAGAAAATAATCCGAATCCGACTAAAAACTAAGTGACCGAATCTGTCCCAAAATCTTCTTAAAATGATGCTTTGGTTTGGATTCGTTGTTAGTGGTTATAAGATATGACGCTCCGCAAATGACCATAAGCACAGAAGTGCATGGGTGGTTAGGGGTTAGCATTAAAGGTTGTTCATGTGCATGAGGTCTGCTGCTCAAGTTTCATGGGTAACTCTTTTTTCTGGAAATGTACACACCATATGGTACCCGTAAGAATCCGATTGGATCTTGGTAAAAAACTGACTTTGAATCCGATTGTACAAAACCGAATCCAACATGGTGTTATAATCGGATTTTGTTTTTTTTTTGTACCAAACCTGATTAATCGGATTTTGGTTGGTCAGATATCCAACCCAAACCCGAACTGTTGACATTCCTAGCTCCACTCATCTAGTAGGAGCGACTTGTGAACATCACCAAGTTGATGGGACACCATGAGTTCAAAATCCACAGGGGCATTCCTTGCTTCCCTGGTGGGCAGCTGGAGGCCTGCCAATGTGTGGTTGGTGATTTTATTTTTTTGGGTGGGGTGGGGTTGGTGTTCCCATGGTCTAGCCAAAAAGAAAAAAAGAAAAGAAAAGGAAGAGAAAAGAAAAGAAAACGAGAAAAGGAGCATTAGAACCTTGGAGTTCTCATTTCTCTTGTATTTTAAGCTCTATGTTGGGCTTGTTTCTTGAGGTGCAAATTATGCACAGTTCAGGAGCTGTAAAGGTAACTTGAAAAGCATGGTGAAAGAAAAGAAGCAAGATAGCTAGATGACCCCAATAATGGACCCCTAAGAAGCTTTGAGAGTGAGCTCTCTGAGGTAATACTATATATGTTGAGTTTATTGTCTTTTGATATGCATCATCTCTCAAGTCCACTGCTCAAGTTCTACTTGATATGGATCTCGCAGACAAACATTTGTTCTACCTTGTGTGAGGCGGTGGTGTGAGAAACATAGAACAATTAAATGAGAGCCTAATCTTTCTTCCAAAACTCGAATCATTGGCAAGAGATCCAAAAAGAACCAGTCTTCACATAGACATGTTCAACATGTACCCAATCCAGTTCTCAGTAAATGTCATTCTGTTGTTTTTAGATAAAGTGCTAAAGTATTTATGTACCATATGTAAGAATCATATTCTAAAGTATTTAGGTACCATATGTAAGACATCCATTTGAGTATATTATATTTCAAAAAGTAATAAATGATTAATATAATTCAATTACACAGCCATAAAAGGTTTACCCTTTTTTTTTGGTTTTTGAAAAGAGGTTCTCGATTTTCAACTAAGTAGTCTTTCTGACAGTGATGCAAACATGCTAAATGGGATTTTTGGCTTTTCCAGTGCATTTTTCGTTATTCTGACCCCATAGATGTGTTTGGCATGGTCTATTTACTAGGAATCGACACCTGGATCATGTGTTTTCGATGAAAAAGAAAACGATATTTGGAGCCTCGAAATTTACTAAAATTTTGGACCGTTGATTTTTCACACCTTATAAAAACCTACCCATGTGTCAGAATAGAACATTGCAAGAACTGATCCCTGTAAAATCAAGTACTTAGGTCACATCTCTGTGGCCAGAATTTAAAAATAAAACTATATATATATATATATATATATATATATAGAGAGAGAGAGAGAGAGAGAGAGAGCATTACACATTGGCCACGGACAAAATAAAGAAAAATGGATTTACAAAGTAGTTGAGGAAGGAACCAGATGGGCTGGAGAAACTTCTCTATAAAGCAAATGCGTCCTGGTTGTTGGATACAGATGCTATTTGTTTCTACATTTTGTATCAGGATTTTAGTGTAGCAGTTCCAGTTACTGTGCAGATCAAGTAGATGCTTGATGCACAATAGTTTTGATAGGTATTGTTTCTCTGTTTGTGTATGTACACTATATATGTTTGTAAAAAGCAATGGGGCAATGATAACATTCTTCGGTTCATGCTAAGCAGGTGATATTTTTACTGAGGAGCAAAATGAGTTGGTGGAATCAGCAGCCGAGATGCTTTATGGTCTGATTCATGTCCGATATATTTTAACTAGCAAAGGAATGTCTGCCATGGTAAGGTTTCTTTCTTTTTTATTTTGATGAAATAGCTGAAATCTCATTTTTTATATCTTTTTAATATTGTGAAATGGTCACTCTCAACAGATGGACAAATACAAAAACTATGATTTTGGAAGATGCCCGAGAGTTTACTGTTGTGGCCAATCCTGTCTTCCTGTTGGCCAATCAGACATTCCTCGTTCAGGCACGGTGAAGATCTACTGCCCAAAATGCGAGGATATATATTACCCCAGGTCCAAGTACCAGGGAAGTATCCTTCTGTTCATCTGTCTCCCTGAGTCTAGTATGCAACCCTTGCATTTATGTGCTTGCTTCACATTTATGATACAGCTTCATAATGCACAAATGTCGCACTTTAATATGCACATCAATAGAAAATGCATAATGCACAAAAGATCGTACTTTATATACATATTTACCCATGCCATCTTATGAATCCAACCTATCTCGCGTCTGTGTGTGTGTGTGTGTGTGTGCATTCAAAATTCTTAAAGCAATAAAGTGTGAATATCATCTTAAGTGCAAATTCTTGAACGGTTCTCAATCGTTATTGAGTATGAACATTAATAGGATATCTTAGTTAAAAATTTGCATGTGGCTTAATCAATGATTTTTAAGTAGAAAAATCAAGTAGATACAAAATAAACAACTGAGATCGTAGAATAATCAATGATTTTCATTTGTGAATGCTTTCAGATCAACATCCTCTCTCTCTTGGTTCTGCTGATCAAAGCACACTTGGCTTTGATAAGGGGGAGATACATCTGCTCATTCTCAAATCCATGTTTGTCTTATCTGCTAATCCTAGGCACCATCTTTTTTATAATGGAAATTTGCTTAACCAACTCTAGACATTGATGGAGCTTATTTTGGAACCACCTTCCCACATCTCTTTCTGATGACACATGGAAACCTCAAGCCTCAAAAGGCATCACAGAGCTACGTTCCAAGAGTATTTGGTTTCAAGATCCACAAGCCATGATGGTGGTGTATTGCCTCCTCCTGCCAAGTTGTGTGGTCATGGTGAGTTTTTCATGGAGAAACAATGAGAAGGTAGCTTCCCTTGGTAGAAAGGTTCTGCCAGATTACTTTGCCGATCCTTCTCTATAAATATTCATCAAAATGTTTAAAAGCAATTGACTTGTCAGGCTTTTGTTTATTTTTAATGTATCCAGAGATCCTATTTAAGTTGTAAGCTTTTCAAAGTTTGATGAAAAATCCCTGCTAGTTTGCTGATGATATGACCAGTTTGCCCCTCTTTTCTTTGGCTTTTTGGTAGCCTTTTGTAGTTTTAGTGTCTGGGACTGTCTTTAGTACTGTTGGTCCTTTTATATGATGAGGAACAGGCTTTTCATTTGTGGGAACAGCATCTGATGGGTGATTCCTCTGGTGAATTTCATGTCACCTTTATTTATATTGGGAACAGACTATTGAGTTGGAGATGGGTTTGGTGTCTGATGCCTCATGGGCCACACGCTATTTGTTTATCCATTTAGGCGAAGGCTAAATCAAGCTGTTTATGTGCTAATCTTTTTTATTTTCCTTGAAATATATGGTTTTGTGGAAATACAAGAGGCAGAAGTCACATAACGAGCTGTCATATAATGATCTCATTATTGTTTTTATTTTTCCAGATTTTTCTTATTCATGGAAACCAAATAAATTAAGGAAAAACTAATCAATTAGGAGGCTCTTACTTGAAGTATGAAATAGCAGCATGTTCACAAAGGTTACTCTTTGTTTCCTTTATAGGCCCTTATATGGGATCCGCTTATAACTGCATGCACAACTTATGTCTGGTGATGTAACCAGGTTGGATTTGGTTCAGACCTAGTTATTGCTGAATCCATCCTAATCAGAAATAGCTTAATCAGATTTTCATTCAGAATAGATTCGAAGTTGGATGGGGGAAAGAATATCAAACCTGGATCTGATTATCTTATTAATCCAAATCTGAATTTGATTTTTAAATTGGATTCTTCTTGCTCTACTGAACCCAACTAATCTGATTTGGATTTGGACAAACTGGACCCATTGACATTCCTAAGGATGTCTACTTGTGTCGGGGGTGCATGAACTGGCCCAGATATAACAAACAATTTGTTTTTTGGATAAGCAATTACACAATTTGTGGTCAGTTGTTGGGCCACTATTTTCATAGGGCTCATGGTTGGGTTATTTTCTTATCCGTATGGCCATCTTTTTAGAGGACTTGTTTTCTATAAACTTCTTCAGGCAACTTAAAGCTAAATAAAAATGATAAATAAAGAAAAAGAGGTAACAAACAGATCTTGATCCAGCTAATCCAGACTTAGGGTCTAACATGAATTCAAGATCCAATGTGAAGAGGTCCCAGTGAAGTGTGAAGACTCCTAATGTGAAGATGCCTTTCCCTTTTAGGTCTCATCCCAACATCAATTGGTCATCTATTGCAAGGACGATAAATATGATGCATTTTTTGAAATGCCCTATGATTTTTGCTATTCTTCTCATGTTTAAAACCACAAATATCTAGTTTCAAAAAGACTTTTTTACCTTTCATACATGCGATTTTCTAAACGGAAAATGACTATTGTATGGGTAATTTGATGTGATTTTTTAAAAACCTTACAATTTCTTATATTTTTTTGATGTTCAAAATCACAAATATCCAACATCATTAGGACACTTTTACCTTTTGCAATTGTGAATTTTAGGCATTTTGGCAATAAAATTATACCGCCCGTTAAATATGTCCAACATCCACTTAAATCCAAAATCACAGGTTTTTTATGTGAATTTAGACCTGACAAACTCACATAAATTTATTTGTGAAATCTCTGTGAAATTGAAATCACCAAAATTGCAAATATCATATTCTTTCACATATATTTCATGAAATCGCAAAAATATATGTGCGAAGCTCTATTTACTACTAAATTTACAAATATCATACTTTTCGCATATACTTCCTGAAATCGCATAAATTTGTGTGAAACTGTACTTACTACCAAATTTGCAAATATGTTACTTATTTGCATATTGGACACGATATTGCATAAATTTATAACACTGTTTCATTTTATGAAACCTCACTAAATTGGCAAATATTTTACTTATTCATATATACTGCATGTTCTCACAACATAATTTATGAATCGCCTTATATCACAAAATTGCGAAAGCATGACACATATGCGATATTGCTTATTTATTGCAAAGTATTTTCTCGAATCATATATAAATCTGTTGTTGTCCCCAACCTGATTATTTTCGCATAATCTAGGTTTTTTTTATCTTTTGTCTCCAACCAGTGGTCCCCAACTTGCTTTCCTTCCAGCAACTATTTTCGTCAAATATTTTCTACAATTATTTTTGGCAACTATTCATTGAAGGCATTTTATCGTTGTTGAACCATCAACGGTGTGTTTTTCGGTAAGCACAGTGTACCCTTTTGTTTAATGGTTGAATCAAATAGTGTTTCATTTTGTTTAGCGGCTGAATCAAGCAATATTTTCATTTTGTTTAACGAATGACTCAAACAATGTTTCCATTTTGTTTAATGGTTGTGTTTTATTTTGTTTAATGGCTGAATAAATGAAACCTTTTTTTTTTGAAATGCTTTTTGAAACACAAATATGTTGTTTGTTTTTTGCAATGCTTGTTAATTTATATTGTTATTGTACGGAAATTTAAATATGTTTATTAATACAATATGGCCAATAAGAAGAAGACCGTGTCGAAGGGGACCACACCCATGTCATCTGAAATTTCTCAAGCACAACAACAAAAGTCAATAAAGATGTATAAACTGGGTCATTCTGATAATTTAAAATCACGACTTAGTGTGTATAAGTGGGTAGAGAGGGAGCCACATCCATTGTAAAAAATATGAGTGTCTGACATTTTTCATAAAAAATACACAATTAATAATCACATACAGTTGTATCTAAGGCAGAATATGTAAAAAAAAGTTAAGCAGTTTATTGGCACAATCTTGTCTCCCATCCCAAAAGCATCTAAGGAGGGGGAGGGTGACTCATTAGCTAGCTATGAGGTTGTTGCTAACCTCAATGCCTAGACAAATGAAGCTAGAGATGCAGCCACATGTAGTGGCAATGTTGAGAGGTCAGATGAAATACCTGACCAAGTGGCTGAGGTTAATATCAACCCTCCTCAGGAAGTACATGTAAGCGAGGGTCATGTGGCCGGGTTGGATGCACACACTGCTTAAGAGTTTGTTGTTGCTCTCCATGTGCAGCAAAAAGTGTATGCTTCAATGAAGAGGTTGCCGTGGGGAAAAAAGTACGATGCTCATGGACAAGTAAAAATTTGTCACAATTGACTAATTTTATTGATTAAATTGATATATATATATATATATAGCTATTATATCTTAATGCAATTGATTAGTTTGTTATATATATGTGAAAAATATAAAACTTCATTACAATTGACTCATTTCATTGCTTATATATATATATATATATATATTGCTACTATACATGAATGCAATTGATTAGTTGTCATGTATGTATTCAAAATCTAAAAATTCATTGCAATTATCTGATTTCATTGATTAAATTGATATATATTGCTATTATATATCAATGAAATTGATTAGTTTGTTATGTATGTGTACAAAATATAAAAATTCATTATAATTGATTGATTTCATTGATTAAATTAATATATATATATATATATTGTTATTACTACTATACATGAATGCAATTGATTAGTTTCTCATGTATATATGCAAAATATAAAAAATCTTTGCAATTGCTGAATTACATTGATTATATATATATATATATATATATATATATATATATATTGCTATTGTTATTGCTACTATACATGAATTCATTGAAATTAACTGATTTGAGTAAAATTAATTTGGATTGCAGGATTCTCAATGAATTGGTTCAGAAGAACCAAGATCCTGCACGCATCAGTTCTATTGAAACCAACCACACCAAAGGTTTTTAACACTAATGGAGGAAGCAAAGTAGTTGTTTGATGAATGCATTTTCGCAAATTTTTTAAAATCACACCATAGAAAATGAATCACCCCCTCTTAGAGGTTGTTGTGCAATTTTGGAATCTAGAAACTAACACATTCAGTTTGAAGATCTTAAGATGACCATCACGTTAGAGGATGTGACACGAATAATCAGACTGAAATGCCATGGAGAGCTAGTTAGGGAACAACGGTAGAAAAATTTTAAGCAATTGTGTGATATTTATTTGTAAGGATATGATAATGTGTTCAAAACTAATAAGATCAAGTTTTCATGGCTTAGGAGTAATTATGACCCTAGTAAGGCGAGAAAGATGAAGGTAAAACTACCGTGTATTGGAGAGAAGGGCAATACTAGGATGGACAAGACGGTAAGAGCATTCTTGCTATACTTCTTTGGCTCATGCTTATTCATCGACACTGGTGGAAATTTGGTCTATGCATCTTACATCAAATTGTTGGAAGACCTGGATTGCGTTGAATACACATAGGGAGCAACCACAGTTGCACACCTGTATGAAAATTTGAGTAGCACGAGGAGCAGAAGAAAAAACCTTGCTGAGATGTTGGTGTTGTTGGAGGTATTTATTCCTTCATTGTATCTAAACTTTTTTATTTATAGTTATTCTTATACTTTCATATTGTGTTTTCATACATACTATGTATTAATAATTGTTATGAAGGTTTGGATATGGGAGCACATATCCATTAAAAGGCCCTATACGTGTGACGCTGCCCATGAATTTTTATGTGCAACAATGTGGAGTCGGTCATGTAGCAAAGAGAGACGTGATCAAAGATTGGTGGGTCATCACATATCACATGTTGACTACATTGCATCGCTTCATAGGCTGACTAGGGCAAACATAAGTATTGTTATTGATATTTCATATGTATTTTAAATAAATGAATGTATGCATGCCTAACCATAGAAGAAATATAGGTAAACACATGCTCCTATGAAGGTGTGTTGGAGAAGGAGGAGAATGCCGCTGTGGTTGTGGGGGCTAAAGACATCGCTATGAAGGACATTTGGATGCACAACATGAATGAAGTTGAGCACCAAATGGCCAACTGAGTCATTTGATAGTTTGGGTTTGTTCAGTAATCAACCAGTCGCCCTCGCATAGTTAGCAAATTTCTATCGCATGTCACGAAGGATAAGACAAAAGATTACCCCACGATATTCTTCTTCGAACTTGAAGACTGACGTGAGGGTGGTGAAGACATCAACTTATCATTCATGAAACATGCCACTAATAACAATTTTATAGTTGCCCAGTAGGTTGCATGTTCTTCAATGTCAAAGAGGGTCTTTCAAGGGGAGAAGAAAGTTGAAGAAAAGCACAAAAATAACGTAAGTGGATCAGAGAAAGAGTTGTCTCTTGCACTTGAAGAAATCTACATGCTAAAGAATATGGTACGTACTCAAGAGGATATGATATATACTCAAGCTGGCCTTCTAGAGAACGCAAATAAGGTCATCGAGGAGCTATGATTGCAGCAATCATAGTATACTCAATCATAGAAATTCATTTGATTGTTTTTTGTATTTTTGTATATATTCAAAGATCAATATTGTAACTCATCGACTTACTAATTGATTTGTATATAATGTCATTTGAATGTTTCTATGAATAAATTTTTATATAGAGTTGTTTGTTTATCATTCATTTGTATATAATGTCATTGATTAAATGTTTAAATGATTTGAATGTAAAACTTAAACAATTGTTGAATGTTTAAACTGAAACCACTGCTCTTGCATTTTAAATGATTTGAATGTTCAAACTGATTGCAATGTTAAATGATTTGTATATAATTTCATTGTTTATATATTTATATGTTTTCAAAACATTTGAATGTTTTAATGATTTGAATGTCTACTTGCTTACATTCACTGTTATTTGCAATGTTATATGCGAAAATCCACAATGGGTTTATATATGATTTGAGAAATTCACAAAACATAAGAAATTTTACATGTTTGTTATAATTTTGCAAATAATTAAGTACGATATTTGCGATATCTAGTAATTCACAAATAACTTCATTTGAGAGTGTTCAATATATGCGAAAAGTAAGATACTTGTGAAAATAATGGTAAGTCATAAATATATTTTTGCAAAATATTAATATATATACGAAAGAGTATGATATTTACGATATTGGTGATTTCAGTTTCACCGAGATTTCATAAATAAATTTATGTAAGTTCATGAGGTCTAAATTCGTATAAAAAACCTGTGATTCTGGATTTAAGTGGGTGTTGAACATATTCGATAGGCGGTACAATTTTATCGCAAAACTGCCTAAATTTGCAGTTACGAGGGGTAAAAGTATTGGTGTAAGTTTTATGAAATAGATTTGTAAAATAATATTTTTGATAAAAACAACGATGAAAGCCAGACACCAAATAATAATAACCAGCTCATACAAGTAGTGGAGTTTGGGTCAAACTCAGGGAACGAGATAAGTACTTTTGTACCCCACACAGAACTACTTTTGTTTCCTTAAAAACAAAGATTAATGAATTAAGTAAATAAAAGAATGAGTGTTGCCCTCTGCAGAGGACTTACAAAGAATAATTAATGGTTTTATTACAAACCTAATAAATAAAATAAAATAAAATAAAATTAATCTTAATCTAAAAATAAAAGAGAAGGATCTTCAATGCGTGAGCTTCTAGTCCCTTCTTTGCATTTGGTTGTGCTCTTTTCCTTGTTTCTTCATCATTGGTTTTTAGTCTTGAAGGGCCTAAAGGGCCGTTTGAGGGGACCTCATAGGGCTCTTCGAGGGCTTACTGTACAATCAACTACTTCCCTGCAAAACAAAAACACAAAACAAAACAAAGCAAACTAGATGAAGATTAAGAGTTAGTGAACTAAAAATTTAGCAAAGAGAATCTAACTAAAAAACAAACTAACTATAAGACAAAATAGTGAAACTAACTAACAAACTGTGTAATAAAGAAAGTTGGTTCCAACAAGAAAAATGTGAACTATGCTGGCTAAATCATAACTAGAAGGAAACTAATTGACCATTAACGATGTGAACTTATAATAATCAAATGTAATCTAATTAAGCATGCATTATACTAAACATGTGAATCAAAATTAGCTAAACACTGCATGAAATAGAATTCTAATCTAATCTAATTGAAACTCAAGAAGACAGCTTGAAGCAATAAACTAATACTGGTCTAAGTTAACTAATTAGTTAATGAATAAAAACCAAAACTCGTATACAGCTCTACTAGTTAATCTTATTGTTAACTACTATGTAAATTAAAGGAATTAATTGGTACTACCAACTAACCTATTCGGAACAATTGAATCAGCTACTGAACTGGAATCAAATTATCTAATTAACACTAAACATAAAAAAAAAAATCTGATTGCAAAAAATTATTATACTTAGCTAAAGGATAAATTAATCAAGAACAAGAACAAAAACTACACTAAAACTATAACCTATGTTAATGCAATCACTCCTAAAAATAATATCAAGAAACAGGCTCAAAGAAAGTGAACCATGTCAAACACGCACAATGGTTTCACTGGCTTAATATCACACACTGTCAATCATGCGTAATGTGTGATTGACGATTTTAATAGTTCACAATCCCAGATCTGCAACTCATAAAGAAGTGCAGTGCTAATCCTGCGATCCAATACACTTGGGTGTGGATCTAAGATCGTCTGCAGGCCTGATTCAGCTAGACTCTAAAGAGAAATCGACTGAATCAACATGCTTATGCTATGGTGTCAATACTAAAACAACGGACAAAAACTAATATCCAAATGTGCCTTGTTTTCAAAGTGATATTACAGATCACGTCAGAAATATGTGATCTGCAATCAGCTTATCAGGAGGATGACACTCAGCAGAGCGCACGTACTATGATCCCAAGCACACGCTGGACCAAAATCGTCCAACCTGCCCGTCGATCAATCTGATAGTGTGTCTGTTCTGCTCTTACGTTCGAGGGGTTGCAACAACCTATACTAAAGAAAAGAAAACTACACGTACCCTATTCTATGCAGAAGACAGAGTATGGCTATCACTATATTTTATGGTTTTCTTTTATGATGCTGACGAAAATATTACTCTAGGCTATATAAACAAGCAAGTAAAAATTTTGAATAGCACTAAACAAATTAAATCTAGCTTATATGATGCATGTATATTATTCTAATATGAAAAAAACACTTGAATAAAAATTAGATGATGCAATATGCCATGAAAATGCAAAAAATTAACTGTAATGCATGCAATGATCCTAAAAGCTATGAAGATGAGGGAGAAGAAGCAAACTGTAGGATCCGCTTTCGATGAAGAGGTTGAGAAGAAGAAGCGGTCATTCTACCTGTTGCAAACACCTCCTCGATGAATAAAGAACGAAAATACCGATGATGAAAGGGTTTAGAAGAAGAGAAGAGAAGGAAGAAGAAAGGAAGAACATGGAAGGAACCGATAGGAAGAGAGGGAAGAGAGAGAGGCAGAGGAAGGGGGGCATGAACTCCAGAGGAAAAAATGTCCCCCTCTTCTAAAGAATCCTATTTATAATTAGAAGTTAGGGTTAATTAGGTTTTGTTAGAAAATTTTCATAAAAAATTCAAAGATTTTGCAAATATTTTAAAAGACTTCATTTTCAAAAAACCTATTCAATTCTATAAAAAGGCTAAAAGAGGACTCAAATTTGCTTAAATTATAATTTGATAAAACTCAATAAAACCCTTAGCAAACAAGCATTTTTAAACATTTATCGCACGTAATCATGCATATAAACATATAACAACCATGCATAAAATTATGCATGATCAAGTATTCTAACAATGTCAAATATTTATGATTTTAGACATTGAGAGAATATCATAAATTATAGGGTTTTAAGGAAATCATATCAAATTACTCCTATAGTACAATCATTTTTTGTTCCCTAAATATAAGTGAATTTTCTTTAAAATATGTGACTGTTTTTTTGTAAAATAATCTTTGTTCTCAAATTTGTATCTCTCTGATTCGACATAAAAATCTTACATTTTATAGTTGTTGGAAAGTCGAGACATAAACCTGTAACTTTCATGTTTTGAGTTAATACCGAAAACCCTTTTAGGGTTGTCGTTTCTGCATTTTAAAACCAGAATATAAGCATGTTGTACAAACTGAAACAGGTGCGTCTATGCATTTTTTATCTGTTCTATACTATTTTCCAATCACATGTGCTGATAATTGAGAAAAATAAAAAAAAGGATAAAGATAAATCAAGTTGTTAGCTTTCAAACACCACCAAGATCACCTTTATCTGATGAGCGGTTGGGGAGAAACGTTATCTAGAAGATAGATTGTTCTGTTGTTCCAATATGCAGAATGTGTTTCTATTTCAGTTTTGGAGATAAAAAGAGAGAGCTCTAGAAGGGTTTTCAGCTCTTACTCAATATAAAAAAGTTATAGGCCTATGTCTCAACTTTCTAAGGACTATAAAAACACGAGCTTTTGATGGAGTGGAGAGATACAGATTTGAGAACAAAGACTACTCTGCAAAAAATATATATGCATTTTTTGCATATATTTTTTATGATTTTCTCTTAAATATATGCATAGTTCTTCCTATATATGTGATTTATTGCTAAATATATGTGATTTTCCTCCTAAATATATGTGATTTTCTCCTAAACATGTGATTTTCTCATAAATATATGTAATTTTTCTCATATATATGCAATTTTTTTCTTAAATATATGTGATTTTTCTCCTATGATTTTCTCTAAAGTATATGATTTTTATTTTAAATATATATGATTTTTATGAACAAAAATCATATATATAGGAAGAAAATTATATATATTTAGGAGAAAATAACATGTTTAAGAGGGCATCACATATATAAGAGGAAATCATATATATTTAGGAGGAAAATCACATATATAGAACGAAAATTACATATATAGGAGGAAATCACATATATTTAGGAGGAAAATGCATATATAGGATGAACTCCACATATATTAAGAGGAAATCACATAAAATATATGCAAAAATCGTATATATATATATATATATATATATATATATATATATATATATATTTTTTTTTTTGTAGAACAGTCTTTGTTCTCAGGTCTGTATCTCTCTACTCCGATGTCGAAAACCTATATTTTTATAATAGTTGAAAAGTGAGACATAAGTCTATAACTTTCATGTTTTGAGTTAGAGTAAAAAACCCTTCTAGGGTTCCCATTTTTTTAACTCCAAAACTGAAATATAATCATGTTCTACGGACTGGACTGAAACAACCAAATAGTTTATTTTTCAGAGAATATTTATCCCCAACCACTCATCAGATCAAGATGATCTTGGTGGTGTTGGAAAGCTAACGTTGTGATTTTGGTGGCGTTGGAAAGCTAACATCGTGATCTTTGTGGTGTTGGAAAGCTAACGTCTTGATCTATCGCTGTCATTTTTTGTTCTCGATTTACAATATATGTGGCTGAAAAATAACATAAAACGGACAAAAAAGGTATCATCGCGCCTGTTTGAGTCTGCACAGCATGCTTCTATTCCAATTTTGGAATACATAAATGAGAACCCTAGAGGGGTTTTCAGTTCTAACTCCAAACAAAAAAGTTAAAGGCTTATGTCTTATCTTTTCAATTTCTGTAAAAACGTAAGTTTTCAACGTCAGATCAGAGAGATACAAATCTGACAACATAGATTATTCTGTAAAAAACAAATTGTATGTACAAAGGATAAAACGGTCTTTTTAAAACTAGATATTTATGATTTTGGACATATAGTGCATTTTAAAAAATGCATGATCATTTTCTGATTGAAAATTGGAGTCTTTTCTAAATTTGAATGTACTCGTAAGAGGTCAATTGGATTCAGAATCTCTCTCATGTAAATGTCTTTTTTTAAGGCAAGCTGGAGTTAGGCAGACCCCCACCAGTTATTATTCAATGTACCATTGGGGTTTGAGCATGCAATATTCCACCACAAGGAGACGTACACTGACAGCTCCTCTCATGTAAATGTCTATTTAAATGAATTGAGACTCTCTCCTCTGCGTGAAATAGAGAGAGAGAGTGTGTGTGTTCATCATGGATGTAGGTTACGCCCGATCGAATCATGTTACATTGCATGTTCTTGTGAGTGTGTGATCTCCTTTCAAGTGTGTGTTTTTCTTTTTATGGTATTAGAGCCTAACAACCCATATTGTTTCTCTGTGATTGAATCTCTCCTTTGCTTAGTCGTGGTCCTCATGGCAGCTTCGTCTACATCATGTCTCACATCATGTCTCTCTTCATTCATGCCTAGTCTGGCTATCCAATGGAATGCATTGTCTTCATTGGTGTCAATCAAGTTCATAAGCACAACTACCTCTTATGTAAATCTCAGATAGAGTGCATCATGTTTTTTCAAGATCTCTTCAAGTATGTCAATGGATCTTTCCATGCTTCAAGCCAGTATATCAAAGAAGGAGAAGCGACAAAACAAAATCTAGAATACATGGTGTGAAAATAGGCTAATCAATTAACCCTAAGATGGATTCATGCTATTATTACAAAGCTTGTTCTGAGGCAAATTATTTGTATTTTTTTTGCTCATGAAACATGGATTACGTTATAATGATTCTACTTCTCCTAATCCAGTATATGAATCTTGGAGTTAAAGAAAGACCTTTAGGATGTCCAAGATGAGGTGAAAAGTATGGTAGAGTATCTAAACCACAAAATTTATTGTGGATTCTTTATGTATTGTTAGTTAACTTGTTTCTGATAACAAATTGTTCACTATACGTTGAATGGTCTCTCAAGAGGCTACGAGAGTTTTGTTACTTTTATTTTCACTTGTGAGTCTTTACCCACCATTGTGAAGATTTATGAAATGTTGTTGAACCAAGAGAAAAAATTGCAAATGATTAATAAGCAACCCTCTCAAAAAGAAATGTCCATCATTGTCTTCTTTTCACAAAGAAGACATATGAGAGGAGATAGGCTAGGTAGAGGTAGATGTCTCTCCAGAAGAACTGAACATTTTTTTGGAAACTTCTAAAATTTCTATGTTATCCTTATTTGGTTCTCTATGTCAAGTTCAAGCTTGGTATAAGATTTAAGCCCTGAATTTTTATAGGATACCAAAGGATACATATGTTATAATCCAATTACCAATAAAACCTTTATCTCAAAACATCATTTTTTATAAAGGACAAATCTTTTACGCCGGAAAGAAAGAGCCCGTCACATTACAATAAGTGTCAAATTTGATCCAAAGTCCGAAACCCAATTCACTCAAGGGTCCAACCTTATCTGAAACTACTGAAAAGTGTCATTCCATAAACTCAATGTTCTTACCTAATCTTGTGATTTATCATGAAATCCTGTCACCTATTCTACCTATTGAACCGACCTATGATTCCCTTCCTGAAACGTCAGAACATGAACCTAAAAACGAACCCAAAATCCCAACTCCTATCCAACCTAGTCAACCAAGTGAGACTAATGAACTTGACGTGTTGTCTAGATCTCCATCCTCATGTTTGAATTTAATTGTTGATCTCTCTAATCAAACACCTACCCAGAGATTTTGCTTCACTACCAAAGCCAGCCGACCCCATATGGACTGAACTCCGTTCTTTGCTGGGTCACATATGAGCAAGTCTAGTCAACCAACCCAATCTAGCCAGGTGAGGCTTGGTAGAAATTCAGCTAATTCTTGAATGTCACTGACTCGTTTAGTTGAACCACTTGATTTGTTGCTATTGGAGGCACAAAACTATTGACAATAAACCACCTTTTCATATTTTTTAGATTTTTCCTGTAAACAAGACCTAGTTCAGTAAAAAAAAAAAGAATTTTAAATCATGTGATTGTAAAATGTAAGGTTTTTAAGGGCGTCAAAAATCAACGGCCCACAATGCACTAAAGTTCCGCGTCTCAAAAACCCATGCTTTTGAATCAAAATAACATAATCCAAGGATTGATATCCTTAGCAAACAAATATACTGAACACATCTATACGGTCAGATTGAGTGGAGAAAGCTTGATCCTGTGATTTCCAGCTCAATAGTTATTGTTGAGGGCTTGTGCTCGGCTCATAAAGAGCTCATTAGAAATCTTAAAGTAAGCTTGGTGAATTGCACACAAACAACAAGTGTTTGGCTAGGCTTCGTTTGTATAGGCTCGTTAAGTTATAAGAATAGAGAATAAATAGAAGTGTTTGGGATGTACGCAATAGGTTTAGAGTTCCAATCAGTCAGCTTGAGCTCCGGTTAATAGTCTAAAAGTACCTTCGGCTGCTCATTTTAAAAAACATGATTCAGAATCATTTTATAATTTGCTTGAGATACAAAATCACATGACACCAAGGTGTCATGTGATTTTGAATCTCAAGAAAGTGACTCATTTGCAAAGGCAAATGAGATTCACTTTCTCACGGCTTAACTTTTTATGTTCGGCTGCTTATACAAATCAGATTCATTTTCTCATTTAAATGAGAGTAAATCAGAATGATTCAACCCAACGTGCCCTTATTCTCTATGGTTTTTTGATGAATTTTGAGTAGGAAACAAAAGGGAGAAGGATTTGGATGTGTGCAGTATAGGTTAAACTTGTAGTTTATGCCATTTTGGGCATAATTTGGGTAACTAAGGGCCTAATAGTGATGAGAAAAGTGGAAGAACGTGGGAGAGGGTGGAGAGTAGATAGAGTGAAGTTTATTCTCCTATGAATGAAAGCATCCACTCACAAGAGCCAATGATTTTTTCTAATTGGTTGTAGGGATCCACTTAAAGAGAAATCTTTAAAGTAGAGAAGCTCTCACAAAGAGTTGTTATTCAAAAATTGACCTAAAATACAAGAAAGACCCTTATTTATAGCCTTGGATGACACTTCCCATATAAGCCACCCATCTCATAGTGAATGCAAGATCCACCACAACAAAGCAGTGGATTAGCGACAACCACATTTTGTCGCTAATCCATCGCTAACCAGCTTAGCGACGGATTAACGACGACGAGGCAACGGTATGCTTACAACGCGAATTTTTCGACGCTAACTGGCGACGGAATAAATTCGTCGCCAGGTCCGTCGCTAATTGCGATGGAATAACGAGCGATGTATTCCGTCGCCAATCCGCCGGTACTAAACGGCGACCTCGGCTTGGCGACGGATTTACGTCCGTCGCTAAGCCGTCGCTAGATTTATATGCATAGCGACGAATGTTTCCGTCGCTATTCCGTCGCAAACACGAAAAAAAATAAAAAAAATTATTTGAAAATTAAATACCGAGAACGCTACAATTTATATTTTTTGTACAATATATATTTCATATAAATAAAAAACAAACTACAGAAAAAATTCCATATAAAAGGAATCTACAACAATTAATCGTTTCACATAAAAATTAACAAGTTTAATTATTTACAATTCAACAATTACAATTAGGAAACAGAAAAAAATAGAACTTCTTTAACACGGTTCTCTAATCATCGCCAAGATTTTGTGTGTCTTCTTGTTCATTGCCTTTATCTGTCCCTTCAGCTCCGCTACGCTGATTATCGCTAGCAGCTTACACAAGAAAAGAACAGTCAGTATTGATAAACAAAATATAATGAAATAAATTACACACTATATGTGATTCTATAGTGTGCTCATATGTGTTCTAAGGCAATAAAAAAACTTTATATATGATTCTATCATGCTCATATGTGCTCTAAGGCAGACAAAAAACTCTATATGTGATTCTATCATGAATTATATGTGCTTTAAGGCATTAAAATTTTTTTATATGCGATTATATCATGCTCAGATGAGTTCTAAGGCAGCTAAAAAAACTCTATATGTGATTCTACCATGCTCATATGTGCTTTAAGGCAAACAAAAAGCTATATATGTGATTCGATCATGCTCGTATGTATGCTAAGGCAGTCAAAAAATTGAATATGTGATTATAGCATGCTCATATGTGTCCTAAGGCAGACAGAAAAACTCTATATGTGATTCTATCATGCTCATATGTGCTCTAAGGCAGGCAAAGCAAAAAACTTTATATGTGATTCTATCATGAATGATATATGTTCTAAGACAGTAAAAAAACTCTATATGTGATTTTGGCATGCTCATATATGTTTTAAGGTAGTCAAAAAACTAAATACGTGATTATAACATGCTCATATGTGTTCTCAGGCAGTCAAAAAACTGAATATGTGATTATAGCATGCTCATATGTGTTCTAAGGCAGTCAAAAAAACTTTATATGTGATTCTATCATGTTCATATGTGCTCTAAGGCAGGCAAAAAACTTTATATGTGATTATAGCATGCTCATATGTGCTCTAAGGCAGGCAAAAACTTCTATATGTGATTCTATCATGCTCATATGTGTTCTAAGGCAGGCAAAAAGTTATATATGTGATTAGATTATGCTCATATGTGTTCTAAGGCAGACAAAAAACTGAATATGTGATTATACCTGAGAGGGACCTGCAATCAAAGATCCCCTGTTCAACACAAGATTGTTGATCTCATCTCGAAGAAAGGGGGTGACAGTGTCATGGAAGTAGTAATTCATTGTGTCCTTAATGATCTGGCGTACATCATCACCGGAAAGAATAGGCTGCTGCTTGGAGCTTATGTCGACAAAAGAAGTCTGTGAGCCGTAACTGGAAGAAGCAATAACTGGTGAAGTGTTCATATTACTCCCAAACCCGAACACGCGACCTTTTTTGAGTTCACCTGCTGCAGTCACCCATGCTGTAGGATCAAATGATGGATGCTGAGTAGCGTCATCGCCATATCGCTCTACCATCTGTTGCTCATATGCCTCCTACAAAATAATGTTTAAAGTATGTATTAATAATTAATGATAATATTATGATAACTTGCATATTGCAATGATTATTAATAGAAAAAATATATATCGTTGTCGTTCTCGCCTTCTCTGATACGAAGACTCCCGTGGTCTTCCGTTTATGTGTTTCAACAAACACATCCTTATATGGTACAATGTCTCCTTTTTCTGCTTTCTGCGAAGTTAAAGGACAAAAGATTTGGTTCACAAGTTTGCAACAATACTTATAAAATTAATATTATATATTGATGAGTTACCATTTTCTTCAGGTGGCTCCCAAATGTCTTAGATCCATCTGTGTGTAGATGGACTTCAGGCATTTTCGCTCGATTTTGTGCAGCCTTCGCAGAGCTATTTCGAAATGCATCTCCCGCCCATTTATCGCACATTTCATCCCAATAATCTCTCCTGATAGTAATAGGGCCATGACCTTTCCACTGTAGTGGATCATCTATTACGTCAGATGTTTTTTTTGCTGCAGTCTTCATATTGTGCAGCATGTCTGCAAATCGATTGATAGCCACCTTCTGCCACACCTTCCTTGCATTATTTTCTTTCATCGTAGTTGCGAAGCGATTCGAGGCCTATAAATATTTTCAGAAAGTTAGTAGACATTACTTAAAAAAATTAAATATGAAACACATTAACTATGAGGAACAACTGTATACCATGAATGAGGACCACAATCTGTCTAACACCTCCTTTGGGTACTCTTTCCATTGAGCAACCGGTCCTGGTAGATGTTGAAGAAGTGAATTCCTGATCTCCCGTACTACTTCTTGTGGCTTAAACTTTGTGTTGCACATGAATTGGTACACAGTAAATATCAATATAAAATATTTATAAGATATGCAATAATTGAAAACGAAATACTTACGGTCGATTATCGATATACACTATTCGAATGAGTCTTCTTGTGCCAAACTGAGAAGACCCTGCTTCCTGTGTTGGCTCATGACTTGTGTGATCAACTGGTGTAGGTAGGTCGTGTACAGGCGAAACATCATATGTAAAAAAATACGTTAAAAATTCTCAAAATGCGCATTTAAACTAATCAAGCATCCAATTAGTTAAATGATATACCTATCATAGGAGCCCGTGAAGATGAAGGTTGGGTCTGACTACTACTGGATGAGCGACCACTGTAACCTCCACAAACCATATTCTAACAAATAACATATGTCAAACAATACATTCAAATAATTCACATCAAGTATTACAATACATTCAAGTCATTCGCATCAAGTATTACAATAATTCAAATCATTCGCATCAAGTATTGCAATACATTCAAATGATTCGCAACAAGTATTACAATACATTCAAATCATTCATATCAGGTACTGCAATGCATTCAAGTCATTCACATCAAGCATTGCAATGCATTCAAATCATTCGCATCAAGTATTACAATGCATTCAAATCATTCACATCAAGTATTGCAATAATTCAAATCATTCGTTGCATAAATTACAATACATTTAAATAATTCAAATCATTCTCATCAAGTATTGCAATGCATTCGAATCATTCGTATCAAGTATTACAATACATTCAAATAATTTAAATCATTCACATCAAGTATTACAATGCATTCAAATAATTTGTATCAAGTATTACAATACATTCAGATAAAATTTTTAATCATTCACATCAAGTATTGCAATACAACTCATTCATTCACATCAAGTATTACAATACATTCAAATAATTCAAATCATTCACATCAAGTATTGCAATGCATTTAAATAGAGGTTTGTATTACAAGATTTTGCTCACTAGCTTGAGAATTTTTCCTCGTCATTTGTTTGACTTTCATCTTCTTCTTCATTGTTTACCCATCCACTTGGTACATCATTTGGATCACATTCCTCTATGAATGTTTCACCGGCCAATGGAGATATGACATGCATATCATGCGCAACATCATGACCATAAGCAAAGTCATAGACATCATCTGATTGATAGTAAGCGTTGTCTTCAGCTAACTCATCTTCCTGTAACTGATCATACTCAGGGTATAGTTTGGACTTCACCTTGCAAACTACCCACCATTCATTTCTATCTGACTTTTTTATACTCGGATATGAAGTATAATAAACTTGTTGAACTTGCGAGGCTAATATGAATGGTTCATATATTCCAAACCTGGATTTATGATTCACCTCCACAATGCCTGAAGCATTGTCGAGTCTTGTTGCAGTTGGATCAAACCAATGATACTTGAATAAAAGTACCCTGTTATTTATGCCTAAGTAAGTCAACTCCATTATTTCCTCTATAACACCGTAGTAATCATGTTTATTTTTATCGTAGTTGTTACCCTTGACACACACACCACTATTCATCGTTGATTTGTTTATACCGTAATCTTTTGTATGGAATCGATAACCATTTATGATATACCCGTTGTAGCATTGCACAACTTTGGTCGGACCATTTTCTAAATCACATATTCCTTGATCTTTAACATCACCATGGCAGACCTACGCATAGACATAAACAATGATTGTGATCATGATCAATTAAGTAACTTAGTGTTGTTTATAAGTACAAAATTTATGTTAGCTTTTTTACCAACTGTTTCAACCACTCCACAAACTTAGTTTCACGTTCTTTTTGTACTTCTGCATCAGTGAGATGTGAAACTTCTCTTTGCAACTCTAGATCAAATCGTCTGCAAACCACAAATACTTATATTACCGAGTCATGTATCCACATATAGAACATAAAAGGATTTATAATTATGTTGCGTCTACATATACTTACTCGATATATGGGTCGATCGCTGAGCAATTAAAAAGAATATAGATGTGTGTTGCGTCTTGCTCTCGATCTGTCAAGAGCCTTGATCAACAACTACCAAATGCATGCCCAAGTGGTTGAAATATCGTCAGCTTGTCAGCTACAGTTACTTGTTCTCCATCATCGTTACGGGGCGGGCATGTGTAACGTGTTGGAATATGAGGTTCGAAGTACATAGATGAGAAATTTGAAATCTCTTCTAAAGTGTACACCTCATAAATAGAGCCTTCTACTCTTGCTTTATTACGAACCTTTTTTTTGAGGTCGAACATGCATCTGGCAAAAATATACATTTCAAATTTTAAATATTTGTCATTAAAGAGACAAATATAAAAAAATATATACATTTCAAATGGGTACATCCATCGATATTGCACAGGGCCACCAACCCTTAGTTCATATGGCAAATGTATGATCAAATGTTCCATAACATCGAAAAATGCTGGCGGAAATATCTTTTCTAGCAGACAAACAGTGGTGATGACAGAGTCCTCGAGATTCTTTACATCTGATACTACGACCTCCGATGCGCACAATGTTCTGAAAAATCCGCTCAACTCAGACAATACCTCCCATATAGGTTTGTCTAACATATCATGAATGCTAAGGGTATCAATCGTTGCATAAATATATAACAATCATGGCTCTTCAACCTATATAACTGTCCATCGTCAATCTTCACAGTCCAAGCAATGTTAGAGACATATCCATCTGAAAATCTCAATTGTCTCAACCATTGATATACATGTTTTATTTGATCAGGTCCGAGCACGTACTTTGCCTTTAGTTTCAGTACTTTGCCATTATACTCTTTGAGTTCCAATTCTGGTCTTTTACATATTAATTTTAAATCCATACGGGCCTTCAAATTATCCTTCGTTTTTTCTTTAACATTCATTACTATATTAAACACATTATCAAACACATTTTTCTCCACATGCATCACATCCAAATTATGTTGTATCAATAGGGTTGGCCAATACGGTAGTTCCCAAAAAATAGATTTCTTCGTCCAATTGTGATCCTTCCCAAATCCATGGAAGGGTGTAGGACTGCGGGCATCTCTTAATACATCTGAGAAGTATCACAATCTTCTTAGAATCTCTATGCCAGACAATCTTGAGGATGAACCTTCCGTTTCAGTTGTGTCTGCTTTAAACGCATTCTTTTGTCGTCGGAACGGATGGTCGCTGGGTAGAAATCAACGATGACACTCAAACCAGCAAGGCTTCCTTCCATGCCTCAATCTAAAAACTTTGGAATCCTCCATGTAGTACAGACATGCCAACCTCCCATGTGTGCTCCAACCAGATAGCATACCATATGTAGGGAAGTCACTGATTGTCCATAGAACAACGACCTTCATGTTGAAATTTTGTTTTTGTGGGCATCATACGTGGTAACATCTTCATCCCACAATACTTTTAGTTCATCAATCAATGGCCTTAAATATACATCAAGATTTTGGCCAGGTGAGGTCAGACCAGGGATCAACAAAGACAAGAAAAGATTTGAACGTTTCATACACAAGCTTGGTGGAAGGTTGTATGGAGTTACAAATACTGGCCATCATGAGTATGGAGTTTATCTACCCCCAAATGGATTAAATCCATCTGTACATAGACCGAGTCTAACATTTTGCACTTCCATTGCGAAGTTCTGATGAGTACGATCAAAGTGCTTCCAAGCTTCAGCGTCAACATGATGCGTGATCTTGTTTTCATCGTGTCGAACTTTATTTGCATGTCATCTCATGTGTTTAGCTGTCCTTGAAGACATATACAATCACTGCAATCTAGGAGTGATAGGAAAGTAGTTGAGAGACTTGTATGAAACTTCTTTTGATCTCGTGCTACCATTGCCTCTTGTGTTTGGCTTAAACTGAGGATGCTCACATGACGGGCATGATATGTTGTTTTCCTGCTCCTTGAAATACAACATGCAGTGATTTGGACAAGCATCAATCTTTTTGTAACCCATATCTAGATCGTTGACAATAACTTTCGCACGATAGAAATTTTGTGACAATTTCTCATCTTTGGGCAACATACTCTTCACAATCATGCACAAACGGTCAAAACATGATTGACTCAAATTATACTTGGACTTCAAATTCATTAGTTGAAGAACTGCAGACAAGATAGTGTGACTCTCGCAACCGTTCTAAAGTCGCTCATCAACATCTCTAAGTAAATCATAAAATCTACTAGCTGCATTGTTTGGTGATTCTTTATCTACGGCAGTTCTTACTTCACTAGAACTCACAGCAGAACCCAATTTTGTTCCTGCGGCATCAAATATCAAATCTGTATATGGATTATCATGTACCACATTCACCCATGCATCAAAATCGTTTCTAAATTCTTCTCCATGAAACATCCAGTTCTGATAATCACTCACAAAACCCTTCCTGTATAGGTAATGTCTAACGCTATAAGGTTCTACAAATTGATTATTCTTACAAATCTTGCAGGGACACCTAATCTGACCTGTGGGATCCACTGTATTGACACTTGCCTTTGCAAATTCAATAAAACTTTCAACACCATCCATATATTCATGCGATAACTCATTGTTCACTATCCTACGATACATTCATTCACGGTTTGCAGTCATTTTCTTATGATGTTACGAATAATAGCCTAACGAATTAAAAGAGAACAATCAGAATGCTACGATGAAGAAAATATCAAATTTATCATGCAATATATGATGTCATACAATAACAAGAATTTTTATGCATGCATTGATAACTTAATATTTTCATATGAAAACTATTAATGACACGATACAATCATTTGAAGCATGCTTTCATTATACAATTTCACATGAAAGTCATAATCAAATTGAAAGTAACTACATGCAAGCATGGATATAATTACATCAAACATTGCAATACATCGTAATCATTCATATCAAACAAATGACAAACATGTACCTGCAGCAAACACACTTTAATATCTCACTAACTACTACCATGCCTAGCATGGACTCCGTACTCCAAAAATAAGAACACTTCCATATTCATACATTAAAATCATGCTCAGCATGATCTTCGAACTCCAACAAAGCAACCCTAAATATCAACAACTAAGTGAGTGTGTGAACAATAAAGTGTTACATCTAATAAATTAAATAACATGTGCTACACTTGCATCACTTACTCACCATGGGTATTTACCCGATTTGCATTGTTTTTGTCACTTACTTACCACAGGTGGCTGAGCACGAGCGAGTTCCGTTGAAAAATTTGCACAAAAAATGTTGTTTTAAAATGAAGTCACCATAAAAAAAAAAAAAGTTGTTCCGGCAAGGGGTCGACTCCCCTGCAGTTCTGGCAGGGGGTCGACCCCCTTACGGAACATAGGGGGTTAACCCCTTTACGGAACATAGGGGGTTAACTGACCCCCTGTTCGGGCAGGGGGTCGACCCCCAGCCATTCCGCTAGTGAGTCGACCCCCTGCCGGAACAGCAGGGGGTCGCCTGCCTGCCTGAGCAGGCAGAGGGTCGACCCCCTGCCGGAATAACCATCGTTTACCTGTATCCGGGCGGCGGGGCCTACGGACGATGGGACCGACGAACGGTGGGAGCGGCGGACGGTGGGACCGGCGAACGACGACCGGCGAGAGCGGCGAACGGCGGGAGCAACGAAAGAAGAAAAGGAAAAGTTGTCTTGGATTAGGGTTATTCGAAAATTAGCGACGGATTAATTCCGTCGCTAAGCCAACGTAAAACAAATTTATGAAACTAGCGACAGACTATATTCCGTCGCTACTTAGCGACGGAACAGTTTTTGTCGCAAACGTCATCGCCAAATGGTGCGGCCGTAACGACAAAATAATATGTCGCAAAAGCCGTCGCTAAGTAGCGACGGACTGGGCGACGGACTATAGTCCGTCACTATTTTCGTAAGCTTCGTTCATTATAGCGACGGATGTTTTTCGCTCGTTGATCCGTCGCTAAGTAGCGACGAAATATGTCTGTCGCTAAAGTCCGTCGCTAACAACGTATTTTCTTGTAGTGATCCAAATACAAGGAAACAAGCCCCCAAAACCTAAAATACAAAGGATCAAATACAAGAACCAAACCCAAAATACAACATAATATCCAAATTGACCTTATACCAGAAATAGACCAACTATACGAAAAAAAGGCTTTATTGGTGTGTCCCACCTGACATGCCAGTAGAAGGCTCATTTTCACTGGCTCTATTTTGCTTGGCACCAGTGAAAAAGTTCTTATACTGGCGGCAGTTGTTCTGCACCAGTATAATCATTTTTTTCTGGGGCACAAAAAAAAAAACCTAAAATACAAATGATCAAATACAAGAACCAAACCCAAAATACAACGTAATATCCAAATAGACCTTATATAAGACATAGACCCACTATAAGAAAAAAAGGCTTTATTGCTGTGTCTCACCAGGCACGCCAGTAGAAGGCTTATTTTCACTGGCGCTATTTTGCTTAGCACTAGTGAAAAAGTTCTTATATTGGCGGCAGCTGTTCTGCACCAGTATAATCAATTTTTTCTGGTGCACAAAAAAAAAATGCGTCTGAAAAAAAAAAAACTGGCGCAAAGAATATTTGCACCAGTAAAAAAGTTGTTTTTTCTGGTGCACAAAAAAAGTGTGCCACTAAAACTACACAGTTTAAAAAAAAAATCGGATTCAGAAACTTCAAGCAGGCATCTTAATAAAGATCCAATTCGATTACAACCCAGACCTCCGAAAGGTGTGTATGTAACAACTTCAGCTTTGACCCTCTTTTCTTTTTTTCCGGACCTCAGCTCATTTAGCTCATTTTTTTGAGGATAACCAAACCTACTGCTGTACTCCAATTTTACAATTTCCATTACTAGAACACATTATTTAATATCTTCCAAAAGTGGAATCCGAGACCTGTTAGTATGTTTCCTATAATAAGCTTGCCCCTCTCTTGACAAAATACATCACACCAACTTGTCTTCAAGATTCTTTTGAATGAAATTAAATAACCTATTGGAAATAGACCAGCCAGCATTATTACATGCTATAAGAAGCTAGGCTACTGGAAATAGACCAACATGCAAACCGTCGCTGCTCTTTTCATGGTTACCATGTTGCAAGCATTAAGTCTAGTGGCCTGGAGTTGGTTCTTTCTATGGTTGGATAATGTGTGTGTTTGACAAATTCAAGTGGCCTTGGTATGGTGTTTGATAGTGTTGCTTTTACTTACATTAGCGTACTGCCTAATACTTGGCAAATAATTGCCGTTTAAGTGCAAGCACTAGCAAAACCACTCACAATTGCTTTGTTCTAACAAGAAAATGGAAAATGACTCAAAGTTGTGTATCTTGGTTCCTAGTGCAGTGACCACATATATATATATATAATCACTAGAATATGAGAACTGAAACCATGAGAACTAATGTGTGAACCACTATTTACATAGATTTTTTGCTTTTCTCTTAAATCTATGTGACCTATATGCTTGGATTTATAAGAACCTGCTCTTTAAGCATCCCATTGTGATGCATAAATGTGATTTTTAAGGTTTTAAAAGGAATGGCGCATAGTCTTAATAAATATTCAAGCACTCAAAAATCACATTTTTCATAAAAAAATATATGATCCAATGATTGATTCCTAGCAAATTCACCATGCCAAGCACATCCACATGGTTGGATTTGCAAAGGAAGTGATGAAAATGCCCATACTTCTAGTTCTTATATTCTAATTACTATATATATATATATATGTGTGTGTGAAAACCTGTATCATTAAATGGGTTTTGGTCAAATTCGGTTTGAACACATAGTTATTAAAATGACTAAAATATTCTTAAAAGAATAGTTTTTTTTAAATGCATGGTTACTTTTTGAGGTAAAAAACAATGTTGTCAGTATTGGTATGGGCCCTGAATAGTTGAGATACCGATACTCGGCTGGATCATTTTGAATCTGCCAAAAAGTAATACAAAATTTATTACATGTCAATCATTACATGACTTGTTAAAATTATTAAAATAATTTAAAAACATTTTTTGGTATTTTTATATTTATTAAAAATTGAAGTAACTTTGATAGATTCAAAGTTACTTTTTTGAAAAGGTGTTTGACCTTTCGTTTTTCATCAAAGTTTAAAAGACTTATAATGCCCAAAAAAGTAATTATGTATTTAAAAAATATCATTTTTTTAAGAGTATTTTAGCTATTTTAATATGGTTGAAAATGTAACAATGTTAAACAAAACTAGTTTAATGTTAGGCAAACCTATAACTAAAAACATGAGTATTTTCAACACTTTTTCTGCAAAATCTAGCTATGTGGATGTGCTTGGCACAGTGAATTTGCTGGGAAACAACCATTGAATCGTGTATTTTTTATGAAAAAATGTGATTATTGAATGCTTGAATATTTATGAAGATAATGAGCCATTGATTTTAAAGCCTTAGAAACAATCTAGTTTTATGCATCAAAATCGGATGATTCAAGAGCGTGTTCTTATAAAACCAAGCATGTAAATCATGAAAAATCTAGTTTTATGCATCAAAATCGGATGATTCAAGAGTGTGTTCTTATAAAACCAAACATGTAAATCACATCTATATCCATAGGGTTAGATTCAAGAGAAAAAAACAAAAAAAATCCATAAAATCATGGTTTACACATTAGTTCTCATATTTTCAGTTTTATATATATATATATATGGTGCGTCTCGTGTCCAGTCTGCCCCCACCCTAAACAGGTTGTATAACTGCAACTGATAGGGGTCTGCCTAACCCCAGCTTGCCTTTCAAAAAAAAAAAAAACATCAAGAGCATAAAAAATCAATGGCTTGCAATGCACCAAATTTTGAGGACTTAAAAAATCTTGATTTTATTTTAGAATAAACCAATATATATCTAAAGTAAACCTTGTCTAACACATCCATAGGGTTAGATAGAGTGTGGTGTGGGAGATACCATCCAACTTCTCTTTGTAAATTTCTCCCCAACTTTTACTTGGAACTCCATATGACCCAACTTGGGTCAATAAATGTAGGCACCCTTGGCCCAATCCTCAAAACAGGTCTAGACTAGCACACAAGGATTGCCTTAGTCATGGGTTTGCCATTGGATGTTGTTGGCTGACTGGATGCCTTGTCAACCTGGAACTATCCTTTTTTTTCCTGCTTTTTTCGACAACCATATGATGGCACAAATATTTGTGCCTTATGCACCTGATCACCCTCCATCTTGGAGATAGGACCTGTCAGTTGTGGGGCCCAAGACCTGATTGAGGGTGATCAGGTGCCTAAGGCACAAATCTTGTGCCATGTGATGGCTCCTGATCCGCACTCAGTAAAAGCTGCCTCGCTCACCTTCATTAGCTTGTAACCCCAGGACCCCTTTATGCCACATCTTTGACAATATATGCGTATGACTCTAGCTCTCTGTGACAATGTTGACAGTATCGGAATCGGACCTGTATGGTTTGGCCAACGATTCAGGTGTATCGGTCAATATTGATACTTAAGTGTATCGATCTGAATCGGTAAAAAAAATAAAATAAAAAATATTATGTGTCAATCAGAATATGATGTGTTAAAATCATTAAAATACTATTTCAAAATAGCCTATTCAGGTCAGTATCGTATCGATTTTCTGGCGATACAATAAGTATCGGCCGATACGCACAAATACTGACAACATTGCTCTTTGAGATATGCATAACATCTTATATAAGAAAATCCATGAAATCACAGGTGACAGGACAAATTTTCCAGGGCCCCTACCTTAAAATTATATCATACAATGACAAAAAAAACTTGTCACACACTTGGATCTTTATCTTTTCTCTATGGATGACATGAACACCAGAAAACTACACGCATGCAAAGATGCACGACTTACAAACCCTAAGAATATTGCATATAGGATGTTTCTAACCAATCAATGGAAATTAGAACAAGCTGATCTTACCTAAGTCGTGGGAAATTTGCTTTATTCTACTGCTTGCTCTATGGCTGATCTTGGCCTCTCCTAGCATCAACATGGTTATTCATTCATGCTGTTGGAAATTGCAGATCCAGTGTTTGAGGCTGAACACCTTATAAGGTTTTCTGCCCAATTAGCAAGAGTCACGTAGTGGCCTGTCCTCTTGTAAAAAACAAAAAATGATGGTACTGAACGATAAAAATAACATGTTTTCTAAAATGTCCCACAATTTACCAAATATGTCAAATAGACAATATCATAGGCTCTTGAAATTTTTTTATCACTTTTACCCCTCGCTGGTGCAAATTTTTTATTTTCTCAAATCATGACGCTAAAATAATACACCATAGAACTCCTCAACAAAATCGCATCTGAGGTTGCAAAATTCCAAAAAAGATTGTGAAATTCTATATAATTTGTGAAACTCGTCATGAGTTTCGCAGTGCATGTTGCAAAAATCCTTTTTAGTGTTGTGAAAGTTCGTATCATGTGAAATTCAAAACAATTATCACACTGATATTGCAAAATTCTTGTTTTTTGCGAAATTCTCTACAAATAGTATAAAAGCAAAAGTAGGGTTTCACATAAACTAGGTCTTTTATGGTCTCCAACTAGTGCAAAATTATGGTCATTTTTGCACGACCAAGCATTGGCAGTTAGAAGATCAGCGATGCTTCATCGACAGAAAATGATCGACAACGAGTTTTTTTGGTAAGGGCATCTTATTGTATGGGTGTAATAGGAAATGAAATCCGCAGTTACCATTCAATCACATTGTATGGGTGTGATATCCATCATTCATGAGGCCATCCACTCTAATGAACTATGATAGCTAGATAGATGTGTTTTCTTCCTATCAACATAAAGTCGATGTATCTCACAATCAGCATTCGATCACATGGTATGGGTGAGATACTTTATTTTCTCACAATCAAAGACGCAGTAAGAACCAACATTTTTGTAAAAGAATGAAATGAATGCAATGTATGAGTGACTTTATTTTGTGAAATAATGGAATGAATACAATATATGAGCGACTTCATTTTGTAAAAGAATGAAATTAATGCAATGTATAAGCAATTTCATTTTATGAAAGAATATAATGAATGCAATATATAACTGACTTTATTTTGTAAAAAATGGAATAAATGTAATGTATGAGCAACTTCATTTTGTCAAAGTACATATTTTATTTCTTAACCCTTTTTTTTGCATCCTGATGCTTTATTTTTGCAAATCCCAAATTGTAAGCCCCTCTAGCTGTTTTTTTTCGATGAATCTCTTGCAAAAGGAATTTTGAGATTTCTCAAGAAAAAGGATTTCCACAATACCGGTGTAATGCGATTAAGAAATTTCACAATGTCATAGCCAAATTTCTTTCTGATTTTAAAAAAGTAAACTGAAATTCGCATGTAACTTGTGAAATTTTTTTCTGATTTAAAAATATAAACTAAAATTTGCATATACCTTGTGGAATTTCTTCTTGATGCAAAAATCATCAGTTACATAACATGTTAATTTCTTGTTATATACACATTATACACAATTAATTTTAATAAACAAATCGATCACATGTTACATAAACAATGCATATCAAATAAAAAATTAAGGTCAAACAACTTCATTCTTTGTTACATACACAATTCATTCTCCTTTTATATAAATAATCCATTCAACTCAAAAAACAAGAATCAAATAATTTCATTTCATGTTATATATATATAGAGAGACACACACACATACACACAATTCATTCTCTTCAAAAACCAAAATCAAACAACTTTAACTTTTATTGCCGCAAGCGCAATAGTCGCGTTCATCAACTTTCATCCATAAGCACAAGTACAATGGTCATCTTCCTCAGCTTTCATCCACAAGCATAAGTGCATATCCTCCAGCTTAGAATCTTTATTGCCGCAAACTAACCTACAATACAACATTAAATCAAATAAGTACTTGAACAAAAAATGCACAATATTGAAAATTTATTATGTGAACTACAAAAAAGCATGTTATAGACTACTTTATAAATGCATTAAATACTCACACATTACTTCATAATTGTGTTTTCACCTATTGTGGATAAGTTCGTGACATACACTGCACTTGTATGGCACCACCACCTTGTGTTTCGTTCTTTGTATTTTTATTTTAGGTCACCCTACTTTTTTAATTGGCGTTGGTGGTAAGATAAGAATAAGGGTCGGAGGAGAGACATGTGAGACATTATAGGCTATTGGATGAAATGAATAAGTATCATATGCAGCTCGATATGATTCAATTGTATAGAACTTATTACAGTAATCATCTAAAAGATTGCCCTCACACAAAATGCATATGGTGGCATGCTCGCAAGGAATCTCATTAAACTGTCACGCTTCATAAGAGCATTGCATACTCTCAAGATCAACATAGTAGTTATGCTTCTAGTCACGGGCTTTATAACGATAGTGGAGGCAACACACTACTACTACTACGTGTAGCTTTTGTGCTTCTATTTGAAGCTCTTTAATCTTTGTAATTGCCTTAAGCACTACAATGTCGGTCATTTTCTCCTCGTTAGTCCTTTGTTTCTCGTAAGGTTTTATCAATATTAGACGAAGCTTCAAAATAAGTAGGATTAAGGGCTTGTCATGTATGAAAAGAATCCATGAATTAAAGTATTTCGCTATATTAGAGATTAAGCATTTGTACCTTCCAACGAAAAAATAAATGTTAGCCTAATGTATCAGTTTTATCTTATCGACAATATATTTGTAAGCTTCTTCACTAAGTGGTGTACCAAATTTCTTCAAAATGTTTTCAGTCAGGTGCTTCATGTAATATCCATAATGATAGTTACGCCATATGCAATGGACAACACATAAAAGCCCTTTGTGTCTATCTGAGATAATTGTCAATTATTGTTTAACCTTGGACTTATCACCATCGTAAATATTTATTTGTTTATTCAAATGCCTCAAAAATCATTTTCATGACTTCTTTAACTCCTTATTCACCACTCCAAATGCTACAAAAAATATATCACTGAAAGCATCAATAGTATGGGCTGACAACAAAATATCCATGTATTTTTCTTTTAGGAATGTGTCATCTACCATAAAAAGGGGAAGGCATCTTTTGACAAACTCATCAATGCACGACCGAAAGGATAGAAACATGTACATAAATCTACTGTTTGTATCAGTTTCAATTAACATTACCGATCCAGGGTTAGCTATCATCAAATGATGACAATAAGTTGAAAACATCCGGAAGGACTCCTCGAGTGAACCATATAGCATCAACGTTGTCAATTTACTTATGTGCCATGTTTATTTGTAAAAAACCTCCACACTTATATTATGACTTACGTCGTTCATGATTTCTCTTGGAATTAACTTGAGGTTAATGCAAGCATCCATGAATAACAAATGAAATCCACTTCAAAGGAATTTTTCCTGCAATAAGGTTGCCCACTGATCCACTAGATGTATGCTCACTTTAATACATTTTCACTTCAAAGAACGTTGTTCCACGCATCTTTGTGCAGTAGATCTTCCAAGGGCAATCTACCATAATACATGGATTCTTTCTCATATATACAAGAGTGACTATTACTGCAGCTCTTCATAAATTTTATTTTAAAGTTATTCCTAACCACATGATCTCTCAAAAACTCATGGCATTACTCAAGATCAGTAAACCTTTTGCCACAAGCAATTTCACGATCACTTGACTCTGTTGATAAGTACTGAAATTGTTTGCATTCGTTAAGTTTTTTATTGTGCAACTCATCATACAACCGAAAAGCCTCTATATTAATTATTTTTAATTGCTTTTCATTAAATAAGAATTTGTTCATTAAGAACCAAGGGTTTGACTTTCCAAATGTCATTAGCGCATCATTTTCACTCACCAATACTTATTCCAAATCAACACTAATTTGGTTTTCCCTTATCGTTTCTGAGTCTGACTCAACCGACATGGTATACTCAGAATCATCGTAATCATCTAATTTTTCACTATGTTTGTTATCATTGCTAGCGCAAAATGATTGATCGACTGCACAAAGTAAATAAAAACTCATTATATCTATGACTCTCTTTACTTCAAAATAACTAAAAAAATAACACCTACAATTCAATTATAAATTAGAAAGAGCTTTAACCTTTACATAGATTTGTCATCTGCATTGGAAGGTTGGGTGTCATACAACATTCTGCGATGAAGATTGTTGGCATTGGTTTGTCCAAGTGGTTTCGCATAGTTTACAGTAATCCTCTTATCATTAATTGTTGAGAACGGTGGGATATTTGTTAGAGGAGTGATCTCAATAGTTGGTGGCTGAGATAAATGCACATCACTTCGGGCTTCGACTTGATATTTAACTATGCATCCTTCAACTTGTTTAACTTCGCAAACATTGTCAATTCATGTAGCTTTACTAAAAACTAAGCAAATATTGCTCCTATATAACATTGATTGAACATCGATCATCATCATCCAAGAGATGTATCTGTATATCTTCACCATCTAATTTTGGAGTGCACTTATACCGGAAGACCATTAACTCTTCAGTATATTCTATTTTATGAGACATGAATGCTATAAATTTCTTATAGCCATTATTTTTGGAAACCATTATATATCTCCAAAGGAGTTGCTCAGTGCTACATTAATTTACAAATATCATTTCAACAGTCATCATAACTGTCTACACCAACCACACAACATATCACTCAATTAATAACTCTGAAAATCAACACATAATATCCCATACAACCAACTCCTATTTAATGTTTATGCACAGTCAACCATAACCCCAATAAAAAAGAAATAAATATTAATAAAACCACTGAATATTGACAAGCAACAAACAAAAATAAGTAACTATATATGCATTTATATGGGACAAAAAAAACAAAAAAAATTAAGAAAACTAATAGGCAATGTTCTACACACCAAAAAAACCAAAAAATAGTCAATGAGACGAGGGATTTTTGCAAACTCATCGCCCACCAGAATATTTGTTTGTAGGTCATCGAAATATCGACAGAAGATCACTAGTGGAATTGGGGACCACTGTTTGGAGACCACAAGAATGCTAGGTGTTGCAAAAATAGAGCATCCCAATGAAAAAAGAAGTTTTGAAATGAAGCACCATTTATATGGGACGAAATTTTGCAAGAAAAAATAATTTTGCAATACGGGTGCAATTCAGATAAGAAATTTTGCAATATTGGATTTTTATAATTTTTTATAATTTTGCAAAACGTCATGCGATATTCGTTCATAATTTTGCAATTATCAGACTTTCGCAAATTTTATGATTTTCGCGGTTGAGCAGTAGAAATTGCAGTTCACTTTGAACCAGAATGCATTATAATTTGCAGTTATGGGAAGCATCCGTTTTTTGTACAGCAGATTGCAATTGATTTTGCATCATGCAGGGTGAGCGCAAGTGGGTCAGATAGAATTGCCCCAATATAAGGAATTGATTTGTTCAAGCCTGAATTGACCTAATTTTGTGTACCCAGGGGATGGGTTGTGTCGAAAAGTTAGACCCGATTAAAGGATGTGTCAGTCCTTCAGTGTGCAATTTTGCCATCAAATCAATTTGTGCCTGAACTATTCTTGAACCCAATCCATTTGGTTCTTTGTAGTATGTACCTGAACTTACCTGGACACGAACTCCTTTATGTCCAATTGCATTTTGTACCTGAATCTTTTCGACTTCCAACCCAAACAGTTATTTATAACATGTAACATGGATTGTCTAGTTCATGTCTAGAATTGAACTTATTGCATATCCTGTTTTGTAAACCCATTTACGCCTACTTGCATATATTCATATTCCTAATTTTATGAGGTAACTTTGCCAAGGCCTTCTCAAAATATCCTTTTTTGAAAGTGAAGTGTATTATTTCATTATTGACGCATATTATTAATAAGAGCAGTAAAATTAACAAGAGTAAAATCGGACCAAGTGACCAGATATCACCAGAGAAAATATCTCACAAACAGCATAATAAACCTAATCTCATGGTACCAGGAAAAGATGTCATTTCTTGGCCATTTAATGAGGGCCCATTCTAAGATCTCTTTCTAATGCCAACATTTTGGCCTATATCTCTACTCTAACAAGTATGCCCACCATCATTCTCTATTGTATAGAAGCCACAACCATTTGGATAAGAGGACCTAACTCGTGTTCCTCAGGTGACAAATGCTTGAACTACAATAATAGCAACAGTTTCTCACACCCATAAATGCCATACTAAATTTCAATAGAAAAACATGCATTGAAACTTTTTACATTAATGTTCAAGATGCAAGAGTTCAGTTTGAAGGTTAGCATGCAAACACCTGCGAGCATAATGATCCAACTCTAAAGTCTGCTTAGGTTTTCTTTGATTTTCCATCAGTAATGGTGCAACTGCTTATAGTCTATGTCACCTGGGTATGGGTGTGGGTACGGGTACAGAGGGTCTGACACAGCAAGTTCGAAAAATGTGGCTACGGGGACACACTATATATATATATATATATATATAAATAATAATAACATTTTAAATGTAAAAGAGAAAGTAGGGGTAAAATGAAAAGGAAGAAGGGGTGAACTGATTTTTTTTTAAAATAAAAGCTGTTTTAAAAATATGGGTGTTTGAAAAAATATAAAAGGGAATCTTTTGGTTGTTTTCAAATAAAAGAGGGAGAAGATGATATTATGAATACAAAAAGGAGTAAAAAGATTTTTTTTTAAGAATATGAAGATTGGTAGGGGGCTCAATGAAATTTTTAATGAATTAAAAATTTCATTGAAGAAAAGGGGGTGGGAAGGGCGCTGACTCTCTCTCTCTCTCTCTCTCTTTTCCCCCTTCCCAAACTCCTCTGGTTTACTCCCTCTCTCTTGTTTTCCCCTCCCCCAACCCCTCTGGTTTTACTCCTCTCTCTCTCTCTCTTTCCCCCTCCCCCACCCCCCCTATGGTTTACCTCTCTCTCTCAAGTGACCTTGCAGTCATCAAGAGAGAGAGAAAGTCGAGGGTTTGGGGGGGGGGGGGGGGTGATTTTGCTTTTTTTTTCCTGAGGTTCGGGTTTGCATTAGACCCGACCCAACCTGGCACAATGTGGCGTACCCACACTGCACCCGGACATTCGAACTGCTGAGTCACGGTATCATAGCTTATAGTTTTTGCGGATGAACCCAATCTAAGTTTGGCGATCAGTAAATCGGGATGACCAAACTAACTTGACTTATCATTTTTGTGAGAACAATGTGAAGTTCTCAACTTTTCTCCTTTTACATTAAAGTTATATATTGTGTGCAATGGGCATAAAAGAGTTTTCATTCAAAATAGTTTTGCAATATGATGTCACAGATTGCCCAAAGCTTGACTCGCGAATCAGTGGGTTGACTCAGTGACTCAGACAAGTCATGACTCTATATTTTATAGTGTAAGAACATGAATAAGACATGGGAATAATTGAACTTCAAGATGCAATATGTCAACAGTTAAGTTACAAAAACATATAACTATACATGATCATTAACATTTTTCATTGAACAGTATTAGATTATTCATAAGTCATAACAAGTGCCTTTATATAAGAATTGTGCATTAAAATCATAAATGCATGGTAAAACGTTTATAATCGGCATTAGGATCAGTAACTTGAATCGGTGACCCATTTGGGGTCCAATCCGAGTTGACTCGGGCGATTCCCGAGTTGACTAGCTGGGTTTGCCAATTATGTGGCATACACACCAGCACCCAGACACAAATTGCCGTTTTTTTAATGCTTCATAAGGCTTTTATTTGAAAACTATGACAAAAAAGGAAATGAAAATTACATGATAATATTGCAATATTATTTTAGTTGTTAATTTGCAGTTATTATTATTGTTTTTCAAATATTCCTCATGAATCCACCCTCCCCTCTTCCCCCCAAACACGCACACGAGCACTTAAAATTTATGCCTTCACTAAGATAGTATTGTGAAGATTAGTATATAAGAGGAAACTCGTTACGAGTTTCACAAATTGTTTGGAATTTTGCAATCTTTTTAAAAAAAATTCACCTCATATATGATTTTGTTGAGGAGTTATGTAGGTTTATTATTTTAGCATTATGACATGCAAAAATCAGAAATTTGCACCAATGAAGGGTAAAAGTGATAAGAAAAAATTGGAAACTTGTGATATTAACCATTCAACGAATTTTATAAATTATGGGGCATTTTTGAAAACATGTTATTTTTATCGTATTACAATAATTTTCCATAAAAAAAAAAAGGGCCGAACACTTTATAAGTGTTCTACCCCGAACATAGAATTGTGCCTATGTTGTTGCCCATCAAAGGTATGCAAGCTAAGACCAGCACGGCTAGGTCTCCAATCAAAGTGTGGTTTCTCAGTGTAATTAAGAAAAAAAACCCCATATATAAATCGAGATCTTTGTCCCTGCTATAAACTAGTCCATAAAAACTAGTAATACAAACAACCTGCACTTCTTGTCATTCACCCAGTTGGCATTGACTCGGATTTCTAGTTTCAGTTGGTAAAACCCTTGAGTTCCCTCCTACCCACCAGAGAGTACACCCAATTTCAACCTTGCAGCAAGGGATGCCACTTATGGGTTTTGAATTTGTGACATCCTGTCAACTTGGTGACATTCACAAGTCAGGCCTACCAATTGATCCGAGCCCTTGTCGGAAAGAACCAAGCTTAGATTGTCTGTTTATGTTTCCCTAATTCATGAGCTATTTGATGATTGTAAAATTAATCTAAAAAGGGTATAAAAATAAGTTCAAATAGGGTGGGTCCGCTTGTTCAGTAGGACCCTTTAGTGCAGGTCACCTTGTGTTGGAACGTTGCAAGTTCAAAACCCAATGGTATGATGTATAACTGGTGAGGTCTGCCTAACCCCAGCTTGCCTATAAAAAAAAGAGGAGGAAGAGATTTGTAGCCATCTTGCCTATAAAAAAAAAGGAGGAAGAGATTTTTAGCTTAAAAAAAAACAAGAAAAAAAAAATAAAGATTCTCGAGCGTTCTCATGGGATGTGAAAAGGCAGGGAATTTTTTTTTTTAATTATACGTATTGGTGCTAGGTAGGGTTGTAAAGTCCTGCCAAGCTAATGGACATGCTCAATGATGTAAAACCAGGAGGACATCCTCTAGCCTACCAAGAAGGGGATGATATGGACACAAGGAAGAGTTTATAAAAGCCATGAGAAGGAGAGACAAGGATGGGTCACCACAGACACTTTAAGGATAAAGCCAAGCCAATTATTGAAGTATATGCCTTCTTCCTTCTTCTATCTTATTCAAAATTTCTGTTTTCTGTTGGATTTATTCGATTGGTTCTTATTGAATTAATAGTACAATTTTGTTTTATTTCTTATAAATAGCTAGGTGACATATAACTATGGAAAATGATCGCACTACTCCTAAGAATAATGTTATTTTACAAAATTTCTGCAAGATATCTCAATATTTCTCCAATATTTCAATTATTAATTTTGAACCCATTTCAATTATTTTTTAAGCAAAGGAGGCTAAAACACCCGTGCATCAACAGAGAGAGAAATTAATGAAAAAGTTTTCTTTTTTTTTTTATATTTCTAGCGAGTGACAATATTGTTTTGGAATTAAATATAAATATATTACATGTAGTTTTGTTTTATGAAGATGTCTTTGTTGCTTGGTCAATTGGCCGGCCCATATCTCTCCTACTTCAGAAATAGGCTGATATAAAATATATTTTCAAAATCGTTCCTATGATTACCTGTGATGATGTGTCCATCCAGCTAGTTTTATAAATATAGGGCATGATTATTTTAGGCTTATTTGAAATAGAAATTCCAGATTTTTTGTGAGGTAGATTTTTGTTTTTCTAAAAACAAAAAGTTGGACAAATTTAGATTAATTGTTATGTCCATGAGAAAATGTTTAATTATTTAGCTATAAATTTAATACTCATCATCCAATAAAAAAAGTGGGTTATAGAGTGGTTAGACTGCATAGCGTATGGGGGGGGGGCGACCCGTTTAATAAACGGGTTAGGCGGGTCAACCCGTTTAAGCCAAACCCGAACCCGGCTAAGAAGCCGGTTGGCGGGTCTTGTCAGATTTTGCCACCCCAAGGTTTGAACTTGCGGCATCCCAACACAAGGTGACGTGCACTAGCTATTCCTACCGGACAAGCAGAGCCCCCGTTGGTAAGGTGCCTTTACTTTGCCTAAGGACTGTGGCGGCCTGGGTATTCACTCGTTCCGTTCTTCTTGTCACGTTACCTTGAGGTGTTGCAGGTTCAAAACCCAATGGTATAGTTGTATTAACTGGTAGGGGTCTGCCTAGCCCCAACTTGCCTTTTAAAAAAAATAAAAAAAAAGTGGTGGTGGGGTAGGACCGTGGGAGTTGGTTCGAATACTTTATGCTTAAGTATGGGTTGAATGGGAACCAGTGCGAATGGGTCCCTTGCACAAATCGTCTCTCTTCATCTGTTGTTTGGTACCATTGGTATAAGGTCCAGGCCCTGTTCCGATCAGGCCTTATACCATCAAATGATGGATCTGATGTATGCCCATGGGCATACTCCACTTCTCGGGGAGTACTCGGCTGCAATTCATTTTATCTGTCCATGTGTGACCCTGATGTTAACCTCTTGTTAAGGAGTGTATTTAGGGTATGTTCGATGGTTTATCCAAGATTGAAGGGAACTGAATGAACAAAACAGATCAAACACAGGTTATGTTTGTTCTGTAACAACTTTACACAGTCCAACGTTTGTTTCTGCGAAAGTTGTATTTTAAAGTCCAATGTTTGTTTTACTTTGTGCGAACATTGATAATGAGTCCGATAACTTTGTTTTGGATCATATGACTCGATCCGCCCAACCATAAGAGTGTTTTAATATGTTTATTATGAATTTTAACTTAGGGTATAGATCTTAAATTGGATTTAAAAACTAAAAAATGTTTAAAATTTGGATAATTTAAGAAAAAAATAAGAATTGGTAATTTTTATATATAAATGCTTCAAACTGGATCCAAGTGCAAAAAAAATGTTTAAATTTTGAATAATTTGAAAAAAAACAAGAATTCATAATTTTTTATATACAAATACAAAAACTATAAATAAATTATAAAACCCTGAAATGAAAAAAAAATCATAAATAAACCATAAAACTGAAAAGTAAACTATAAATAAGCCATAAAATCAAAGAAACAATAATAAAAATATAAAAAACCTTAATTCGGACCCTAATAAAAAAACAATGAAAAACAGCCCTAATCAAATACAAAGAAAGTTTTAATTAAGTTAACTATAAAAAGCCCTACTTAAATAATTTTAATTCAAAGCTTTAATAAATAAAAAACTCTAATCAAATTAACTATAAAAAAACCTTAATTTAAGAAATTTGATCCAAAACTTTAATCAAAGAAAAAAAACCTAATCAAATAAAAGAAAAGCCCTAATCAAATTATATAGCAAAAATCCTAATTAAAGATATTTGATTCAGAGTCCTAATAAAAAAAAACCCTAATCAAACTAAATATAAAAAACTTTAATTAAAAAAATTGATTCAAAGCCTTAATCAAAGAATTTTTTTTTATTAAGATCCCTAATCAAGACAAAAAAAGAGATAAAGAGAGAAGAAAGGAAGAGAGAGAGAGAGACCCGGGTGCCATTGTTAGTGGCCGGATGTTGCACAAGTGTGTGTGTGTGAGAGAGAGAGTGTGTGTCATGGGCGGCTGCCGGTGTCAACTCTGCCTACCGGTGGCCTCGCCCTACCACTGCACAAGGGTGAGAGAATGAGAGGGTTGGGATTAGACTCCTCCGTCATTTTTTTTTAAATTGTTCCCGTCTTATTCTCAGCATAACAGGGGGTGAAATAGTTGGATCAACCAAATAAGAATGCAGGCAGACGGCCATCGTTTGTTAGATTCTCCCTTCCCAGCGGTTACACCATCCAAAATCCTAGACAATGTCTTAGGGGACTGGTCCCACACCTAGATTGAGGCTGTTTGTATGGCTGGTCATCCTAGACAAGCCTCTCTTAGGCGGGTTCGGGTTTGGCTTAAACTAACCCGTTTAATAAACGGGTCGACCCGCCTAACCTGTTTATTAAACGGGTCGGGTTCGTGTTAGGGGTATGCCAACCTGCCAACCCGGCTGACCCGTTTAATAAATGGGTTAGGCGGGCGGGTCAACCTGTTTACCCGACCCGACCCGACCCGCCAACCCGTCCGTTTACCCGACCACGACCCACCCGCCAACCCATTTACCTGACCCACCCCGTTTATTAAACGGGTTGGCGTGCCGTGTCGGGTTACCTGTTTAATAAATGGGTCGGGTTCATGTTTGCCACAGCCGACCCATTTATTGAACGGGTCGGGTTTGGGTTGAGGTACGCTGACCCGCCCACCTGCCGGGTTGACCCGCCAACCCGACCCGATTGCCACCCCTATTCAGAAGAGAGGTTTCTTCAGTGTGAACATATGCTGCCCGTGTGGTCCAAATGTGGAGTCCTTGTCACATTTTTTTTTTATCCTACTGCTCTTTTTTCCAGGGCATCTTAAAGGCTGCATGGCTAATCGGGGAGGTTCTGGACTGGCTCGGTCTTACTTTTACTTGCTATAAAGCCAGCCATGGGTCTCTGAACCTAGAGTAGTGGTTTCTCCCAGTAAAAAAAAAATCTGTTTTATTCTCTCCTTAAAAAAAAAAATTTGGTTGATATCATTTATGACAAGAGGACCATTACTCTTCTTTCTCTAGTAAAAAAAAGGATGTCACCTAATCTCTCTTTCAGTCTTTCCTCTCAACTACCAAAATTTATATGATTTTTTCCATTTCAGTCAAATAATTCTTAAACAACCTATTATGTTCAATTCCTACAAATATTTTGAAGGAAAATTTCCACTTTTGTCATTAATATTTTATTATGCATGGTTGCACCTGCATTGTACGACCAATATTTTTTTTTATGAATACTAAGCATTCTTGCCTTATAAAGAAACCATGGCAAAATTTAAGGGTGGACATTCGGCTGGCCCGACCTAGGGCTAGACCGGCCGAAAGCTTGAGCTGACTTTTGATTGGTTTGGGCTAAGCCCAAGTCTTATTGAGTTGGACTTCAAGTGGTTCAAGCCCAAACTTTTAAACTTGACTAGCAAATGGGCCAGGTTGGGTTGAACACCATTGAGTTGGAGCTTTATCACTAACCCAAAATCCCCGACCCCTTTGCTAGTAGGGCCTGACTGTGACTGTTTCTTTCTGGCTTGGGCTGCCTTTTGCAGCCCAAAGCTAGCTCATCTGTTTTTTTTTGTATAGCAAACTGGGGTTAGGCAGACCCCACCAGTTACACTACATACCATTGGGTTTTGAACTTGCAATGTCCCTCCAACACATGATGACGTGCACAGCTCCTACCAAACAAGAAGAGCCCCATTGGTAAAGCTAGCTCATATTGTGTCAGATATTATGCCACACATTGAGTAACCAACCTCATATACATCTAAAGTTTTTAAAATGGCTTAGTTTTTTTAATGTAATAGAGTAGTTTACAAACAAACCACCTAAATTGTTAGATATTTATAAAAAAACTACCTTAATTTAAATTTAATGGCCTTATCTATAATTTTGTTTTGAGCTAAGCTAAGAAAAAAAAATCATGCTTAGGCCAAGGAGTGACACTCATGAGATTTGAACCTAGACCACATCCTACTAGGCCAAACTTCTTTGGGGCTCCAGTGTGACACACACTTCTTGAGATACTCTTCAAGAAGAAGGGAATTGGTTAAAAGGGTAGAAGGTCTAAGGGACCCTTTTTCTTTTTTGTTATTTGATTTAATATTCAATAGACAAGGGCGCCGTGGGGTCTGATTGCGTGTGGGGGAACTGCTCACAATCATGGCTTCCTCGATATTTTCTATAGAAAATACTCTTTTATTCTCGAAAATTTGATTAAAATACCCCCTTTTTCATGGTAGAATTACAAGATATGCCATAGCGTTCGGACTCCTTTCTGAATCACCAGAGTCTCCTCCAGACCATTCCTTTGCTTGTGAGGGTTGGCCTATATTGCTAATGTCGATTTCTGGTCCATGTCACATGGATACTTCATCAAGTTCAGCTGGTGTCGTCTCTTCCTATGTTCTGTTCTTAATAAAAAAATTGCATGAAATGTTACGTATCCATGTGACAGTTGTGGTGAGAAGCAAGGGCAGTTCTGAGACCAAGTGGATGGAAAAGGGGTGGTCAGAGGTTGTGAGGGGGTCTGCTCATCATTTAAGGTCAGTGTCCTTTAAGTTTGAATGGATCTCTTTGGAGCTGGTGCACCCTTTCCCTCTGGCAGTGTAGAGAGAGAGAGAGGCCAACAAAGAAAACATTAAAAAAAGCAAGAGAGGCTCAGGTTGAGGGGCAACCCTATAACCAAGTGGGGGCGAGGAGTGAGCAAGTGGAGAAAGGAAGACTGGTGAGAGAGAGAAAGGGTGGCGGGTGATGATGATGATGAGAGAGATCCTAAATAGTGGTGGAGAGAGAAGAGAAATTGAAGTACAATTCAGATACTGAGTGAGGTTGGAGAAAAGATAAGTGTGATAAAGATAAACACAGAGAGAGATTTCCATTCCTGGAAAAGACTTGGAGAAAAAGAGATCCCTGCTGTGCTGCTAGTCAGAAACAGTGAATTAGAGCACGGAAAGAGAGAGAGAGAGAGAGAGAGAGAGAGAGAGAGAGAGAGAGAGGGAACAATGTGAGATTTGGGGCCTGGAATGCATCATCAGAAGTCTGAATTGCAGATAGGAACGGAAAGCAGAGGCGTCTCCTCCGATTTCAGTCGAGCACCGCCTCTCCACCACCTCCTCCACCAATATTACCACCACCACCATCAACAAACCCACCAACAACAACAGAATGATGCCCTAATCTCAACCCCCCACAAGAGAGCCATGACATCCTCCCCTTCTTCCCTCTCTCGGTCCCCCACCCTCTCCTCCATCCTCCCCACCACCACCACTTTCTCTTCCATCCGTTCGCCTCCGTTCTGCGCCCCGTCGGCGTCCTTCTTGCGCTTCCTCCGCCGCTTATCCTCCCACCACCACTACTACCACCACCATCTCAAGCCTCGGTTGCTCCTCCCCCCCTCCCTCATCGTCGCAATCCCCACCTTCTTGTGGTTCCTCAAGACCTCTCCTTCTGAACTTGGTCTCTGGTTCTACTTCTTCTCTGCCCTCGCCTTCGCAGCTGCGCTCCTCCTCTCCTTCCGCTTCTCCTTCCCCCGCCTCTCCCTCATCCGCCTCATCAAACCCGTCTCATCCCTCCTCCCTTCCTATGAACGCCTCAAACCCAAGTCCTCCCCTCACTCCCGTCACGTCCAGTGGACCATCGGCTCCAAGCCTAAACCGGAGAAGACCGCGGCCGTCAACGCGAAAGAAGGGGTGATCATTTACAGCAATGGAGACGTCTATGAGGGCGAATTCCACCAGGGGAAGTGCTCCGGGAGGGGCGTCTACTATTACTGTATGAGTGGTCTCTATGAGGGCGATTGGGTCGATGGGAAATATGATGGGTATGGGGTGGAGACGTGGGCAAGGGGTAGCCGGTATAGAGGGCAGTACAGGCAGAGGCTGAGGCATGGATATGGAATTTATAGGTTCTATACAGGTGATGTGTATTCTGGCGAGTGGTCCAATGGGCAGAGCCATGGCTGCGGCGTCCACACCTGCGAGGATGACAGCCGATACGTTGGGGAGTTCAAGTGGGGCGTCAAGCATGGCCTTGGCCATTACCATTTCAGGTAGAGCAAGGAGCCCTTTTCTATTTGGTTGAAACTTCCCCATTTCACCGAGTGGAAATTGTCAATTCTTTGATGCATAATTTCTGTTTTGATCCTTTTATCGAGTGTTGGAATGTTCTTGCTGATGTTCACGTTCTTCTGTTGTAGTGTTTTGATGTTGTTTAAGAGGTTTTCTTGAAATATTAAAACTAACGAACAAAACGTTGGTTTGAATCATACCAGTCTCTACTGGGGGTTATTACTCATTTTTGTACTTGCTGTTTTATTTTCCAATTATTTGTTCAATTGAGAGAAAGAAAGGAAATTCTCTTACCTCATTCTGAGGGATATCATGCGTATAACTATCCATGACTGTTTATGTCTCTAGCATGACCTTTGACATTTGTATAATGAATTGTTCCTGTGAATCCATGAGTTCAATTGATACAGCATAAGTTGATTGCATAATCACCGAGATTGTTGTTAATTGTGATATGATATCTAGATCTACACTCTATTCTTTCTTTAAAAAAAGTTTACAAAATCAATACCTGTGTATTCTGGAATATCAGATGATTGGAGATTATGGTAATCCCCCATTGTATGGTCTTGATTATGGAAAGGTTGTAAAACCTAAAAAACGTATAAGAGCCTGCGCTGGATGGGCTCAAAATAAGATAAATATTGTATAATATTATATGGAAACAATCATATTTTTAACAAAATATCAAAAGAATTCAAAAATTAGAAAAATTCTAAAAAAATCATAATGCAAGAAATATTGATATTAGCTACAAAATAAATTCATAATATTGCATATAAAATAATTATGAACTATATAAAACATCGAACATCCAATAATCAAGAAAATTTGGTACAAATGACATGTATATTTTACAAGATACACAAAGGTGTATTGCACACTGTGTATCGTAATGTACCGTATGATACACCTGAAACCTGATACATGTGTGATACACATTCATATTGCGATATGAGTGTGCATCATATCACATGGGGCCACAATTATGACACATATCATAGCATATCATATGATACACTACAATACTTACAAAATTGGATTAGGGTAGTATGTATGTAACTTCACTGGGAGAGTATAGAGATTCTGCGCCTGATTAGCAATGCAACCCACTTGGGTGATAATGATTTTGACGGTATTTTGCTCTGTTGTTTTGCATCGGCTATGTGTTTCTGTTGCTTTCATTCCTTTTAGTGACTTGGTTCATCTCTTCTTCTTTTCTTTTATCACTTTTTGGGTAGGAGGCATGTGCAGATAGATTTGTGTGCTGTATTTGCAATGCAACCCACTCAGATATTAATGATTTTGACTGCATTTTTCCATTGTTGTTGTTTTGCATCGGTTATATGCTTGTGTTGCTTTCATTCCTTTTAGCATCTTGCCCTGCATCTTATTTTTTCTTGGTCACTTTGTGAATGTGAGGGATGTGTTGAGTTCCTGTTCATCTTAATCCAGCTTTCCTATTTTGCTTCTTTGACATTTTATGTTATCTTCGTTTAGATATGTTATATTTGAAATGTTTTAGTTCTATGTAAATTACTAAGTACAGTCTATGTTCATCAGTCATTCCTAGTATGATAAGCAGATGTTTCTTATCAGGTTTTACACTTTTCTTTTGGCATTATTACATTATAGTTTTTTTTCAGAGACTACACTAGTCATGCATAGACTTTTGATCACAGAGTCTGGGCCATGAAAGGAAATCTTGGACCTCCTCAATTTTAGGTGGTATGTGGGGTTCTGATGGGTTAGTAATTTCAAGGAGTGATGGTTTTATGCATAGTCACAAATATTAGTGATGTTTTCAAAATATCACGATATTACCACTGTAAATTCAGCGAACAATAATATAGGTAAAATATCATGATATTTTGAAAATATCGTCAATTTGATTATATTGTGATATTATCACGAGAATATAATATTATCACGATATTATCAATTAGTTTTACTGTTTTATTTAATTTTTACATTTTAAATATGTTTTTCTTCTTTATTTTACATTTTTTACTTATTTCTTTTATTATTTATGTATTTTTTGTCTAAATATGATATTTTCTTACTTATTTTTGTTACTTTTATATTTTTTAAAGAAGAACACACCAAATTTTGAAAAACAAAAATGCCCCAGTTAGAAAATCTGAACTCGTGAAGTGAGATTGCAAAAGGCAAGAAAATGAGGTCCCTAAAGCTTTGAAAAGAGGAGATTGATCAAGGAGAGGTCTTATGGCTGAGACAAAATAAGCTTTTGAAATGACCTTTTTGCAAGGATTCAGTATTAACCCTTGACCCGAATGGAAAGAAAATACCTTATGGAATGAGGCTCAGGCTTAACCAGAGTTACCGAAAGCTTCTTAGGTAGGTGGGAAGCTCGCTTTCCGGAAACTCGCTTCGAAAGCGTGATACTCCTCACTTCTGGAACTTCATGGGAAGCTCGATTCCCCCACGCTTCTTCTATGCTTCTCATACACATGGTCTATGCATACTATATAATATATACTTTTCTCACGTTTCTTTTCATGTATTTTCTCTCACGCTTTCACTCACTTTTCTATGTATTTTCTTTAAATTGGTAACCATCATTGTTAGATTTTAACAAAAATTTAACTCTTTTACAAAAAAAAAATCATGAAATATAAGAATGATCAATTTTATTTTAGTTTTTATTTGTTTCTTGCTTGATTCCATATTGCTTCATTTTTTATTCATATTTCACTTTTAAATTTAAACTTCGCTTCTCGCTTTCGCTTCCCATATCGTTTCTCGCTTTCGCTTCCTAGTTTGGCAACCTTGGGCTTAACCCTTATCCTGAACGGGAATGAAATCCTAAAAAATAATATGGTTTGATAAAAGAGATGAGGAAGCCATGATGGGAAAATATAGTTCGGTTTTGGATGGAAATCTCTTTATGATTTTGGATAGGGTCCATATTGGGAGGACTGATACATTTGGTGAGGATAAGTCCTTTTGAAAATGGCTTCGCAACGTGATCCTTGATTGGCGCCACAATTGGAGGGCTATCCTTATTAGGTTTAACCCATAAATCAGATCTTGGATCCAAATGTGGTTGACTGTCAACGTTAGCTTTAACATATATATCATTTTTCTGCGTAAATGCTTTGTAGTTGCATTCACTGCTGAAAATTTTACTTATAAAGATTATATTCTTGGCAAAATGAAAAATTACTATTTCATGATAGAACTTTTGTTTCATCTAGACGACTTGAGTTAATACATTTGGATGTTTGGGGTCCTGCACCGGTCATATGAAAAGGCGGATATGCATATTATGTAATTTTTGTCGATGACTTCTCTAAGCATACTTGGATTTACTTTCTTAAGCATAAATCTAAGATTTTTTTACATTTTCAGGCATTTCACAAAATGGCTAAAAACAATTTTCAAAATGATATTTCCATTTTTAGCATTGATTTAGGGGAAAAATTTATGTCAAAAGAATTTAAAGACTATCACAATTTACATGGCATCATACATCAAAGATCTTGTCCACACACACCACAACAAAATGGTCTGGCCAAATGAAAATATCGACACATTATGGAAACCACTAGGACCTTATTAATATCAAATCAAGTTTCAAAAAAGTTTTGGGCAGAAGCTGCCCTAACTGTTACTTATCTCATTAACCGAATGCCATCTTCTTTTTTGAAAAATATAACTTCAATTGAGAAACTTGTCAAATTATCTTCTGATTGCTCTAGATTAAGAGTCTTTGGATGCAAATGTTTTGTTTTTACCAACAAGAATGATAAACTCTCTCTCATGCTATTCCTTGTGCCTTCTTAAGTGATGCAGATAATAAAAAAAGGCTATAGGTGTTTTGATTTTAAAAATAAAAAGTTATATGTATCAAGAAATGTATTCTTCTTGGAAAAGGAAAGTTTTTTTTTTTATTTCGAAAAAACCAAGAAAGAATCCAATCTTCCATGTGCATTGGGAAAATACTCTGGAGTACAAACCAGAAGGTCATCCAAAATTTCTACACCTCCCGAAAAAGTTGTGTCCTACGAATCTTTTTCACCTACATATAAGACATTTATTGCATTAATACAATCATATATAGAGTTGTCATCCTATACTCAAGCCAAAAACCATACAGAGTGGGTAGAAGCCATGAAGGCAGAATTGGAAGCATTAAAAAAAGCTAACACTTAGACTATTCAAGATATTTCTCTGGGCAAGAAACCTATAGGTTGTCGGTGGGTTTACAAAGTTAAAACTAAAAGTGATGAAACTCTTTAAAGGTATAAAGTCAGATTAGTGGCCAAGAGGTATGCCTAAGAGTATGACATCGACTATGAAGAAACTTTTACTCCAGTTGCCTGAATGACCACCATCAGAACACTAATAAGCTTAGCCTTTATTAAAAAATGACTCATTTTTCAAATGGATGTCAAGAATGCTTTTTCTCAATGAAAATCTAGTTGAAGAAGTTTATATGTAACCACCACTTGATATTAGTATCTCTAAGGGTAAAGCTCTTCGTTTAGAAAAAGTTTTTTACGGTCTTAAACAGACACCATAAGCCTAGTATGACAAGTTTAGTCATGTTATGCTTGATATTAAATTTAGATCTTGTTTGACTGACACTGGTTTATTTATTAAGATTTCTGATGCAGGGATTATTATTATTATTCTCTATGTGGATGACATGATTATCACCGTAGGAGACAAACAGAGAGTTGAAAAAATTAAAAAACTTCTTAAAAATCATTTTGAAATGATTGATTTAGGCTTATTGAGATATTTCTTATGAATTGAAGTTGATTATTCCCCTCGTGGGTATTTATTATCTCAATTTAAATTTGCTTTTGATATTGTTTTCAGGTCTGAAATTACTGATAATAAGAAAGTGGATATTCCAGAAGTTGTTAACATCAAAATGAGAATCGATGATGGAGAGCCTCTTGATGATCCCACTCCTTACAAACAACTTATTAAAACACTTTCCTATCTTTTCATTACTAGACCTGATATGGCACATGTTGTACACACATCTAGCCAATTTCAGCATGTTCCTACTTCTGTTCACATGAGAGCAGTTTTATGTATTGTTAGATACATTAAGTCCTCCCTTTCATGAGGCCTCTTCTTGTCTACATCATTTTCATTAGATTTAATTGCTTATACTGATGCTGACTAGGGAGGTGTGAAAAAGTCTATTTGTATGTGTATTCTTTACTTGTATTTGTTATTTTTGTATTTCGGGTCTGGATAATATATCTGACCCGACCAATACTGTAAACGAAGGATATATATATATATACATGTTTTAAGTCACGATTTCATTATTGAAAATCGTGACAACCGCAGCTCCTCATTTCTCTTTCATCTCTCTTTTCACGTGTGACAGATCCTAGTGAAATCTAACATGGTATCAGAGCAGAGATTCATCTAGGGCTTCGAAGCTGCTTCCCTAAGGTCTGACCTGAGAGATCGACCTGTATCCAATCAAGAGGTTTTCTTCTTCCACACTTTTCTTCCATCTTCTTCTTTCTTTCATTTACTCCTTCTCTACTATTTATCGTGCCTGAGTATTCAGATTTGACGAGAATTTGCGTTAGACTTGAAAGGCTCCATTTTTCTTTCTCCCCGTTCTTATTTTTATTCTCGTCTCACGGTTTGTCTTGAATATTCAGATCTGATTATGTACAAGCGTCAGACCTAAAATATTCAATCCTTGCTTCAGATCCCAAATTTTCTTGAACGTGCATATTCTCCGTCTCGCAATTCCTCATTCTGTCAGATCTGAAATACTCAGATTTGATCGTGAATACTCTTGGTCTCGCAATTCCTATTTCTGCCAAACCTTGTCTGAAACAATCGAATCTGATCATCCATCAGTATCCGATCTGGAATACCATATTTCTTGATTGTTGAATCACACAAATCATTGGGCCTACAAATCATTGTGTCCACAAATCGTTATGCCTACAAATCGTTGTGTCCATAAATCGTTGTGCATGTAAATCGTTGTGGCTACAAATTGTTGTGCCTGCAATCGTTCTGCATGAAATACACTTGTTGTCAAATTCCTTATTCATGAAACTCTTTGTTCTTGAACCAACATAGTTTCCATCTACGATTTATTAAAGTCTGTTCAGCGTGAGTTGTTCTGCTCCTTTTCCTGCATCTATCACAGCCGTAAAAAAAAAGGCAAGAAGGGGCGACCAACAAGTTTCTCAAGCAGTGGACTGGGCATCTCGTGAATACCTTGTTAGCTTTTAAGCTATGGACTCCTCTCATTCTTCTTACTCTGGCCTCTCTTCGAGTTTTCTCAATCAGCTTGTTTCTGAAAAAATGACTACCTCAAACTTCTTGATTTGGAAAAGACAAATCATTCCTTTTATAAGGAGTCAAGGTCTCTTAGGTTATCTGGATGAAACTGCTTCAGCTCCACTAGAATTCGTTGCGCGAGAAGAGAAGGATGATAAAGGGCAATCTCAATTGTGTATGTCAAAAATCCAGAATATCTCAACTGGGAAAAGAAAGATCAGTCAGTGGTCGCGTACATTACCTCTACACTCTCTCAAGAGGTACTTATTGCAATTCCTGACAATTGCACAACCATGCAACTTTAGGAGAGACTGGTTCAGACATATTCACAAGTTTTTCAAGCAAGAATGGTTTTTTTCAAGAGAGAATTTCAACTATTGAGAAAAGACTCCATGACTATCATGGAATATCTAAACAAGATGAAGATCATAGATCAACTTGCGATTATAGGATGTGCTGTGAGCGATAGTGATATGGTGTAGCAAACCTTGAGTGGATTGGGATCAGAATATAACATGATTGTTACTTCATTACTGTGTTTGCCTGCTCTTCCCACCTTTGATGAGTTTCGGGCTAAATTAATTCAGTATGAAATGACCCTGAAAGGCTTTTCTGAGGAATACCCAAGAGGTCTTTGTCACAGGAATGACTTATGGTCCAGGGCGAGGGTGAGGTGGATAAGGGCAAAATGGACACGGGGGACGTGGATTACTTCCTATACCCACCGTTACTCAAGGATCAAGACCCATTCCCACATGCTTCTTTTGCAACAAAAGGGGGCATATCAAGGCGAATTGTTGACATAATCCTGAAAATAAATGAAAGTCTCGTCAGGCAGCATCCAAAAGGAAGTCCAAGAGTACCAAAGACAGTGGAGAGATCAAAGAATTGTTAATATCTGCCTTGTCGGGATTGAATCTAAAGCAAAATGAACAAGAAACTTGGTTCATTGATTCTGGGGCAGTAACTCACGTAACCGGTGATGCAGGTAAACTTTTCAAACCTATTCCCTATTTTGGAAAAAGTAAGATTGTCACTGGAGATGAATTTTCCCACCCTGTTACTCACATTGGAAAGTCTATCATCCCCATGTCACGTTCTACTCTTAAACTCTCTAATGTCCTTCATGCTCCCAATATCAAGAAAAATATTGTCTCTGTTTCTAAACTTGTTGATGATAATCATGCTTCAGTCGAATTTACTCCCTTCTCTGTACAGGTCAAGGACCTTCGCACGAGGAAAACATTCGTTGAAGGAAAGAGGCAAGGCAATATGTATGTCTTTCAAGAAGACCCAAGTCATTCGACCTGTTCTGCTCACCCGAATTTGAAGTCTCCATTAGAGTTATGTCTTTCTGAAAATGTTCTTAGTATTTTTTAATGTAATAAGTCTTCTCTATGACATTGTCATTTAGGACATTGTGGGAGTCATTTTATTGAGAAACTTGTTTCTAATAATCTCATTCTAAAAGAAAGTCTCAATGTGGAAGAGAGAAGTCAAAAGTGTTCCCGTTGTCTTTTATGCAAGAGTCATGTATTACCTTTTCGTTCCATTAATAAGAAAGCTTCAAAGCCTTTTGAGATAATATGTTCTGATGTATGCGGGCCTGCTCCAGTCATCTTTGGATTTGTAAGCAAGTACTATCTAATTTTTGTTGACAGTTACTCTCGATACACCTGGATATACTTCATGAAAAATAAGTCTGAAGTTTTCCTTTTGTTTCAGAACTTCCTGTCCTTAGTAAAAAATCAATTTTCCGAGTCCATTCAGTTTTTCCAATGTGATGGAGGAAGGGAGTTCACATCCAGTGACTTCATTTCTTTTCTTCAAAATAATGGGATAGGAAGAAGAGTGCCATGCCCACACACGCCACAACAGAATGGGATAGTTGAGCGCAAACATAGGCATATTGTTGAAAGTGCGATGAGTATGCTTCATGACAGTCATCTTCCCATCAATATGTGGACATAAGCTTTTCATTCTGCTGTACATGTGATAAATAGACTGCCCATGGTTGTTTTAGAAAACAAGTCTCCTCATCACTGCCTTTTTGAAATTCACCTTGATTATCATGACTTACGTGCTTTTGGAAGTGATTGTTATGTGTATATTAATCAATCCTTGAGAAACAAGTTTCAGGATAAGGCTCAGAAGTGTAGATTTGTGGGATATGCGGATGACTACAAAGGATACAGATGTTATGATCCCATTAGCAGACACATCAAAATCTCTAGAAATGTTGTTTTTGACGAGCTGAATTTCAATCATAAAATTGACACAGGTGACATGTCCTCTACTTCAGTTGAAGTTTATTACCCTTGGTTGAATTCAGAGCTCTTTGATAGTTTGAATGAAGAATGTCATTCAGACTGTGTGCAACACGAAGAAGAGAGTCCCAAGATCGTTGGTACATCGGAATCACAGAGCTGTGAAACAACAACACCATTGGAATCAGGAAGGTATAAGGGCATTTCCTACACCAGACAGAGAACAGCTGCTTCAGGACTCCTAAATCGGGCTCAAGAAGATGCACCTACCTCCTCACACACCCTTGACGTCAGGAGGTCCGGTCGCATCCGGCATCCTATTGATAGGTGGGTTAGCTACAACAATTTCTCCATGAATTTTCAACTCTTTTTGACTGCTCTCAACAAGGAGGATGAACCTATTATGTACTACCAAGCAACCACTTCTAAGAAATGGGTAGAAGCCATGAATGATGAAATGCAAGCTTTGCATGAATGTGGAACCTGGGAAATTGTTTCCAGACTGCCTGACAGAATTGTGGTAGGATGCAAATGGGTCTACAAAATAAAATATAAACTAGATGGGACCATTGAACGATACAAGGCAATACTCGTAGCAAAGGGTTCTACACAAGAAGCAGGACAAGATTATGATGAGACTTTTAGTTCAGTGGTGAGAATGAGAACGATTCGAATCATTCTTTCTTTAGCTGTTGAACATGGATGGACACTAAGTCAGCTTGATGTTAAGAATGCATTTTTGCATGGAGATTTGAAGGAGAAAGTTTACATGCAACAACCACCTGGTTACTATGAGGAAGATTGTAAGACAAATGTATGCAGACTAAAAAGGGCTATCTATGGTCTAAATCAAGCATCTTGCTCTTGGTTTGACAACTTCTCTCTTGAGATTCATAAGCATGGCTTTGCTCACTCCCTACTAGATCACTCATTGTTCATCTTTAGAGGGCAAAATGTGATCACCTTATTGCTAATTTATGTTGATGACATTGTCATCATAGGAAACTCTGAGGATCACATCAAAGAAATAAAAAAACTACTGAGTCAGAGATTCAAAATGAAAGACCTTGGAGCCCTGCGTTATTTTCTTGGAGTTGAAGTTGATAGCCGAGCTGATGGGTTGACTCTCACCCAACACAAGTATACGATGAACATTCTAACCAAAGCAGGTACGAAGGATTGTAAACCTCTGGGGACTCCAAGTATTCTTCACAAAAAACTAAGTGCTCATGATGGAGACTTGTGTGAGGATCCCACCGGGTACCGCAGCCTAATAGGGATGTTACAGTATCTCACATTCACTTGACCTGATATTGTTTGTTGTTAAAAGGATACTCAGATATTTGAAAGGCACAGTTGGGGATGAATTGATATACTCTCCAAAACCATCTGTCGAGGACATGCACGAGATTACTATATATTGTGATGCAGACTGGGCAGGGGATCCAGATGAACAAAGGTTTACATCAGGATATTGCATCTTCATTGGATAAAACTTAGTATCCTAGAGCAGTAGAAAACAAAAGGCCATTGCTAGATCAAGTACTGAGGCTGAGTACAGATCCATGGTTGCCGCTACTGCTGAAGTCACATGGGTCCGACATTTGCTAACTGAAGTGGGAGAAGTGATATCTCGGCCTATCTTGTTGTGCGACAATCAAAGTGCTCTCAACATGTCATTCAATCCGGTTCATCACAATCGTGCCATGCACATTGAGATAGATCAACATTTTGTGAGATAAAAGGTTGAACATAAGGAGTTCGAGCCCGAATTTGTTAACACTGAAAGACAAGTTGCAAACATATTCACAAAGGGCTTGACTAAGGATCATTTTTGGACACTTAAAGGCAAGTTGTTCATGGTTCAAAACCATGATCAACTTGAGGGGGGGTGAAAAAGTCTATTTGTCTGTCTGTGTATTCTTTACTTGTATTTGTTATTTTTGTATTCCGGGTTTGGATAATATATCAGACCCGACCCATACTGTAAACGAAGGATATATACATGTTTTAAGTCACAATTTCATTATTGGAAATCGTGACAGCCGCAACTCCTCCTTTCTCTTTCATTTCTCTTTTCACGTGACATATCCTAGTGAAATCTAACAAGGTGATCCCAATAACCGGCATTCAACCACTGTTTTTAGTGTTTTCTTAGATGAATCCTTGATTTCGTGGCGGTGCAAAAAGCAGCAGAAGGTCTCTCTTTCGTTCACCGAAGCTGAATACCGAGCTATGGCCACCACGATAATGAAAGTAGTTTGACTTAGACATCTGCTAGCTGAAGTGACACAAGCTTTACGCATGTGCTATGACAACAAGAGTGCAATCTATATTACCAGCAATCGAACATTTCATGAACGCACCAAATATATTGACATGAATTGTCACTATGTTAGAGAGTAGTACCGACATTGGACCATTGATCTGCCATATGTTACATCATAATATCAATTAGCTGACTTCTTTACCAAATCTCTCGCTGCTCCAAATCTTTCGCTCATTGTATCATAAGTTTGAGGGAGAGTGTTAAAAATATGAATATATAATATATTAATATAATAATATAATTGTTTATTTATTATTTTTATTTTATTTTTTTGTCTAATTCAATTTGAACTAGACTTTTTATCTAGTCAAGTTCTACTTAGATCTTGATTAGATTTATAGTCGTTGGAGCTAGTCTAACGGCTCTCATTGAGAGCTCTTTTCCCCACTCTTTTCTTGTATAAATAAGGGTGATCTCTTCTCCTTTGTAATCAATGCTTCTTAAGCATTTTTATATGAAATAAAGTTTATTATTTTTATCTTGTGTTCTTTCATTTGTACCCTTTTGTGGGCTGTGATTGTTGTGTCTCCAATAGACACCTATTGTATTATGACCTAAAGCCAGGTAGTGCTCCTTTAAGAGGCAGAGAATTGTAATGAAATTCTGATTAAGCTTTGAGGGGTGTGGGTTGGAAGAGGACGGATGGATTTTTGGTGCAAAATACTTGCACTAAGGCTACTATGATCATGATTCCAATGTTTTAGAAGGATTTTTGAGAGGGTCCTCCTCTTGAATTTTTTTACTCCAATGATTTACTTCTACTTTAGGTGATTTATTATGATGTGGTTTTAAGGCATGCAGACTTTAGGATTGGTTGATTATGATGATGTTTTCATTAGTCATCAGAGTTATGAGCTTGTAGGAGGGAAAATTTCTTATCCAAGCCGAGATAAATCTAGTTTATGCAGGTCAATATCTTCTTATCTGATGTCTAGGTCTTGTGTATATCCACGTTTTTAATGTTCTGCTGATATTTGTGCAACTGCCAAGCCCATTTTTCATTACAAATGGGATTGATGAGATTTTGAATATTACTCTTGATTCAAGTCAGAACTGATTATATCTGTATTAGGAATTGTTAAATATAATGCAGTATGTGTTATCCTGCTAGTTAGAAAATGATATGGATCGGGTTGACCCGAATCCAAAACCCATTCAATAAAGAGCAGCTGGCTGGTGGGGCCCACCCTGGGGGCGTCGTCCTATATTTCTGGTCTAGGTTAAATTTGGAAAACCTAAAAGTAGAGCAAGCTAATTCTGGAGATCCTAATTTTGGTCTAAGCTATTTCTAGAGATCCTAAAAGTAGAGATGCTAAGAATAGGGAAGGAGCTTGGTGGGGCCCAATCATGGGGAATCCTCCCCCTATTTCTGGAGCTCAATAGAAGGATGTGCAAGTTGGGTTTATGAGGACTCTAAAGATGGAAGAAGGAAGACCAAGAAACTGGTATATTTCTGGAGTACAAGGTTCCAAAAATAGACTAATCAAAAGAAGGCTTAACTAGTTTTAGCCTAGGCCCTTAGAAGGTTTAACTAAAATTAAAGGAGTATTAAAGTGTTTTGGTAACCTGTGTAATGGGTTTTCTGAAGCCCTCTAAGCCTATATATAGGCCTTGTATCCCCCTCTTGCAAGGCATGAATGAAAATTCGAATTTCTCTCTCTCTCTCTCTCTAGGGCTCTCCCTGCCCCTTTTCCTCTCTCTGGTTACTGACCTCTAGTAGGTCGTTATAGCTTTGTATACTTGAGTACGGGTGTTGCCCAAGGTCCAACCAAGATCGGTCTCCCAAGCTCGTCATGTTGGAGTCCTTCAACAAACCAATGCCTACCCTTATGTATCAGACCATATCCAGCAAGCCCAACCTCGTCGGAAAGTCCTTCACATGATCTCTGTAGTCTGCGTAAGTCCTAGTCCTTGTCCTTAAACCCCCCAAACCAAGTGCAAACCCATTGTATCCCAACTCAGCTTACCTAAATCCTGCAGTCCCTGAAATCCTATCATACCTTCAAAAGATCCCCCAGCCCAAACCATGAGGAATTCGGGTTCGATTTTTGGACTTCGTGTTCTTCAATGTGTCTAGAACTAAAGCCCCAAATTTCGTGATTTATTGAGTTCCCATCACCGAGAACTGAATTTTACAATTCGGGTTTGTCAGATCCAAAACCTCCTAGTCCTGTTTCCTGTAACTTTGAAAATCCGTATCTCCCTTTCCCCGTGTCGTCTACCCCTGAAATTTTGACCTAGTTTAGGGTGTCTGGAATCATCTCTCCAATTTTGGGATTTTTCTGTTGTACCGTTTGGGAGAACTGATTTTTCTCCCCAAACCTGCTAGAACCCATTGTCCTGTCTACCTGAGTTAGCCCACTTTGACTTTGACTTTGACTTTGACTTTGACTTGACAAAACCGAGTCTACCCCTCTCCCATTTCCCAACCCTAGGCCCAAGCACACATCAGAAAACAAGGTAATACCTTATATTTCATATGGAGACGTCAACTGAAAGAACCTCAGCAAATGCAATTGCAGATGTTATTGTGTGCATGTGATTGTCCAGCTGTACGGAAATCCACACAAATGAAATCATTTGCTTTGGAGATGCTTTTATCAAACTGGTTGTTGAGTCTCATGGATGCTCCTGTTTTACTACCATATCTTACCGTCTTATAACATTCTGAGCAAAGACCAAAAATGCCCTTATCTTGTATCATCTATATATAGTTGAGGATTTGAGTTAGGATTCAATCATTCAAGTATTGATGACCCATACCAAACACTATTTTGACAGTGCCGTCAAGAAGAATGCATAAATTTCTTAATGTCAAGAGGAAGTGCCACAAAGCGGCATCCTTTGGAGCTGTGTTATGGTCATCAGGTCATGAAAACACCTGACTATGAAGTTCCTCAGTTTCTTTTTCAGAAATTTTTACTTGAATCCTATGATTTCTATCTGCATGGATTCTTTATTTGTTGTTCATAGGTGATTTAAATTTCAGTTTAGCCTTCATAAATGGTTCTGATTGATTCTTCTCTGAAAGAACTCTGTCCAATGTGCCAGCATAAACATCTCCTTCCACATTTCTGTGTATTGTCTTTCTTGTGTTTTATGGTATCATTTTTTTGATGTTTCAGGCTGGCTCTTCTTATTCTTCAGTTCATATGGTCTTTCATTCATCTTTTATTTCTTGTGATAATCCTTTTCTGTGACATGGATGACAGGTTTTTTGTTTTTTTGTTTTTTTGTTTTCTTATTCCATTCTATTATTGTTGTGAGAGTTATGTGCTTGCATTTATTGTGCATGTAAATAACTGTGCACTAACCCACGTCATTTATGTAGAAATGGGGACACATATGCGGGAGAATATTTTGCAGATAAGATGCACGGTTTTGGAGTTTATCGTTTTGCAAATGGCCACCAGTATGAAGGAGCCTGGCATGAGGGTAGAAAGCAGGGTCTGGGGATGTACACGGTCAGGAATGGGGAGGCACGGTCAGGGCATTGGCAGAATGGTACCCTTGAAACACCAAGTACACAGAACATGCATCCTGGATCTCCTATTGCTGTTAATCATTCTAAAGTGCTGAATGCAGTACAGGTAAAGAAGTAATGGTTGTTATTATAATTAGAGAATAAAACTATACAAAATGATGAAAAGATTGGAAGCCCTGAATGATCAATAATTTGTGCCTTTTACACTGGAGTTGAATTAGGGTAGTGATTTCGCATTTTCAGGAAGCACGGCGAGCAGCAGAGAAGGCATATGAGGTGCCAAGGGTAGATGAAAGAGTGAACAAGGCAGTTGCGGCAGCTAACCGGGCAGCTAATGCTGCTAGGGTAGCGGCAGTCAAAGCTGTGCAGAAAAGAATGAGCAGCAGCAGCAATAATGATGATATATCAGCCCAGATGGTGTGAAAATTTCTCATACACCGTCTTCAGCTCATCAAACAGTTAAACATTTTGTTGAGGATAAGCTTGGTGAGGGAGCAGTGGCAATCAAGGTTTTGCCTGTGCCTTCACAAACTTCTTCAGGAGTATGCTAAGCGTCTCTGCTAGTAAGCAACCCTTTTTTAGGTGTTGTGCAGGCTGATCTCTCTTGTTCCTACGTAAATATAATGCATGAATGAAGTGAATGAGCGACTGAATCGATGGGGGCATGAATGTGGAAGGTTGAGCACTTTTTTCTTTTTCTATCTTTATTTTTCCCTTGTAAAGAGTAGTAGATATATGCTGGTGCGAGGTAAACCCTTACCCAGTTATTATGTTGTATTGTACGAAGCTTTTTTCAAGAAGATCAATAGTGTTGATTATCTATCATGCGTTTATTAATCACTGTTTTTGTTGCTGCTGCCATTTTTTGTTTGTGGTTTTCCAATAGTCCCACCTTTTCTATAACTCTTGTAGTCTTGCAATCATTCTCAAATGAATAAGGAATGATTGGCTGTTTGCTGAGATATGGGTTTAGTTGTATGTAAGCTTATCTGATTGAATAATAAACCCAATTCTGAGCATGTGGTAGTTAACGTTCAATGGTTCTCCCCTGCCGAGTACTTCTCTCTCTCTCTCTCTCTCTCTCAAGTATCTATATGTCTATTTGCAGTGCTAAATAGACACATAGATATCATGCGTTCAATAGTGTTGATTATCTATCATGCGTTCATTAATCACTGTTGCTGCTGCTGCTGTCATTTTTTGTTTGTGGTTTTTCTAATAGTCCCACCTTTTCTAGAAGTCGACTCTTGTGGTCTTGCAATCATTCTCAAATGAATAAGGAATGATTGGCTATTTGCTGAGATATGGGTTTAGTTGTGTGTAAGCTGTCTGATTGAATAATAAACCCAATTCTGAGCATCTGTCGTAGTTAACGTTCAATGGTTCTCCCCTGCTGAGTACTTCTCTCCCTCTCTCTCTCTCAAGTATCCATGTGTCTATTTGCAGTGCTAAATAGGCACATAGATATCATGCGTTCATCTATCATGCGTTCATTAATCACTGTTGCTGTTGCTGCTGCTGCTGTCATTTTTTGTTTGTGGTTTTCCCAATAGTCCCACCTTTTCTATAACTCTTGTAGTCTTGCAATCATTCTCAAATGAATAAGGAATGATTGGCTGTTTGCTGAGATATGGGTTTAGTTGTGTGTAAGCTATCTGATTGAATAATAAACCCAATTCTGAGCATCTGAGGTAGTTAACGTTCAATGGTTCTCCCCTGCTGACTCCTGCTCTCTCTATATATATGTGTGTATTTGCATTGCTAAAAAACAGAGCAGATCAGGTGATCTGTCATCTTCACCGTCCTTCGCCTCATCCCACAAGGATCTCATGGTCCTTGTGTACATTGTGGACGACGGTGAGGATGCCAAAAAGACTTTTCTAAAAGTGATTTGGCAGATCACTTGATCTGCTCTCCTAAAAAACGCCTCATTATGTTGTTGGATTAGTATGATTCTCGGTTAGGTACCAAACCTGTGTTCTTCCTGTTCTCAGGCATTTTAGGCCCGTTTGTTTCAAGTGAAGGGCCTTTCATATGAATGGCACCTAGGGATGGTAAATGAGTAAGTGTTTAAGCTTGGTTCATTCTTGTGACGAGATGAGCCAAGTTCAAGCTGACTTGTTTATAGGGAAAATACATTATTTTAGAGCGGGAAGAAATAGGATTACTAAAAAATGTGTATATCTAAAATATATTTCTTACTATCTAACGAGCTTATACGAGCAGAGTACCTATTGTTCATCTTCAGCTTGCCCATCTTCAGCTTGCCGAGCTTATTTTACGAGATTGAATGAGTTCTTTAAGAGCTGAACATGAGCCAAGCCACAAGGCACACCCTTGGAAAGAGTAGTGCCAGCATGGATGGCGCATGGAAAATACTCTCTAGGAGGGAAGGTGTGAACTTATTTACATATGAATTGGCCATGGGTGTGGGAAGCATTGGGGCCTATACCTGTCTGGGTGGATGATACCTTGGGGGTTCTCTGAGTGTTTGTACACCCATGGTGAGGAGTCATTTTCATATGAAAAGGTGACGTCTTTCTGTGAAGCAATGGAACCTTAGGTTGTCCAAGAGGACCTGAGCGTTCATCGGAGCATCAACATTGCAGTTAATATTATTAGCTGTAAGGGACTTGATTGGTTAGTAATGTGAAACTGCATATCACAGGTTGAGCTGTTAAAGAAAGAGATATATGTTTGTCAAAAGAGGCAATTAGTTTATAAATTAATAATGACCACTACGTGAAAGTGACAAAGTGACAACTTTTATAATTCCACATTTCAAATTAAATCACAATTTCAAGCTTTTAAAGTAATATAAGATAAAGCCTTTTTTTTGTGGTTGACTTCTTGTGAAACTAAAACCAAGGGTGTAAAGGTGATGGAGCTTTGTGGGTTTGAATAGAGCAATACTTTAGTAGCTTATGTTTGCCTCCAGATGAAATCCAGAACTATAGATTAAGGATTGAACAAAACAAAGTCGACATATCATGTATTCATAATTTTACATTTAGCTAACTTAGATATGGTGGATTTTTCTTTTCTTTTTTATGATGAGTAACCTGCTGATGACAAGGGGTCACCCAGTGAGCCCACTTCAAAATAGTAAACCTTGGGTGACATTACAAAATTTGGAACTTTTTTGTAGTAAACGGTGGGACCGAAGTTTGGAGGCGTACAACAATGACGCTTTCTTAAAAGCGACAGTTGCCCCCACCAAGGTTGAACCCGGGTGGAGAAAGGTTGAAGACAACCTCACTTCTGGGATACAACCAAACATTTACCTCATGCAATACTAGTCACTCCTAGCATTGAGTAGACTAGTCACCACGATACAACTACCCTTAAATGTTTAGCAGAAAATAACAAAGAGAAAGAGAGGGAGAGGGAGAAAGCACTGGAAGAAGAACCTCACATATAGATCATCTATGACAACTAGGGTTTATATAGACCCAGTATGCATGGGTCTATAAAAGCTCATTATGGACCATGCACTCATTAAGGCTCAAATGACTACCCACAATGGGTTGCCTGTGTAATACCCAAATTTTTTTATAATTATTAAATAAATAAAGATAAATTTTTATATCTCAAATTTGGGTTGAATTGCTATTTGAATTAGAATTTAATTTGAATGTTAATTTGAGTTTTAAATCTCAAGTTAATTTGAATTTCAATTTGATTTGAATTTTATTTGAAATTTAATTTTAATTTGAAGTGAATTTCATTTGAGATTTAATTTAAATTTGTATAATACCTACAACTTTTTTAATTATTAAATAAATAAAGATAAATATTCATGTCTCAAATTAAGGTTGAATTGCTATTTGAATTAGAATTTAATTTGAATGTAAATTTGACTTTTAAATCTCAAGTTAATTTGAATCTCAATTTGATTTGAATTTTATTTGAAATTTAATTTTAATTTAGAGTGAATTTCATTTGAAATTTAATTCCAATTTGAGTTTCAATTTATTTGAATTTAAATTAAATATGAATTTGAATTTAGAAATTTATTTAAATTTGAATTTGATTTGGAAGTGAATTTAGATATGGATTTAACTTAAATAAAATTTAGATCAAATTTGGATTTGGATTAAATTTAGGAATTAAGTAGGATTGAGAATTAGGAATTTAATTCAATTAAGGAATCTAGACTCAAAGGGTGGGACGTCCCCCTCACCCCTCTCCCCGATGTGGGCCCATCTTACTTGTCTGAGGACTTCTACTTTTTAACTCCTAATTACCTAGAAGTCTTTATTTTATCTAAAGTCGAAATGCCTAATTAGTTTTATAATTCAAAAATAAGTCTAGTTGGCTAAGATTTTTATTAGTTTTCTATTAGTTTAGGAATCCAATTTAGCTTAGGATTTTTAATGAATATGTAAATAGTAATTATAAAAATGCTTGAGGACCTTTTCTTATTGGATTGGAAAATCCCATATAAATTCTATAAAAAGAGAGACCCATCCACGCCCCCTATATTTCTTCCTTCTTCTCTTTATCCCACACCCCTCTCAAGGAGAGCTTGGTGCCGAAATGGTTGTTCCTTCATTAGTGGTGCAACTGGTGGAAGAGAGTGGTCATCAAGAAAGGAGATTCACTAGTCTCTATAATTTTTGGTTTTTGGTTTTTGAAGTAGGTGTACTCTAACTATAGGTGTATGTATGATACTAAGGAGAATAAGCATGTTGAGATCTAATTCTCAGATGCATATTAAATTATATATCAACCATGATTGATGCATGGATTGATGTTATACAATCTATGGAGTATTAGAATATCCAAACTGTTTTTACCAAGTGTTTCTTTGAAAATTTATTTTATATGATTCTTGATCTATGTTTTATATTAGATTTATTCATGAACACTATGTATTAAATTAAGTTCATGTTAGATCTAATATTAATTGTTCATGACTGATTTAAAAATCTAATAATAAGATCCATTTATGAAAAACTGATTCTTTTGAGAAAAATATGATTTTCTTATATAATTATGTTGGATCTTATATTTGATTCATATTATGAATTCAAACTTTATAATTTTAACATGCTTGAATGTGTACATACATGTTTATGAGGTGTTTATGTTGAATCAAAATCATAAGATGCATGTTTTTGGTATTTTTTTTATAAAAAATATGAAATTCTTTATGTGCTTCTTAAAAATACATGTTCTGTTATTTTTATTCCAAACAATCATAAAGAAAATTATGGCTCTCCAAAATGGTGAACTCAAAAATTCTCAAATTTTAGAAAGATGTTTTAAACATATAAGAGCAATCCTAAAAAAATTTGGCTCGTTTGAGTTTTGGGTTGGTGGATACAACCTCTATAACTCAGCACAAAATTTTTGTCCTAACAGAAATTTTGTGTATGTTGCGTATTTTTGTAATTTTTATTGCTCTCAAACTATTCATGATTTATGACCAATATTTTTATGTGTTAGTTTATATATTAGAGAAGATATGATAAAAATCCTGTATATTGATTAATTACGGTTTGAAAACTAAATATCACTGAAGTTTATTTCAGAACCTAAAATTTCTGGAACACAGTTTGTCAAAGAACAGAAATAGATTACAAATGCATGATTTTTTTATTTTCTGCTGAGATGGAGTTCAGATATGACTTGTCTTGGAGCTTGTGTCAAACACACTAAGCTAACTATAGTAAAAAATTTAGAATTTATTTCAGCTTATATGTTGGTTGATGTTTCTTAAAAAATACCTTACTAGACAGGACTGTTTTGTAAACAAAAAATAGGTTTTAGTTAGAGAATTACTATTATCTAATCTTGAATGAGTTTGTTTTTACCTATATATGGCTAACACATATGTGCATATACAGAAAAAATCTATATTTAAATTGATTATATACAGGGTATGACAAAATTTTTACTAATTGAAATTTTTTATCTATATAGTCTTGAATTTGGAATTTATGTTTGAATACATGTCATGGTTCAGAAAGTGAACTAGTTGGACATGATTGGATCTTAGAACTGGACTAGATGGATACACACCTTATTAGAATACAATATTTGGGCCTAATGAGATTATATAAGTATGCCTTTACTTGTGATTATGTATCGATTCATATGTTGTAATTTTTTGTTACAATGCTAAAATAATTGCATGTTATGTTATTATGCTTGTATGATAATATTATATGCAATATAAAGTAATGATATGCACTATGATTTTATGGTATGCATCATAATGATTTATGTTGTTGTTATGTGCCACAAGACATGAGATGCATGCTCTCACATGTGAGTGCTCATAAATGAGCTTATGGTTCAAAAAAATAATATACTATTATGAGAGCACAAATTTGATATATTTCATATTCTTATGTTATAATATGTTGTAAAATATGAAAAGATGTAATGCTCCAAATATTTAACTCAAAAAATTTTGGAATAATTTTTTTTAAACAACAGCGGAAAATGTTTTATTAAATCCTTAGTCAATTTATTTGGGCAGGTTACAAGTAATAGCACAGACTCAATAACTCTTGCCTTTACAAGTCATAGATTACAACTTAATAAATTTTTAAAGTGAGAGTTCCACAGGACATCCACAGAAGATATGGTCTTATGGCACTGTCCGCAGCAACGACCGCAATTGCCTGTCTTTATCTTTTTTCTGAAAATATAAATTCAGAAGGGGTCAAACTACCCCATCTGAGTAAGAAGCATACTATCTATATGAGTGTACTCAGTGTCATGTGTACAAGTATATGTGTTGCACATTTATATAAGAAATAACAAACATTTAAACAAGGGTTGAATATACAGTTCACTAAATTCAAGCATTTCATGATCTATTACATAAAAGAAAGACATCAATGAACGACACATCATTTGAATGAATCACATTTAGGTTATCACATTTTGCATGTAAAGAAAAACATTTCTAAACTATACATCACATGAGTGAATCACAATCCTATTCTAACAATTGCAACATCAAGCATTGTGTGAATACTTGAAGACTTTCAGAAGTGTAGTAACTTTATGTTTTTTCTTGTTAATTACCCTATGGGTACACATAAGCATTCGACATCATAGCGGACCAAGACCACACGGGGGTTTGTTATACTTTTTTAATTAATATCGTGTATGACTAGCCATACGGAGGTCCAAAGGGAACGGTTCAAGACCGAGAGAGTACTCCCCAATGGCTAGAACTAGAATTAGGATGCACCCTGTAACTTCTGCAGAAGACTTAGATTTACCCTCTAGGATGCATTAGTAGTCCTGGTCCCCTAACTCTGAGGACTGGTGATCGAGTGAGATGCTTTGCTTTCACAAAATAAAATTATCCCACGAAGCTTGTACCATCTACCCTCTCTAAGGTAGACCATGGGTTCGGTAACATACACCATCTTTCAGGTGTACTCAGAACCCTGAGAAACTGGTAACACATACCATTGTCAGGTATACCCAGATTCTCGAGAAACCAGTAACATATATCGTCTTTCAGGTATACCTAAAATCTCGTATTTAAGTTGTATGTTTATATATTATATTTTGTTTATTTCTTAGTGTGAGTCATTGCACCATAAGGGATTTCCAAAAATCTCAACCCACACTCAAAGTGATCTTAGTATATGCACATTTTTCAACTTAGTGTGCAATAGGCACCAATATAGTTTTTCAGAATTACGGTTCAAACCCGAGCCAAGTACTTGTATGTGCATTATCTTAACTTTTATTTCTGAGGTAGGGTATACATATCGTAT